>NC_089235.1:77202034-77802034 GCF_963924675.1 Phocoena phocoena
AGTTACTTCTTTTCATTCCCTCAGCCATTTACTGACAGTGTAAATGTGGACAGTTTCTTCATCTTTAATTTCTTCAAATGCAGAATACAATTTATACTATTTAGTTCACAGAAATGCTGTGTTAAGATAATAATGTATGCAGAATCTGCTCTGTACCTGATAGAATGCCAAACGAAAGTTAATATGTCCAATATAAATATCACCCCTAAGGGGATAAAACTGTGGAATTTAGAGGTTTGAGGCATGAAAAATTAGAATAGGGTAATCTTGGAAGGCTTCCTGTAGGAGGCCGGATATGAATTGGTATGTTTATGTGACTTTTGAAGGACTAGGTATACGTATCACAATTCAAGACTCTGTGATAGAGTAGGAAATGCTAAGACATCCCCACTGGGCATTTAATCAATGGAATGGACTTCTGCACTGGGATATGATCATCACGTGTTAGTTTAATTTGCTTTTTATAATACAGTGGGCTTTGCTGAAATAGTTTTTTATTCAGGAAGTTGACGAGGGACGGTTTCTAGCATAAAGGATGTTCAAGATTAACAGTTCCTGGGTCTAGGCAGGAAGTTGAAACTTCAGTTTTTCAGTATCACAGCGGCAAACGAAGGAAGGTTCAACAGAGTTAAGGATAATTAGGGTGACTGCAGGTAGGGACAAAGGTCTGACTTAAAGAGGGAGAGGGGAGTCATGCATGGAGACTTAGGGCTCTGGCCAAGGGAAACAGAGAAGGTCAGGCAGAAGAGGACCAGACAGCGCCCAGGGACCTACTTGCTAGAAATACATACAGCTGCAGATCTGAGGAGTCTCTGACCATCGCTTCAGTATATGCCAGGAAGAGCACCATGTAAACGCCCTGTCTTTTGGCAAAAATGTAAAAATCTAAAAGATACCCACCTCATTCCATGGTAAATATGGAGAAAAAAATATATATTGGTCCTATGAAGTATGGCATGAGCAGGGGAATCAAGGTTATCCATAGAGTATTGCACTGAAAATAATCTATTTCAGTGAAGTGGAAAATTCCAGGATGCTGTTTGGAATTTTCAAAAGGTACAGTGAGAGCTATCCCCCTGCAAAGAGTACCAGAAAACCACAGGATAAAACAAGCTGAGGCAACGAGGTAGAATGGAAAAGAAAATGGATGAGATGAAATAGGAAAGCCCGCAACAAGTATATTTAAAATCATACCAGAGTCTATAGAAATAATTGTTAAAGGGAATATAAAAATGGATAGAATAAAATCAATGACATGGCTGATACATTTGCCAATCCATCCCACATTGCAGAGGAAAAGGATAAAGAGGAAGGCACAAAAATTCAAACTAGTATAAATTAGTATCTTAAAACAAAGATACAATAATGGGCTCAGAGGATATTAAAATACTAAAATGTTGCCTTAACTAAGAAATCTGGATATAAATGTTTTTATAATATAAAAATGAGATAAAATATAATAAAATAACTAGAAAACAGAGTAACGTGAATAGGACAGTAACCAGGGACCAAACTGGAAAACAGGTAATTATAGAATTACTTACGAAAAAGTTCTCAGCCAAGGCAGTTTATGAATGAATATTTTTTCAAAAATTTTTTTCTTTATAATCAGTGCTAGAACACAGAAATATGGAAACGCTCTCAATTTTATAAATCCAGTATATAATCTTGTTTCCAAACTCTGATGAAGATAGCAGAAGAAAAAAAATTAAAGTCTAACTTTGAAATATTGCTATAAAATTCCATAATAAATTACAGACAAATAGAGCTCAGCAGTAAATTTAAATTAAAATAATAAAATATTATTTCAGAATGAAAGGATGGATCCTTAATTGAAAACATTAATATCTTCATCATTTCTGGAAGAGGCACAGATGCTTTTTTGTTCCTCTTTATAGTAAAACTCAACATTTGTGTCTGTTATGACCATCTCCATTTCTTCACCTCTGCTTCTCTTCTCAACTAGCTCCATCAGTACCCCAACCTCTCCCCATCTTACAAAGGCCAGCGGCCAACTTTCAGAACTCATCATACTCAGTTTCTCATCAGCACTGGACACGGTTGAACATGGCACCCTTCTTGAATTTACTTTTTGGAATAACAACCTCCCTTGACATCTCCTCTTGCCTTTCTGGTCACTCCTTTGCTTATTCCTCCTCCTTGTTTAAATGTTGGTACCCAGGGCTCATCCCTGAAAGTCCATTTCTCTCTAAACACTTGCTGTGTGCTCTCTGTCAGCCCCACAGCTTTGTACACCATTGCTCTGCTGACAACGTCCATATTTATATGTACATACATTGCTAACTTATGAACTCCAACTTCTCTATGCCACTGTCTGCTCGACATCTATTTAGATGTCTAGTAGTCAAAGCAAACTTCACAAAGTACACCTCCCGATTCCTCCTTCCCTTGCCTGCTCCTAGAGGCTTACCAAGTCATTCACTGACACCAGCAATCTACTCCAGCCGAAACCTTAGGTGCCATCCTCCACCGCTCTCTTTTCCTCATACCCCCTGTGCAATCTGTCAGCATGTCTTACCAGCTCTATTTTCAAAACTAACCCCCAGACACAGCACTTTACTTCTCACCACCTCGACCGCAATCACCCTCATAGAGAGACGTTTAATAAACAAATCCCATTTGTTTATTTTTTCTTTTGTTGTCTTTGATTTTGGTATCAAGTCCACAGTCGTTGCGAAGACCAATGTTGAGGAGTTTGCCCTTTGTTTTCTTCAGGAATATTATGGTTTCAAGTCTTATGTTTAAGTCTTCAATCTATTTTGAATAGATTTCTGTGTATGATGTAAGACAGGATTCAGTTTCATTCTGTTGCATGTGGATATCCAGTTTTCCCAGCACCATTTATTGAAGAGCCTATTCTTTTCCCATCAAAAATTAATTGATCAAATAGGCATGGGTTTATTTCTGGGTTCTCTACTCTGTCCCATTGGTCTATGTGTCTGATTTTTTGGCCATTACCCTCCTGTTTTGGTCTCTCACAAGCTGGGAGCTTGTGAACATTCTCAGAATGTACACAGGAACATGTGTATTATTCCACATCCGTTTCTACCCTTTCTCCCTTCCCTCCTACACCAGAATTCTGATCTCTCTTAAAATAAATGGAATAAACAGGATCAGGAAGCTTATCTGTTCCATTCCAAAGTGTTTCTACTTGTTTAGAACCAATCAAACTTGGGTGATTGTCTCTCCTCTGCCTTTGCCCAAAACTCTGCACACACCACCATCACAGAACTCGTTTTTTTTCTAGCTTTCTACGAGTCCCCTCTCTCCGTAGTGAGGAACATGCTTCCATAGTATCAGTGGATATTCCTGGCCCTCCCTCCCTCCCTCTGCTTTTCCCTCCCCAACTTAATTATAAACATCCATGAGAGGAGGGCCTTAGAGCTGGCACCCCAAAATAAAGGCTCTGTGTTCAAAAAGAAACCTTGATGAGCTGCTTGAGTCAACACTTAGACACTAAAGTCCTGAGTGGGCAGAGTCGAGCACATGAGAAAGCTAAGATGCTCAGTCCTAGGAAAGAGCAGAGCACATGGGGCATTGGAAGAGAAGGCGAAGAGGGGGCTTACGAAGCGGTGCGGCTGACTGGCCAGCGCGCCTCGCAGTCTGGGAGTCGACTATCCAGTGTGATCGTGATCGCACCGTGTCAGCGTAAACACCCCTCTCCTTCCTCTCAAGCTCTCAGGAAAGTTGACCACACGTATAAATACTGTGCGATTGTGAGTATGTGTGAGCGTGCGTGTGGCAACTGAGAGAGGGGCTGAGTTCCACACCTGGACCGACGTGGGAGAATATCGAGCAGGCAGTGGCATAAAGTAAACTCAGCAGAAGCAGGAGCCTTGACCCAGAGAGGACGATGGAAACATGAGTCTACCCACCCCACCTCATCATCGGAAATGTGTGGAATTTTACATACGGGGCTTCCAGAGTATGCAAATAGAGTTATAGCCCATCTCATATGGATCTTAGGGGCAGGGAGACTCCTGTTGCCATGTGGACCATGCACACATATCACCCTCCAATAAGCACTCAAAAATGTATAAGTAAACGTGGTGCTGAAAGACCAGGGTTGTTAATAAGGACAGAGGAGGAACTACTAGACTCTCCTACCTGATATGATGTTTGCAGCCCCCGTGTCCATCAACAGAGGAATGGATAAAGAAGATGTGGTACGTACACACGATGGAATATTACTCAGCCATGAAAAAGAATGGAATAATGCCATTTGCAACAACACAGATGAACCTAGAGATGGTCATTCTATGAAGTAAGTCAGAGAAAGCCAAGTATCATATGATGTCACTTATGTGTATGTGGAATCTAAGAAATTACACAGATGAACTTATTTACAAAACAGAGGCTCGCAGACGTAGAAAACAAATTTATGGTTACCAAAGGGGAAAGGGGGGAGGGGAGGGATAAATTAGGAGTTTGGGATTAAAATATACACACTCCTATATATAAAATAGATAACCAGCAAGGCCTACTGTATAGCATAGGGAACTATATTCAATATCTTATAATAACCTATAGTGGAAGAGAGTATAAATATATATAAAACTGAATCACTTTGCTGTACACCTGAAACTAACACATTGTAAACCAACTATATTTCAATAAAAAATAAAAGTTATATATCTTAAAAATTAAAAAAAAAAAAGATGTTGCAGCTTTGATGGTTCAGTGAAGGATCTCTTGTTTACTCCAAGACATGGCCTTAACAAATGCTGGCCGAGGTTCAAAGCGAAGGGGGAGATGTGCGAACAGGACTAATCTGCTCTTTATCAAAGGTATAAACAGAAGCTCAGCAAATGGACAAGAAGGGAGACTTGCTCGCTTAGAGCTTTGTAATGTGGCCGCACACGCACACTCCATCAAAAGCTGAGCCTCCGGGCTTCCCTGGTGGCGCAGTGGTTGAGAATCTGCCTGCCAATGCAGGGGACGCGGGTTCGAGCCCTGGTCTGGGAAGATCGCACATGCCGCAGAGCAACTGGGCCCGTGAGCCACAATTACTGAGCCTGCACATCTGGAGCCTGTGCTCCGCAACAAGAGAGGCCGCGATAGTGAGAGGCCCGTGCACCGTGATGAAGAGTGGCCTGCACTTGCCACAACTAGAGAAAGCCCTCGCACAGAAACGAAGACCCAACACAGCCATAAATAAATAAAATTAAAAAAAAAAAAAAAGAAAAGAAAAAGCTGAGCCTCCAAACACGTGCAAAGGCACATCTCCTACCGATTCAACGCCTGACCCCATTGCCACCAGCCCAGCTCTGTTCCTCAGAGTCGTAGATCAGGGCTGGAAGCCACTGCACTGATTCCCATACTCCCCGTGGCCCCGTGTAGACCATCAGGAAAGTGCTCCTGTCTATCCTAGAGTGACAAAACTGAGAAGATTAGATTATACACGCTAATCTGATCCCAGATCTTTCTCTTCTCTCTGTGACGTGGCTCAGGCAGTGTTCCCATAGCAGCTCCACATCTTACAGGGCTACACCTCCTAGCAGAGGGTCCGTGGTGGTTCCCACTCTTGTCAAGGAATGCTGGCCACTGGGTTCGGTAACAGTACCTCCTGATGCCAAAGGAATGGAGGTAGTGGATTTGTGGTGTTACTAAATCTGCGCTAGTTCAACATCACCTATTCATTTGTCAGCTTTTCTATTACCTGTTTAACCGTCTCCCTGCATCAAATTCCCTCTCTTTCAAAATACTCAAAATTGTTGGCTTGCAAACTGGCCCCTGTGCATGGAGGGGAAGAAGCGATGGAAGAAAGGGGCAGCCAGTCCAGATGGGAAGGTGGCCGCTTGAATAAGCAGGCAACTTACTCGCAAGGCCTGCCTTGAACCTCAAGACAGTAGATCTCTGCATTCACCCACTGGGATCTTCAAAGGTTATAGAGAGGCCTTAAGGGGGTTCAGTCACCCCATCCAGATGGTCACAGTACCACATTGCTCTCTCGAGGCTGCGTCCTTGAACAGGGCTCCCACTGTGGAGCCTGTGGGCCCAGCTTATGTTCCAAGGACAGGGGAGAGGCCAAGGAGCCTCCGACTGCGTGGGTCTGGCCCGTGGGTCAACTGGAGGTCACATCCTCTCAGTGACCTCCTCCCACACAGGATGGTGTCTGCCTTCCTGGTTTTATACCCCTTGATACAATGCGTTTCTGGCTTTTTGTACAGTTGCAAAGTTAATATGTGAATGTATCTACTTAAAATGCCAGGTATCACGTCACAAGCAATCATGAATACTCTGCTTGGTAGTGGAGACCCGAATTCATGGATTTGAAGCTACGTGACCTTAAGCAACCTCTTTAAAAGTTCTTTGTTTCTTTTCCAAACCTGCAAAATCAGGATAATAATACCTACTCCAAGGGTTGTTGTGAGGGTTAATTTGACTCACGTAAAGCACTTGGACTAGCCCCAGGTATAATAGGTCCAATAAGTGTGGGTTATTTTCATGAGATTTTCACTTAAGAAAAAAAGTCAGTTGATAACATTCCAACAGAAAAGCAAATGAGAAATAAAAGTCTTTGAGCATCTAGTCTGAGCTAGTTGGAATCTTAGGATTCCAAAAGCAAAACCACTTATCTTTTAAATAAGCTCAGGAGGTAAGAGGCATTACCCTGGGTAAACTGATACTCTCCAAACTGGACTCTCTCATCCCCTATAGAAGTGAAGGGTGTGTACATATACACACATATGTCTATGTGTATATCTGCGTGTGTGTCTGCCTTTCTGTCTGTCTGTGTAGTTATCCCACCACAGCTAGAAACGTGCCTGTTGGGTTGCTCCTAGCTTGGCTGGTTATACAGCTTTGGTGGAAAGAGTACTAGACTTGGAGTTAGGAGGTAGAAGTCTGGATTTCCGGTTGTGGTTGCATCGTATAACACTTATGTGATTGAGAACAAGCTACAAACTCTGAATTTAATTAAACTTACCTATAAAATGGGAATAGTATCTACCTTCCTACTGTGTCGTATGGTGAAATGGAATTTTGCTTGTAAGATAACAGAAGATTATGAAAGGGATACCAGGTGGTCTCCAATCAAAAGAAGAGGTAGAGTATCAGGAAAGCACGGTTGTACCTCTATCCTGTGGTTTTTGTTCCATCGTTATCCCTTTTTTCGGATAAGCTAACAGATTCATGGAGGTTGCTAGTAAGCTGCAGAGCCTGGTTTGAACCCAAAGTGTCTGGAACTAGAGTTCAGGTTAGCAGCCATGATTTTGTCATCCACCTCTAACTAGGTGGGGCGACGGGGCAGGACTGCTTACCCAGTAAGGACCGTGGGAAAGGCAGCCCAGCGTAAGGCTGGAGAGCCTCAGGGTGGGAAACACCTCTGAGGTCCCAGCGTAAGGCTGGAGAGCCTCAGGGTGGGAAACACCTCTGAGGTCCTTTATAAGATCATCCCCACCGACTCCTCAGGCCCACAGGAAAGTTTTCAACAACACAAGTCTTGAAGGAAATTGTGTTTATTGAGAAAAATAGTGAAGGGCTGGAGTTTGTGTACCAGCTCACTTAGAGTAACTGACACTGACACACACAGATGAGCACAGAGGAGTCCACGTGGAAGACATGGTAAGACATGCCAGATGGGGGGAGGCTACAAGCCTCACCCAGCCTCTGACGTGGGAGATTCAGGCCTTCGGGGAGGCCCCATGTCACTTCTGGGCCCCATAATTAGGCGCTAAGAGAACCTACAACAACAGGAAGGACCCTTCCGTCAGATACCAGACAGCACGCACCTTCATCCATCTCTCTGTGTGCAGGTACTTCATGTGTAATGTAGAAACATTACCTGTCACATCTGTGCCAGGCCTACATAAGAGGAAGACAGAACAAGTCATAATAACAATCGTTATTGACATGTGTTTGCAAAACGTTTCCACATGTGCCTTCCCAGGTACATCTTACACCAATCCGACCTTATCAGTAAAAGCTGATATTTATTGGAAACTTACAATAGACCAGGCATAATCGTGAGCCCTTTACCTGTATTTTCTAATTTAATCCTCAAAACAACTCCGTTTCATTGATGAGAAAAGTGAGGCGAGGAGGAGAGGTTAAGTCACTTGTTCAAGGCCTCCCTTCTAGTCGTTGGAACACGGATCCCAACCCAGAAAGTCAGCTTCCAGAGGCCCGGATGAGTGGCGAGGTGGATATACCACCCAACTCACTGATGGAAAAAATGTAGTTCTAACGCTTGGATGATTGATTGAGAAATGACTTTGAAACGTCTTTCGCGCTCGGCAAAGGGATCCCTTTGATGCAAACACAGATCTTGTTGCCAGTGGCAAACGTCAGGTGCCAAAGTCTCCTCTGCAGCATCCGGGCCAGACTGCAGCCCTTCTGGTGCTTCTGCGGTTGGCTGATTCACCACGCTAGAGTCAAGAAGTCGCTTCCCCAGAGCGGGAGAGCCCTCCCTAGCTCGGACTGCGCGGACCCAATGGCAGATCTTCATGCCTCTGCTTGTTCACTTGCATTTCAGGCAGATCAGGCCTACTCCTCTCTGAATATTTTATATTCATCAGGGCAAGAAGGATGCCTCTTGTTTAATTTCCACCTTAACCTTCAGCCTTTAACCCCTTACTACCACCTGAAGCTGGAATTTGGGAAGAGTCTAGACTTAGGTTTAGGAAGGCAGTGGAGACCAGCAGTACTTGCTTTGCGGGATCGTCATGCAATTAACCAAGTCAAGTACGTAAACCGTGGGACCCCTTCAGTCGTGCAGAGGCTGGATGAATAAGGCAAGTCCCAGAGGCCCTCAGAGCAGCTTTGTCAGTACATGTAGCGTCTCTTTCCTGTCCAGGGGCTTATTTGATCTAATGGAGTTAGTCCTGCTTCTAAATACAAGGTTAGAGAGTGGGGAGGCCCTACCCACCTCCTGCTGGAACCCCTCTTCTGAGTTCTGTGGCCTCCCAGAATTAGGAAGTGACTGTGCCCTGTGCCAAGCACTGTTTTTCTTTTTAAAGACCTTTCTCGTGTGGACAATTTTTGATTCAATTTGTTGCAATATTGCTTCTGTTTGATGTTTTGTTTTTTTTTTGGCTGCGAGGCATGTGGGATCTTAGCTCCCCGACCAGGGACTGAACCTGCACCCACTGCACTGGAAGGAGATGTCTTAACCACTGGACTGCCAGGGGCGTCCCTAAGCACTGTTTCTTATGTATTTGCTTCCTGGATGCTCTCACTGTTTGGGCCCACTGCCGGCACTGGTGGTTCTTCTAGAAAGGATAACCCCAATCCTCTGATGCTAGCCACAGCCCGGCACCCCGAGTCAATTAGTTTATATCCACCATCAGTCCCTTTTCTCAATGCCAACCCTTGGGGCCAGGTGGCCAGTTAGGGGTTCAGGCTTTCCTGATACAGCCTGTACTGTATCAAAATCTGCCCTCCGTTGAACATCTGAGTTGGTGCGTCTCACACTGCAGAGTATATATAGTACAGATTCCAGGCCTGTTTTATTGTTACTTTTAATATTAAAATAGCCTTTAAAAAGGCTTTCTCGGGACAAATGTTAGAATGAACAGAATGCTGATATAAATGGCATAAGTTGGTCTTTGCAGGGCAGACAGGTCCTATGTCACCAGATCTATGAGCCATATAAAGTTGAAGGAAATATGGTTCTTGTTCCCAAACAACTTTGGCAAGTGGCTGGGACTCCTTGACCATAACTATTCATGTTATGGCCTATCTGCTTTCTCCCTGGTATCCTAAAGAAGAGTGTAACACAGAGGACAGTATTTAAATTCCACGGTGGGGATGGAGACGGAGATGGAGAGAGACCTCAGGAATGAGGTGGCATTCAAGCCAAGTCTTGAAGGCAGGTAGAATTGCCACATCCCCCAGAGAAAGAGTGGGAAATCCGGATGGGAGGAAACACAGGGAAAGGGGGCTGAGCTGACCGTGGCAATGGGTGCTCGGGGAGGGATGAGTCATCCGTGGTGGTGGAAGCAGAGGACAAAAGAAAAGAGGAAGAGAGAGGGGCTGGGAACGGAAAGGTAGTTTGCTGGGACCCAGAATGCTCTCCAGGAAGTTTCGACTTGATTCCCAAAGATTTCCAAAGAATATAGATCCCCACAGGGGGTTACAGTGGAGAAGTGGCCCAATTAGAACTGGATTCAAAGAAAATGCTGGCGGCCCCTTGTGTAACTCATTAGGGGAAGAGAAACTGGATGCGGTAGCATCGTGAGCAGGGTCCAGGCAAGAAGACCCCACAGCGGGAGGAAACGGAGAGGAGAGACGAGACCCCGGGGAGAAAATCATCAGAATTCAACGTTCCCCAACTGCGCAACTTGAACACTTGCTATCTGTCTCTCCTGAATCAGGAGATAGGCTGGAGCGTGTGAATAATAGATGAAGTGCTACGTAGATGAGGTTGATTAGAACAAACAGTTTAACAATGTGCTTAAATGAAAATTTCAGGGCTGGAGACCCAGTTAGGAGTATCGTTAGAGGCGCAGCACAAGGGGCTCCAGCTTTGTTCTCTGGGTGATTTTTAGGGAGCAACAAAACATTTTAATGTCGATGTCATGATGGGACATGATTCCTGGATGGGTCGTGGAGGGCAGAGATCTGGAGAAAGGCAGCCTCTGCCACAGCAGTGCAGATCCGAGGGGACACTGTGATTCAACATCCCTCCTGCACCCGTTTCTGGCAAATAGAATCATAACTGATTTTAGGGTCTTTTTTTGGATCCCCTCAAAATAGGACTCATACATTAGCACTGTCATTCCCATTTCATAGGACCCCGAAGCATACTCGCCTCAAAAAAGAAGACTTAAGTCATTAGCAAAGGCCCCAATCTGGGCTCTGAAGCTTTTTCTGTGTGTGCTTGTCTTAGGACACACAAAACCAGCAATGTCGTGATGGTAATGAACAGGTGACTTGAACTGAAACTTGAGTCCTCGGTGAAAACTAAAGCTTTGGAAATTTACATTGTAAACTTAATATTAAGCTAACTGTGTTCCATGTTATTTTCAGAAGTAATACTGGTTATATGCAGTAATAATGATTTGTATTTACCAAGCACTTAGCAGGGTCAGGATCTATGCTAAGCGATTTCCACAGGTTAACTCATTTAATCCTTACAACACCCGTCGAGGTAGATTCTATTACCCTCATGTAACATACAAAGAAACTAAGGCAGGAAGTGACGGACCCAAGGCTCCCAATAACAAGTAGGGATCTGATCTCCATTCCTTTCCACTCTTAAGACTTAGCAAATACGTATGGTGGTGTAGACCTAACAGACCTTTCACAAGCAGCGATTATATTTCAAGACAATGCAAAGATGTTACTGTCAATGGTCCCTCCTTGCAGCTGATGCTCAGAGAGCTGAAAGTGACTCACTTAACATTTGTACGGCTCAAGAGTGGCTTGTTGGGGATTTTCAGCAAGGTCCCCTGACCCCAAAATACAAGGGTGAGTCAGGTACACAGCCCATCCCATTCTTGCTCTAAACCTATTTCTCTCCCTTTATTTATTCCCTATTTTGGTCCACTGTATTGCCAAGTGATCCCAGCTCAAATCCAGAGCCATCCTCGGTTCTTGTCTCCTTTCTCCTCACCCACACCTGCAGTCATCACAGCCTGTTTTCTTTCTTTCTAAACTCCTCTCTCCTCCTTTTTGGTTTCAACTCCCCTGACTCAAATAAAGCCTTTGCCTATAATTGTTTATTGTCCTTTCATACTGCTCTCCTCATTTCCCCCAGTGGTACTCGAGCTTTAGTATACACAAGAGGTACTCGGAAAGCTTTTGAAGACACAGATCTAGAGAGTCTGATTCAGTGGGTCTGGGGTGGGCCCCACAGATTTGCATTTCTAACAAGTTCCCAGAGGAGGCTGCTGCTTCTGGTCTAAGGACCTCGTTTTGAGAACCGCTGTCCTACTCCATGGCCGCCAGAATGATCGCTTCACTTCTGTGCGTATAAACTCTCCATAGCTCCAGAGGGTCTAGGGCAGACAGATGCCCAGCATCGCAAAGCCTTTAGTCCATGTGAGCCTTGGTGACCCAACATCGCCCAGAAGCAAGAGCTGGGAAAAGCCACTCTTGCTGATGGCGCTAGTGCATGTATAAGAATTTTCCTCAGCTCAAAGTAAGAAATCAAGCCCTGAGGACTAGGGGTCTGAGTGAGCAGGTCAGGGGTAGCTGATCTTTGTTAAAGGATTTTTCCCAACCTCTTAAAAATCCTGCTGATAAAACTATGGTCTGGATCATGACTTATTAATCAATGGAATACACTATGGTAATGGAATAAAGAACAAAAACCACCTGGTGACCTCAATTAATGCAGAAAAAGCATTTGACAAAAATCCACTGTCCTTTCATACTAAAAACACTCAACAATCTGGGAATAAAGGAGGCTGCTCAGCCAGATGGAGGTCCATCTATGAGAAACCCACAACTAACATCATCCTTAAGGGTGAAAGACTGAATGTTTGCCCCTAAGATCAGGAACTAGACAAGGACGTCTGCCCTTGCCATCTCTATTCCATGTTTTACTGAAGGTTCTACTTAGTGCAATTAAGCAAGAAGCACTTCAAAAGGAAGACATAAAACTATCTCTATTTGCAGATGACATTATCTTTTATATAGAAATTCTAGAGGAACCCACTAAAAAACTGCTAGAGGTAATAAATGAGTTCAGCAACATTGCAGGGTACGAGATCAATACACCAACTTCAATTGTATTTCTGTGTACCAGCAATGAACAACCCTAAAGTGAAATTAAGACAACAACTCCACCTACAATAGCATTAATAAGATTAAACTGTTTAAAAATAAAGTTTAAAGAAGATATGCAAGACTTCTACACTGAAAGTATAAAATATTATGGGCACCAATTAAAGATCAATATAACTGTAAGGAAAGTTCATGTTTATGGATCAGAAAATGTAATATTGGTAAAGCAGCAATAATCCCCCGAATAATCTATGGATTTTATGTTATCTCTTTTAAAATCCCAGCTGGGTTTATCCTGTAGAAACTGACAAGAAAATACTGAAATTTATTTGCAGGTGCCAGGGACCCAGAGTAGCCAAAACAATGTTGAAAAAGAACAAAATTGGATGATTCACAATTTTAAAACTTACTACAAAGATATAGTAATGAAGGTAATTAAGAGGTACAAACTACTATGTAATACGGATATATAGTACAGCACAGGGAATATAGCCAATGTTTTATAATCACTATAAATGGATTATGACCTTTAAAAATTACGAATCACTATGTCGTATACCTGAAACTTATTTAATATCATACATCAACTATACCTCAGTTAAAAAAAATTATACTAGGTAAAAGAAGCCAGACAAAAAGGCCACATGGTGTATGATTCCATTTACATGAAATACGCAGAACAGGCAGATGTATAGAGACAAAGTAGGGTAGTTCCCTTCAAGGCATCGAAGGCCTGAAGAGAACAGAGAGATGGGGAATGAGTGCAAATGGGCAAGAGATTTCTTTTTGGAGTGATGGAAAAGTTCCAAAGTTAAATGATGCTGATAGTTATGTGACTCCATGAATATACTAAAAAAAAAAAAAAAAATTGAAATGTACTCTTTAAATGGGTTGAATTGACGGTACATCAATTATGTCATAATAAAATGATTTTGTAATCCCATTAGGATAAGCTCTTGACTAGATCCAGCAGAACAAATAGATGGTACATGGGGAGATAGTCCTGAGGAAATTGCCCAGAATGCAATGCGGAGTGATAACATGAACGACGTGAGAAGCAGCACAGAGGCTACACTGGGAACCTCCAACAGGTACGAATGGTGCCAGAAGAAGGAAATGGATGGATGCTGACAAAGGAGAGAGTAACCAAAAATATTCCAGAAGTGAAGATTTCTGACATAGACTCTCACGTTAGAAGATGATATTCTGAGCTGTAAGCAAAAGGCATAGATGTCTAGGGAGACTTTAAAATGCAAAGAAAAAGGAGAAAATCCTAGAAGCTTTCCAAAAAGAATAGATCGCTTACCAAAAATCTGTTTCAGAACAGATTTCTCATCGGCGAGAGAACTGATGCAGATGGGAATGAAATAATATCTTCAAGGTGCCAAAGGAAAGTAATTTTCAACCCCACATTCTAATCCTAACTAAGCTGTAATTTATTTGCAGTGAAATGTAGTGGTTAAATGCATGACTCTGGAGCTAGAATACATGGATTTGAAACCCAGCTCTGTGACTTATTTGCGTGGAGCTGGCCTCAGTTTTCTGACCTGTAACACAAAAATAACCACCTTATAGGGAGTTGGGAGAATTATATGAATTTTGCGTATGTAATCGTGCTCAGAACAATGCTTGACATGTAGACACACTGTTGAAGGGTTAGCTACTGATTCAAGATATATAATTAGGTAATAAATATGGAAAACAACTTTCTAGTCATATAATCAAGAAAGTTATTGTAGCAATGCTTAGTATCAGATTTTAAAAAGAACCAAAAGAAAAACATTAAAAGAATTGGGGGCCTCCCTGGTGGCACAATGGTTGTCTGTCTGCCTGCCGATGCAGGGGACACCGGTTCGTGCCCCAGTCCGGGAAGATCCCACATGCTGCGGAGCGTCTGGGCCTGTGAGCCATGGCCGCTGAGCCTGCGCGTCCGGAGCCTGTGCTCCGCAACGGGAGGGGCCACAACAGTGAGAGGCCGGCGTACCGCAAAAAAAAAAAAAAAAAAAAAAAGAATAAAAGCATCCACTCAACAAAAGGATAAACTATCCATATCCATCAAAAGGATATCACGTGCAGGACCTTGCTTACATCTTTGTGTACAAAACATAGTCTCAAAATATATACAATAAAAATTAAAGAAAAAATGACAAATCCACAATTAACGGTATACTTTAATGTAAAAGATTAGAAGTATTATGACTGAACAAATACAAATACACACATACTCCCCCACAAATCTCATAAAAATGTTTCAGCACATTTCAATGAATTGATAAACAGTTCACGATCTCTTGCCATACAGAAATTAAATTCGAAACCAACAAAGAGTAGAACAAAGAGAATCCAAAAAATGTGTGCTTTGAAATCTCAGAAGGAAAAAACACACGGAAGAATAAATATAAGCAAGTTAAGTGTTCAACAAACTAGAAAAAAATAGGTTAAAGGAATGGAGGAAATAATAAAGAAGTCTGTGGAAAATTCAGAATTGAGTCCATTAATATTTTTTTCTAAAATTCCCTTCTTAGTTTCTCTCATTTGTAAAAAAAATTGTAACTTTTATTTGTACACATACATTCAAAATGTTATTGAATTCATTAAAATTGTGAGACTCATACCATAAATAGAGTGCCTATGTATATGTGTTTGTAATGCTTAATAGAGATTATAAATTCCAGGAGGAGAAGTGTTATGACTTATTCACTACTCTATCCCCATTCCGTGTAATAGTGCTTGGCATCTAGGAGAGTGATGAATATTTATTGAATACTGCAGTTGAAGAGCAAGTAAAATGAGTCAGAAGCTAACCCTCAGAGAATTTTGCAGAGTCAAACACAACTAGATTATAATCCTGGTTCTGGAACATTCTGGCTGAACTCTGGGAAAGTTTAATGTCTCCCAGCTACAGTTTTCTACAACATAAAATGGAAATGACAATAGCTACTTCACAAGGATCTTGCGGGACTTAGAATGAGGACCAAGTGCCAGCTATTGGGTCTAAGACTTATTGGGTCTTAGCCCCATACCCACCTGTTCTAGTACTGTTCTATGATACTGGGGCTGGGACTGCAAACCGCATTTCTGCTTGGCCAGCTGGTTCCATGCTCAGCTCTGGCAATGGGGGACTCCGGAGCAGGTGCTGGAGGAGAAGGAAGCTCCTTTCTGTTTGCTCTCCAGGGAGGTCCCATCTACTTCCTGTTCCTGTGAGCTTCACAACACAAGGTTTCTCCACCCTGGCAGTGACTCACTCCTTTCCCTGGGAGTGATGAAATCCAGTTTGCAGTTTTGTCAACACTCAGAGAACCAGCTTCTTCAGGGCACCAGTACCAGCAGGACAGCCCCCTGCTCAGAAGGATGAATTTCAGTTCCATGACCCCTCCTTTAAATGTCTAAATTTTACATATTCTTCTAGCCTTTTCTCTTTGATCCTCTACCCCTGAAATTGCTACCTCTGTGATCCCTTAGAGTATTCTTTCTACCCTTTTATTACCTAATTGACAATTCTCTGTATTAACTTATCTCTATTTAAATAACCAGTGTGGTTTCTGTCTCCTGACTGATCCCAGATTAAGAACTCAAAGCCCCTAACATGGTGATTCCCATCACCATGCACAAAGCACTTTTGCATCTCAGTTCCCTGACCAGGGGTTGAACCGGTGCCCCCTGCAATGTAAGCGCGGAGTCTTAACCACTGGACTGCCAGGGAATTCCCACATTTTTGCATGTGTGTGATCACATTTGATCCTCAGAACAAAGCTGGGAAGAAATCACTATAGGTAGCCAACCCTTTTTCAGATAAGAAAAATAAGACTCACTGAACCACAAGCTAATTCCAGGATGCAACCTTGCCCCTTGTTAGATATCTTTTTTCAGAATTTATTGGCCACTATTCTGTTTTACAATAACAATCTGGAATAGATATTGAATGAGTCTTCATTGATTTATTTCAGCAGAATACTGAACTTGATCAAAATCGTTCAATTCTTTTGAATTGTTTTCCATTTATACTCAAAACGATACAAGCATTGATAAACCGCAAATGTTTGATGTGAAAGTGAAGGACAGAGACCTTATTTAATTCAGCTAATTAACAGGCAGCCTTGGGAATCGGAAAGACCTGGAATCTGAATGCGATCTGCCAAATTATCAGCCATGTGACCTTCCACAAGACACTTGAGTTCTGAACCTCAATCTTCTCATATGTAAAATAGGCAGTGCCTTGCTGGGCTATTTGAAGATTAAATGGCTTCTGTACAATTCCTGGAGCATAGACTGTCTTAAATAAAAATTGTCTCACAGGATACAGAGATTGGTCCTATCCTCAGAACAAAACAACATGTATTGTCTTTAAAATTTCTACAAAATACAGCTGGATAATTTACACAGTTCTCTGGACCCAGAGAAGAAGTTCTTTTCCATCTTGTTGCATCTTAAAAAGAAGAGATGTACTCGGTCTGTAGTTTCAAGCTCTTTTATTTGGAGGCTTAAATGGTCCTTGAAGTCTTAGGGGCTGACATGAAGGTCAGCGGCAGCGGGACAGAAGACAAGAGACCTCTGGGGAGACTTCAACCAGTCAGGAAGATGCTGGCAGCCGGGAAAGGAATCTAGACAAAACGGCATAAAAAATAAGGAAATCTATCACCTCACATAATATTCAGTCCAGAGGTAATATAGGCTTCAGCGCCTTAAAGATATCTACAAGAATTGTTGTTGTTCCTTTTTTAATCTTTCCATTTTTGCCATCCTTGCTGATTTCACTCTCGAGCCAGAAGGAAGATGGCTTATAATCTGTTAAGCTTCACATGTGATCCACTGACACCTTGTGGAAGAAAGGAGTGTCACTTCCTGCTTCTCTATTAGGATCAAGGACTGTTTTCCCAGAAGGCTCGTCAGACTTTTACCTGATAACTCCTCAGCCAGGACGAGGCCATATGTTCCTTCCCAAGAAACGAACACGTGCCTTGAAGCTGGAGTGGGATCCCTTTCTCTGTGGCACACTGCTTCCTGGAGGAGGGTGGACACTCAGATAAAAAACCAGGTTTCCACTAGAAAGTGGGACTTGAGAAAGAGATCCCATTTCAAATAACTATTAGGAGACCACTGACCCCAATGACATCAGAAGTTCTTGTTATCCCCTTTAGGGAGGATACCTGTGTGTATTAGTTTCCTAGGGCTGCTGTAATAAATTGTCATACCTATGTAGCTCAAAACAACAGACATTTATCACAGTTCTAGAGGCCAGAGTCAAAAATCAAGGTGCTAGAAGAGCCATGCTTCCTCCAAAGGTTCTAGGGGAGAATCCATTCCTTGCGTCTTCCAGCTTCTAGTGTCTCCAGCTGTTCCTGGGCTGGTGGCTGCATCCCTCCAATCTCTGCCTTGTTGGTCACCCGGCCTCCTCCTCTTTTCTTTGTGTCACCTCTCCCTGTTCTTCACTCTTAGGAGGACACTTCGCATTGGATTTAGGGCCCACCTGGATAATCCAGGTGATCTCAAAACCCAAGATCCTGAACTTAATTACGTCTGCAAAGACCCTTTTCCGAATAAGATGTACGGATTCGGGGGACTAGGATAGGTCGTACATTTTCTGTGGTTGTTGTGGGAGGAGGTATCACCATTCAGCCCACTGTACTGAACTGCGGGGTTGTTGTGATACTGCGTATCTAAAAGCTCTGGCAAAGGGCTGGCACCAGGTGAGCATGTGATAAGTACTGGTTGAACCTAAATCCATTTATACATCTCTGCAGCCTCAGCTGGCTTTTTTCTCACTCCCTATGGCCTGACTTCTGGCGTTCTTGGCAAAAGACAGCATTCCCTTGGCCTGAACAAGAAGAATGTGAGCCAGCAGGACAAAGGGAATAACTGCGGGATGGAAAGTCAAATGCGGGGTGAGCAGGTTGACCCAGATGGCAAGGAGATGGAACAGGATGGCTATGGCAGCGGGAAGCCAGGGGAGGTGAAGGTGCATGTCTTGGCGCAGTGCAGGCGGGATACCGGCCCCTCTGTCTCACTGCTTTCCAGAGTCCTAACGTGGGCTAGAAATACCTTCTCTGCCTCAAGTCAAGCAATTACCCCCAGGGTATGTAACTTCTTCCTCTTGAAAAATTCACAATTTCATAAAAGGTATACTTTACAGACCCTACATCCAAGTTTATTTTTCTTCTAGGCAAACACATCCATCTTCCCAATCCCTCATTTGCAAATAATGAGCCAAAGCAGTTTTCTCATTCCTCTGTTTTCTATTTTGCAAAGAAAGGTGATGCTGAAATTTCATACTTCAATTTCATGCTCAGACAGTTTCCCAGCTGGAATGAAGGAAACTTAAGAATTATCTATCTCAGCCCTGCATCTCACAGAGGAGGAGTCCAGGGCCGGGAGATGTTAAGTGGCTTGCTTAAGGTCACGGTGGGGACGGGGGGTGGGGGTGGAAGGAAAGGATGCACTGCCAGAAGGAACAGCTGGAGACAAATTCCAGATGGGAAGAAGTTCCTGGAAGTCTGGGTAGTCAAGCAGGAATGGAGCGTGGAGTGGTGACCTTGTCACTTTCCTGGGTCACCAACTCTAGATGAAAATTTCTGTTTTGTCCCTTAAATTAACCCTAAGATTCTTTATGTAATCTCATTTACCAAATAAAGGTTAGACCCTTAAACTATCAAAGCGTCATTACCCATGTTCTGGAGACTCTGAGCAAGTGAAGTGAATCCAAAGTATGAAATAAGATCTATAACTTTGTCATCGATTGTATTAAATGAATCACTCATCACCATCCATCGACCTGCAGTTACCATCCTCATACCAGTCCCTATTATACTCACCTTTTTAAGAATACATTTTGTTGGGGGGGCTTCCCTGGTGGCGCAGTGGTTGAGAGTCCAACTGCCGATGCAGGGGACACAGGTTCGTGCCCCGGTCCGGGAAGATCTCACGTGCCGCGGAGCGGCTGGGCCTGTGAGCCGTGGCCACTGAGCCTGTGCGTCCGGAGCCTGTGCCCCGCAACGGGAGAGGCCACAACAGTGAGAGGCCCACGTACCGCAAAAAAAAAAAAACAAAACATTTTTTTTTTTTTGGCTTGGCCTGAAATGACATGAAGGATGACAGAGGTCATTGAAGAAAAGAGCAATCTTGAACCAAGCAAGTGAAATGGCAGAACTGTATCTCTTTCCCCACCTCTGTCCTCTCGCGGACTCTGGCCTGGGGATGGTTCAGCCAACACTGATGCTGCCCACGAGGAAAAACAGACCCGGAGAACTTAAGTGACCTGTCCGTGAGCGTACCTTCTGGTAGTAAAATGGGTGTGCTGGGAACGTCTATCTCCTGACAGTAGCGCTTTCCACAACTCCATGTTGTTAAATCAGCAGCTCAGAGTATAACTTCGCCTAAAATAAAAGTATCTGCTCAAAGGCTTTGGGGAAGTTGCAAGCAGAATAATTGATTTGGCAACAGTAATAATTGTATCATCAGTCAAAACTCAGAGAACTAGAACCAATAGAGTGGGTGTGGGAGGGAGGCAGAGAGGGTGACTGGGACCGATTTATCACAAGGAATTGGGTTACACAACTGTGGGAGCCGGCTATGCAAGTCTGAAGTCTGTAGGGCAGGCCGTCAGGAAGGGAAGAGCATAGCATACTAGACACCAGCAGGCATGTGGTCCAAAGGAAAGGGGGAACGAGAGAGGCTGGTTAGAAAGTGACCACAGCTACACAACTTTGTAAATCAACTATACTTCGATTTTTAAAAATATCTCTTACTCAGTGATTTAATAAACATTACCTGAGTATCTTAAAAAAGAAAAAAAGAAGAGAGGGAGAGAGAGAGAGAGACCACAGCACAGTCTGGAAAAGTCCCGTTCAGGCCAACAGAGTACATACAGCAGAGCAAGGACCCGTCGTGAGAGGAGTCTGCATCGGGCAAAAATGCCCAGCCGTCGTGCTCCCACTGTGCTCTCCATCACTGGGAGCGGCTGGGGGAGCAGGTCCCAAAGATGTAGGAGCTGGAGGCCGACCGCTAATACACTCCCCAGGGTGGGCTGTCTCGCGAAGGGAGTCCTGAGCCGCGCACTCCCATCGCCGACGTGGAGGGAATGGGGGAAAGCCAGCATTCTGGGATTTAGTACTCCTTGTTCACCCATGAGAAAAGTGTGGCTTAGACGAATTCAACACCCACTGGTGAGTCTTAGGGATGCAGAATTCCAGCTGATACGCTCTTGGCTCTCCATTCTTCTTTTCCTTCCCGTTACGCCACATTTCCATGCTAGAAATTCTGCACAGACTCCAGATCAAGATGCCTTTGTCACTGTCACCCCATAATAGTGAGAAAACAGGCCTGCCTTTAAAACGTTCCTCTGTGTGCTGTGCAGCTACAGGAAACTCGAGGAAACGATGTGTTAAGGAAGGGAAGGTCCTCTTGGGTTATTTTGCAGACAGTCCTCCTCAGAAATTGGCGATAATTAGTATTCTGGCTGCTTTTCTAAGGATGAATTCTTCCAAGGTGAAGCAGTTCAACTCTGCAGTACCTGAAGCAGAAATAATGTATGTTATGAACACAGGGGACAGTCAAACAGCCTCCCCAGGGTCTCCACTTGGAAACCTGAGATCAACCCATTAAGACAACAGAACAAAGCTTCCTCCAGAGGGAAACGAAACTGGAAAGTCCAGGAGAGCTTCTGGGTCAGGAGGCAGCCCTGGTGCCCTGAATCTGTGTCCTTGTTTCATCTTCCCCTCAGGTAGGAAAAGACACTCTGAGGGGGTCTTCTCCTGCCTCTGTTTCCTATTGCTATAATAACACGTTACTCCAAATGTAGTGGCTTAAAATAATACAAGTCCTTTCTCTTACAGTTCTGGAGTCAGAAGTCCTAAATGCTCCTTCCTTCTGGAGGCTCTAGGAGAGAATCTGTTCCCTTAACTTTTCTGGCTTCTAGAGGCTGCCCAGCCACATTCTTTGGCTGATGGCCACAGCGCTCTAATCTCTCCTTCTCCAACTCTGATCCACCTCCTGAGGCTTTAGGGGCAAATCCATATCCTTGTCTGTTTCAGCTCCCAGAGGACATCTGCATCAGCGCTCACAGAGGTAGGGGGTAGTGACCCTGGCCAGGTGAAGGGCGCCTGGGTGGGTCATCCATAGCTTCTAGTACAGTGGTTCTCAGTCTTCAGCGTGCATGAGAATCGTCTGGAGGTAGGGTGAAGAGGTTTAGCAAGTAAAAGTACAGGACACCTAATTAAATGTGAATTTCAGATAAGTACTTTTCTCATATGAGTACACAGTATTGCGCGGGACATTGTTATACTCAAAAATTGCTCATTGATGGGCTTCCCTGGTGGCACAGTGGTTGAGCGTCCGCCTGCCGATGCAGGGGACGCGGGTTCGTGCCCCGGTCCGGGAGGATCCCACATGCCACGGAGCGGCTGGGCCGCTGAGCCTGCGCGTCTGGAGCCTGTGCTCCGCGACGGGAGAGGCCACAACAGTGAGAGGCCCGGCGTACCGCAAAAAAAAAAAAAAAAAAAAAAAAAAAAGTTGTTCATAGTTTATCAGATGTATACAAATCTAACTGGGCATTCTGTATTTTATCTCCTCCCTGGAGGGCTTGGTGAAACACAGTTTGCTGCTGTTCCTGATTCATTAGGTCTGGGGTGGGGGCTGTGAATGTGCCCTCGTAACAAACTCCCAGGTTCAGCTGATTCTGCTGACCCAGGATCTTCACACATGCAGAAAACCACTTTTATAGTGCTACATACTTTAAGAATATGTCAGATTGTTCCTCAAAATCATTTAGGGCTTTTCCCAGTCCCGTAAAGGAAAAGCAAAGTCGTGACAGAGGCTTTCAAGGGCCCAGGTGCCCCGGCAGTTACCTCCCTGGACTCGTTCCCTGATCCCCTCTCCATTGTTGAGAAACTCTGGCTGCGCAGTTGTTTCTGGAACAAACCAGGCACAGTCCAACCCAAGGGCCTTTGCACAAATAGATCCCCCCAATTAAATGGGTCTCCCCTAAACAGGTACAGGGGTTCAGTCCTTTACCTCCTCCAGCCTTTGCTTAATTCTGTCTTTTCACCTGGTTTTAAATTGCATTGCTCCATCTCCACCAATCTACGTGGCATGTCGATTTCCGCAGCATTGTCTCCACCTGACAAGCAAGAAATGTATCACCGCTTATTATCTACCCGCTCCCGCTAAAACTCAAGTTCCACGAGCACACAGATTTGTGTGTATTGTATTCACTGCTATTCACAGCAGTGGTAGAGTTTCCCAGGATGTAAGAGGTGCTCGACAAACGCGTGCAATGTGTTTAAAGAATGGAGGTGCCCTAGTCTGACACTGTTTGTTCATGCTGTGATCAAAGGCGTTAAGTCACCCTGTGGACAGGTCTTAAAAAACCTTTTGCAGAAAATGTCTCCTTTGCAAATGGGTAAAGCCAAGTCACCCAAGGGTGTGTGTGTCGGGGCATGGGGTGGGGGTGGGCAGTAGGACTTTAAAAATGCTATTGCAAGATCACTGAGCAATTTGACCATTCCACAGCTGTCAGCTATCTGTTGTTTTTGTGGTTGTTAATCAATAGTCCGGCAATAGGGTCAGGTGGAAGATATTCCCATCTCCATAACCCCGCCTCTGACCAGAGAGCCTATCACAACCAAGATGAGGCTTGGAGCCCATTCTGATAAACGCGCAGGCGTTCACCAGCGATCCAGCAGCGACCATGCGGTCATGTTTTTTTTTAGTTCAGGGAGTTCCATATACTTTGTCTCCAAGCTTTCTAAAAACAGGGTGAAAATTTCCTTCTGGGGCAAATGCACTGATATCTACACGGCAGAACGGTTCAAACCTTTCGTCTCGAGGGATTTGAGACATCTGTGAAGGCAGAGAGTCTGAGGAGGAAGATCGCAGCCCTGCAATTTGCTCTCAATACAGCGTCCAAGGGAAGGTGCTGGGATGATGGGCGGCTCAGACACTGTCCACCCAAGGGTGGTGGCATCCATGCTGTTTTCAAGGTAGCCACGTGGCTTGGCCGTTGCCCATTGTGCCAAAGAGAAATTACTTCTAATGTCCCTTGGAAGCACAGCAAGGTTTTTTTTTTGTTTTTTTTTTTGCGGTACGCGGGCCTCTCACTGTTGTGGCCTCTCCCGTTGCGGAGCACAGGTTCCGGACGCGCAGGCTCAGCGGCCATGGCTCACGGGCCCAGCCGCTCCGCGGCATGTGGGACCTTCCCGGACCGGGGCACGAAACCGTGTCCCCTGCATCGGCAGGCAGACTCTCAACCACTGCGCCACCAGAGAAGCCCAGAGCAAGGTATGTAAAGTGCTTGGTAGTCCCCTCTGGATACAGAATTTCTTTTAAGTTATTGCACTTTGAAGTTAACTGAAGGCCCCCAGGATATAAACTAAAGGTATTCAAACACCTTACACTGTTTCTACCAGAATATTTTAAACTACATGTAAACAATAATCATCTTTATATATACGCATATATAAAGTTTAAAATGTTTGCTAAAATCACCACTATGTATCAATTAAAGTAAAACTTTACAAATGAAATCATTTCAAGATGCTTTGCTTTATTATCGAAGCTGGCAATGAAACAAAAACCATTTAATTCATTGAACTCGCTGGATTTCCCAGTCCTGAGGACAAATAAAATGAAATAAAGAAACTTACAACCATTGCAGAGTTAAAATTTCAAATTCCTAACTCGAATCATTTACGTTCTGCTTGTAGGATCTTCGCCTTTGGAACTAACATCTTTCACGTGCGCAGAATCCTAACGCTAAAAGCCTGACATTTGACGCCTCAAATAGGAGACAGACTTCTTTTAAACATCTCCCTGGAAATCGGTGAGTTTGTTCATAACTAATACACAGAAATACACATTTAACAAAGCTCGCAAAACTCTTAGCCTTTCTACCCAAAATTAAAACAATTTGAACTGAGAGTAATAGGAAAGGCTTCCTGTCTTTACATAGGCAGAGCTGAGAAAGGTCTAAGGTAGTTTGTAAATCTAAGTGGTGTAGAAAAACTCAAAAGCATTTAATTAAAGCAGCTTGTTTCCTTAAAGCTCCCAGTCCAACCCCTGCCAATTGTGGGGGGCCAGTCCAAGTGCTCCTGCGTGGTGGAGCTTTGCTCCAAACCCCAGGGGAAGTCGTCACATCTTCCTCTGCTTGGGTGACCAGCTTCTGGTTTGCGCAGGACTGAGAGGTCTCCCGGGATGCAGAACTTTCGGTGCTAAAACGGAGACAGTCCCAGGCAGCAAGGACAAGCTGTACACCTCACCTGAACCCTGGCTCCTCTCCAAGAAGGATCCCTTCCCCTGGGCTGTCCCCAGGGCCGGGAGGATCGCCCATGAGTGTTTTTTGTGTTCAGAGGAACCTGCTAAGCCTCAGATGTCTGTTTCCAAGCTTCATCCCTCTACCCTGTTTAGCTCTGCTCACGGCCTGGGCCCCTGGAGGCCCCAGCTACCCCTCCTCAGCCCCCCGAACGTGACAGGAGGCTGATGGGGGTGGGCAGGTGAGGCTCTGCAGGCGCAGGTGCCTGGAGTTGAGTTAACGGGGGCGAGAGGACGCAGGCCAGGCGTGTAAAGAGGTGGGTTGCAGCGCCTCTGCGGGGATAGCTCGTGGCTGCTCTGGGCTGCAGGGGCTCCGGCTGCTCTCTGACGGGTGGGGTGGTAGGGCTGCTGGGGGTTGTTTTCAAGCTTGCAAGTTCGGCTTTCTCAGGATTCAGCTCTTTCTCTCCTGAAGATGCTCTGCCTGCCTCTTTCTCTCTCCTGTTAAAAGCGTGAAGAGGCTGTAGCCGGCAAAAGCCCGTCTGTGGCCTCTACTTTGCATAAAGAACGTCCTTTGTTTTCTAGGCCTTTCCTTCTCCCTCAGAAGAGGGTCAGGGATAGCACATCCTTGGTCCAGGGCGCTAAGGTCAAGCTCCGTTAGCTTATCTAGAGGAACAGGACGGGATAGGAGCTGGCTGGGCCCCTAATGACCTGGTCTCAGAGGGAACAGTAGAGCAGGGTTTCAGAAGCTTCCCTCCTCCCCTCCCACCCCCCGCCGACATCAGCACAGAGACCAGTGTTGGGAGGAGAGCCACAGGCAGGGCCTCTGAAAAGCTGGGGAACTGAAAGTTGGGAAACTGAGGGACTGGGGCTATCGCTGTCTGCCTTCCATGAGAATCAGGCCAGCCTGATCTATTGTGAACCATCAGGTCAAAGGGAGTTAAAACACGAGAGCGTTAAGTAGATGAACCTGAGGCCCTAAACTGAGCTCCAGGCCTTCCTACGTCCATGATACGTACCCTCCCCTCACCCCTGAACAATAGGGCTAGCAGCTGTGACTCCAGGGCCCCTGAGCCTCAGGGACCCTCACCAGCTCCTCTTGGGGTTGTGCGAGGGGTAAGGGGCTCCTCAGACCTGAACTGAGAGCTAAGGACTCCCAGCCCAGGCCCCCTACCCTCGCCCCACTCCTCGCAGCGAGCCACCCGCTCAGGTGCTGGACACGCAGCGTCAGTAAGAAGGTACTTGGAACTGGGAAGGGCAAAGATCTTGCAGCCGCTCTGCCCAATGCTGGTCCCTGCCCTAGGCCGTGGGTGACTGAAGCAGAGGCTCTGGTCCTTAGGCCCCTTTAATAACTGGATCAGACCGAATGCTCCTGGAGTGAGAGGGCTGAGAAGTAGCAAGAGGTCGTTATCAGCATCTAGAAACCCCGTAGGACCTCATCCCCTAACTTACGAGGCAGGAGGCGTGCTGCCTTCTGTCACAGAAGTGCTATCTGGGTACCAGACTGTCAGCAAGTTAGAGCTGCAGAGCTTGGGTATTCGTGCAAGTTTAACCGTCACTCTAAGACTTAGCCGGCGTGCACTAAAGTTAATTGAGCCCAGTCATTTTTTCCTGAATCCAGCAGGCGTTTGACACCCCTTGTCAATTTCATCACTTCCCTGGTCAACATTCGTGTCACCAAGAGGGAGTGACCCTGATCCCAGTTCCAGCATTTCATGGGGACACGCTTCCACACTCGTGTCTAGTTCTCCCCTACAGGACACATACTCCCCATCTTAAGAGATACTTGTCAGTTGGGTCTTTCTTGAAGCAACATAACTAGTTACTGGTGGAGAAAAGATTTAGGCCCGGTTCCACCCAGTCAGCTGGCTCCTATTTCTTGATGCTGGGGACCATGTGAACTCAGGTCTAGCCTGACTCCCTTCTACTCTCGTAAACCTAGGCAGCTGCTCTGATGCTGGCGTCCTAACTAGTAAGACAAGGGAGTAGGTAATAGCTTCTGAGGCTTTCACAGGCCCCCCTTCAGTGTGAGGGGGGCCTAAAGTTGGGGGACACCACCTAAATCACTACTGTGAGTGCAGGAGTGGAAAGTCAGCTGGCAGTGAAACGTCAACTGGATTGCTCAAGGCGGCCCCCAATCGCTGCCACAAGTAGCCAACAGGGGCATCTCCTCTTAAATGGAGGTGAGGACAATGCTTCTAGTGGAATGTGGAAATGCACAAGACTAGAAAATGCCTCCTAAACATGCACCCTGGAGAGCAAACTAATAACGTGGGGCATTGCCTAGCTCTCGCTGTCCTGCTGTGAGTATTGATACATCTTTTTAAGTCCCCTCAAGGCGAGAAAATACTGCAGTCCACTGCTTAATTAGACGAAGCCACTAAAACTCATCCCGTGTGGATCACAAGCCTGGCTTTTCGTTCTAGCTTCTGCAAGCTGCCCTTCCCTCTACTGTGTTTGCTGAGAAAAGTGCCCTTTAGGGCTTTGCCAGTCATTTAGTCATTCCCAAACAGTAGTCTAAGGGTTTATGTTGGTGGGTGACTGTTTCTCAGGGGAGTAACAGTATTAAAGATGGGCTATAAAGCTGAGCCTTGAACGGCCACCGTCAGTGTATGTGAGGTGTAAGGGTTCCGAGGCTGCTCATCAGATCCATAGTGCGCAGCTGTCAGGGTGACGTCACCGGTGACCCGACACTGTCCCGTGATGTCTGTGCCGGGACCACTTAGATGTTAGCCTACAGGACACTAGTGAGCCCAGGTGGCCCCTAGGGTGGACATTGGGAGGGTCTAGGTGCCCAGAGGACAGGCTCATTACTCCCCAGGAGAAGTGATGCCTGCAACGCCTAGATTGGAGGTCTGAGTGCACAGGCTCAGATGCAGAGAAACTGCTCATTTCTCCATTCCCTACTGAGACTCGTCAGGATGTAAGAGTTAAGGGCAAAAAAAACCAAGATCTTTCCAAAACATCACTTGATAGGTACTAGGTCTAGACGTCGGGTCGGGAAGAATACTCGGAGCCTCCCAGAGTCCTGAGGAATGAAGAGCAGGCTTTGTTGGAGATGGCTCGGTACCGGCCTCTGCTCCTAGGTTTAAGGAACAGCGGTTATTTCCAAGCCCAGAGTCCATTCCTAATGTCAAGTTCGCAGTGGAACAAAACAGATGGACCATGGTCCTGCAGGAAGGGTCTAGAATCCAAGCGGGAGCTGAGTAGACTGGCCTGCGCCACTTTGCACTTGAAGCAGGCCCCTTAGACTTGGCTCAGATCGCCATGATTTGGGGTTTATTCACACAGGGCTGTTGCTGCTTCGCCGTCCCCCTCCCAGTGGCCTATGTCTGGTCTTTCCTTTTAAGTGATAGCCAGAGATATTCATGGACTCCTTGGAGCTGTGTCTGTTCTGCTTCATAGTTTTCAGCTCGAGTCTCGCCTGGTAGCAAATGAGGATTGCGTTTGTCAAAGGAGAAAAGTGGTAAACATTGAACGCAAGCGGTAAAAATCACCGAAAGCTGGCCCAAATATCACCAAGAGCTGCCCATTGGCTGGGAGCAAGAAGCATGGGATGCTAAGTGAACCGTTGGTCTGAAGAAAGGTTGGCATCTGCCGGCCTAGTGGCCTAGTTCTGCAAGAAGGGGGGCCGTGGAGAAACCTCCAGATAGGACCATCTTTGTTCTGTCTGACTCTTGTGCAGTCGGAGGTTGGCAGCTGAGTTTGAAGTGTAATGAAGGACACTGACCTTGGAGCTTCCCAGGGTTGGGCCTTGCCAAGCCTAACCTCCGTCCTGTGAGCCGTGTAGGTGGGGTGGAAAGGGTATGTGAGGTGTAAGGGTTAGGGTTACACCTAACCCTTACACGATAGACGGCTCTGTCATCCACACTGAGACCCCCTTGGGAAGGAGGGTGAAGGGAGGGAGATTTCCTCTCTTCCTGATTTCAGGGTTAGTATTCTCACGTGGACAACTAAACATGACGCTGATGTGAAGCTCCAGGCATTCACTAAACTGCATTACTTGGGGGTTAGTTGCACCTTGGTCAGCACGTGTCCCAGGTAGGCAACCGCCTGTTTCAAGTAAATCAAAAATAATGAAAACACCAAATCCTGGGGTGTTCTCTCTCTGAGACTGAATGTCAGCGTTTTCTCCGATGCAGGGTCATTAGACCTGAACGAGTAGCCTATCTTCCAGACTTGACTTTGTCAAAGTGAAGGGAAAGTCTGGCAAATCCAAGCCACATGAAATGCTGGCACCAGCTGTGCTTCTGAAAGATGCATTCAGTCAAGACATAGTCGGGAGTTGCGGGGGGGCAGAAGGTCCCTGTGGGCACCTAGTCCGGGTCACAGATGACATGGCATCCAGCAGACAGTGTCCCTGTGGCTGGATTTGGGGGAATGTGACTACAGCTCCCTCTGAAGCTCACTTTCAAGAGCAGAAATGCACATCTGCTCAGCAGATCCCTGGTGCCATCACAGGATAGCTCTAGAAACGAGGCTCTTTCACAAGCGTGATGTCTTCCTACCTAGTACTGGAGGGCACCTGTGGGGTGGGACGTGGATAAGGGGAATAACTTCAAAAAGAAAGTCCTTGTTGAACCCTCTGTTCTGATATCTGACTTCCAGAGCTGTCATCTCTACACAAGAGCTGTTGAGATTAAAGTGCCCAGTTCTTAAGACTGTAACTAACCAGACCAAACTCCCTGTGGCCCAGTGGTCGGGGGTGGGGGGTTGGGGGAGAAACAATCTCCCAGGATTAGCATGCTTCAGCTCCTGAGAATTTTGAGTCAAAGGAGAGTAGGTTCCAACATGAGAAGGACATCCAGGGGAGGTGGTTGTACTAACATGGCCAACAGTACAGTCTCAAGTTTCTGTGTCACTGGCAGTGACAAAAGTCCTGAAACGGGGGGTGAGGGTGTTGGAGTGGATAAGATCATGAAATAACCTTTGTGAAAAAGTGGGTCTGCCACCTTTGATTCCTCCATCCCCAGTATGGTTGGTGAGAGCCCAACTTTTGACCTCTATCAAGAGCCACAGATGGCTTCAGATTCTGTTTTAGGACTATTACTGCTGTGAAGTGACGTTAGACAACCCGAAGGAACCAAAAGTAGAATCTGTTGTATCAGTTACTCCGGAGATTTAAAAATTCCATGGCAGTGAATGAGGAACAAGAGAGCCTAAAGTATTCCTGGTATGACCCAGTACTTTAGTCTTTCCAAATCAGTTTTGAGCCCATGACACTCTAATACAAATCAGATCTCTCTTCCCTCTTTCATGATTGAGGACTGGGTCATAATCTGAAATATAACCAGAACCATCAGAGAAATCCTCCTTACCGTAGGCGACCTGCCTGTAGTGAGGATTTGGGGCAAAATTGTGGCAGAATACGGCTGTTGCCTTGTGCCGAAGCCCTAGATTCTGTATCCTTCGCCGTGAAGGGAAAACTGGACACTTCTGCCCACGTGGGCTTCACCATCTGTTCCAGAGGCAAAACTTGGAAAAGTCTCTATGTGCCATCAGGTCCTAAAGACTGAGTTCTCAGGGCACAGGGATCCTGAGTGGTTTCTGGGGGAGCCATAGTCTCTCCAAGTGAAAACTAGGAGATGAGGGGACAGGTCTGGTGTGGTCCGAAATCCCAGAGACCCAGACAAATCTTGGCTCTTCTTGCTTGTCTGCCTCTTTCTTTACGAGTATTTGCCTGAATTCTCCCACCTCACCCTCAGGAGACCCTGGCCCCAGGGGTCCTCTCTAGTTTCCTGGCCTCCCTGTGCACCCACGTGCCTAGGGAATCTGTCCCATCTTGTTGATGGGACTGCTGGTTGTACAGGTCACTGCACCTGGAAATCCTTCCCGTGGCTGGCCCTCTAAAAGGTGGCTTTCTGGGCTGGATGAACACATAGCCCTTGCATTCCTTCCTAGGAGCAGTGGGAATCCTCCAGGCCACATCGGTGTTTTTGCCAGCACTTCGGTTGCTCTTAGTTTCCCTCAAAAACGACGTCTCAGTTGTAGAAAGCTTGTTGAGGGTCTGTCTCACTAACTGGGGTTTCATCTGTCCTGGAGAAAGGTATTTTCTATCCATTCTGCAGGATTCCCTCCCTTTACCTTTTACGGGAAATCGTTCATCTCCATCCAGGCCTGGATCTTCTTCCAAGGCCAGGGTCTTCACCCTGGTGACTAATCGTTTCCCAAGTAGTATTTGTGACACGGCATGTTGATAAGGTCTCTCTAAACTTCTGGGGTCTGAATGCTCTCGTGGTTAGTCGGCCCCAAACAAGTAGATTCCAACCTCGCTTCTAGACCTGCTGTGAGGATTTGGGCTGAGAGGGCTTTGGCCCAGATGCTGCCTGGTCCAGGGGTTGACACATCTCTGGCTACTTTGTTCCTGTCTCCTTTGCAAGCTCTTCTTTGGCCCCCATTCGGCCTCGACTAAGAGCTACGGCCTTCTGTTTTTCCCCTCTTCCCATCTTCGCCTCTAGTGGAGCTCTTCTGAGCCTCAACCCAGCACACTCAAATACCTACTACCTGTCCCTATTTGAGTTTCACAGGTGCGTCAAACTTAGATTGTTGTTCTAGGTGGAATTCATCATCTCTCCTAAATCGGCTACATCTCTGCAATTCCCCATCTCACTCTGATTTTGAAAGGAGAGTAAAATAATCCTTAAGTTTCCAGGTGTCATTGTACTGATGGCCTTGGTGGTGTGTCTGATTTAACCAGCTATTCTGAAGTTAAGAGAGGCTGAAAGGGAGATGGCGTTTTCTTCACGTTGGGTTTTAAAGCGGGCAGTGCTGTCACTGCCCTGAGTTGCTTTTAGGTGCAGAGGCAGCTCCTAATAGGCACCTACCCCCACCCCCTCCATCAGAAGACCTGAAATGCATGCCTGAGTGACTGAGGGCCTTGAGCATGGGATCGGCATTCCCAGGGATTAGATGAAGCCTCACGTTTTATTATTTACCGTAAATGAGCAGCTGAGGAGAGCGGGGTCCGAGATGTATCAGCCTTTCTTCAGCCTCTCCCCCAAACCCGAGGGGGCTAAGGGAAGCGGGGCCCAGTGTATGAACTTAGCCTGTGGTGAGTTTTATAAGATGACAGAGCCTGGCAAGCGGTACTTAGCTTGCAATGATTTATTGGGATGGAAGTCTTTAAGACCTACCAGCTTTTTGGTCATAGTACTTACTCTTAAAAGCTGGGTACACACCCCTAGGAAGGACTTAAACAGTAGAACTTGAGACTGGAGTGGGAGCCCGGAATTCTTTTGGTGCTGGAGAAGAACTGTCTCAGCATCCTCTTATTTTAGCTATGAAGCTCTAAATCTCAAGAATGGCTGCCGGCAGTGCCCCTTCTCCAGTGGTACCCAGAAGTTCTGCAGTGACTTTCCCCGAACGTCCCATCTTAGACCCGGAGATGTCTGGATGCCACGGGGTCTTGGTCATGCTTTGCTTATATACTAAGCACGTACAAAGGCCAAGCTAAGGGGACAGCTGGGTGGTTACCTGTCATGGGACTCAAAACTTGTCCAGGAGGGAGTTGTCCAGGACCTCCTTGTCTAGGAGGGCAGAGGTCTGCAGTTCTGGGTCTCTCTGGTCCAGCACTCTCCAGAGAGCACTCTACTGAAGTGATCAATCAGGGTTAAGTTAGACTAGTCTAGAAAATGCTGTGCGACCTGCCTGGTCGAGTTTGATGGGTCAGTCCAGATGCCCAGTTCTGTGAATGTAGCTTTGGGCCAGTCTGGGTGTAAGTCTTTGTTTTCTCTCTAGAACAGTTTTAGGTTCACAGCAAAACTGAGAGGAAGGTAGAGAATTTCGCACGTACCTCTGCCGCCATACATGCCCAGCCTCCCCATTATCAACATTCCCCACCAGAGGGGAACCGATATTGACACGTGATTTTCACCCAAAGCCCATAGTTTACAGTAGGATTTACTCTTGGTGATGTACATTCTATGGGTTTAGACAAATATATAATGACATGTACCCACCATTATAATATCATACAGCATTCTTACTGCCCTAAAGTTCCTCTGTGGGTAAGTTTTTCCTCCAAAGCAAACCTAATATGCCTAGGGACCTTGGTTGAAGATTCTCATGTGAGTGTGTGTTAGCTTGTGACAACTTTGATCTGCACAGACCAGGCCATGGGCTTCCTCCACGCTATTACTCTGATCCAAGGGATGAAGAGAACCTCAGTGTTAAGTGAGAAGAGAGCATGATGTGAGGATTGAGGTGGGTGGTCGAGAAGTGTGCACCTGAGACAGTTATCTTAGGGTCTGTGATAGAGAAGAAGGAGGTGAGGGTCAGAGAAAAATCGAATAGAATAGTTGATAGGCACTGGGTCTTGCATGGCCTGGGAGCAAGCATGAGCTCCAACAGGCTAAGTCTGACAGGGAATGAGGCCGTGAGCAGTGTGTTCTGCCATCAGAGCTCTCACAGGACCTTGAAACTGAAGATGGAGGAAGTTTCCTCCTGCAGGGCTGTCTGGACACCAGACCCTCAAAGAAGGCTCATGAGGCCAGATCGGGTGTGTGGAGCACAGGTCGTCACTGCTTCTGCTCCTGTGGAAGTTGGCCGCCCAAACTAACAGAGTCCAAGAAACATTGTTAACAAGTGTCTGTGCCTGGCTGGCTATGGGGGTTAGATATACAGGAAGTGTTTGCTGTTATTCTTTCAAATAGCAATAGTTTCTCTCTCTATGAATTTTCGCTGGAGTATGGTTGCTTTACACTCTTGTGTTGGCCTCCACTGCACAGCGAAATGAATCGGCCGTACGCATACAGATATCCCCTCTCTTTTGGACTTCCCTTCCATTTAGACCACAGACCAGGTAGAGTTCCCTGTGCTATACAGTACGTTCCCATCAGCTGTCTATACATAGTATCAATAGTGTACATGTGTGAATCCCAGCCTAGTTCCTCTCGCCCTACCCCTTTCCCCCTTGGTATCCGTACATTCATTCTCTACGTCTGTGTCTCTATTTCTGCTTTGCAAATAAGATCACATACCGTTTTTCCAGATTGCACATATATGCATTATGATACGATATTTGTCAAATAGCAACAGTTTCTTGAGCTCACAAAAGTGCCCAAATCTCTAGTTTTCCAGCAAACAAGTAGCCAGAGGACAAATATTACAGGTCCCAGAAGACTGAGCTTCAGGTTCTACTTCAAGCAATAAACATGAGTGTGGTAAGAACAGTCTCTCTGACAGGTCTGGGAGCCTTAGGAGCTCAACCACACTTCCTCCGAGCCAGACACCCTAGGTCATGTCCATGGTGACTAGCGAGCCCTTTGGGAGATCTCACTCTGCAGTCACATTCTCCAGGACCCAGCCAGAAAGCTCGCAGTTGCTGGGAGCAGGGCAGCAACACTGAGGGACAGCCTTGCAAAGTTAGGGACTGAATTCACCAACCTGCGAACTTACTTGTCCTTCACTCTGTTTAATGAAATAACATTGAAGAGTGAGACTGAGGGAAAGTTAAAGTGAACACACTCATGAAACCGTGACCCGGGAAGATAGAATGTTACCAACAAACCAAAGGCCTGCCTCCTACCCACTGTCCTCAAAGAACAAATCAGGGATAAAAGTGGGGACATTTTGTGAAGCTTTTACTGTGAGTCCATTTATATACTCTAGTCTTTTCACACTATCTTTGAGACTTGTATATAGCAGTAGTTTGCTCGTTTCCATTGCTATGTAGTATTTCATTATACTTCAGCTTATCCATTCTAGTGCTGCGATATACTCAGGTGACAGCTCGGGAACTGTTAAAAGCTGTTGCTTTAGCATAGCGTCGTCGGATGTGGTAACTGATGTGCGTGTGTGTGCCTTCCTGTTGGTGTACCTTGTAGTGAAATCTCTGGGTCGTAGACGCTGTGTGCTTGCCTTCGGGGGACACACCAGAACGGCCTTCCGAGAGGTCATGCCATTTTACATTCTTGATGTAAGGAAGTTCTAGTTGCCTCACATGCTAACCAGCGATTAGTGACGTCAGTCTGTCACTTCAGCCCTGCTGGTGACTGGGCGGTCGTAGGTTACAGTGCTTCAAATTACTGACATCTTATTCAGTCACAGTTACAGATACTGTTTGGGTATCTAAACTAGGCAAGGTGTTCTTGTCCACATCAGACGATACAACTTATACTTCGTAACATGTTGCTACTTTGTTTCCCAGGATAGCCCAGAGTGGTCACTTGGGCATCAATCTGGGTATATTTATGGGAACAGATATGGCAGAAGGTGGTGGTGTATCAATTCTTGAACTTGTTCCTTCCATCTCCACTCCAGGACCTGCTGGAGTCCAGTGGGTAGTGGGTCTGCAATAATGCAGAGGTTTAGCTTGGAAGATGAAAGGAGAGCCCTCTTCCCCAGGCTCCCTCTTCTGTGGTCCTTTCTCTTCCCTTCCCAGGGTTCAGTCCTATAACAATAGTCTTGAGTCACACTGGACCTTTCACTTCAGAGCTAGGCCTGGAACTCACTGTCTGCTGGATCAATGAGTGCCACTCTCCTCCAGCCTCTGCCTGGGGTTCGTGGGCTCAGTGTGGCTTTGGTGGCACTGGGCATCTTGAGACTTCTTATCTACCTGGGTTGGAAGGCTTCCTACATCTAGTCTTCAAGTGCAGGAGCAGTTGGCCTCTAGATCTCCTTCCAGAAGTGGTTTGTGACTTATGTGTGTGAGAAGAAACTCCTAAGACGGTCCTAGAGTCACGCCGTGCCGACGCTTTGCAGGGCTTCTGCAGGAGGTTTGGGGGTCCTCCCTGTCTACTGTGCACGGCTGCTGCTGAACTTGCTTATGTCACCTGTTTCCAGGTCAATTGTGCTCCTGGGGGTGGTGGCAGCTGGTCTGAGAGACTTAACCCTGATGAGGACGGAGTTGATCACTTGATCTATTTCTTTGTTCTTAAATGAAAGTCTATGGCTTACTCTGGACTTGGTGCTTAGGGCCCTGCAACCTCACTTGGCCTACAAATAGAGTACAGGATGCAATTTGCAGGCCATCCATGTGCATGAAGGGGGGAAATCCTCAAATGGCAAATGAAGGTCAGACGTGACCTCAGGAACTGGGAAGCTCTGGGAGAGTCCCAGCTGTAGCTGAGGGAAGTTGGCAAACTGAGGACCAACTTGCATGCCAGAGAGGTGCACTTAACTATCATTCTGCATAAGAATATTTTGACTTAAAGATCGGAGCCTGATCCTTTAATTTGGTGTAGGGAAGGAGTTTTGATCTGGGTGCCCGTATGATATGGTGACTTTAGTGATCACGGTAAAACTCGAGGTAAAGGCCTCGGCCGTTGTGCGAGGTCGTGAGCCTGCTCTGAATATGTGATTGAGACATCTGAGGGTCCTCCGTAATCTAAGACAGAGAGGCCTTGGAATCTCTGAGACGGCTAGGTCTTGAGGCTCAGAAATTAGAGGGTTTTGTTCAGCTTTACTACGTATGTTTATATATATATATTTTTTTTAATTAATTTATTTATTTATGGCTGTGTTGGGTCTTTGTTTCCGTGCGAGGGCTTTCTCTAGTTGCGGCAAGCGGGGGCCACTCTTCATCACGGTGCGCGGGCCTCTCACTATTGTGGCCTCTCTTGTTGCAGAGCACAGGCTCCAGATGCACAGGCTCAGTAATTGTGGCTCACGGGCCTAGTTGCTCCGCGGCATGTGGGATCTTCCCAGACCAGGGCTCGAACCCATGTCCCCTGCATTGGCAGGCAGATTCTCAACCACTGCGCCACCAGGGAAGCCCAACTACGTACATTTAATGTATAGAAATTGCACGTACTTAATGTATACATTTTAATGAATTTGGACATATACATAGACCCATGATACCATCACCACAATCAAAGCAAGAGTATTTTTATAAGTGCATACGTACCAAAACCTGACAGTGTTTTACAGGGAACCAAGAGAAAGGAAAGTCATGTGAGGGGGTATGAAAAGAGGCTGAGTCAACTGAGACAAGAGCTGACCTGAAGGGCTCTGTCTTCAGGAGACAGAAGCAGGAGGGCTCTGGAATGGGGGAGAGAGGAAGCTGATTGGGACGGAGATGGCTGGAAATTGCCATATCAGAGGCCCCAAGAAACTTGGAGAAAATGAGCTGGGAGGCTCACGTTAGCAAACTAAGAATGAAGAGGGCTTTTAGTGAGGACAAAGAGAACCTCCTCCAAGGTCCCAGCTAGGCTGGACTCGGCTTCCAGGGCTGTGGCGCCAGCACTGGGCAACTTGACCTCAAACTAAAGAGCACTCAGTGTTTCAGTGCAGTTAAAGATCAGTCCTCCTGGGCTTCCCTGGTGGCCCAGTGGTTGAGAGTCTGCCTGGCGATGCAGGGGACGTGGGTTTGTGTGCCGGACCGGGAAGATCCCACATGCCGCGGAGCGGCTGGGCCCGTGGGCCATGGCCGCTGAGCCTGCGCGTCCGGAGACTGTGCTCCATAATGGGAGAGGCCGCGACAGTGAGAGGCCCGCGTACCGCAAAAAAAAAAAAAAAAAAAAAAAAAAAGATCAGTCCTCCTTTTGAGTGAAAGAGGATTCCTGATGGGCCTCTAGAGATCCAGTGCTGCCTGGATTCCAGAGTCACACGAGGCTGAATTTGTGTTCCTTCAAAGAGGTATCTGGCCTAGGATAAAGGATGGGATCCAAAGAGCTCCTCACCTTAGTTTGAGGGATGTTGATGGGCCCCCCCAGATGGTGGCCCCCCTCACAATATGCACAGATAACTGAGTCTAGCATTAAATGCTTCAAACCTTCATTCTGGCTGGAGTCCTGTAGCCTATGCACAAATCAGGGTATTTGTTACCCATGTGATCAAGGTTCAGATCAGACCAGAGATTTTTGAATAAACAGGAATAATCCTCAAGTGCAAGAAAATACTTGAGACTTCTAGACCTGAGCCAGCTGGTCCTTTAACTATTTCTGTATTTCATTTATTCTGCTGTGAAGTGCAATCTTATGATACAGATGACATCCAGCTTGTGGTAGAGTTCATAAGTACACTAGAAAGTTCCAGGCATTTAGGGAACCATCTTTAGGATTTCATTATTACCAGGACCCAGGAGCAAGCCTGGAGTCGGCTTTTAAATGTAGAATACTTGCTGGCAGAAGTAGGCATGGCTCTTCTCCTCCGGGAATCTGTTGGTCATCCAACTGGGGCTTTCCAGTGGCTCTGTATAGCAGTTTTCTCTGTCGTGATATCCTTTGAGATGTAAGGACAACGTGACATGGAAGGTCATCCTAGCCTTCTTGTGTCCAACTCAATAGTGACAGCTGTAAGGGCCGTTCCATGCATCTGAGCAGCATCCCCAAATGTGTGATGTCCCCCAACTCTAAAGATGCCTACCAGGATATGCCTTTTTCTTCATTAGTCCAAAGGCAGCGACTTGCCTCTCGTTTAACGAGGATATCCTAACAGGTTTCAGATCACTGAACACGGCAGTGACGCTGGGGCATGCTTCACGCTAGAGACTCCTCATTGAACGTACTTGAAGCATAGCCAGGTTCTTAGGCTTTCTGACCCCCTAGAAGCAGGGGTCTTCTGGCTTCTCGATGTGGACAAAGCAGAGCTCAGACTAGAGAAGGCAACCTGCCCTCAGCAAAGTCTGAGCTGCTCACCCAGGGTCTGAACTGTCACTAGCCAGAGGCACCAGCGCCCAGGAACGGGAGCTGCTGGGAAAAGCACCTGACCCAGTGGTCAGGGCTGCCTTAGGGGCCTCCCTCCCTCAGAGCCTCTAGGCTGCAGCTGTTCTACCTGATAATGTCTCATCATCTCCCCTTCCGTGTAGAAGAGGGACATTACTGTGCCAGGAAGGGTCCATCTGCTTGTCTCCAGGGCTTTAACCAAAACAGTGACATGGGATGCCAGAGTTCAGTGCACGTGTTCTGCCCAGTGAGGTCTTCCTCCCTCAGCTTGACTGAACTTGAACTAATATCTGTCTCAATATCCGACTGCTGTCTTTTTTCATTCGAGCTGAAGTGTTTCTGGATCTCGGTATGAGTGTGTAATTCCGGGCTGTACCTTAGGCTTCTGAGGACTGTAAGGCTGATTCCTATTGACCTTTCATTTTAGCAGGTAGTCAGCCTGTTTAGAATGCATATCGCACTTAGGAGCTGTAGATCAAGTGTCAGTTCAGTTAATAAAGCTATTCTCGTGGATCCCACCTGTGTTACCCGGATGACAAGACTCTCCCCAGGGCCTCCTCGGGGCAGGGAAGGAGAGCTCCCTCCCACCGGAGGGAAGCGTGCTGGATCTCAGCATTCTGTCCGCGGGCTCTGGGAGAGAGGGCCACCCCCTCACCCCTGCGGGAGTGAAGAGGAGTTTCCTCCATGAGCTCTAATGCAGCTGTGCTCAATAAGTTGGGGGAGGGGCTTGACTTTTCTCAACTAAAGAACAGGCAGGTGCGATGAAAGGGCTCCTGTCATGTTGGGGGTCCTTTCCCCAGGCTTTTGGCTAGAGAGAATAGACTTCCCTTGGGGCTGTTTCTCGTCTGTGCCTGTTGGCATTTCCTGGCTTCGGATCTCACTAGTGCCCAGCCAGGCAGGGGTGTACAGAAGGTCAAACAAAAACCCAGGAAACTCACTGCTAGGTGGTTCTCACATCCCTGGGTCCCTAGCCAGTATGCCTCCTTCTCTCCTACTTCCAGAACCTTCTGGTAGGTGACTCCTGCAGGGAGTAGGCAGCTTCCAGCCCAAACTGTCAAATCGAGCTGCTGACTGCAGGGAATAGGCTGTTTCTCTTGAGACAATGAAATAATACTGGCTTTCTGAGTTCCCCAGTATCTCTCTTTATTCCCTTGACATCCACTAACCTTGCCTACTGTTGCCTACTACTAGCAGCCAGCTAAACGTGTCTCTTACTTCTGATCCTTTGTGTTCATCTTCTGACACTTAAGCAAACACAAAGCCATGGTGGGCGTTCTTTCTCAGACTAAGGCAACTGCTGTGAATTGTGTCTTAATCACCCTCTTCACCCGAACTCTACAGCTGGACAGATGAGAGCCACAGAAGGTTACCTGTCACATACTCAGAGCCTAGGAGAGGACACTGCCACACACGGCCCCTCGGGGGGAGAGGCGGACAGAATGAACAAGGGGTAAACTTTAGACTTTCAGCCTTAAAGCCACCTCCCACCCAGTGGACCATTTCTCCTTAAGGACACCCAGAAACCTCCCAAATTGGCAGCTGTGGGCTACTTAGGAGAATTTTCAATAACTTGCTGTTCGCGCATGCTGTGCGAGCTTGGATTCGCATAGTGGGAATAATACAAATGGAAAGCGGTCAGTAATGTCTCACCCTAGAAAGGCATTAATGACAAGCTCTTCTTTGGAGACCTAGCAATCCAGTTTAACTTCATCAGTCATAACTGGGCAAGGAGGAATTTGGGCTAGCACGAACACTTCTGGCTGGGACTACGTGAGTACAACCAATCAGGTACAATGGTCTATAACTTGGCTAAAAGAAAAGCCACGTGGCCGGTCACAACTGACCCAGCTGGATTTCGGGACATGTTTTCCTAACCAGAACCTGCTGTATGTACAGCTGAAACACCAGCTCAGGCAAGGCTCCGTGAGGGTGGGTGCCATCCTTCGGGATTCAAAGTAGAAGAACTAAGTAGAAGAACTCTAGGTGGTGGTCTGTTCCAATAGGAAGAACCCGTGAGTCCAGAAACCAAGGGGCGGAAGTAGGTGTGGCCTCACTTAGCATCATTCTTAGTCTCTTACAGAGGACTTTGTGCTTATCATCACCTCCAGTTCAGCTCTGCAGGATTGGAGGTCCTAGTCCCAAGAGGGTGGAGACTTGGAGAGGGTGGGAGTAGGGTTCATTCTTGCCGGGGACACGGCAAGGGGTCCCTGAAGTATAGGATGTGACCGCATCCCAGGCACTTCAGGCTCCTTGTATCCAGGACCATCAGGCAAGAAAAGGCGCCCTTCTGGCAGGGATGACCAATCCTGGTGATCAGCTGGAAGTAGAGCTGCTGATATAAAAGGAGGGCAGAGAGGAAGGGATGTGGCACTCAGGCGATCCACTCGGACGCTTACTGATTTTCCCCTGCCCGGTTGTGACTGTGAGTGGACGAGTGTAGCCAGCATCCTGAGAAGGATGTGTCTACTGGAGGCTCAGACCCTTCAGGAATGAAAGCGAGTTCTAACCGCCTACGCCAGCAAGCGCAGCATAGGTAGTAACTGAGGGTCAGGGAGATCTCGGAACAGAGCGTGGAAGAGGAAGACAATGGGTACCAGTTGCGGCTCTGGGACCGACTTCAGTGATGTAGAGTAGATCATCCTGCTAGTCCTGCTTTTCTTGAGTTCATTTTCCTCCTCTCCTCGAGAAGGAGAAGGCTACCAGGGCCCCAGAAGAGCTGTTCCCCATAACTGGATGAGACCACAGAGGTACAGCCGTGCCTGATTAGCTTCAAACTGTGGCCAACGTGATCCAGAGATTTCCTGGAAGAATTTCTGCCTCGTGGCATTTCTCGTGACAGCTCATGAGATCTCTGGAAATAACGCGCATGCCTTTTCCTTGGGAGTGTATTGGTACACTTTAAGAAATCTAAAGGCTCCTGATTTCTCAGTTGCCAAGTGTCTACCCTACCTGATTCACAGGAAGAATGCCAATCTGTCCCATGAGCTGGGTCTTACACAGCGTTTGGCAGAATGTGTGTTGGTGTTTCTTGGGTGGTGGGAGAGATCAGGAGAGGTGCTTCCACTGAGAGCTAATTCAGGGGCTCTGTAAATGGAGTGAATTGACCTAATTCTGGAGGGTTAGGTGCTCAGCTCCCGGGACTTACCGAGAGTTGCCTTTCTCGGGCATCCCCGGAATTTTGAAGAGGTGCTTTCCTGTGGTATCTCCTCATGGACAGAGACATCAAATGTGGAAACTGCCAATGAGTAGGTTAGTTTATTCTCATGGTGACACTAATCTAAGGAAGTGGTTCCCTAAGCGACATTATTTTCGCTGTTTCTTACCGGTACTGAGAGGGACAGAGCCCATAGAGAAGAGCATATGCCTCCGAAGACACACACAGCTCTTACAATGGAGGGGAAAGTCCTCAGTGATCATAGGAACAGAAGACCCTTTGTGGGAGCCAGGTGTTCAGTGATTCCCCCGCAACCAGAGTGGGGGCAGGGCTTCCTGACATTCATCCTGGAACACTTGTCTTCCATGTCCTGCAACAATCCTTACATCAGGCTTCCTGAACTTGGACAAGAGAGCCCAGAGGGTGCTACAAATAAGTTCTCAGGGTCAAAGACCTCCAGACAGAGAGAAACCAGTGGAAGCCGGTACTGAGACTACTCAGAGGAAATAAAAATGGAGGCTTGGGGGAGCACAGGATTTTTAGAGCAGTGAAAATACCACGTATGACCATGATAGATACATGTCATTGTTCAGCTGTCGGAACATACAGAATGGTACAGCATGAAGAGTACACCCTAAGGTAAACCGTAGACTCTGTGATAGTGATGTGACAGTGTCACTTCCTCAAACATTACACATGTTAAAATACCCACTGTGGTATGGGATGTTGGTCATGGAGGAGGTTGTACATGAGGGTGGTGGGGAGAGGCACATGGGAAATCTCTGTACCTTCCTCTCAATTTAGCTGTGTACCTAAGGCTTTCTTTTAAAGGAGTTTTTATACAAAAATGGAGGCTTGGTTTGAATATTCCTGATCTAAGTATGGAACAGGACTTTCTCTTCCACATTCATGGCTTGATATTCTATGTTCCCCTCTGGGTCAGGGTTCTGTCCCCCTTCAATTTCTGACTGAAGCATCTCGGAGTTAGTAAAGTCGCCACGTGTCACCTTATGACCACCTCGTGAGCGTTCCAGAATCCCATGCCGGGGAGTGTAGACTGTTCAGTGCTAACCCCATGGCTGCTGTATGCCGTGAGCACATCAGTTGGTCACTGTGGGAGGTGGGATTCCCCTTCCCCTTCAGAAGTGCAGGCTGTTTCATGGGCAATGCAATCTCATCTATGAGATTTCACAGAATATTTTATTTTAGGGATGGAGAGCATGTTGGTGATGACCTTGTACAGATTCTAGGACTTCTTGAATATCTTATTGCTTTGCCTGGTTCAGGTTGACCTTCTACTTTTAGACCTGGTTGCAACAGGATGACATGGGGTATGGTATCTGGGTTCCTAAGAAGACACCAAAGGTACCTGAAGTCTGGGGTTCAGCTCCACGTGGGGTGAACCTTGACCTACAGGAAGAGATGAGAGCAAGCGAGCTAATAAGTTCTCCTTTGTCTCTCATCTATGGATTACTCAAAAGTATAATCTCTTTGTGACCTTTCTGGGCCTAGTGAATGAACCTGCTAAGCTAAACCTGTGTCAGTTTTCAACTCTTTGTAATGGGGAGTCCAGAGGGGAGGTGCATTGTATCACATCACTTCATCTTCTCTTTCATCACCTATTTCCTCATCCTTACCTAGCCAGGCTCAGCCACAGTGCAGATATGACCATTTTAATCAAATGGGGAACTCCAGGGCATGAACTGACACCTAAAGAAGTCCTGTGTCAGGTAGAGATGCTCAGTCGTTGGCAGGAGGCTGCCCAGGAAGAACAGACCCCCAAATGCTGAGCTGAGTCCTAAAAACACCAACCACTGGAGGCCCTCAGACAACTCCTCCTCGAAGGCGAACACCTTTCTTCAAGACCCAAGGCACACGCTTCTCCATGCGTGTAGGGGAGCAGCTTCCCCAGCCTCTGGTGGGCAGACTCAGAAGAGGGAGGGTGGAGGAATGAACTACAACACCGTCACCGCAGCTGGTCTCAGGCTATAACTGGCACTCACGTTCCTGCTCCTCTTTCTGCCCATCCTAAACTCGCTCCTCAGCCAACACCTCTCCTGCTCTCGGTGGCTTACTTGATGGTGTGACTTGAGCTCATCCTGGAGGGAATCTGAGCCCCTGATAATTATCCTTTCTCGGGCTGGTGTTGCTGTACTTGTCTGTTTACCTTTGGGTAGGGGAGGACCAAGAGATGTCCCAAGGGACCACTCAGTGCCATCCATCCTCTACTCTGATGCCTTGTGTCACAGAAACCCTATCTCAGTGAGGTCCGCTGTCCCTACCAAGATGGTGCTCACTCTTCCTGCCTGCTGTTCCTGGACGCAAGAAGCCCAAAGTACCCAGACAGAAGCCATAACTGGACGGCCAAAGGGATCCTTTGGCAAGAGTGTGCTGTCTTTGAGGAACAGAGCTTTGGGCTTCCTGTCGCTGCAACTCTTAGCTCTGCAGGATTAGACTAAGTCCCCCCCAGTGGGTCATTAGGAATTATGGCAAGTTGGGGCCTCTCCTGTTTCAACCCCTTGGCTCCTGCACCCGTGTGTTCCTCCCACTGGAGACATAGCGCCATAGAGTCATCTGTTTCACTGTGGATACAGCCTCCTGAAGGATCATTGCAGAGGAGCTACAGCTGCCCCTTCAGGAGGCTGTGCCAATGCCCCATCAGGCCTGCGGCCTCGGAAAGGTGCAGTGTGTGAGGCGCCCGCTGGATTCCAGGGTCTGGCCTTCATCGTTCATTGTAAAGTGGCTCCAACAGTCATATGCTACGGTGTAGCGGTTCATACTGTGGGTCAGGCATTCCGTAAGCCCCCCAAGAGCGGCTCCTGTTTGAGGTTCTGATGGCAAATCCATACCTGGAGTATATCTTCATCAACATAAGAATGAACCGTTGGCCCCACCCAATAGAGTAAATGACACCACGTGGGTAGGCGGGCTTCTTGAGGCACAGTGCCGTGTCGGGAGCTCAAGACTGGTCTCTACTGCTGGCAGGGTGGACACTTGGAGCGAGAGCTGGTTTAGCCTTGAGGGGTGGGCTGCCCTGCCACTGGGCCCTTGTGTAGCCTCCATCACTGCCACCATAGCCTCTCTGTACATATGCCCATTGCACCCTCTCTCTCGTGGCTGCTGATAAATGCCAGCGAGTATATATTTAACAAATTTGAGACATAACTCATACCATAAAATTCAGCCATTTAAAGTATACATTTGAAGGAGTTTGTATATTCAAAGTTGTACAACCATCACCACTGATTTAAGAACATCAGCCCTTCAAAGAGAAGCTCTTACCCAATAGCAGTCATTACTCGTCCCCCCAAGTCACCCACAATCTCTAGGCAAACACTAATCCACTTCCTGCCTCTGTAAACCTGCCTATTCTAGACAATCGTATGAATGGAATCATACAAGTGGCCTTCTGTGTCTTGGTTCTTGTGTCTTGGTTCATAACTTTCTCAACGTGGATCCATGTTGTAACAACTATCACTGCTTTACTTCTTCATATCAAGGACTGGCTGAGGTTAACCGGCCAGAGTCATCTTCTCTACTAGCATATTCAGTGGTTCCTCCGCGGTGGGCATTAACGCGAGATGCAGGCATCTTTACACTTCTGTACTTCATGTTCACTCCCGTATGTTGATCTGAGACCCAAGTCAGGCAGAGAATCGTGACTGCTTTGATAGCAGCCGAATTCGGCCCACTGTTCATCCGTGCCTGCTTCCTAAAGGGGGACGGTGGGTTGGCCTTAAGTGTGTATGTGATGTATACACACAGCTCCAGCTTCTGAAGGAAGCGCCACCACCTAGCCTCTGTCGGTTTGGGGTTGATCATCCCCACTGAGGAAGCTCCGCTGTCATCAGCCGTGGCCCGCAGAGGGGCCACCACTGAGCTTAGTGATGCCGTGCCCCTCTCAGGGTACAGTCCTGATGGGCTTGCTGAAGGGCATGACCTGTGGACACTGTGTGCAGAGCCCTCTGGGTTATTCTGGCTTCACGTGTAATATCTACCCTTTCCCATGCCCTGAAGTCCCTTCTACCAACTGCTGCAACAATTCAGAGGATAGAAGAGAAAGGAAGCAGGAGTGGATAAGGACGGCTTCAGAGGGGGTGCAGGTATGACAGAGTCTCAGACAACCAAAGTTGGAGCTCAATAGCAAAGATTGCCCATTAGGGAAGTCCTATGTGTGGCAGAAGTGGCCAGGCCTTAACACCCCATCATGTGTGGTCATTGGGAAGAAAGTGGCCTCAGCTTAAAAGCTACAGCAGATCCTAACTGCCCTCACAGGTGGAGGCTTCTACGTGAATGGCAAACTCATTCTTTTTTTTTCTAACATCTTTATTGGAGTATAATTGCTTTACAATGCTGTGTTAGTTTCTGCTGTATAACAAAGTGGATCAGCTATACATATACATACATCCCCATATCTCCTCCCTCTTGCGTCTCCTTGCCCCCCTCCCTACCCCACCCCTCTAGGTGGTCACAAAGCACCAAGCTGATCTCCCTGTGCTATGCGGCTGCTTCCCACTAGCTAGCTATTTTACATTTGGTAGTGTATATATGTCCATGCTACTTTCTCACTTCAACCCAGTTTACCCTTCCCCTTCCCCGTGACCTCAAGTCCATTCTGTACGTCTGCGTCTTTATTCCTGTCCTGCCCTTAGGTTCATCAGAACCTTTTTTTTTTTTTAGATTCCATATATATGTGTTAGCATACGGTATTTTTCTCTTTCTGACTTACTTCACTCTGTATGGCAGACTCTAGGTCCATCCAGCTCACTACAAATAACTCAATTTCGTTTCTCTTTATGGCTGAGTAATATCCCATTGTATATATGTGCCACATCTTCTTTATCCATTCAGCCGATGATGGACACTTAGGTTGCTTCCATGTCCTGGCTATTGTAAACAGAGCTGCAATGAACCTTGTGGTACATGGCTCTTTTTGAATTATGGTTTTCTCAGGGTATATGCCCAGTAGTGGGATTGCTGGGTCGTATGGTAGTTCTAGACAAATTCATTTTTGTTTGATTCTTGAAGGGAGGTCCAAGCATCACAACTCTGTCTGCCATGCAAGTTGTAGTTCTTGTCTATTCTGGTCTTGTATGTTTCTCACAACACCGTACCACAGGGATGGTGCTGCTTAGAGCCTTGTTACTCAAGGTTGCAGGTCACACAGTATGAGACCATGTGGGCTGGGGGAAGGCGTCAGACACAGGCTGTCACGGGTTCTTATCGAGTATACGTAACACTCAGGATTGTTTTGCCCATCTTAAGGATTTGGTTTCTATACATGTTGCAACAAATGAAAGTTCTTACCTTACAGTTTGGAGCTGTGGTTGGTGGGATCTGGGTCACGCACGGTTCACGTTAATTTACTTGTGGCTCTGTTTTATGGAATGAGTCTGAGGATGGCTGGTGTGATTAGTGTCCTGATTACTTGTCCCTCTGACCTCTGGGGCATAGCCCACCATACTTAAACTCAAGTCTTCTTCCCAGAACTCTTCTGCCACCACCCCCTTGTTAGAAATGAACGAGTGCCTCCCTCTGCTGTGACCTTGAAGACTACAGGCACCTCACAGGGGAACTCCTAGACACAGCGAAGCCCCCAAGGTAGCTCACAGTATTTTTAAATTGTCCATAAAATAGTAACTCTTCATCTGGAAAATGATCCATTCACAACTCGGGCCTCAGACACTGGGCATATTGTTATCCACATTAGAGGTGACCACGGCCTTGCAGAGAATGGTTCTGAGAAAGTCCAGTGCTGGGCTGGAATCTCTAAACACTATAAGAAGGGTAGAGATCTCTTCTTTATCACTGGCAGTCCCGCTGGCCTGCTGTCTTGCTGCCCTGCTGTCTCCCTCTCATCCTGTTCTTGTCTGGGGACTCCTTGGGTCCATATCACCATGTTGTCACCAGAACTCACTTTGTTGGCCTCTGTGATGTCAAACATGAACTGAAGTTTTGCCACAGACGCTCCCCACGCCGCCACATATTCTACATTTGTATTTGGTGGCTTTGAGCAAGAGGTGCTTTGCCTCCGTGTCATAACAAGCACAAAAGGCCCACAGAGCTGGCTTCTTTCTCAGCTGGAACCTTCTCCCCAAATAAAGCACACTGTGTCTGTGACCTCAGCCTACTTTTCGGTATCCTCCAAGGACAAAATGTCACCAAGACAGAACCTTGATTTGTCCCTCAAAAGCAAAACGTGGCAGTTATTCTTCCAATGCCAACTGATGTCCAGAGATGAAAATGCTTTTGGAGTTTCCAGTTAGAGGTCGTTGTACCACAGGCCAGAGGAACCCGTTTTAGGTCACAACCAGCACTCTGTCCCCAGGAAGGTCCAGTGTGTTTGTGTCGTGTCCTCAGTGGATGCTGACTCAGAGGGTTCAGATTCTGTTGTTGGGTATCTGAATCGAGCACAGTAGGAAAGAGGCCTGGCAGTGTCTCTGGCTATGAAGATCACACGTCTTGCAGTCCACCACAGGATGGTTTTGTGAGGCTAGGAGCAATCAAGCCTGGACCGAAGGTTCCTTTTCAGGGTACAGCAATCACTGACCTGGAGGGTGGTAAGGACACCACAAGGAAAACCCTGCCAGGCCGAGGTGGTGACTAAGGCTGGGGCGTGTGCGCGAGTCCGCGTGCACTGAGGATAAAAGGCCAGTGATACTGGTTCCAGGAGTAGGAATCCATCCCTGGGGATGGTTCTGCTTGCTTCCAAAACAGGAGGATTTCTCTACCCATGTGCCCCAGCCACAGCCTTAGCTGCTTCTGGAACACCTAGAGAATATTCCCATCCAAACCAAAGGGTGTACAATCCCCTGTTTCCAAATGAAGTAGTTCACTGGATGGAGCAATAGCTCTGAGAAGGGGAGCCAGGCTCTTGAGAGCAGCAGAGAGAGAGAACTCTGGTGTCCATGAAGCACAGCATGGTTCAAGGAGAGCTGCCCCTCTAAAGGGGCCACGTTCTACCTGATTCTCCATCAGGGTGCAAGCTCTGGGACTACCTATCTGACCACTGACCGGAAGATGAAGTGCAGGGGGCGAGGCAGTCTGGTCCAGAAGAAAGTATCACCCTTGGAATTGGACGCTTAGGAGGTTACAGACTTCTTGAGCTCAGCCTAATCTGACTCTCTGCTTTGAAGTTCCTCCTCCTCTACCCGCCTCACACATACATGGATGACAAGTGGGGAGGGGACCCCAGGGTGCTTCTGAGCCTTGCGAGGCTGGTTGTCTCTTTCTATATGGCCCTGAATTTGACACTAACCATCTTCCTTGATGGAAGTTGAAGGGGAGAAAAGGATAGTCACAAAGAGACTGAGTGAAAGACAAATCATGGTTTCTCTCTTCGATCACATCCCGCCTTCTTTCAGTTTCTGATGGATTCCTTTGTGCTGATGTGGGTGTAGGAGAGGAACGCATCCTTTGTAATATAAAAGACCAAATGACATCCCGTTTATTTTAAATTAGTGTTTTCTTTAAAAGTGTTTGAAGTTATAATTCCTGGTACAACTATTATATCATAGGCTATAAGAATGCCTATTTCAAATATATAATAACTTTTAATGAAAACAGAACATAAAACTATTCAAATGTTCCCAGTGTTCTCACTACCTGTCTCATGAGCTACCAGTGGAACATGGACCATAATCTGGAAGCAGAGTCACCGGCCACAGCAGGCGTATCCTGCCTCCTATTTCATCATTGGTACTTCACTGCCCCTCCTGTGCCCCAGACCCCCAGGAAAGCTTGAGAGGCAGGGAGGCAAGACTTGAGGATGACTCTTGCCTCAGAGCCATCTCAGCTCAAGTCACCCTCCTCCAAGGAGGAAGAACCTGAGTGGGGCATGGAGAAAGTGTTTCTCAGACTTTATTAGACCCTGAAGAGCTAGAACAGCCTGTTCAAGGTCCTCATACTGGGGGAATCTTTATCTGGAGTGTCACTGATTCTTTCCCAATTTTTAAAAGAAGGTACTAGACTCAAGGGTTGTTGGGCCACAGAGAGTAAGGTGCTGTGGAGATCCAGCTCCCAGCATTCCACCGGTATAATTCCACCAGAGTCGCAAGAGTAGCCCGGTTGACCGCTGAGTCCAGCTATGGCACCTGTCTGGTTGGGGGTCCAGTCTAGCAGGGCTTCAGGAAGCTGGAGAACCTAGAAGGGCTCCAGACCTGTTCTCTCGGGGCTCTGCTGGGGAGTGCTGCAGGAAACAATTGGTATCTTGACTGCTTGGTGAGGAATCTAGTTCAAGACCAGAGGAAGACTCTTGGGTTGTGACAGGAGTGAAGGTAGAATCCTGTGTCTTGGTTCCAGGCTGGGCACTGCAGACAGAGCCCACTTCAAGTCCCTTGGCTGGCACTGGTCAGGTGCAGGGACTGACTTTTCATGGGTGGGTACATGTTTAGTGCCCAGATGTGGGTAGTAATTATGCTACACTTAATTCTGATGTTAACGGGGGTAAACATGCTATAGGAAGACTCTTAACTTCTTATTCCGTTAGCTTGGCACGCTGCTGATTTAGAAATGTTCAGAATCTATGACTACATCTTAGAAGCTCTAAGAAAGTACAGAAATTCCCTATGCTGAGCTTTTTACAAGTTTGACATTGATTTTTATTCTCCCTGCTCCCTACCCCTCTCAGTTTTTAAGCAAAGGGCTCTTTTTGGTTCCTTTCTGATAATTAGCATTTAATACACTATTCCTTCCATCTGAGAAACTGTGTAGGGCCAGAGAGTGGGTTGGAGTCACTTGAAATCCCTGCTTCCCTGTTAACCAGTACCCCCCGGCCACATCTGTGCCCTTCCTTACCCATCAAGCTCGTTTCTTCATTTCAGGTGTTCAAGGAGTCCTTGTGACCCACAGTCGAGCCCTTGAAGTCACAGGGGTCTGTGTTTCCATCTAGTTCATTCTACTTCATCACTGTCCTTCCGTCATGAGGCCCCAAATCCCCCACTCCCGTAGTCTCCCACCCCCAATAGGCTAGGTCACGGAGCTGAAGAAGAAACCATGGAAGCAGCCGTTTCGGTTACCCAGCACCTCCACTGTGACAGATACCTCGAGTCACTCCCCTCAGCCCAACACTGATTTCAGCCGCGTCTGTTTTGCACAGCTCCTCCCACACAGGACAACTTCCACATCCAGCACACTCACACCCTTTTGCATCGGTGCCTTCTCCAGTGCCCAGAGACCACTAGGCCTTCCAGTTCAGGCAAGCAGAGGTGTTAATGTCTCTGCACTGACCTTCAAACAAGGGGCAACCAGAGCCAGCAGCTAGAAGCTCCTGACTCCTGTACTTTGTCGCTATTTCCAAGAGGCATCCTGCAGGCTCTGAGAGGTCCTGTTGCCAATGGTACTGATTCCTTATTGGCTTTTCCTATTTCCCCTTTTCTTTCCTCCTCTTTCCTCACCTCTGCTTCCTGGAACTAGTTCTCAGATAAACTACAGCACCAGAGTGCTCATCTCAGGATCTGCCTTTAAAGGAAGGTAGAGCCAATCACTGCAACATCACAGAGGGCTGCAGCCTTTAAATACCTGGACCGCACACTCATCCCTTTCTCTGACATCCTGCTTGGTCTCCCCTTACCTGTCAACAGGCTCCAGTGCCCTCTAGTGCCTATCTGGCTATCAGTAGGCTGGGCCCTGGAACAGACAGAGTGGAGAAGCAGGGAGACTGGACGCCCAGTGGAAGATGTCTTGTGTGTTCTTTTTTAAATCCAGACCATAATTTACTTTTAGCTGGAACTTACTGCATTTAAACTTAATATAATTGTCAATTACTGATAATTAACTAACATCATACTATGTGCTTCCTGTTTGTCCCACATGTTCTAAGTTCCAATTCTTCTCTTTCTTGCTTTCTTTAGGTTGAGTTTTTATTTTTCCTTATTTCTCCTCCAAGCTCTAATGTTTAATCTCTTAGGAGTTATCCTAGGGATTTCTGCAATGTTAGGGATATCAAAATCTAATATAAATTAGGACTCTTACCTCTTTCCCAGAAAATGTGAGACGTCTAGATTACTATGACAGTACTCAGTCCTGATTTTAATGTCGTATTTTTATATCATTTCAATCCATATTGAAACCTCTCATTATTAGTCAGGATTTACATGTCATTCTTCATTCCTTCATTTGTTCACGCTTCATCTGCAACCATTTACTTCTTCCCAAATAACCTTTTTTTAGCTTTGAGATATAATTGACATATAACATTGTGAGTTTAAAAGGTACAATGTGTTGGGGCTTCCCTGGTGGCGCAGTGGTTGAGAGTCCGCCTGCCGATGCAGGGGACGCGGGTTCGTGCCCCAGTCCGGGAGGATCCCACGTGCCGCGGAGCGGCTGGGCCCGTGAGCCGTGGCCGCTGAGCCTGCGCGTCCGGAGCCTGTGCTCCGCAACGGGGGAGGCCACAGCAGTGAGAGGCCTGCGTACCGCAAAAAAAAAAAAAAAAAAAAAAAAGTACAATGTGTTGATTTGATACTTATATTGCAAAATGATAACCACTGTAATGCTAGTTAATACCACCACCATTTCGCATAATTATCGTTTTTTTATAGTCAAATGTAAGATCTACTCTTAACAACTTCCAAGTATACAGTACAACACTAATTATAACCACGATGCTGTGCACTAGATGCCCAGGACTTGTTTATCTTCCAGCTGGAAGTTTGTACCCTTTGACAAACACCTCCCCATTTCCCTGACCCTCCAGCCCTTGGTAACCACTATGGCACTGTTTCTACAAGTTTGGCTTTTTCAGATTCCACGTATAAGTGATGGCATATAGTACTTTCCTCTGACTTATTTCACTTAGAATAATGCCCTCAAGGTCCATCGTGTTGTCGTAAATGACAGGACTTCCTACTTCCTCTTGGCTGAATAATATTCCATTGTGTGTATCTATACCACCTCTTTCCATTCACCCACAATAGACACGTAGGTTGTTTCCACGTCTTGGCCATTTGTGAATTATGCTGTGGCAAACACGAAGATACAGACGCTGCATTGAGATAGCGTTTTCATTTCCTCTGGTTATATACCCAGAAGTGGGATAGCCGGATCATACAGTAATTCTACTTTTTTTTTTTTTTTTTTTTTTTAAGAAACCTCCATACTGTTTTCCATCGTGGCTGCACCAATTTACATTCCCACCAAGAGTGCACAGGGCTTCCTTTTTCTCCACACCCTCTCCAGCGCTTCTTTCTTTCTTGAAAGCCTTTCTAACAGGTATGACGTGATACCTCGTGGTCTTGATTTGCATTTCCCCGATGAGTAGTGATGTTGAGCATGTTCTCATGTACCGTTGGCCCTTTGCACGTCTGCTTTGGAAAAAACGTCTATTTAGGTCTCTGTCCACATCTTAGACTGTTTTTTTGCTATTGAGCTGTATAGGTCCTTTATATATTTTGAATACTAACCCCTTATCAGATATGATTTGTAAATATTTTCTCCCATTTCATAGGTTGCCTTTTCATTTTGTTGATTGTTTTTGTTGTGTCTGAAGAACAGTCTTATTTCCCATAGTGCACGTCTTCTGGTGACAATTTTATTTTCACTAAAAATGTCTTTATTTTAAAAATAAATTTAAAGTACAACGTACATTCAGAAAAGTGCACACACACCATACATGAACTTTGAAAATTAGTTGCAGCTCTAAACATACCTATGTACTCAGTACTTCTTAGTCCATTTTCTACCACTTATTCTGTGTATAAAAATGCAATTTGATTTTTTAAAAATAACCTCATATCCAGCGATTTGTTAAAAACCGTATTTATTCTTATAGATTGTAGCTGCTTTTGGATTTTATACATATAGTCATCTATGCATAAGTTTTCTTTCTTTAGATTCCTTAGGCTTTCTACATCTCGCTATTTTATTATACCTCCAGTATATCATTCAGGGAAAGTAGTAGTTTTGGACATCTTCCCAAACTCAGAAGAAATGTTTCCAATATTTCACCATTAAAGTACAATGTTTACCAGAGGGTTTTTTATTCCTTATCTACTGATGCTACTTTATTTAACGACAAGGTGTTGTGATTTTTGTCATGCTGTTTCTACATCTATCCCAGTGATCATGACTTGTTTCGCTTCATTAATGTGGCAAATTTCACTGAGTTTTTGTCTTTTACGTTTAAAATAGCTCTTGCGTTCCCGGGTTGGGGGGAAACTATGTGATCATGCTAAATTATTTTTATAGATCACTGGATCTGATTTACTAAAATAATTTGGGAGTTTGAAACTACATGAGAAGGATTGGGGTGTAGCGTCCCTTGTCTTGCTAACTCCTTGTCACATTCTTACACTCATAAATTAGAAGCAACTGTTCCCATACAAATGGTGAGGGGGGGTCTGAGGGTCCTAGGGGGAGCATTGACATCCTTCACAGAGCTAATATCTGGATGGCCAGCAGGTCTACTTAGGTTATCTTTCTTCTTGATTCTTGGCTATATTCTCTTTGTATGTCTAACAATTTGAGCAAATGGCATTGTGAATAAATAAATCTAAGAATATCTCCGACCAGAAAGGATCATCTTCCCTGTTGGCTGTGTGGGGTGAGGAGAGTCTCCCCTCACCCTACATCAAAGACTGAGCTGATCAAGGCCAGGTGTCAGTTTTAGTAAGACTCTGGGTTGTCCTTATTTCTGGGCTTTGGTTGAGAGCTTGGGAGGTCCGTTTCTTTCGCCATGAAGGATGGTGGAGATCTCCCTCCGCCCATCAGAGCATCCCATCCCCCTCCACAGCCTCGACACCTGGAAAATGTCTTCAGAGGAGATGGAGTAATGTGCTTGGGGCGGCCCCTTCCCCAGCACATCTGCGTCCCAAGCATGGCAACACTGCTTATAAGCTTTCAGCCCAAGTCCCAGCCTTCTGTGCAGCCCTAAGACCTAGAAGATGTCCCCTGGGAAAACTGGCCCCGTGCTCAGAGCCCTTCAAACTTCCAATTTGTCACAGCAGCCCTGGACAATCAAAAGCTCTGCTGCTTTTTGTCCCAGCAGAGCCCCCAGCCAGGGCCAGTCAGATCCTCAGCCCGTGCCCAGAACTGACAGTTGCCACCAGCAAAATGTGGCTGGTTGTAAGCAAGTCACCCCCAACAGTTTCCCCATCTCTGGAATTTAGTTTAGTCACCTGTGGTTCTGATGTCTGTAAAAGTGAGGGGTTTTTTTTTTTTTTTTTTGGTAATTTAACTTTTCCTAGTTTCAGCAGTATGACCTATGTTCTCCCTAGAAGTAGATGCAGCTAAAGGTAATTTCTAAAGCTCGATAGTTACTTTCGAAAATCTCGGGATGCTCTAATGTAGAAAATGACCTTGTGGTGACATGCTGTGTTCTACTGACATTGTTCAGACCCAGGTCAAACGTCCAGGCCTCACAGCAAGTCTCTTAACCTGGTCCAGCTTCATGGACGTGTGGCCTGGAAAGTCACACACACTCTGGGCTCAGAAGGGCCCTGCACTTGGGTTTCTTGATGATTTAACAAGAGGGCCTACATATTTTCCTTTGGCACTAGGTCCCACAATTTCAGTGGCCACTCCTACACTTAATCTTCGCTGACATCGTTTCTCCTGCCTCTGAAACCCTAGCTCTACCCTTGCAAGGTCCCAAAGGATGATACCTCTTGTTTACCTACAGGCCAAATGTACCATGAAAACTAGCATTGGGTAGTTTTCTCATTTGAAATAAGACATAGGAAACAGAACTGTCTCAGGGTTCCTCTCTTCCACCTGACCAGAGGTGATCACTGTACCCTCCCTCCAGAAATCCTCAAAGGCCCAGGACTCGGCATTCCTTATCCTAGGAAACCCATGAACTTGCAACTGGCAAGAAAGGGGCTCCAGGTCCACCTGCTCATCATTGCAGTAAATTGGAAGAGGAAGGAAAAGACAGAGGAAGCAGGCAAAGGGTGCCCCTCCTCAGAGAGCTATCCTGGTCCAATGGCTCCGTCCTCAGAGAGGAGGGCCGTAAAGCCTGGAAGGTCCAGGCTCTTGGGGCAGGGGAGGGGTGTCTGAAAGTGCTGTGAGACTGCAGTGAACACAGCTGTGGGACTGTGTCCCAATGCTCCCTGGCTGCCTCCTTCCCTCCTGCCCTTACCATCTCTCCTGTCATCACTCTTGCGCATCCCAAGGGGACAGCAGGCAGGGCTGCAGACATGCAAGTCTCTAAGGGAATGGAGGGACAGCCGTTGTCCAGTGAGACCCAGAAGGAGACCACAAGGAGGTCCTGCATCAGGCCCCTTCGAAGAGCCCTTCTTTCCTTTTGAAACCTGCCTCTGTCCTTCAGAAAAGGCTCTTGGAAACTGACTACCCCCAGTTCAGAAAGCCAGGGTGAGGCTTGGGTTACTGACTCCGAAGTACAGGGCAGGGAAGAGATGGCTGAACCCTTGACTGGCCTGACAGCAGCTGAGGGATTCTACATCATCATGGAAACGGGGAGGGTTGCTAAATACTGGAGGGGTGGAGCCTTGTGCGCATGGGGGAGGGCCACACACTGAAGCCCGTCTTGATGCTCCTTCTAGAACTTCTCTTTGTTAATTTCCATTTAACCTGGCAGTTGGTAGAGACAGCCAAAGCCGTGTGTGGTCCTCTGTTCAATAAAAGCAGTCATATCAATCCAAAATTCGGGAAGATACAGAATGGTCTCTAATTAAAGACTCCGTAATGAGGAAAACAGCTGCAGTGGCAATGCCCATGGAGAGCCAGGCCCTGTCCTAGGGATGTTATTGTTTTATTCACTAGCTCTTGTGATCTCTGAGGATTAAATGGTGATGGATGTAGACACTGCTTTATCGACCAGCAGAAATCTGTGTAAAGCTTCAGCGTGTCACTTGCTTGATCCAAATAAACCTATATGGTGGCAAGTGTCCTGTGGGAGTGCAAAAGGCAAGATGCTTACAGTAAAACTTAGCTGAAACTCTTGATGCCAACTCTTCTCCTGAGGGGTAAATGAATTAAAATGAAGCCATTGTCTCTAGGCCCCTCTTCAGTAATAAAACTGCATTAACTGTGCCCAGAATGCAAGACGTGGATGTGTGGCCTCAGCAGAAACATAGGAGGCCGTTATAGTCTTTGACCCCAGAAAACATGCAACTAAATTTCATGGATATATTCATGAAGTACTGACTGGGTACCAGACAGTACTATTGTAAAAAATAAATAGCAACCTCAGAATCAGTGTTTGCTAATGCAATTAAGTAAATGTTATTGGTCCATTAAGACACAATTTGACTAGCTGAATTGTGTTTAGTCAATCTTTTTCTCAGCCAAGAACAATGTTTCCATGTGATTCATGGTGACATGAGCACTGTGGCAAACCTGGTAACCTGTGCTAATCTCCTAAATGATGTGGGATCTGATAAAACCCCAAGGAGTCATCCTTGTTTCCAGCTGCCAGTGTGTAAGAATCTCTCACTCATACGCCACAAAATACATCATGTGACACTTGACTAAAACAGAACAATATTTAACTTTTCGGCATTCTTGTTCTGAAATGTTCAGACAGACTGAGAGTATCATTTATTCAGTTTAACTCATAAGTCTACAATCCAGTCTCATCCCAAATTAAAAACATTTGAGCTTTGAAATCTAAAGTCTGAGACTGCTTATCGACAGAGCATGTATGTTTCTGGAATGTTACATGAATCTTAATTCCGTGTTTTTCTATGAGGTCTATCGAGTTAGTTAAGATGCTATATTGTAGGGTCCATGGGGCTAACTGACCCTTATGGTTGACATAAGACACTTGTCTCCAGGGTGGACAGATGAATGTAAACCTAATACCATTTTAGGGAGTGACAAAGCTTGACTCTGAGGATGAGTTCTGTCACTATGATGGATAGCACTATATATGTTCACTTAAGATGAGGCATTGGGAAGAACAAATAAAAACAGGATACTAGGATCAATGCCAGGAACACCCAAGCTGTAAGGTGGTCTTACAGTCATGTGTTCATTCTTTTTTTTTTTTTTTTGGTACACGGGCCTCTCACTGTTGTGGCCTCTCCCGTTGCGGAGCACAGGCTTCAGACGCGCAGGCTCAGCGGCCATGGCCCACGGGCCCAACCGCTCCGCGGCATGTGGGATCTTCCCGGACCGGGGCACGAACCCACGTCCCCTGCCTCGGCAGGCAGGCTCTCAACTACTGCGCCACCAGGGAAGCCCCATGTGTTCATTCTTAAAGCTCCAGTGGCAACCAGATCAAGAATATGAAAATTATATATATATATGTAACTGAGTCCGTTTGCTGTATAGCAGTAACTGATACAACATTGTAATTCAACTTTTTTTTAAATTTATTAAAGTAATCATGAGGAAGGCAATGATAATTGACTTCCTGGTCACTTAAGCATCGAATCAAGAATGAACCATCTGGCTCCAGGCATGAATATGATTCAGTGTTCTAGAACGTATTCCCTCTGGGGAATAGCTTATATTGGGGCTGTTTGGTCTTGAAGGTTCAGGGATTGTGAGAATACTTGTATTTAAAGAACACTGTCTAATACGAGATGAGCTGGTACTGGTCACTAGATCAGGAAAAGGATCTGTGGGTATTTACAGCAAAGGCAGGCTTTGGCTCAGTAAGGAAGATGCCTCTAGCCAGCTGTCAACAGGTGGAATGAACTGACGAGGGTAGCTAAGCAGATGCTCATGGTCACCTTGTGAATGCCTCGGGTAGGTGCTGTGTATGATAAAACAGACAGACATGATGCTAGAAGCTCAGAGCCTTCAGCGCTGAATTCCCTAGTCACTGGGTAAAGCCACGTGGCTGTTAGCAAAATGGTGCGTTGCTAGTGACCTTCTTGTTTCCCACTGTACAGACTCATCTCCTCCCAGAGGACGAGGGGAGCCTTTGAAAGCCGTGTGTTTGCTGTGGGCTAGTGAGAGACACCACTGGCTGGAGTGAAGAGTTCTCTGCTCATATGCAGCCTTCCTCCCTGAAATGAGTTAATCCCATTTTTCTAGAGGTGGGAACGTAGCAGTTCGACATCCCTCTTCACGTTGGTGCTGATCCTAGCACTCCCCTCCATCTGGGGAGTTCCATTCTCATCTTGCAGTTGTCTGCACAATTGATCTCTGGATTCTCCTTTGTTGACCAAGGGTGGATGCCTGCTGTTTATGTACCAGGCATTGTTCTGGGTATAAGGGATGCATCAGTGAACAAGATGGACAAGGTTCCTGCCCTGATGGAGCTTCTAGTGGGAAGAGACTAATCAGAGCTGTCAAAAAAGCATGTCAGGGCAACAGGAGTTAATGAAGTTGAGTAGGGTGGGCTTTCGTTAGCCTTAACGCCGTTCTTTCCCTTCATAAATTTCAACTTCCCTTTGCCTCTATTCAAATTCGGTGAACTTGATATTCACACCTCAGCTGAGGTGGACTTCTTCCTTCCTCCTCCTTCCTCCTTGTTTGCTTCCTCCACAGCTAAGGACCAACCCAGTTCCGGTTTACTTGTAACCAGACCTGAGCTTTGATCACGCTCCTTAGCGGAAGCAGTTTTCCCATAGCTTTCCTATTTCGTCGTCCCTTCACAACATGTGACATTTAAAAAGAAACAGCAGTATCTAAGGCGAAAGACATCAGTGGCCAGGACCAAATATTTGGCTATGTTACAATGGAATTTTCTCCCATGGTCTTTGCTGGGTTCCCCCCAAATCAGACCTTGAGAAAAGCATATCCTTAGACAAGGGTCCGCTTCGAGTGTTTGGAATTGCTGACAAGGCAGTGAGGAGGTGATGGGGTGGGGGAGGGAAGGCAGAAAGTAAGAGGCATCTTACTAAGCCAGCTGCTACAGTACGTGACTAGAGATTAGCCCTTCAGGAAAGCTCTAGGAACTAGTACTTCAAAAGGATCCTAGATTGAGAAAGTTGGGTTATGTATACTCCTGACACTTGTTAGGGTATCCCATAGGTATCTGGGGGGATGTTAATTCTGAGGCACTTTCAGCCTTTTACGTTGCAGACAAAGTGGGTTCTACCAGCCTATGGACAGCCTCCAAAGAAGGTGCAGGTGTTCTGATGCAGGCCGTGGGAAGTGAGCCTGGGGTGCACAGAACTGGCGGTGTGGGGCTTCACGGGGCATGACGGAGGATTGACAGTGTGGAGTTGCAGGTATTAAGATGAAGATTTAGCTTTAAGAACTCGTAATGCAGAATAAGAGCTAGTAACAGTGGATGGTAAAGACAGAGGTGGGTTTTTCCATCTTCTTTGCATTGAAATGGTATTTTAAAAACGTTGACAGTATCCAAGTGCTTTGGGTTGTACTTTTTCCCTGTTAAATATTTTTTCCTACCATCTCAAATACTTTCAATGTGAGCTATCAGTTGAACTTGAATTTTTCTAAGATGGAAAAGGGTGGGTGGCGGTTTGGGACTCGTTCTATCTTGGATCAAGCCAGCGCTTCATGGAAATCTCTTAACCTAAATTCAGTCTTGGATCTGTGGAAACCATGGGAAACATCTGGTCACAGGATCCTGAGGCCTGGTCACTGACAGTGTCTTAGCTTAAGCATACCAAGACATGCAGAGGAGAGAGAGAAGAAAGGGATAGGAAGTATTTGAGGGGAAAATGGCCCGCAAATCCCCAAATTTGATGGAAAACATAAATCTCCACATCAAGACATATTACAGTCAAATAGTTGAAAGACAAAGATGGCCTCGTGAAAGCAGCAAAGAGAAGCAACTTGTGTACAAGGGACTCAAAGATAACTTATTTCTCATCAGATCACGGAGGCCATAAGGCAGTGGGATGATGTATTTAAAGTACTGAAAGAAAAAAACCTCAAAGAATTCTAGATCTGGCAAAGCTATCCTCCAAACCTGAAGAAATTAAAATATTCCCAGAAAAACAAAGCGGAGGGAGTCTGTCACTAGTAGGACTGTCCTATAAGAAATGCTGGAAGGGGTCCTTCAGACTTCAGTGAAAAGGACACTAGACAGCAACTCAAATCCATATACGAAATAGTGGGTATGAGCTTTCCTTTCGGGATGATGAAAATACTCTGGAACTAGATAGTGACGACGGCTGTAAAACATTGTGAATATACTAAATGCCACTGAACGGTATACTTTAAAATGGTTAAAATGGTAAATTTTATGTTGTGTGAATTTTACATCAATTTAAAAGTCTCCTGGGAGACATAGAATCAACTGAATAACTGCGTAGGACCCATCTGACTGAGCGGGTGCACTTCCAGAGGGTCTCATGTCAGCAAAGCCAGGATGTGTTTGTCAGAATCACACAGTCTTAACTGTGGAAGAGCTGAGAATGTTGGGAGGTGTCTGGCAACCCATATCCACAGATTAGGCTGCCTTGGTGGAACTGGCTTCAACTCTCAACCTCAATGAGCCAATAGTAGAGTTTGGTTTAATAACTGCATGAAATGGATGCAGTCATGACCCAGGCTGAGAGAGACTTTCCCTGAAGATCCCTGTTAATTGAAAAGTGTATGTCAGATGCTGTCCTGTTCACCTTTCCCTCAGATCTGCTTAATCTCAGCATTTAGGAATGAAGTGTGGACCTTCTTCCAGGGTATGAGTTACTCCTTCTTTGGGTTGTGTTGGCTCTTCTGTCAAAGCAAGACCAGCCCCTCTTGAAGATTATCTATACCTTAGCAGTTATGGTCTCATCATTTTCCACACCTGAACCTCTGAGGATTGGGTCCATTTCTCCTCTCATGCCAGGTCCTCCAGGATTAATTCTCTATGGCCATCACTGTGATTTCTCTGTCATGGATCATTCCTGAAGAGAGATACCTGCCGTCTAAGGCAGTATTTCTGGGATCACGCAGATTTCTGTCAGTCTGAACTTGTTACAGACTGAGCTCAGGAGGTTGAATAAGCCCAGCCACAGTCCTTAAGGGCAGAAGCTGTCGCATCCTGAGCTCCTCGGGAATCTGTTTTGTACGAGGAGGTTCATGTGTGAGTAGTATATTATGGAGTGCTATCGGGATCCGTCCCTGCGGGAGGATTGGATGGGGAATAGCTGACCAATGACACATTCCAGTGGAGAGCATCACTGACCCTACAGAGAATTCTGAAGCTGGGGTGATGATTCAGAGCCATCTCAAGAGGGGGTGAGAGGGCTGACACCCTGGGCATGGTACATGAGCTTAGACAAAGAAGTTCCCCTCAGATGAGGCAACCCCACAGAGAAGTGATAGCTCAGGGCTTTCTTCAGGGAGCACTTTTCCTCAGGTAGCACTTCAAGTAGCATCGGGGGAGGAGCCCTTTGTTCCTGGAGAGGAGTTTGGGCAGTGTATGCCAGTGTGCACTGCAGCCCCTGCACCACTCAGATCTACTTCTTGGTGGAAGTTCCAGAAGTTCCCCTAGGATTCCAGGGAGGGGTGGGTGTCTTCTCCTGAGGGATATATAGAATAAGGAAGAATAGAAGAAGAAGGTTGGAGAGAGAAGCTATATCCCATGAAGCAGCTGGTGTTGGGGATACAACAAATACACGGCATCCCCTTCCTCTGGATTTCCTGTACCCTTGTATAGCTCTGCTGGTCTTGGTGGATTTCCTGGTGGTATGAACAAGATCCTCATCATTCATGCACCTGAGTGTGAAGTCATGTTCTTCCCAGGTCAGGGATGCTGTGCACTTGCCCTTTTATGATCAGAGCAGAGCAAGGGATAACCAAGAAGCCTGGGTGCTAAACATTCTTTCCTGCCCCTGTGTATAAAAGCACGCCCACCTCCTCCTGGTCAAGATGGTGTTCTTTCTTGTCTGCCAGTTCCTTTGCTCAAGGAGCCTTGAGTGCTAGGGCATCAACCATGGGCCATTCTGAAGTAGGTCTTCTGCCGTGTCCCCTGGCACAAGGGTGCCCCTTTGGGGAACCAGTGTCCCTAAATCTAAGAGGCCCAGAGTTGTATGGTCAGGAAGAGGGACAGATCCTCAGGTGGGTCCCTGGGAGTGATGGCAAATGACAGCCACACCGACTTGAAGCCCTTGGTTCCCAGGCCCATGTCAACCGTAACCCATTCTTTTTTTGCAGAGGACAGGGGGAGGGGTAAGGGTAAGCTGGGACAAAGTGAGAGAGTGGCATGGACATATACACACTACCAAATGTAAAATAGCTAGCTAGTGGGAAGCAGCCGCATAGCACAGGGAGATCAGCTCGGTGCTTTGTGACCACCTAGAGGGGTGGGAGAGGGAGGGTGGGAGGGAGGGAGACGCAAGAGGGAGGAGAGATGGGGATATACTATGCATATAGCTGATGCACTTTGTTATACAGCAGAAACTAACACAGCATTGTAAAGCAATTATACTCCAAAAAAGATGTTAAAAAAATAAAACCACTTCTTTGTATGAATGGTAAACCACTAGGAAACGGTCTCTGATTTAAAGGATTTTGCATCAGAATACTTTATTAGAATACTTAGAATGTTTAGAATATTCTGGCTGGGTCAGCCACTTACATTCTTAAGGCCCAGTGTAAACGTTGAAAGGACCCCGTGGTGCTTGTTTAAAAAGACCTGCAACTCCTACAGCCCTGTTCCGTGCGGTGAGCCTAGCTTATAGGATTCGACTCATGTAGGGTCTAGGGCCCTGTTACCTACAGATTTTAGACTCCTGGCTAAATCCTCCTATTTCCAAACTCAACACCCAGCAGGGCCACAGCCTCATCCCCAGCTTTTGGCATGTTGCTATGTCACTTTTAAATATATTTCTATTTGGGGATCATGGGAATTAAAGAATATATTTACCATACCATATTGACTGTTTGGGATCTATTTTAAAAATAAAAATAAAGAGGCTGGATGTCTGGCCTGACGATGGCTCCAAGCCCAGTAACTTAACGTCTAGAGATTGCTTGGAAAGGGCTTTTTCACTCCAGCAGTGTGGTTTCTGATGACTGTACATAATTGGTCACCAATTTAGATACTACATTTGCTTTGTTGGCTGTATTAAATTTTCTTGCTACGTTGGATTCACTTCTGTTAGCACTAATTAAGTTGCAGTTTGGTTTGGTATCAACATTAACAGAATCTCCAAACGGAAGTGTCCAATTTAGCGTAGCCCTTCGGACTCAGATGGTATCTCTGGATTTTTGCGTACTTTACCCCCAACAGTCTATTCTGGAATATAACCTTCTCTAGGTTTGCCAGATAAAACACAGGGGTGCCCAGTTAAATTTGAATTTCAGAAAAAAACTTTAAAAATGTGTGTATATACCAATTACTGCATGGGACATAGTTATGCTAAAAAATCACCTATTTAAACTTGACATCCTGTGTTTTATTTGCTAACTCTGGCAAACTTACCTTTAGATAATAAAGCAAAAAAAAACCAATTAGGATCTTCTCAGCCTGCACGCAGTGCTTTCCTTGAACCAATATTCCAATTTTTTTAGTATTTTCTACCAATAATAAAGCCAGACAGCTTTATGCCTCTAAGTATAAATAGGATGCTGAGATCAGAGGCTATGCTGACAGATGCGGTGACTCTATGGGTGACATCTGTGCCCCCGCATGGGGGGCCAGGCAAGCCTTAACACCCCGGAATTTGTCATCCTGTGCCCACAGTTCAGTTGGCACCGGTTACGTGGATGGTCATGTCCACCCTAGACTGTGAAATAGGATCCTGACTCCTACTTTAAACATCAGGAACAAAAATATGAAGAGCCAGGCTCTAGGATCCATCCTAGGATCAGAGAAATCAACTGGAGGCCTCTTAATTTTCAATAATTTGGGGACCTTAAATTATTCCTAAGCCTTCATTCAGTATTTACAACGCAATGCCCTTCTCATCTGTCTGCTGGACAATTAACTAAGACTTTGCCCCTCCACAGTTGGCTGAATTGGGGTGTTCTAGCATTTCTCTTCATGGATGTCTCTCAGTGGGTTATTTCAAATGATTCCCATATATTGTAATAATGCAATAATTTTTTTACTTTAGGGCTATGTTTGTTTTTCCCAAACTCACTCAGCTTTCTTCCATGCTTCTTATTTCACCATACTCCAATATGCAAGGCATGACCAAATACACCTTGAGGTAGGGCCCACGTGATTCTCTCCTGTCCTCACTGCTCCTTGGTCTTGTAACCCTAGTGGCCAGAAATCAGGAAGTCTGCCTGTCAGGGCTAGAGTTGGGGGTCCCAAGCTGGTGCCTGTGTTTATTTAGCATAAATCGTTTAGTCTACCCCTGTTGACTGTAGTGACACAAAATAGATCTTCCAACTTTCTTACTAATGCTCTAGTTATTTCCAGTTTTTCTGTAGACCTATAGATTGCAAAAGGAGTACTATCTATAGCATACTAGGTTTTTCCTATTTCTCTAAAGGGGATTCTGATCACTTCTGCAGTTATTTGACCTGATTTATAGCTCCAGTCCTTTGAGCAAAAACTGGAGATGGGGCAACAGGGTATGACACAAAAGTACCTGCCGTACATAGGTAGAGCTCACCTGGGGAGGATGTGTTCCCTTGCACTTAATGTTTTACTTCTTACAAACCTTTTTATGTAAGCACTCAACATCACCACCTTGATCAGTTGCGCTGTGAAATGGTCCAGTTGGTTTTCTCTGATGGTGTCATTTGGGAACAGTCAGGCCATCTGAAAACAAAGGTGTGCCAGGACTCACCAGGGAACACAGTGCAACAAAAGATAGAATCGACACGCCTAGATAAAGCTATAAGGAGAGCTCAGGCAGAAGCCTGTTCTTGGAATTTTTCTTAAATTTCCCTTTAGCTCTTTGTTCGGCAAACCAGAATATGGATCCTTTTTCATTAATATTTACAGCTGGCCTTGAACAATGTGGCGCTTAGAGGCACTGACCCACCATACAGCTAAACATCCACGTATAACTTTTGACTCCCCCAAAACTTAATGGCCCACTGTTGACCAGAAGCCTTACTGATAGCAAACAGTTGATCAACACAGTTTGTATGTTACGTGTCCTATAGACTGTATCCTTAAAGTAATCTAGAGAAAAAAATTAAGGTCATGAAAGAAAATACATTTACCGTGCTCTATTTATTGGTACCGTAAGTTTATGATGTCCTTTACAAGGGGGTCTGTCAGTACCTATCTCATTATGGTCTTCTACAGTACAAAACTGTATGTTATGTGTGTTACTGACACTGTATATCAAAAATGAAAAGATAATGTGAAAAATTCATTTACAGGTATAATGATCCACGCATTGATAAGAGGCAGCAGTATGATAAGCTAGTGTAGTCCATAACAGTTGCTTCAAGGTAGCCTAGCCTGTACACTAATGAATGAATGGTTATAAAATCTTCATGGCATACGGCGTTACAGTCAGATTTCTAATACAGTACTGGAAACATAGTTACATCTTTTAAAAAGCCACTTATCTGTGATGATAGGCTGACATGCAGTCTCTCCAATTACAAGAGAGAGGCCTACTGTTTAGTAATTTAATTCTTTGAAAGCAAAGTTATAAAACGGTAAGAACTGGCACATAAATTTTACATTAAATATCACTTCCCTTGTGCCTATATAAGTATAGGCTATCCACTTCTATACAAGTCTTGCACACGATGTTCCACACGTATATTTGTGTATAATTATTGAAAAAAAAATCCAAGTGGACCCATGTTGCTCGAGTCTCAACTGTATTTAAAATATTTTAAAATATATTTTCCCTAGATTTTCTTGAACGCTTTCAAAGCTGTTTTAAAAACGGAAAGAATAATACATCCCTCACCCAGGTCATCAGTTGTCAATATTTTTACTTGCATTTGATCTCTCTCGTATTTATATATAAAATATTTTCTATAAAGAACCCTGACTGACACAATAGTATACAAAACTTTTTCTCCAAATAACTGTACTCTCCCTTCTTTGTGCTATAACTGTGCCTTAGAAGTTCATCAGTAGTTTTATAATTGATTTATGTAGCCGTCCTTATAAAAGTACTTTTTCTATTAGACCTTAACATTTTAGGCCAGTTTGTGTATGGGAATATTGTAGCACGTAGTAAGAGAGTCCCCATATACTCCCATACAAAGTCTTCCCTTCTATTAACATATGACATTAGAATCGCATGTTTGTTACAGTTAGTGAACAATATTGATACACTACTAACTAAAGTTCATGGTTTATTCAGATTTCCTTATTTCACCTACTGTCCTTCTCCTGTTCCAGTATCACATGCAGAATAAATCACATGCACTTGCCGTGTCTCCTTGGGCTCTTCTTGGCTGTGACAGTCGTGGAAAGTACTAGGTTTTAAGGACATTAGCAGGTCAGGTATATGGTACCGTGTCCCTCCGTTGGAATTCACGTGATGGCTTTCTCATGATTTGACTGGATTTACGGATTTTAGGGGAGGAAGATCACAGAAGTAAGTTTCTGTTTTACCACATGAAGAGTACGTACTGTCAACATGATTTGACTGTTAATGTTGACCTGATCAGCTGGTTGATCAGGTGTGTGTCAAGTTTCTCTACTACAAAATTTCTCCTCTCCTTTCTATACTGTCCTCTTTGGGGGAAGTCACTATGCACAGCCCACATTTAAGGAGTGAGGAATTCTGGTCCATCTCTTTTAGTGTGAAGTGCCTTAGTTTAAATTTAAATCTAGTTTAAATTCTTCATGGGGGACTCATGGATATCTATTTTATAATTTGAGTTCTAATCCAATACTAATTCTGTTGCCCAAATCGTTCCATCTTTGGCCGTTGGAAGCTCATTGAGTTGGCTCCTATGCCCCTCTGACATTCCCCCATCAATGTGTTTGTTGTTTTGTATTGTTTGTATCTTTGTTTTTGTACATTTCCTTACTTTCTGACACTGTAAGGTGCTACAGACTCATCTTGTACATCTTCTGTTCCAGTCTCAGGATCAGCCATTTCTCCAATTTGCCCTGGTTCCTTTTATTGGAGACTGGTCTTAGAAACCAAGGTCTAGGCGCTAGAGGTTCTTGTTGCTACTTGGGTGACATTTCTTTTAGGCCCTCTCAGCTGATGGAGGAAAGAGATATATGCGTATACGCTAACCCATGTATATATGCGTATCTAAGTATTTATGTATTCATCTGCATTTACATTAAGCTAAACATGAATTCACACTAATGTCTCCAACTTCCATTCATTACCGCGTGGAGAATTCCAGCTTCCGCCCCTTACTGATCTGTAAATTTCCACTCCAACAGTGAGAAATCTGGCTCCCATCAACCACCATCCATTTACTTAATTGTTCAATTCCAGTAAACACATGCAGCCGTATTAGAATTGACACATGTCCCCACTGGAATCAACTTTCTTGCCTAGAGGGTGCTTAAGTGTGGTTCCTTTTGACTTTATCCTTACAGGCCCCATTCATTTCTAATGTTATTTGGGGCATCACCTTTCCCCTCACCCTCTCCAGAGAGGTTGTTTCCCAAACAAACTACAGTTGGATTCTGTTGTCACAGTCTGCCTTCTTTCCTGGGATTCACTGTGCCCTTAAGTGATTTTCTAATTGGCGTTCATTAAGGTTTACTCTTTGTGTTTTAAAGTTCTATAGGTTCTGACAAATACACATCATGTCGTGTATCCGCTATTATGGTATCATACTGAATAGTTTCACGTCCCCCCAATCCCCTGTGTTCCATATATTTCTCCCAAACTGGAAACCCTTGATCTTCTTACTATCTCTATAGTCTTGTCCTTTAATGAATGTCATATAAGTGGAACCATACAGTCTATAACCTTTTAAGATCGGCTTCTTAACCTAGCAACGTGCGTTTAAGTTCGCTCCGTGACTTGTAGTGTCTTGATAGATCATTCATTTTTATTCCTGGATAATATTCTATTGAGTGGATGTGCCAGTTTGTTTATTCCTTCATTTATTGAATAATACCATGGTTGCTTCTAGTCTTTGGCAATTGTGAAGAAAGTTGCTATGAACATGTATGTGCAGGTTTTTGTGTGCACTCAAATCAATGGGGTAGAAATACCTAGGAACCCAACTGCTGGATTGTATGGTTAGACTATGCTAACCTTTGTGAGAAACCGCCAGACTCTTTTCCAAAGTGTGCGGGTTTGCATCCTCCACCAGCAGCGAATGAGAGGTTCTAATGTTCTGCATCTTTGTTGACATTTGATGTTGTCAGTTTTAGATTTTAATCATTCTAAGGGGTGTGTAGTGGCATCACATTATTTTAATTTGCAGTTCCCTAATGGCAAGTGACGTTGAGCATCTTTTCATATGCTTATGTGCCATTTGTGTATCTTCCTTACTGAAATATCTGTTCAGGTCTTTTGCCCATTTCTGAATTGAGTTTACTTTCTTGTTGAGTTTTAAGAGTTGTTTTTATATTTTGGATATAAAGTCCTTTACTAGATGTGTTTTGCAAATATTTTCTCCCAGTCTGTGACTCTTCCTTCTCTCTTTTTTTTTTTTTTTTTTTTTTTTTTTTTGCGGTACGCGGGCCTACCACTGCCGTGACCTCTGCCGTTGCAGAGCACGGGCTCCAGACGTGCAGGCTCAGCGGTCATGGCTCACGGGCCCAGCCGCTCCGCGGCATGTGGGATCCTCCCGGACCGGGGCACGAACCCGCGTCCCCTGCATCAGCAGGCGGACTCTCAACCACTGCGCCACCAGGGGAAGCCCTCTTCATTCTCTTAACAGCAACTTTCACAAAGCAGTTTTAAAATTTAATAGAGTACAACTTATCTGTTTTTTCATGGACTGTGCTTTTTGTTCAAATCTCATCACCAAGCCCAGTATCACCTATTTTATCAGCTGGAAGTTCTATAGTTTTGCATTTAGGTCCGTGATCCACTCTGAATTTTTGTGAAAGGTGGAAGATCTGTGTCTAATTTTACTTTTTTGCATATGGACATCTAATTGTTATAGTACCTTTTGTTGAAAAGACTACCCTTTCTCCTTTGCCTTTGCTCTTTTGTCAAAGATGAATAGACTGTACTTGTGTGGATCTGTTTCTGGGGTTTCTATTCTGTTCCATTGATCTATGAGTCTCTTTCTTTCACGGAGACCACACTGTCTTGATCACAGTAGTTATATAGTAAGTCTTGAAAGTGGGGAATAGCAGACCTCCAGCTTTGTTCATTCTCCTTCAGTGTTATGTTGGCTGTTCTGTATTTTTTGTTACAATCAGTTTGTCAGTATCTACAACAGTGCTTACTGGGATTTTGAAAAAGTACCCTGTCATCCGAACATCAGGGATCTGTGCTCTTATCACTGTCTGCACCGCTGTGACCTGCAGCAAAGAGGCTTTGTCCTTCCACCTCCCCCGATCCGCATTGTTTCAAGACCCTCCCCCTCTGGCTGAAGTGACTTCCAGGGGATTTAAAGACTGGTGCCCCCTTTTCTCCCCTTATTTTTCTTTTTTCCCCTTGGCAGAGCCAGGCATTAAGGATTAGGGCAGGGCATTCAAAAGCAACTTGAATATACAGGGAAAATTAGAAAGCGACTACATATGCGCGCTGATACGATCCCAGAAAAACCCTGAGAGGCCCCTAGGCTTACATCTCAGGCTGATCCTTAGCACAGAGACAGCCTACAATAATCAGTAAAACTGAGTCAATTAACGAAACAATAAAAAGCGAAGAGGGAAGGTGGGGAATCTGATTTCCAGAGTTACCACATTATCAGATGTTCAGTTTTCAAGAAAACCACCAGGCATACAAAAAGACAGGAGATTATGGCCCACTCAAAGGATAAAAAAACAGAAACTGTTCCTGACAGGACCTCATGGCAGACCTAGTAGAATAGATCCAGCAGTTCTATTTTTCAACTCCACAGTTTTGTTCCCTTCATAATTTTCATCTCTTTCTTAATATTCTCTATTTGGGGAGATGTTCTCATTTCTTTAGTTTTTAGACATGGCTTCTTTTCTCTGAACGTATTTATAATAGCTGATTAAAAGACTTTATCTAGTACGTCCAACATCTTTGCTTCCTTAGGGACAGTCTTTACTGGCTGCCCTTTTTTCTTATATAAATCATACTCCCATATTTCTCACGAGTCTTGCAACTTTTTGTTAAGTTAGACATTTTAACTGAAAGTCGGATCTTCCCCTCCCCCCCGTTCTGTTGCTTTTTGCGGCTGCTGTTTCTGTTTTCCTAGGGTGCATTTGTAGAATCTGTACTCTTTGTCACGCACAGCCACTGAAGTCTCTGCTCAGTGGTCAGCTAATGATTGGACAGGGGCTTCCTTAAATGTCTGAGCCTGTAAGTCACCCAGGCTTTGCTGAGTGAATCTGTGTGTGTTGGAACAAGCCATCAGTGCCCCGGCAGGTGGTTTATAACTGTTCCTCAGCCTTCGCTTCTTGTTAGCACAGAGCCTCAAGGTCGACTAGAGGTGAGATATTAGGGCCTTCTTTTCTGGTTTTGCAACAGCTCTCACTTGTGTGTGGCCATCTATATTCCCAGGAGTATGTTGGACCTTTTCGAATCATCCTATAAACATCTCATTCCCCAGTTTTTCTCCTTTTAGGTTTCTGGGTCAGCCTTTTTTTTAATCCCCAAGTGGTAATGCTACCTCAGACGTCTGTGATGATAAACAATTGCCTCTGATTGTTTTTAACAAACACGCTGGCATAGGACTGATCACAGTTACTCCTGAGAATAGTGAAAATGCTCTGTGGGTGTGAAGAGCTCCCAACTGTCCTGCTCCTTCCAGTGGCGACTAAGCCGCTGACTCTCACAGCTACCACAGTTGTAAGGCTATTGGAGTTTTCAGGGCTACTATGAGGCTGGGGAGATAGGGGAAGGGATGGGGCAAGTTCAAAGGCACTGAAGCTCGCTGTGACAACTGAGATCGGGCCAGTTTCCTTGAATAAATGCTCCTCAGAATGTTGCAGGTCTGGCTAATTTCAAAAGTTCTAAAAAAGTTGATCTACAAATTTTGCCGGTGTTCTCATTGCCTTTATGGAGGATTGAACCTTCCGAGACTGTTCCTCAGCCATTGCAGGAGTGCTTCTCTCTTTAGGCTGGTTTGGTCTCAACTTTTCTCACTTTTTAAAATGACATTGGTATCTTTGAAGTGTCTCGGTCAATTATCTATAGATAATCCCATAGTATGGACAAAACATATACATTATTACTTCCAATATGTTATTTTCCACATGAAGTTCCAGTATTAAACTAAAATTTCTCAGTGTTCTCTGGAGGAGGGAAGATGGGGAGATGGAGAAATTAAGACTATCAAGAAATTTAACAGTATTGAAACTTTTTAAGGGAAAAAAATGGCAAATCTTGCCATCTAAAAAATCGCCCAAAGTTCACATGCCCATTTACCACTTATAATATTAGGACCACAGAAAAACAAATATTATCCAATAGCACTTGTAGTATTATGTCAGTACATAAAGGGCATATTAACATTGTGTTTAGATACTCCAAATAACAAACCAAGTAGTGATCTATATAAACTGGGGATTCTATAGAAAGAAAGTCACAAAATTCCTGAAACATACATCAGAGTTATTTCACCATTAGTGCAAATATCTAAATTTCGCTTCATGTGCATTTATTTAAATTTTTGCATGGTTTATAATAGAATATACATACAATCCAATCTTGAATTTTTAGCAATTTCATAGGTGTTATAGAGGTGAAACGTGAATCACCATTAAATTGTTGAAGGCTATTAGCACTTTACTATAAAGAAATATTTTCCCTAATCCAATTAGCACATCTGCCAAATTTGACAAGTGTTAAATCTAAACTTTTGCACTTGTATTATACTACATTTCTTTCAACCACTTTCTGATTATTTAAATTTGTGGCATTTAATAACTACTTTTACAGAACTCCTAAAAAGTTAGGAGAACTGAACTAGTTAACCTCCCCTTCCCTTTCCACTGAGAGGTAATTGCCTCACACAAGAGTTTAAAGGCTTACAAATATTCTTCCTTGTTTGATTTTGTTTTATAATAATCCCAGATCTTTATCTCTTGATGATTTCTAAGCACATAGTCATTCTAGCCTGATTGTTTTATTAAAAGTTTCCTTTTCCTAAACGGGAAATTAAAATTAAAAGTTAACTCATATACTTTGTATCGAATACCTAATATTCAATAATTCAGCCTTTATTTTGCTCTAGGATACTTAAACCATAAATCAGTGATTTTTTTCTGAGTAAATAGTTAAACTCTAAGATTTATTAAACTTTCCACTTGGCCAAGACACAAGCTTATTATAAATAGGAGACTCTAAAATAAGCATCTGACAAATTTAGCAATGGAAATTTCATGTCTTCATTTAAGTATCATAATTGATTGTTGAGAAGGCATCTTTCCAAACAATTACTTTCCAAACTTTGCAAATGCTGAGCACCAATTTCAACCCAATTATCTCTACATATATTTGAACAAATCAATGTCCAAAATCATTTCTTTAGTAAAAACTGTTCTTATCCAATCCTCTTGCCATAATTGAGATTCTTTTTTCCCCTCACCATCTCAGAACCTCTACATTTTTAAAGCCAACAATTTCAGGGACATATTTCTTGTTTGTGTGTGGGGGCTGGCTATTTAAGTTTGTTTTGGGGAAAGAACAAACTGGAAGAAACCAGAGTTTATTCTGTTTTCCCCTGTACCGTGGAGGTTAGAAGTCCAGGTACCATATTTGCCGGACACTTACCTCCAGGGTCCAAGATGTTATTTACATTCTGCTAATGAGAAATTCTCATGGAAGCCTGGAAAAATGAAACTGAAGCAGAATCCATTTCTGCACCTCTAATGCACGTGCTTGCCAAATTCGAACTTAAGCAGTGCCCTCCGACATCCCCTGTTGTCCTGCCTCAGGCTGGAGAGCCGTGAAGTTTGATTTCTATAAGCACCCTAATTCTGGGTAGCAGCTGCCATCTGACTCTGTAGCAGAGAACCTGAAAGATAGATTTGGTTCCTCTAACAACTTTTGTCCCTTAGTTGTTCCAGTGATTTTATAAGTAGGTGATTCCCTGAATTAGATCATTTCTGCTTGAAATACCTACAGTGGTTCTTCTCTTTTCCTGTACCCTGAATTATATGGCATTTGACACCAAAAAAATGAGCCTGCCTACTTCGGACTGCACTAAAGATATCACAGAACGAAAATGACAAGTTCAGGCCTCTACGTTTTCAGTGCAGGGCATAGAAACCTTGAATGTCAGAATTGAAGAGCTAGTAAAAATCCCTAAAAGAATGTCTCATCTGTTGTAGCTATAGGGTCAGTGTATTATAACAGCAAACTCAAATTTTGATCCTCGAGTGGTAAAAGAATTACAAAAATTTAGCTTCCCATCCACATCAGGGCTCAATCTGTGAAAGTCAGATTCATTCAAATGTCCCCATTCCGGTTTTCAGGATACTATTTTAAAATCAATCGTGAACCTCCAAATCCCACTGACTTTCATTTCTGCCAAAGTAGAAAGTAGCTCCTCCTCCCTGGTCTTGAGGATTCAGACGTCCCCTTGTATAGGATCCTGTACCGACTTCACCTGAGGAAGTTACCTCGCAGAGGGCTCTGCAAAGTATGTCTCCAAAGCCCACCTCCACCAACCCTCATTCCTTCCAGATCAGCAACTACAGTTAGATCTAAACATACACAAGGGACAGGTTGAAAAATAGGAAGCAAGCATTGGCACACTGTCAGAATTGCAACCTTTGGTGGTTTTTATCAGCCAAAACCTAGGTATGGGTGTGGAAATAGACCGTAAGGGTGTTAGACCAGGGAAGAAGAAATGTAAAATTGCATTGGTCCAAAATTATCAGCAATAGATCTGAACCTTTATAGTAAGCACTCGAATGCATTGAGCAGATAGGAGTAAAGTTGTGGGTTTAAACAGGAGTTCCGTGTTGGCTTATATTAAGTGAAGTCAAGATGCCAAAACTTCTTTCATAAAATGTAGAAGGAAGAATCCAAATACTTGGAAAGATGTAGATGTTGGAGTGTGGATTTAGCGATATTTGATGCCCCATCTCACACCCTCTTGGTCTACCATTATGCTCCGGCATTGCTGCAGCAATGATGGAAGTGTAATCTGACACCTCTCTCTATTGCATACCTGTCTTGCTTTCTGCCCCAGGGCTTCTGGTGCTGCCACACGAATACCTTTGGGAGCCCACATCTCCACCCTGGCTCATCCACAGACCTGAAATTGCAAGGTAGTTACCATTTGGCCCAAGGGTAATGGAATATTGTAGAAATATACTCCCCTGTTTCATACCTTGTACAGCACACTCTACATGTGGTTCCTCAGAGGGTTCCAGAAACTCTTAGCCCTAGATTCCAGTAGTAATCAGGACCCCAGTCATTCCCTTCCTGTTATAACATGCGTGGCGACTGTCAGCATCTTCCCCTCTCCATCCCGCAGCTTTTTCTGACCACTGGAACCTACTCTGTTTGCACACATGCAGACCTGGGTGCCTGAGAATTTGTACCTCCTGGAAGCCACCCTAGCCAGGGGCTGACAGAAAGTTGTACGTAAATATCTCACCTCCCTCACATCTTGGGTGGGCTAATCCCAAATCGCATGTTCTGGGTTGGTTCCCAGAGTTCTCCCATGGCATCCATCCTGGCATCCATCTCTGGTTCCCACAGCGTTAACTTGTCTCAGGATGTACCATTGATTGGGAAGATGATCCCCGGAAATGCTGATGAAGGAAGGAATGGGGAAGTGAGAGAAAGGCAGTGAACTTGCACTTGAATCCTCGCGCCAGGATCTGCTCTAGGGGGACCGTAACTGCGACAGCTATTACTACAAGTGGCCTTAGGAGGCAGAGGCTCAGAATGGGAATCTAGCGTTACACTCAGGCATGTTCAAAAAAACGTTAAGGGTTTGTTTAAGCCAAAATCGATTTGAATCGCACAGCACCAAACCGGAAGTGTTCGGAGCACTCGGCCAGCAGGAGCTGGGGAAAGACTTGCACATACAGAGAAGGCGCAGCGGCGAAGAAGGGAAATTGATTGGCTATAGCTTAAAGCCTACTGTCGGTCTGTGATTGGTTGTCCTCAGGTTTCAGTTTTAACCTTGAGGCATTTATAGGCTTAGATTTTGGTTTGGTTAAGGAAGCCACCGTGGCAATAGAGTTTAATTAAACACTAGAATTGGGTCACTCACTGGCCAGACTGCAAGAAGGACCCCATTACTGAAGAGACAGTCTTGGTTATCAAACGGGGTGGGCAAGAGGATGGTTTTTGTTTTATAAATTTATTTATTTTTGGCTGTATTGGGTCTTTGTTGCTGCGCGTGGGCTTTCTCTAGTTGCGGTGAGCGGGGGCTACTCTTCGTTGCAGTGAGCGGGCTTCTCATTGCGGTGGCTTCTCTTGTTCTGGAGCATGGGCTCTAGGCGCACGGGCTTCGGTAGTTGCGGCATGTGGGCTCAGGAGTTGTGGCTCGTGGGCTCTAGAGTGCGGGCTCAGTAGTTGTGGCGCACGGGCTTAGTTGCTCCACAGCACGTGGGATCTTCCCGGACCAGGGCTCGAACCCGTGTGTCCCCTGAGTTGGCAGGTGGATTCCTAACCACTGCTCCACCAGGGAAGTCCAAGTGGATTGTTAATGGCAACTAGTGGGTAGAGGCCAGGATGCTGCTAAATGACCCATAATACACAGGACTGCCCATCTCCCCCAACTATACAGAATTATCTGGCCCTATGTTACCTACTGGGGATTAGAAACCCAGGTACCTTTCAAGTCGTTGATTATGCTAATCTCTGAGGGTTATTTTTTGTTTACTTTAAAACATTTAACTTTTAGTAAAACTCAAATTAATCTCACAAAAATGTTTTAAACCCATGTGCCAGTCGAACAAAAATGCCTGATTTTAAGGAACACTTACAAATCAGTAAGAAAAGATGAACACTTGAAAATCCCCAAATAGGCCTTGCATTGGCTCTTTCTTAATAAAAACAACACAAACGCCAACAAATCTGTGAAAAAATAACCTCATCAGTAACAAAAAAACAAATGCAAAGGATCAGTCAGGATTCAGTTAGGAAAACAGAAAACACTCTTGGCATTTCCAGTAGGTAGGGATTTAAAACAGGAAGTTAGGTGCTGACGAAACATCTGGAAAAGTTTGGAAGCAGGAAACTGACGAAGGGCCTCTGCCAGCTCACTGGTTTTCCACCAAGGAATCTGGAAGCTGCTCCTGCCACCGGGCCTGGACCAGCAGGGAAGCACTGAAGGGTCAGAGCTGCCTGCAACAAAGAGGCCTCCCCCCTCCCACTCCCCGCTCCCACAGAGGCCACTGCAAAGCTCAGGGTCAGCCAAGGCCATGCCTTTGCCTCCGACTTCCGGGAGAAGAATAATGGCTTTTGCTTTGGGGCACTTGCCACCTCTTGCCTGCGGACCTCATCATGACAGAGGCTAAACCAGTATACTACTGAAAAAGGGGTTCTGGAAAATGTGGGTTCCAGGCACCAGCCCTGTAAAATAAGGAAGGAGAAAAAAGCATCGGAGAAAGAGGATGCTGCTGAATGCAACAGACAACAAAAATGGACAGATGATAAAATACCAGCGCCACTCAGGTCCACGAGGTTGGCTACCTCCAGAAAGACGGAACAAATTTACACTTCTGCCAGCACGGTTTCCAGTTTGATAAAATGTGACCACATAAAATACGCATATTAACTGACCCCCCAACCCAATTCGAGGGTGGTAATCACACAAATTTACAAAAACATAGATATGCAGATACTCAACACGCTATGTTTAAGGTAGCAAAAACTGACCAGCTAAAACATCCATTAATAGGATTTTAATCAAATGCTTCTACCTCGTAAGAGTATCACACAGCCATTAAACATAATGAGGCACATTTGTATTTATTGATATGTTATTTTTCTGTGACCTCCATAGTCCTTAGGTAAGGATTTTGCATTTTATCCTACAGAGCTCTGGGTACCGTGGCCCCTGCTTGCTTCCCTAACTGCATCTCCTGCTACCTCTCCCCACACCAGCCAAGCCTCAGCCATGTGGCTACCTTCTGGTGCTGCTTTCCCTTCCGAGGTCCCCCTTCGCACTGTTGCTCTGCCCAGAACACTCTATATGATGTATATCATCCGATTTAGGCATTTATGTAAAAGCACATGTGAATATATGCATAGAGGAACCGGATTTTAAAAGGAAGATATTCTTGTATTTCTGTATCTATGGTTATATTTGCAGCTCTATGGGAGCTTATTAAATTACTTTGCAACTCCAAGACAGCTAGTTTGAAAATCTAACGGAAATGATACTTGCAACTTTGTGATGAATTTGAAAACCTAGTGGAAGCAGACGCTCTTCTAGCAAAAGGTTTAAAAAGAATGACTCACCAAGAGGTAGAAAATTTGACCAACGCCATAACCATAGAAAACCTTTCCATCATTAAGTTTACAAGTTTCTCTTGAAATATTATACAGGAAGATTTTGTTTTATAAACCAGTTTAAGAATGTATTATACATGTAGAAGGGTGTTTACAACATTTAAGGGTATTTGCCTTATTTTTCTTTAAACATACATTTACTATCCAGATTAATAAAACATTCCCAATTCCTTAGAAGCCCTCTGCATGCCTCCTTCACAGCACCCCCTTTTCCTCCCAGCACCCAAAGATTAACACAAAAGTTAGGAATATGATCACGATTTCCTTATTTTTAATAAATGTAAATGTTATAATAAGAATACCAAAATATATATACACTAATATGTATAAAATATATAACTAGGAAGAAACTGCTGTATAAAAAATAAATAAAATTTTTTAAAGGTACCCAAACAATAAATTGGATAGCTTTTTTAGAAACTGAATAAAAAGCCTAAACCTAGCTTAGAAAAGGGCACTGTTACCTCTGTTAGACAAAAGCTCCTGTGAGAAGACACACTAAACAGACTCCTTGGGTTTTAGCCTGCAGTCAGCTCCAACCATTTACAAGAGCCCATCCTGGTCCAGCTAGTAGACAAACTCATGAGTGAGTTGTAAGAGACAAGAAAACCACAGCTGGGGCATTTAGAGATTGCAAGAAGAAAGAGGCGGCTCTTCTGCTCTTAAGATCTCCCTTGCCTACCTCCAGTTCTGAAGAAGAGGTCGAAACAGAACTGTTCTGTTCAGAAATTAGTGTCCTCTGGTGTTTGCAGCATTGGGACCTAGAGAGCAGAGCAAGAACTCCATCAACATAAGCTCAAGACAAACCAAATACAGAATAGAAGAGGGCTTATCTAGAGGAATCGACCTTTGATGAAAGAAATGCGTCTTGGATTGCTCACCCTTGGGACACTCCTTTCCGGAACCCAGCCACCAAGCTGTGAGAAGTCCAGGCTCCATGAAGAGGCCGTGTGCCTGTCCCAGGGGATAGCTGAGCGCTCACTAAGCCAGCAACCACTGCCAGCTGTGTGTGTGAGCCGCCTTCCGATGGCTCCAGACTCCATGTGATGGTAAATCTCACGTTTCACCTTGGCTGAGCTGTGGTGCCCAGTTAGTTGTTTGGCCAAACACCAGCCTAGATGTTGCCACAAAGGCATTTTTTTTTTAGATGGGATTAACATTTAAATCAGGAGACTTTGAATGAAGAAGATTACCCTTCATAACAGAGGTGGGCGTCATCCAATCAGTTGAAGGTCTTAAGAGCAAAGTTGAGGTCTCCCAAAAAGGAAGAAATTCTGCTTCCAGGCTGCGGTATAGAAGTTCTGCCTGAGTTGCCAGCCTTTGGACTCAAGACTGCAACAGCGACTCTTGCCTGAATATCCAGGATGCTGGCCTGCCCTGAGAATTGATGTTTTACATGTCAACTTGGCTGAGCCACGGTGCCCAGACACTTGGCCGAACGTTATTCCATATGTTTGGATGTCTCTGTAAGAGTGTCTTGGGATGAGATTAACATTTAACTCAGTGGAATTGAAGTAAATCAGATTGCCTTCAGTCACGTGGGTGGGCTTCATCTAAGCAGCTGAAGGTCCGAATGGAACAAAAGACTGACCTCCCCTGAAGAAGAGGGAATTCAGCCAGAGGACAGGCTTTGGACTTGAACTGCAGTATCAGTTCTCCCCTGTGTCTTCAGCCTGCAGGTCCACCCTGCAGATTTTGGACTTCCTAGCCTCCGCAATTACATAAGCCAATTCCTTAAAATAAATCTCTCTCTCTCATATACATATATATATATCTCCTACTGGTTCTCTTTCTCTGGAGAGCCCTGAGTAACACATACATCCACTGCAGTTACAAATACACAAACGCACTGACGCTCCTGAGCAAGGACCACCCAGCCGAGTCCAGTCAACCCACAGAACCATGAGAGGTATAATGAATTGTTGTTTTGAGCCACTAAGAATTTGGACGGTTTGTTACACAGCAATAGGTAACTGGACCACTAAGCATTTTTCACTCACAACCAAAAGAATCTTCACAAACACATTGTCTATCCTTTCTTTTACAGTTTTTCCTGTGAGGTCTTGACATTTGAGGCTTGTTTCTTCTCTCCAATTTCTCATCAGAGAGTATTTGCTTTTTGTTCAGACTAATTATCTATTTTGACTTTAAGCCGTTCAAGTATCTGTAAAGAATCTCAGTCCATGTGGATGAGAAGACAGACAAAAAGCAAGTCCTTCTCAACACTGGTTCTGCAGTGATTCCTGCTGTTTTCATTGGACTCGTCCCAAGAATACGCTAACGCTACATAATTTTCACTGTTTTATTAGACTGGTCATTTCAGCAGGATTCGGGGAAAAGGAGTCATGTATGTGAGCATAATTAGGTGTTCTTAGAACTTTGCATAATTATTGTGGACCTGTGTACTGAGCCTATAAGCAAACTATTTTCTCTCCGTTGTGATTTGGATCATTTATCGATATAAAATAGACCGTTCCATTTCATACTGTGTCTGAGATCAATATCTCCGTGCCACTTTTCTGTTTGCATCGCCCTGAAACAAAAACTAGAAGGTTAAAGATAGAAGGATAAACAAGTTTATGTGAGTTTCTTGTTAAACAAAATGTAGGTGAATTGTTTTGTAGCCCAGTTGGAGCGTTGGGCACTTTTGTTTTCAATAAACGAGCTTAAATTACTTCATCTTTCCTTATATGGGGCACTTTTGCAGTATCACGTGGTGCTTTCAATGCTGGCTGTTCGTATATGAAGGAAAGTCAAGTTCAATGACGTCTGGCCTTAGAGGTTTACTTCCCAGAGAGCTTGTTCCAAAGAAGGGAAGTAGTGGTGCAAAAGGACTGAAAGGATTTATGCCAGTTAAGTGTTGCTATCGTGTGATTAATCACAGCGTCTAAACCATAGTACTGTTGCAAAGATTAAGTGGGATCAGGTATGTATATGAGCTTTAACTCCACTTATATACGGGCTAAATCTAGATAGCCTTGATGCTTGAACTGAGTTTAACTCTATCCACTATTCAGAGGATATACTGTTAGATGGACTTGTTTTAGTAACAGTCATTTGGAATCTAAAAGGTGATCTGGATCCTATTATCACAAAAGCTTGAGCTTTGAGTTTCATTGTAAGAGTAGAAAAAGCAAACTAAATTTTTAGAGGGCACACCTGATAAATGCCCCCGACCCTCCCATTCTCCTCTGGTTTCAGAACACACTTAGAGAACCTATGAAGGAGCGGCAGATGAAGCTCCAACATATTAGCTTTATTATTGATAAAGGTGGAGCTGGGGGTTGTAACTTCTTGTGAGAGCCATGCAGGGCCCAGGCCTGGCCCGAGGGAACTAGGAGGGTGGTGTTCTCTCTGGCCGGCTGGTACCCAGAGGAGGAGAGGAAAGGGCTGAGCTGGGCATGCCCAATTTATCCTTCCTGAGCTTGACAGGTGGTCAAGTTACTCTCTTTCCCTGATGCAAAATGAATGGAGAGGCGGCACAAAGCCAGGAGTTAACATTAATTGAACTCTTCCCACCTAGAAGGAAACATCTAGCGTAAAGAAGGAAGTTCGCCCCGTACTGTTCATCTTATGGAGGAAAGTCAAGTGACAGGCACTGCGGAGCCTCGGGAACCCGGCATCGCCCTGGTGGTTTCCTCCTCCCTCCTCCGCCCCTTCTCAGTCTCCTTCACTGTGTCCTCTTCCTTGACCCCGCCTTTAAGTGTCAGAGTCCCAGGGTCTGCTCCTGGCTCCTCTCCTCTCCTCATACCCAGCCTCCTAGGTGAGCTCATTTAGGACTTTAAATACCAGAAACAGATGGAAAGCTCACCATTTAATTTTCTAGAACTAATGTAACCTTAATATCAGAATCTAATCAAAGGAAAAGCAAAAATATTGTCTTCTGAATATAAATGCAAATCATGCAACCTGCTGGCATATCAGTGTGTCAATTGTAGTAGATGATACAGCACACCACACAGATCTCGCCCCACCCCTTTTGTTGATGGAATTACTACCAGTGGATGGGAGTGTTAGTGGCTGATAGCTCTCAGTTGAGACCCTCCCTGGGCATTGACCTTGACTGGACAGAATGTCTCCCCAAGGTCCAAGGCTATACTCCCTTCCTGGTGGACGCAGCGGGTACAAAGGCCCCACCACCTCGCCTCAATCCAGGACAGCTCTGTTGATCCATCAGTCGGTCCCAGCATTCCCTGTGGGGTTAGCTGTTCAACATCCCCTTCTGTCCAATCCTGGTTCCTTCTCTCCCTCCGTTGTTGCTGCACATAACCCTCCACCTAAGAACCTGTTTCCATGGAACCCAACCTGCAGCATCAGTAGACAGTGACCAAGTCCGTTTTAGTCTGAGAATACAGAGAGAATTCAACCTCGGGAGTTCTAACCTGTGAAAGTAATGAATTACGTGGTAAAGGAGGTTAAAAAATTGTATCAATGGCTACCAAATTGACATTTCATACAATTCAGCAGTAATTCCTAATAAACATTACGTGTGAAATAGGATTAAATAGAAACTACTACTTATTAAGGGAATTTTCATTAAAGTCTAGAACATTTTTCCATGTTATGTCTTGATTAGACATTATTAAGACCATTCACCAGAAACTATTACTTAATGTTTTCAGAGCTATTAACAAGCATAATAAGGTACACAAAGTAAATGCTCAAAACAGAGGTTTGAAAAAGAGACATCTTTATTTACAGGTGCTATAGTTGCACAACTATAAATCCAGGAAACCTTAGAGACGTAGGTTAAAAAACAAAAAAAATTTAGACGTAACTTCTGATTTCTTAAGGTGCGGAATAGCAGATGTGTATTTAAAAATAAAGCTTTTCTCTAGCAATAAAAAGCTAGAAATGAAATTGGAATAAAACCCCATTCACAATAACAATAAATCTGAATAGGCCCAAAGCTGAAATAACCCAGAGGTCCATCACCTGAAGAATATATAATACAAAGTGTGGTCTGTCCATACACTGGAATTCCACTGAGCAATAAGAAGGAATGAAGTACGGATCCATGCTAGAACACTGATAAACCTAAAAAACGCTGTGCTAAATGAGGGAAGCCAGACACAAAAGACAGCGTGTCGTATGTTCCCAGTAATACGAACTGTCCATAATGGACACAAAGTGGATTAATGGCTGTCTAGGGCTGATGGAAGTGACTCCTTTCAGGGGTGATGGAAACATTCTAACATTAGATTGCGGTGATTTTTTTTTTTTTTTGACAACTTATAAAAATACCCCCCCCAAATTGAATTTTACACTTAAAGCTGAATTTTATGTGGTGCATATTATATCTCAATATGGCTATTTTTAAAGAGTCAACTCGTATTTTAAGAGTTCAAGCACACAGCATTGAACATAAATCTTTGGCAAATAAGCTTAATATTTTTAGCTCAGTGAAAACAGAGCTGTATCTTCTCTGATTTGTCAGTGTTAAATCTTCTCTCATCTGTCAGTGTTAAGTATAATACAAGCATATGTTTTTATTCTACTTGGGGATGTTCTTTCTAAATGGATTCAGGTTTACTGATCAAAGGAGCTAACGCTACTCCTACATGTTTAATATTATGAAAAATGTAAGTTTGCATTTACCTAAATGAATTTATTCTTGTGATGAACTTGTATGTCAGCATTGTTTTGTAATTTGTCAGCTTGAAGATAATTTCCAAGATCTTTAGATAACTTAAAACCTGGGACTAATGTTAAGTTGAGTTCATTAACGATACTCACTGGATGCCTGGATAAATTTTAAGTGAAATAGAATTGTGAAGCCCAGATCACAAAGCATGACTTTAAGGTTATGTGATTTTGCTTCTTATTTTTATACACTACAGAGAGGCTATATCTTTGGGTCTGTTAAGAACAGTTTCATTTTGCCACTGAGAATTTGCGCAAGGAACACGTGTGGCTGTAGAGAGCTGTGTTGTGTGTTTCCATGAGCTCTGATAGATCACGTGCTGGTGTGTGACCCACGGTTCTCAATTACCCCCTAGTTTTCTCTGTCAAATATTACTACTTTGTTTTTAAATAACTAATATAGTTAACATACTAATTATCATAAGTGATTGAGGCTATACTTGGGAGCAGTGGTATCAGAGAAATATAACAACGCACGTGTTTCTGTTTCACAAGGAAGAGTAGTTTTGTCCTAAAGCAGCAGTGTTGAGGGTATTTGTGTTATCCAAACCCCTTTTGCATTCTTCATAGTTCTTGTGGACTCCTTAGTTAAAAATCCAATCTGAGACTCCTTATGAAAACTTCTAGCAAAGCAAGCTTAGGGCCTTTATGGTAAATTAACACTCTTGGTGTACCTGTGTACATAATCAGGGCCAAACTAATGAGAACAGCCTTACTCTGTGATCAAGAATAATTTTTTTTAACTTTGAGTAAAAGTGGGGATACAGGGGAAAAAAATATATGCTTCAATGGAAAATGACGGTGTACCTATAGCACTCCCTCCCGTGTGTGATTCTGAGTTTACAGAAGCTATTTGGCACCTCTGGAAGTTGTAGATAACTGAGAGCAATGCAAAATCATTCTTGTTGTGAAATGCAAATGAACCCTCCACTGCCCCCAATCCACCAGAAAGATCCATTTCAGCTCCATTGGCACATCCCTCCCTATCAATATTTCTGATCTATAAATATGTGTTCTTTGGATTCTCCTTTGAACTGGTTGTACCGCCTCACCAGCTTTCTCATGATTTAGTTAAACAAAATAGTTAGTGTTTTATCTTTATACCTGTATGAGAATCACGATCTTACCTTTCTTTGGAAAATTCTGATCTACTGACTCGCGGACCTTGGAGAGCTCGCTCTACGATAAAGGCTGCATTTCAATTCAATGAGAAAATAACTGTCTAGTTAAATGTTGCTGGAATAATTGGCTCTCCATTTGGAACAGAGCAAAGCCAGACCCCCAGGTCACACCGTATACAAAAATGAGCGCCAGGTAGATTAAAAATTGAAGTGTACATGTGTGAAAAATAAATGTAAAAATGTAAAGATTTAAGTAATAACAAATGTGCGTAATAAAACTCCTAAAAGAACATTTAGGAAAAAATGTAATAGGCTTGGTGTGCTGGAGGCCTTCCTGAGCAGGACAGAAACGTGTCCTGCGTGAATATTACAAATGCTAATTTTTATCTTTCATATGGGTTACATCAGACTCCTGCCTATTAAACTGGTGTTATAAGCATAAACATTTCCTCAGGCTGTTGTGTCTTTTGACTGTATAGTGCTTATTTTTATTCAAGATTTTAATCTTCTTAGTCAAATTTCTCTTGCTGTCCAGCTTCTGGGTTTCTTGTCTTGCTTTTGGAACGTTGTTTTTATATTACTATTTTATATTATTATTTTTTATGAAGTTTTATGTTATTGTTATACCAAAGTTATTTTCCTATCCATATGTAGAGAGAGTTCTCCACAGATTTATTTTTAAACATAATTATAATTGCTTTACAATGGTGTGTTAGTTTCTGCTGTATAACAAAGTGAATCAGCTATATGTATACATACATCCTCATATCCCCTCCCTCTTGCGTCTCCCTCATACCCTCCTTATCCCACCCCTCTAGGTGGTCATAGAGCACCGAGCTGATCTCCCTGTGCTATGCGGCTGCTTCCCACTAGCTATCTGTTTTACACTTGGTAGTGTATATATGTCCATGCCACTCTCTCACTTCATCCCAGCTTACCCTTCCCCCTCCCCGTGTCCTCAAATCCATTCTCTACATCTGTGTCTTTTGTCCTATCCTGCCCCTAGGTTCTTCAGAACCTTTTTTTTTTTTTTTTAGATTCCATATAGATGTGTTAGCATACGGTATTTGTTTTTCTCTTTCTGACTTACTTCGCTCTGTATGACAGTCTCTAGGTCCATCCACCCCACTACAAATAACTCAATTTCATTTCTTTTTATGGCTGAGTAATATTCCATTGTATACATGTGCCACATCTTCTTTATCCATTCATCTGTTGATGGACACTCAGGTTGCTTCCATGTCCCGGCTATTGTAAATAGAGCTGCAGTGGACATTGTGGTGCACATCTCCGTAGATTTTTGAATAGAAAACGCATCTGGACATTTAGACACCAAAGCATGCATGGTGACTTTTTTGTGGGGTAGGATTGTGGATAATTTTATTCTCTTGGTTTCTGTTTGCTTATACTCATTAAACAAGCAATACATATTCACTGTAAAAAAAAAAAAGCAGCTTAATTTTCTAAGAAAACTTAAGTGCCTTATCTCTAGAAGGATGTTTAAAAAAAAACAATAAAACTGTCTACATTGGCTGTCTGTGTGGCTGGGGACTAGGTAGATGGGGGACAGGAGTGGGAGAGAAACTTTCACTGAGTCCTCTTTTGTACCTTTTGAATTCTGAACCATGTGAACAAATAGTCTTTTCAAAAACTTAAAACCGTGATTCCTCCAGTGCGAAGGGAAACACCGTGGCCCACGCACTGCCTCAGGCACCAAGTTGCCCGCGATCGTATCCTCCTAGGAGCAGCATCATCCCACCAGATCGTGAGCACAGCCCACCCTGTAGCTTTGCAGCCAGGTCTGGGCATCAAAGGCCTGGACTTTGGAGTCAGACCAACCTCAGTTTGAATCCATGCCCCAGGCCCTTAGGGACAGGACACCAGGGGGGAATTTGCTTTTCCCTCTCTGGTCGTTTCCTCATCTCCAGAGTGAAGGTATTCGCCGCAACAAGCCTCTGAGTCTGGAGTTGAGATACTGAACGTAACGAGCCTCATTTCAGTAGAGACTCAATAAATGGAGGCTAGGGATTGATTTCTGATCAGATATCTTCTAGAGCAGGGTTTCAGAGCAGGCATTATTGATGTTTCAGATATGGTAGTTCTTTTTGGGGGGGTGGGGTAGGGGCCCTGCCCTGCACATTACAGGATGCTTAGTGGCATCCCTGGCCTCCGCTCACTAGATGCCAGTAGCGCCCACACCCCCATCATCCAGGAGCTGTGGCAGCCAGAACCGTCGGCCGACTTGGCCAAATATCCCTTGCAGGCTAATCATCCCCAAATGAGAACCACTGATCTAGACAGTCCAGAAAAGTCCTCAATGAAGCGGACAGGTACTAAGTGTTCATACACAGGCTGGTCCATTCTCAGCTTCGGGCAGCCCAGCCTTGCGTTCCGGGGTGGGTGGGGAGGTGGTGAACAAATGCCTCCATCTAGAGACAAGGATGACTGTTCACGTGGGCCAGGCTGGGCCCTCCTCTACACCTGCCTCATAAGGTGGTTGTGAGAGTATTTCTCCCATTTTGCTGTGACTGGGCCGGGCCCCAGAACCAGGACGAGGGTTCTGCACGCTCATGTTGCCGGATCGCCTCTGCTTTCCAAGGGCTGCTAGGGGCACATGGAGAGAAAGAGCAAAGTAATAAAAATCAAGGCTCCCGCTGCTTCTCTGCTGACATTGAGAGCTTAAAATAATAATAATAATATCGATGATAATAAAAACCCTGTGCTCTCACCCTCGCCAACTAGTGGCCACACAGCATCCAGGATTACACACACCCTGACTTCCTTGGGGAACTGAGGAATGAGTGAACGTCCCTGGACAGATGGGGAGGCCGCCTGACCTTCTCGCGGGTCACAGGGGCTTCCCATGCCCACTGGCTGCCTCTGCCATTTTCACCATCCTCAGGTCTGAGGAATAGCTGGGCATCCAGGAGTTGGGGCTGCAGTTTGCCTACAAGATCAGGAGGCCTTCCTAAAAACTGCGAAGGGCCAGTGAGATGGGTCTGAGAGGCAAGAAACTCCAAGAAAATCTCTTCCTGGCTAGTATTTCTAGGGCCTCCACGAAAGCTGTCTTGAATGTGGGTGTTGGTCAGCCTGAGGGGAAAGGCTCGCACTGTGAGGTAGGATCATCTGACGGGCAGGAACTAACCCCCTTGCTCTCAAAGAAAGGTCCTTCAGCCTTTGTACAGTGCTATCCTAGTCCTGAAAATGGGAACGTGCAGGGCTTTGGGGAGCCCTGCCCTCGCCCTCAGATGGGCAACCAGGGAAGAGAGGATTGTGAGGCTAGCTCCTGTTGCCTCCTGTCTCCTCCGTCCCCACGAGACAGGGAGATGTAGCCCCAGCTCTCCCTTCAAGAAAGAACTTGCCGTTCAGCTGTAAATAATGCTGCTCCCTGGCAGCTTCCAGCTCTTCATGTTTTTAGAGTCCATCTCAGCTTTTGATCTGTGTCTACACTCTTCCCAGGCAGCCACTGGGACTGAACAACACTGGGGGGGGGGGGGGGGGGTGTGAGGGGGCGGGTCCCAGGGCCTTGCCATTTCTGTCCAACAGAGATTCCTCTGAGGAGCCATCTTTGCTCTGGAGCTCCTGGTCGAGCTGACTGAGACTTTGTCAGATCTACTCACGATCTGATGGCTTCCTCTACCCAGGGCTGCTTCCTCGCTGCTTTATGTCACACACATCATCCCCCATAACCTCTTGCAATCCTCTCTTTGCCTTGTGGTCAGCTTCCGGAAGTCTTCATCCACACAGCCCCTTAGCCAGTGCTGTCTCGGGTATGTCTGAGGAAGAGGCTGCCCCCTGCAGGCCTCCATCTCCCCGTGTGGAAGTGAAGGCGCTGGCCTTGCAGAGCTCCGGGTCTCTTAGCTTGGCCATCAATGAACTTAGCCTCATTAGGAGGCCGTATTTAGAAAGCTTTGCTCATCGTGCGCTGACATCATATCATTGGCTTTAGCACTCCAGGACGACTTCAGCCCTCAGGCACAAACCGTTCCTGCTGTTTTCTCTTTTGGACACACTCTTAAAGCCCCTCGGTTGACCCTTCTCTTCCTCCACAAGCCTCCATGGTCTTGGTTCTCATCCAGGGGGCAAAACCTATATCACCATGGATTTGTGAGAAACGCACAGAGTTCCCCAGAGTTAATCTCTTCATCTGGACAAAGAGAGACAAGTCACACAGCTGGCTGCGGTCGGATATGGGCAAGAGAAGTGTCTCCTGAGGCTCTTGTACCTGAAACATTGTCTGTCCTAAAGAGGACACACTGTGCAAACATATCTGATTTCATTCTCTCTAAATCTCCACTAAAACTGCAGAAAAGGGAATTTTTTTTTTTTTGATTCTGTACTTCAACAGCAAGACCTTTTTTTTTTTTTACATCTTTATTGGAGTATAATTGCTTTACAATGGTGTGTTAGTTTCTGTTTGATAACAAAGTGAATCAGTTATACGTATACATATGTTCCCGTATCTCTTCCCTCTTGCGTCTCCCTCCCTCCCACCCTCCCTAAACCCCACCCCTCTAGGTGGTCACAGAGCACCGAGCTGATCTCCCTGTGCTATGCGGCTGCTTCCCACTAGCTATCTATTTTACGTTTGGTAGTGTATATATGTCCATGCCACTCTCTCGCTTTGTCACAGCTTACCCTTCCCCCTCCCCATATCCTCAAGTTCATCTTCTAGTAGGTCTGTGTCTTTATTCCTGTCTTACCCCTAGGTTCTTCATGACATTTTTTCCCCCTTAAATTCCATATATATGTGTTAGCATATGGTATTTGTCTTTCTCTTTCTGACTTACTTCACTCTGTATGACAGACTCTAGGTCCATCCACCTCATTACAAATAGCTCCATTTCATTTCTTTTTATGGCTGAGTAATATTTCATTGTATATATGTGCCACATCTTCTTTATCCGCTCATCCGATGATGGACACTTAGGTTGCTTCCGTGTCCTGGTTATTGTAAATAGAGCTGCAATGAACATTGTGGTACATGACTCTTTTTGAATTATGCTTTTCTCAGGGTATATGCCCAGTAGTGGGATTGCTGGGTCATATGGTAGTTCTATTTGTAGTTTTTTAAGGAACCTCCATACTGTTCTCCATAGTGGCTGTACCAATTAGAAAAGGGAATTTTCAATCTCATATCCAGAAGAACAGGAATAAAAGAGTAGTACACAGCAACAAATTTCAGTAACAGGAAAGCAGACAGGATAGTTGTACTTATTATCTCAGCCTCTCTGAGAAATTCAAGTACTAATCAGGCAGTGGGGAAAGCCAAGAGCCAACTGGATGCACAGAGTCCTCAGAAGGCTCAGGAATTGAAGGTACCAGGTACTTGCAGAGGTGGAGGGTGAAACAGGCTAAAATAAGGAGCATTCAATGATAGCAATTTAGAAGCAGCCTTAGAAACCCCTCTCACTCCACCCCTCTTCAGGGTTTCCCCTCCCTCACCCCAGCAGAAGCCTGGAAATTTATTCACTGGAGTGAGTAAAACAGAGAATCTCTAATCGAGAGGATCCCTGGACACTTAGGGGCAGAAGTACTATTAGAAAACGAGGGCATTAAATTCTCACATGCACAATGAACAGTGAGATGTTACAATTCTTTTCCTTTCTTAGTTCCTAACTACTGGCAGCCCAACCTCAATCCTTCAGACAGAAGTTGGAAAGAGTACTGTTTGTGAACCTCTGACCAACATCAAGGACTCCTCCCCAAAAAAGGCCCTACTAGATCACCCTACACTGAAGATCACCCTACACTAAAGTTCACAGTCAGCAAGTTCAACCCTGTGCTCAGAGACCCCATCAGCGCCTTTGTTCCCCACTCTTAAACATAAGCAGATAACCAAAGGTTACCAGAAATATGAGGGGAAAGTCTAACATAAAAAGCAGAAACCAAAAAAAGCAGGAAAAACCAAGTTGAAATAATTGAGACAAAACAGGAAGAAGGGTGGGGGGAAAAGCTTAATTTCCTCAGAGATGCTGCATCCATGACGTAAAATAGGATGCAATTTTTTTTAGGGAAATAAAAGAACTTTTGGAGTTTGAAAATAAAGGCAGACATGAAAAACTCAGTGGGAGGACTGTAGAACAATTTTTGAAGAAATCTCTAGGAAGTAAGCAAAGAACAAAGGGATGAATAAAAGAAGGCAAAACATGAGAATATTAAAAGACCATCCTAGGGGATACAAGATGTGAATAATAGGAGTTCCAGAAAGGGAAACCAGAGGAGAGGAGATCATTAATGAAATAAGTTTTTAAAATTGTTTCCCCAGATATGGCAATTTAGAAGCAGCCTTAGAAACCCCTCTCACCCCACCCCCCTTCAGGGTTTCCCCTGACTTTAAAGACTAAAAGGGATCACCAAGTTCCCTGCATATCAATCCTTACACATTATCATGAAATCAGAGAACAACAGAGATGAAAAAGATTGTATACTTTACTTCCAGGAAAAAAAAACTGGCATCAAAGGATCAGATATTAGAATGTCTTTAGACTTTCCAACGTCAACACTAGGAGACAGAATTCTAACGCAATACCTTTAAGAATTTGAAGGAAAATCATTTCCAAACCAAAATTCTATTCCTTTTCAAACTATTAATCAAATATAATGGTAAAATAAAGACAGTTTTTTACAGAAAAGTTCTTCCAAGAATTTACCCCCCAAGCAAACTTTTTGCAGAAAGCTCCTGGAAGATATGCTCCAACAAAACAATGCAGTACATGGGGAAGTGGGATAGAGGAAGCAAGAGATGAAAAACATAAAATGATGAAAGATCCAGGATGACTGCTGTGTACCAAGCAGTTAGTCTGGACTGGAAAAGAGTAAACCAGGGACAAAGTTTTGATAACCAAGAGACCTACTGCCAACATTAGTAAGATCCGGGACACGCTTTGTCTGAGTTTTTATACTATATCATCACATATGATAGTTTTGCTTGGTATAGAATTCTAAGTTGTAGTCATTTTCCTTCAGAACTTTATGATGACATATACAGAGCAAGTGTAGCTTAAATTTAAACGTTATAGGCACTACTGTGCAAATACCTGCCGAATCTTTTCTTTCTTTCCAAACAAAAGCTGATGGCTGGCTCACCCAGTGCTTTGTGTTCTCAAAACACTTGTGCAATCAGCTTCATTAGAAAAGTTATTTTTAGAAGGTATTCTCATTAACCAATGCGTGAATTTTGTGGTCTACGGCTTTAAGCAAATTTTAAGATAAAATCAAAGAAACTTGGGGCTTATGATGATACATTTCTACCAAAAGCAAGCACATGAGATTTGCAATCCAACAATTGCCAAAAAAAAAAAAAAAAAAAAGATTCGTGTCTAAGAAGACACCTGAACTCCTAAAGAAGTCAGATACCCAAAAAAAGATTGGATTTTTGACTCTGTCTACAGACAAGAAGAGCCTACCCCTTCTCTCCATTTTTATGATCGCTGAATTGAAGACCTAAAGAAATGACAGTCTTATCCCACTGGGATTATCTCTTCAGCCTCCTTAGCTGCTTAAGATTATTTAAGCTTTCTGTGCCCCAGTTTCCTCCTACGTCAGTTGTGGATAATAATAGTATCCACCTCATAGAGTGGTGACCATTAAATGAGATGACGTATGTAAGGCACTTAGAAGAGTGCTTGGCACACAGTAAGTGCTATAGAAGTGTTTGCAAGAGGTTCTGGAGTGGATGAAGCAAGAGAGGAAAACCCACTTTCTGTAGAGGATGATTCCCCAAATGTCTACATTTCTTTTCCAAGAGGAAGTAGTACTTTATTCATTTAAATCGGCAAACACTTATTGAGAGCCTGCTGTGTGATAGGTGCCCTGATGCTGGGCCCTGAGGATGCAGCAATGACAATGTTGTAGATTCTGCTCTCAGAGCTGGGGGAGGCGTATTTAGTTGTCCAATTATTTGGTTACTGTCTTCTTGCAACTTTTCACAAGTGCTATGAAAGGAAAGTCCAGGGCATTATGAGAGTACAAGAGGAACCTGAAGTCTATGTTGAGGGGGCAGAGGAGGTATGGCCAAGGAAGCCACCTCTGAGGCCTGAAGGATGAGTAGGAATTGGCCAAGCCCCAGGAGGGGGGCCTTCCATGCAGACCAAAGAGTGAGGCCCAGGCCCTGAGTCAGGAGAACACAAGGTGCCCTGAGCATGCCAGGAGAAGGCGACTGTAACCGGAGGGCAGGGAGCAGGGAGAAGGCTGGGCAGGACTTTCGGGGCCTTGCAGTCCAGGGCAAATAAGTCAGACAACGGCCTTCCTCTGCCCAGAACCTATTCATGGCTTCTCATTGGCTTAGGACAACAGTAGCCTACTGGTGGGGCGTTGTCATCAACTAGGGAAGGTGGACACGAGTGCTGAGAGGCTCCGATTTGATTCAGAACAGACGGTGATCAGTGGCTGCCTTCTGAGATGAGTGGGATGAGAGTTTGACAAATGCCTCAAAGTCACCCCCAGGCCTCAGGGCCTGGACCTCCGAAGAGGGGTGTCTCCATGTGACACTGTTCTAATTGCTCTGGTCCAGCTGGAGACAATGGGAGGGTGACAGGCACAGGGCAAGCCCTGGAACGACTACTCTGCTCCACTGGTTTGGTTCAGTGCTGTCTGCTCAGCTCCTAAGGATGCCCGGCAAGGAGTAAGCACTCTATGGGTTGTTTGCTGAGCCAGGGAGGGTGGGCACCAGGCTTATCAGCGAGGGGAGGGATGCCCAGGCAGAGGGAACAACATGTGTAAACGAAGGTGACGTAGCCCCATCCCCTGCCTGTCATCACTGATCCAGCACAAACTTCTCATCCTTCCCTGTCCGGACTTTAAGAGGCGGTGGCTTGTAAGTTGACATTGTCATTACAGCAGTTAAGCGTGCCTAGGGGAATATAGACCCCACAGTGACAGGTACAGAGGAGAAGCTTATCCCATTGTCTTTTAATTATTATTAAATACTCAGTAATTGTGCTGGACCCTGGGGTTCCAGCTGCCAAGCAATTAGACCCAGCCAGGCCTCAAGGAGAACCGCTGAAGGAAGTGACACTTCCAGGCTGCAAGCTCCCCGGTGAGGCAGGATGGACAGAGGGCCTGCCAAGCTGCCCCTTTCCCTCTGTGCCTCGGTCTCCGCACGTTGAGCTGCTCTCACCTCCTCCGTGGAGCCCAGACTAGGGTTCCTGGGGATGAGTCTGGGCATCTCCCTGAATGTTGATGCCAGTGAGAGTCGTGCAAGGCAAAAGAGGGGTAACTTCACTCTGGGGTGGCCACCTGTCTCCATATGCCTGGGACTGGGGGTGTCCGAGAAGGAGGAGACATTTAACGTTAAAGCCAGGAATGTCCCCGGCAAATCGGAATGACTTTGGCACCCTGCTTCTCCCTCACACATCCAGGGGGCCAGACTCAGCTGATCCTACCAAAGCCTCCTAAAGCATGTTGTCCTTTTGCAGAGGTTGGAGTGGCCCTGCCCTCCCCCTGCCTCAATTCCTGCAGACACCTTCCATCACCCAAGGTGGGCTGCCAGCTAGCAGTTCCCAGATCTACTGGTTTGTCGGGGCTCCAGCAGGAGACAGATGGGGTGCCCAGAGGTTTCCTTGGAGGGAGTGTAATGAAGGGACTATCGGTAAAGATGAGGGCAGGGTCAGGGGAACCAGGAAGGGATGGTGAGGCACCAGCGGTCTGAGAGCTATGGGAAACCTTTGCCACTCTGCGGCCTGGAAGGGTCTGGGAAAAAGGAGGTGGGTGTGTTGCCAGGTCCAGAGAGAGATGGGCCACTGCTGGTGCCGTGGCAAGGCAGGGAGGAGTCAAGGTCAGTGTATGTCCTAATCTCTCTCTTCCCACCCTCCCATCTCCTACCAGTGTCTCCCATTGACCAAGTCCAGCGAGAAGCCAGAGGGATCCTGGATGATGCAGTTCACGGGGTCAGCCTCCCGGGGCACAGAGCAGGGAAGGGGTGGGCAGAGAATAGGTCTGGAGAATGTCCAGCACATCATCTGTAAGGAAGTTATCCCCGATCCGAGGCTTGAAGCTTGAGTTCAGGAGCCCCGGGGCCAAACCAGGCACTTCTTCCAACAATGCCAAGTATCCAAGAGGCATAGCCTCGGAGTCACACAGACCTCAATTCAACTCCTCACCTTACCTACGGTCTCTGCGTCTTCAATGACCACACAAGGGTAATAATGTCACTCTACGGGGAGGCACCAAGGGCTAGGGGAGAAGACAGGTAAAGCATGCAGTGGGAGCCTGCCGCCTGTTTGAAGAAGGGGGCGAGAATGAGTGAACACAGAGTATTTCTTCGCTCTTATCAGATTGAGTTTAAGCCCCTCACAGAACTCTCCTATGTAAAGTGTCAGCATAGCACCTGATTTAAAATACGCCTTTCTTTGGCTTCTGGATCCTACAGACCTTAGACTCGGGTTAAGTAACCTCTTTGGTCCGTGAGGATCAGAACGGCACCTGCCAGATATGCTCACTGAGAGGATTAAATAGGTACTTAGGATAGGCCTGGCACACAGTGAGATTCCGGTTGGCTACAGTTACGCTTTTGTCATTATTGCTAGTATTAGGCTTAAATAAGATAAGCACTTATAAATCACGTCGTAAGTTCCCCCAAAAGCCCACTGGCCCCACTTTACAGAGGAGCCACTTGTCACGGTCTTCTTGTGTGTCCAGCAGTCCCCAGTTTCTCAGCCAAACGTTAATCTAGGTGCTGCGGGGAAGGTATTTTTGTAGATGTGAATAAGGCCGTAATCGGTTGACTTCAAGCAAGAAAGGTCACCCTAGATAATCTGGGTGGGCCTCGTTCGGTCCGTTGAAAGGCCTTTAAAGCAGAGCTGAGGCCTCCCTGGTAAAGAAGAAAATCCCACCTGCGGAGGGCAGCTCCCGCCCGTGCTGGAGAAGTCCAGCCTGCCCTTCCTGGTGGCCTGCCCTGTGGGCTCCAGACTTCCTGAGCCGGACCCCGCAATCACGTAGACCAGCTCCTCAGTAACATCTCCTGGTTCCGCTTCTCTGGGTCATCCCTGCCCGACTGCAGCACTGAGCCTTTGAGAGGTTAAGGGACTTGCCTGGGGCTTGCTCAGCACGAAGTGGAGACCCAGGCTGAGGACCCAGGCGCCTCTGACCCCAAGCTCTATGCTTTGCCTTTAACTGTGGGAGGCCATGTGGCCCAGGGTGGGCCCTGGCCTCCAGGACTCAGGGATGAGTGGGTCTTGGTTATACCCCCATCAGCCCCTGTGCCTCATACCTCACTCCGCCTCGTGCCCAGCACTGCCACCAGGACTCCACACAAGCAGCTGACGTTTGTCTCAAAAATGAAAGGAAGAGCTGCTTGCTGGCAGGACAGGGTGGAAGTGGGCAGCCCTGAACTGGGGGGGCAGCCAAGGCCCCTGCGCCCACTCAAAGAAGTCCCTCCCCCTCAACTGCTCATACTTCTTTCAAGATGCCACCCACCCACCCCACCCCCTTTAAAAAACCATCTATTCCTGGTGCTGCACTGGGGCATTGCCATGGCAACAGGGCAACTCGGGAGGCTCAGTAAGCCGGCTTGCTTCTCTGATGGTTCTGTGGGGACCTCACGGTTCGCAGAGCAGCTGCACAAGCCAGCACCATCTGCTTTGAGTGGTGAATACACACCCTCCCTTCCTACGCCCCTTCAGTGAGCTTGCCTCACGTCGAGCCCAGGGGCCAAGGACCCTGGCAGAGGGGCCATAGAAGGGTTGGTTGAGAAATGTGGAAAACCAGGGTCCTGTTCTAGTGCTGAAGCTAGGAGCGGGGCAGGCTGTATGGGCCGAGAGCATGGGAGGTGTGTTCCTCCAGGTAAAAATCAACCCTGTTACCCCGTGAAGGAGAACACTGGGTGGGCGGTGCTCCCTAGGAGAGCAGTAGAGGAAAGATCCCACGTAAGCAGTGTCCTGTCCCTTTAGTCCAGAGCTGGGTTGGAGCTGGCCATCCTGAACCCTGGGAAGTTAGGGGGCAGCTGGACCACTGGGGGTAGAAGTAAGGCTGAGGCTCACCAGGTTGTGCTTCTGTGGAAGGAAGGAGAGATTTTGTCTTCCTGTGCCCACTGCATCTCAGTTTAACAGACATGTCACATGGGCTGGGGAAGCATTATTCCCATCTTGCAGGAAACCCCTGGTCCTCTCCACAGTCCTCCCCCACCCCCTCCCCCATCCATTCCCCCACTGCCAATCTCAGCCTGTTTGCCTTTCTCTTGGCAGATAATAGGTTCTGGTTCTGAAGGAGACATGGCCACATAATCCTGGACAGATGATCCGTCACAATCCTCATGTCCTCATTGCTCATATACTAAGCAATTGCTTTCCTTTCCTGGACAACAGAAGTTAACTTCCCCAAGATCTTTGCCTGGGCAGAGATGTGCACCCAGCTCTCAGGATGAGATGATCCCCGTGGTGGTATTCTGTCCACTTACGCTGAGTCGTCTGGGTGTAGCAATCAAGTAGTGTATGCAGATGGCAGAGTCTGCCGGACTACAAGATAGATGGCATACTCACATTGGGTGATTTGAGAACAGTTTAATGAAGGGACCATTTTCAAAAACTTAGAGTATAAAGAAACCGTAAAGGTAGTGCAGTACAAGAAGCTAATAATGTCAGGGCACCATTACCCCTTGTGCCAGGGTAAGAGGGGCAGTTCCGAGCCTGGAAGCAGAGGCTGTGCAGAGAAGGCTACCAGGGAGAGGCTGGGACCCTTGCTTAGGAAACACCCAGACCCCAGGGTCTCCACGACTCAAACGGAGGGAAGAAATGCTCCTCCTCCCTTTCCTCAAACCTCCTGACTTTGTGCTAGAGCTCCCCATTGGCCAAATCTAAGTGGAAGCCACACAGGTTTGTTTCCATGGACACAGAGCAGAGTGGATAAAGGTGGAGAGAGATTTGGAGGGGAAAATAGAAGATTCCCAGCCCAGCATTTGTCTTGGGACACTAGAGTCAAATCCAAGCTCTCACTGGCTCACTGAAAGTGATTAGCTTGTACCATCAGCCAGTAGAAAGGGCAAGGGTAGATCTGGTCTCAGGTATAACTTGATTCAAGACTTAAGTGCTCTTAGGCTCTGTGAGATGTGTCAGCCCACCTGCTTCAAGAGGCCGCAGACACAGCTCTTCCCTACCAAGTCCTGCTGGGGAAAAAAAGGGAGGGCTCCCACTGGCTGATTTGGGTCACGTGGTCATCCCTGGAGCAATCACCGTGGTGGCCCAAGGGACATGGTGCTGTAATTAGCCCAGCCTGGATGACAGACCACACCTGTGGCTGGGAGCAAGGTCTGTTACCAGCGCAGGGACCCTGCCATTGCTGAGTGTGACTGCCCAATGATGCAGCCCAGAACTTGAAACAACAAACACAGGATGACTTGGGGGACCCGCTGTGAGACAGACTTGATCTCATTGATCACCTGACCTATATAAGCTCCTACTCTGACGGGGGCACCACGGTGACGTTTTGGGTCTCCTGGAATTAGTGTCAGCTCAGAGCCAGTGTCCAGGAATCCCCCCAAAAGTCTGATTATTTCCCTTTCCCCACGGCACGGTCACCCTGGTAAACAGCCATGGGTCCTTTCAGAGAAGGCTGGGAGAAAGATTAATAATACACACTTTTGGCCATGTGCCCGGGTCCATCCTCAAGGGCACCCGACCTCCCCTTCATTCAAAGGGTTCTGAGTCAGTAATCTGGCTCAAGTCTGGACAATTACCAGAAGAAGGAGCAAAAGGGGGCAGGCACCAGACGCATAGATACACTGGAAGCCCCTTTTCGTAGTAGACGCACAGCCCACGGTAGACAAACAGTCAAAGGGAATGTGTGGAATGCATACAGCGGAACCAAAAACAATAACCACGAAATCAGGGTCTCAGAACAGTGCTGGCACACAGCTAGCTTTTATTATGAGCATTGAATATATTATCTCAGTAGGTACCTTGACTCAGGGGGTGATGTTAATAATCATAATTCCTCAAAAGAGCCCTGTTTTACACACAGGAAACCTGTGGTATAGTAAGCTACCTAAGCATTGCTACCTAAGACTGTGGGTGCTGAGCTGGGAGGCTGACCCCAGAGCTCCCACCCTCCCTGCCACTGTGCCCAGCCCTGCAGGTGGGCCAGGTGAGAGAGCCCTGCATCCTCAGGCTGTTTGGGTTTTGGTTTTGGTTTTCAATGCAATTCTTGGTCTGGCTGAGGCTGAGTTGATCGGAGCTGCTAAGACAGTTGGACATGACAGCTGGACATGACAAAGATTCTTTTGAAGTCTCAAAAATGGGACTGGGATTGGAGTGGCTTATGCTTAACCCAGATAAGTAAGACCCTGACGTGGAATTGATTTCAGTGCATGCAACTGTCTCCAGGAAGATGCTGTGGGCTGATCGTTAACTCATAGATATTCTTTACTGTTACCGAGCCAAACTTGGGTCCACTTGCCTGCAGGCAATAAAGTCGATCTACTGACACTGGGTTGTGGTGAAGGAAATTGCGGCATTTATTGCAGGGTGCCAAGCAAGGAGAATGCACAGCTCGTGCTCAACTCCCTGATGGCTTTCAGGGAGGGGAGTTTTAAGGCAGTGTGGGGGAGGGGCTGCAGGGTTCACGATCAGCTCATGCACTATTCTCAGATTGGCTGGCATCAAGGTGAAGTTCCAAGTATCATCAGATCTCTGGCTTCAGTGGTCTGGGGTCTATGTGCTTGTGGTCAGCAGTTGTCATCTGGTGGGGGTCTGGTTCCTATAAAAAGCAACTTGGGAATGTGTGTCAGGCCTTTATATCTTGCAGAGAACTGGGAGTTTGGCCACTCTGCTGCGTGACGTATTTATAGTCTACATTGTTACCAGTTTCCCGGCCCAACAGCTATTCTTGGTTTCTACATCTTCATATTTCTAATCATTAACTCTTGAGCCAGCCTTTGAGACTCAGGGGAGCCCTGAGAGACTAAAGCAAAAGCCTTTTATGTCCAAGGACAGGGACATGGCGGATTGTATACGGTTTCAACGGTTAACCATAAACTCGGCAGAGGAACTTGGTTTTGGGAGACTCGGTTTCGTTATGAACCAAACACGTACCAGGCACCACAGGCCTGAGAAATCAGTGTCCCAAGGGGTGCGGCTCCGTCAGGATATAGGCTGTGGATAGTCCGAGCCCCAGCATCTTAGCGGTTTAAAGGTATTTTTTCCCCTCACTTTCTGTGTCCGCTGTGGGCCAGCTGGGGACTCTGTGCCCCACCTCTTCACTTCAGGACCTGGACTCAGCAGCCTCTATCTTACAACCTGACTGTCAGCATGATGTCCTGGAGGGTCTCACGTCGACACCTGATGCTCCATCCAAGAAGGGACCAATGTCACTTCACTCAGGATTCATTGGCCAGAACTAGTCCCATGATTCCACCCACCCAGGGGACCAGGAAGTGCCAACTGCGTGTGCCTGGAGCATGGGAAGCGGGAAGAACGGGTGCACCAGTGCATGTGGGGTGGGGTCCTGACTGTTGTAAACGGGTGCGCTGGGGAGCGAGGACCCCTTTACCCATCATGCTCGGGCGTCGCTGGGCCATCAGAGCTCTGGGTTTCTTCATATAGCAAAGGCTATGAGGCGCTGTGGTGTGGTGGCTTGTCAATCTCCAGGATGGGGACACGGGATACGGCAACGCACATAACCTGTGTTGGCGGGTGGGGCTGGGGACAAGCATTCCATGGAACGTATTTTGGGAGAAGCTATGCGTTATTACGTGAGACGATGACTAGGCAGAGCACAGAGGATTTTTTAGGGCACTGAAACTGCTCTGTATGACACTCTAATGGTGGACACATGTCATTACACGTTTGCCGGAACCCGCAGAATGTGCAACACCAACAGTGAACCCTGATGTAAACTGTGGGCTCCGTTACTGTATCACGTGGTTAGATTTTCACCAAGTTTGTTGGGTACGTCTGTAAAGGCCTGGCACTGAACACAGGTATATACAACATTCACTTTGGAGGGTCCCTGGAGAGGACCCCAGGGGCAAGTGCAGATATACTCCAGTGCAGCTGAAACCAAAGTGGCAAAGAGGCCTGTGACTCCTGACTGGGGGCGACAGGCCACAGGACGCTGGGCAGTGGTGCCCAGGCACAGCCAGGAGGCCAGCAGGGCTGCAAGGGGGTCAGGGGAGCAGCTCTGGGAGGGCCTTGTCAGCTGGGGTGGATGGGAACAGGGAGGGTGGAGCAGGGAAAGTGACCTGACCTTATTTACACTCTAGAAGGATTGTTTTAAGTCCCTGTGTGTTGTCAGGATGCAGAGAACTCTACAGCCAGAAAGGGTGACTTGTTCTGTATGTGAGTTAAGCCTCACTAACCCTGAGTTTAAAATGCAAACGCATGCATTGGCTTCTGTATTGAAAGCAGATGGGAGGAAAGGGGGAGGGGAGGTGGGGGGGTGGTGGAGGGCTGACGCAATAATGCAGGCGAGACCTGGTACTGTGGACCCAGGGCGGGTTGGTGGAGGTGAAAAGGAGTCAGATTCCGGATAAATGTTGAAGGTAGAACCAACGGGACTTTCTGAGGGTTTGGATTTGGGGTAGAAAAGAGAAGTCGAGGATAATTCCAGAGTTCTTTGGCCTGACCAGCTAGAAGGATGGCACTGACTTACTGAGATGAGAAGCCCTTCAAGAGAAGCAGGGGTCTGGGGAGGTGGGGGGGAGGGAGGTGATCAGGAGTTCACGTTGGACCCGCGAAGTTGGAGATGCCCGTCGGAAACCCAAGTGAACAGGTGTCACGGGCAGGTGGATGTACAGACCGGAGATTTTTAATGAATGGTTGCTGGATGGAAGGGTGGGAGGTGGGGAAGAAAGGGAGGAAGGGGAGAGGGGGCGGGAAGAGGGAGAGAGGGAAGGAGAGAAGGAGGGAGGGGGGAGAGCAGGAAGAATCCACACCCGACTGTTGTCCCGTCCGAGACCTCCCGTGCTCTCAGCAGCCTGGCCGGCTGACACTAGATGGAGGTCTGTCGCCGCACACTGAGACTCATGGATCAGAGCGAGACCTTCGTCTCTAAAATGTCAACACAGATTGTAAATCCTCTTCCACATGCTGCCTGTGATCTTCTTGGGAACCTCCCAGAGGCAGGACAAGGAGACCCAGCCTAAAGAGGCTCTCTGTGGGGCGACAGTGCCAGGGACAATGGCCTGGGCTCCCTGACCTCATCTGGGGCGGGGTTGGGGGGGGGGGACGCTGCATCTGGCCCTTAACTGTACGTGCAGGGTTCCAGCAGTGTCTTCGCCGATGCTTGATGTTCAGGCGGGGCTGGGGTGGTACGGAGCGAGGAGGGGAACCACCGTCAGGGGCGGCTGGCCTGGGCTGGCCGGGCTGATGATCTCTCTGAACCCTCCCAAAGGTGGACGTCCACGAAGGATGGACAAAATAAAGCCCCCTCTGACCCGTGAACTGAGTTTTAGCCCTTGCTGCTCTTGTGAGAAACCCCGGCTCAGATGAGAACACTGAGTGGTGAAAACAGTACCAAGCTCGGAGGTTGTGGGAAGATGAAACGAGTCCGTATCTGGAGAAGAGCTTAGGACAGGGGTCTGCAAACTGTGGCCTCCAGGCCACACCCGGCCCCCGGTCTCTGCGTGGCCCACCAGCTAAGAATGAGTTTTACATTATTAAATGGTGCAGGGGGTGGATACCAAAGACGAAGAATATTTTGTGACCCATGGAAATGCTGTGAAATTCAAATTTCAGTCTCCATAAATACAGGTGTATTGGACACAGCTGCGCCCGTTCATTTACGTATTATCTCTGGCTGCTTTCCTGTTACAGCGGCAGAGTTGGGGTATGGCATTAAGTCTAAAATAGGTACTGTCTGCCTCTTTATTGTCAAAGTTGTCTAACCCCTGGCTTAGAAGACCCGGCTCCTGAAACAAGGTGTCCCATCGAGGAACAAACTGTGGTGATGTGATGTTGGTCATTGAGAGTCAAGGTTCTTACCAGGGTCAGGCCTCTTCCCCGTATGAGCCTCTGTTCCGGGGCAGCAGAGCAGAACAGGCAGCAGGTACCCCATGAATGAGCGCACTTACGACAGGACCAGTAGAAACGAGCCTGGCTTCCGTGGGGCTCCACCTGTGGCCATGATGTGCTTTGGTCCAGAATCTCCCCTTAATCTCAGAGTTGGGACAGCACGGAGAAGACCACGGTCCTCAAGGGTGTGGTCCCAACCCCAGCAGCATCAGGACCCCTGAGGCCTTGTGAGAAAGGCACAGTTGTGGCCCCACCCTGGACCCAAAGTGAGGATGGGGCCTGGCAATCTGTGTTTTCAGGAGCCTTCTAGATGCGGACAAAATCAGAGAATACCACCCCTTCAGGAAGCTCTGACACTGGCACCCCCAGAGTTCCGTGATGCCCAGGCCTCTGGAACACGAGTGAAGTCAGAAGCCCCTAACCTTTCAGCAGCTACTGTGGGTTGCCGAAAGCAGAGTTTACGTTTGACGCAGAGATGACAGAGCATCTTTTATCTGCCTGTTTCTGCTTTTTCCCACACACACGCAGAGACAGGTAGAAAAGGGCAAAAGGGGTTGTCTCATGTTTTGAACTCCAATTCCTCAGCCAGAAAAACAAAAATTGGCCAATCGGGGGGTCTCGGTTGATTTGAAGTCCTTGCTGAGGTTTTTAGGGGCAAGGCTTCTTAGCGGGCCTGCCTGCAGTGAGGAAGACCAATGACAATTTTGACTCTGTCCACCTTGCTTGAGAAAGTTTTCCGAATGTGGCTTAAGGCGGGAGAGCCTGGACAAAAACACCTCTTAATTCCCCTTTTTCTTAGTGAAGGAAGACCAAAACACATTTGCAAACGTGCCATAGAGATTTTAATGAAAAAATTAGAAAAGTGCATTATTTTACAACACTACAGTAAATGATTTTCTTTTTTCTGTAAAGACATTGTAAAATATATACAGGGTTGCTTAGTGCATTCGTTACAAAAGAAAGATGCAATCCCTTGCATAAATTACATATTTTACATGGGCTGGATGTCTACTTGGACTTGTAAACATTGGTGATACAGTTTTGTTTTGTTTTTGTTTTTCATTTTTCAGATAAGCTGCGATAGTAAATACCTCTGATATTCATTTGATGGTTGTCTCATTCTGTTAAACTTCAGAACGGCATTCTAAGGCCATTTGTGAAGGCGCCCTCTCCACGGGTGGAGAAGGCCAGAGAAGATAAACAAAAGGAAAACGAACAGGAACAGTAGGCTTCTTTGAAACTGGTTCACTGTGGTCCAGTTGGGATCACTGAATCTGCCAAATCTGGTGCGGCTTCCCACCCAAGGTCTGATGCCTTGACCACAGTTGGGCCTGCTATCCAATCCCAAACGCCCACCAACGTGGGAAGGGAGAGCCCTGCTAGGGGTTCGGGACAAACCGTTCCATCCTCCTGGCATGTGGCCAGGCTGACCCAGCTTCTGCTAGAAACTTCCTGATCTCCATCACTCCTCGGGAATGTTCTGGAGGCCTTCCAGCAGCAGCATCGCCATCAGAACAAACCCAGGTCCTTTTAGCATGCAGTCATGAAAATGTCCAGCAACGCCAAGAAGAAAGAAAAAACTCCAGAGACCCAAACATACCCGGTCAGTGCATACACGCGCGCGCCCCAGATGAATGAGTGAGTGTCACACCTTTGTGCCCCCAACTCCCAGAATGAACTCCCTGTGCATATAGGCCAATCATTTTAACGGGTGTGAGTTTGAACCTAATTCAAGCTTAACTTCTTCTATGCCTAGGGTCACAAATGACACTTTTTAAATGTTTCACGTTTGAGGTACAAGGATACACAGTTGGCTAAGTTAAAAAGTGTACGTGGTAGAGGGATTATCAGCAATTTCTTGGCCTGCTGGGAATAGACTAGAAATTCTTCCTTCTTGTTAAGTGGTTCAGTGACTTAAAGTCTCATCCTCTTTGACATCTTTCCTGTGTCTCCTCTGTTTAATTACAAGCCTTCTGATCAACATTATGGACAAGCGAGAGAGCCTCAGACCTTCCAGGTGGGGTGAGTCTGTTTTCCTATTTAAATTTCACTCAGTAAGGCCACCAGCATCACCTAATCCAATGCATTTTCTGTTCCGTGGAGATTTCTGATAAAGCACAGGGTGGACTGAGGTGGCCTCTGGAGGTCCCTTCCAGCCCCAGACGGCTGTCAAAATGCTATTTGTGGGCTGAATAAACAAATATGTAATTAGCCTTTTTCAGGACCATGTTCTTCTCTGAGGAGCCATCAAATTATAGAGAAATCTGGTTAATTGTGGGTTCTGCTTCACTGGATTCCTACGAATCGTGTTTTGCCTTTCATTCGATTTTTATTTTTCTACCCAACTTCTAAAATTCAGCTCAAGAAAGTGCAGCAGTAGCTGAGCCATGTTCTGATTCCAAGAAGTACTCATCTGACTCTGTTTCTAGAACTTGTGCATCTTGGGAGCACGTGATCCAGTGGAATTTTAGCCTTGTGAGGCCACAGAACTTGACCGTCCAGTTCACCACAATGGCCTCTCACTGAGGTTGGTGGCAGATGCCCAAAAGCTCTATAAATAATCGCTGGATAAGTGAATCAATCAGCAGGGAATACTGCTCAGAGGGGGCCCTGCAGAACCACTGTTGCAGCTCACATCAGTAGCTGCTTTGATCTCTCAGGTTAAGGAAAGGTAGGACTTCCCCAAGGTTGGTCAGGCAAAGGGGGGACTTTGGTTCACTGGGCAATGTCCACCGCGCCCCCCCGCCCCCCGCCACTGCCAAGCATTTGGTCCACTTGGGACTGAGCAGGGCCACAAAGGAGAACCTGTCAACAGAAGGGTCAGAGAAGCTGGGTAAAGACATGATTCTTTGGTGCGAGGAGGGTTATAGAACAACTCTACCTGGAAAATGTGATGTTCCCCAGGGGGAAGGAACTGGCCCCGCTCAGGAACCCTATGCTTGGGAGGACTTGGCCATCCCGCCTCCAAAGCCCCCCCCACCCCCCAAGGAAATGTCAACCAAGAGCATGGAACATAATGACACTGATCTCCTGTCATCTTCACCAGCATCTGCCTCGCCCCTGGCCATTCCATCCTTTGTCGGAGAGGAAGTGACTTGCCCAAGGCCACTTGGCCTGATTACAAAGAGGAAGGAAAGAAAGCCGTTGCCCGGGTGGGTGCTTACGAAGGCCCTGAGGCCTCCACCCCCCAATGCTCAGGAGCTGGAAGGGGCAAAGCTGAGGTTTTATGTTTGTAGTGGTCGAGGCTTATAGCTAACCTTCACAAGACCTCCCTCTTCAAGATCAAGAGCTGCTCTCTGGATGGTAGGGGTCCCCAGGCAACTTGACTGGAGCCTCCAAGAGGCTGAAGTTAGGATCCAAGGGTGAATGCGATGATGTGGAGAATAAAAACTTCCCAAGTAAAAAGTTACCTTGCCCTCAAGTGCGTCCTCTTCTCCTCTCTCCATCCCTGATTCCTGGTCACAGGCAGTCACAAAATCTGTTGCTCCCAGAATCTCAGGAAACAGCGAATTCTTCACGCCAAGAAAGCCCAAGAATTATACATTTTCCTTTTAGTGGTTTCATGCTAATCTTTTGTCAAGCTGTTGGAAGTCTGCACCAGAACAAGCCCCCAGGATGCTTAAATGAAAGACCAAGTAGATCTTATCCAGAAATATTCCCATATGCAAATTAGACCTAACGTCCAGAAGAAGGAAGAAAACCTCCACCTGAAGAATAGGACGCCACAGAATTCAAATTGGCTGAGGCTCCAGGATCTAGTTTCAGACTTTTGTAATCAGAGGAGAACCCAGTAGGGATATCAGGATGAATAGCTCCTCCATCAGAGCCCAAGGCTCAGGCTCTGGGTGTTAGAGCGAAGGACCTTGAAATAAAATGTGTGGGCACTGGGGAGCCATGGAAGGTTCCTGAGCAGGAGAGTAGACTGGATGACTTAAGGTGTGACCAGCTTGTGAAGGGCCTTGACAGCTCACTGACTCATCTTTCAGGTGTGGCTCTGTGGTAGAGAAGCCACGGAGCACTGGGTGAAATAGCTGCTCCCTGCCCTCTCCCATGCCTGGGCCTCTGCCCATGCAACAGTGCCCACTTGCTCCTTCAAGGCTCTCCTCAAAGATTACCAAAAGCCAACTCCTCCCTGAAGCCCTGCCTGCGTTCCTCCACCAGACTGATCACCTCTTTCCATAGCTGGACTTAGTCAAGTGCCCGGGAGTAAGCTTGCAGGAGCCTTGGACTCGCCTTTAGGAGAAATGCCAACGGTGTTAAAAAGTCTAGCTCGGCGCTCTGCTCAGAACAGGTGCCCGATGTTGGCCCACGCTGTCCTTGTAGGCACCCCGTGCAGTGGGGTTTATCTGAAATCTCCAACTTTAAAGGCTGGAACACGGAGGCTCAGAGAGGCAAAACCACCACCTGCCTGTGAACGGCAGAAGCCGGTCCCAGGTGTGCATGCAGCTTTATTCCCTCACGCTGCTCTGCAGAGAAAGAAGAGCCTGCCCCGTCCCGTCTCAGGGCCCCAGAGCGAGCGCTGGGCAGGTGCAGAGCCGAGGCCGGGGATCCTGTCCCTCGCCGTGTGTGCCCCACACCGCTCAGCCTCTACCAGAAGTACTCCCGTGAGAAAACGGTGCCGCCCTGACTCCTGCTGACACTCGCCATCACAGGGCTCACTCACTCCAGGGCAAAATGTCACAAGCGTGCCGCTGGCGTCTGAAGATGTACCGACCACCTGCTTTATGGGAAATGCCCAGCTGTGGACAGCCTGTGGCCCTATCGCACGTGGCCCACCCAACTCTGCCAGGCAAATGCCTCTGAATCGCCAACGGTGCATATCCCATGGATATGCATCGGTTTCCAGGGATGGAACAAAGTCTGGCAGTGAAGTTAAGACGTGCCTTGATGACAGTGACGAGTGGCCATTTAGGCAAGATGCTGGAAGTCTGATTGTCTTTATGCCCTGCTGTGGGCGCTGCCCAGAACGTATAGCTCCTATGGCCGGGTCACTGGAGGTTTCCTTCCCAGTGTATTTCTCCATGATAGAAAGAAGGACTGGGGACCCCAGAGGAGGACACCATTGAGTCCCTCATGGAACAAATAGTCAGAAGGAGCTTTTAAAGTATGCTCCCATCTCCACCTCCGTGCTGGAGAGCGGCAGGGATACCTTCCAGGCAGCGGGAACAGAATGGGCAAAGGCTCAGAGGCGGGAATCTGTATGGACATATTTTCTTGATCAAAATTAAAGGGACTGTGCCTCAGCCAGTGGGTTGCTCTATGCTACCAAGACTGAGAAGGCCATGCTATAGAACTTGCCAGTGCAAACACACATCTCAAACAGAGATGAGAAGCAACTGGGTGCCGAGTACCCCACTGGCTTACGGGCATCCTTCCAACCACTCTACTGGGCTACACTTGCTACCCTTTACAACCCATGAAAGAATGTCTTGGTGCTTTATGTCTGTTTATAGCTGCATCATCCCCACAGGTGTTTAGGGGAAAGATTGCTGACTCTCAGCAGAGAAGAGAGATCCATGTGAGAAGTTAGAAATAGCAGAGGCTTACTCGGCTTTGGTGACGAGACCCAGCATCCAGGAGCTCCTGGACACCTTTCCTACAGCTTCAGTTCATGTCTCCAGCAAAGGAGAACAGCACTTAATATGCCTTATTTATCTACGACGAAAGAGGTTATCACAGAGGTCTCCAGAGAGTCAAATTTCTCAAATGCATTAATCGTAACAACACCTTTAATTCCTCAACCTGAGGAGACACAGGCAGGTCGTGGGCCCGCCCACAACAGAACTGGCTCAGACAACAAAGTGGCAACGTCATGACAAACAAAAACGGAGAAAACATCCTAGACCGGGGGAGTCTGGGGTGAGCAGACAAGCAACGTGGGATGCAATCTTGGATTGTCTCTCAGATTCACAAAAAGGCCCTGGAAGACATTTTTGGGACGACGTGAGAAATGTGAGTATGGGTTGCGTCTTAGACAGTATCACGGTGTGACTGTTAAACTTAAGGGTGACAACAGCACTGTTACCAAAGAGAAGGCTTCTGTTCCTGGGACAGAAACAATTTTTCCCTCTGGCCGAACCGCCTAAAAGTTGCAGATGTCACTTCATCCTCCAAATGCCCCTGGGTATGAATGTCGGGGTTGGGGGGTGTGGTTTAAGCAAATGTGGCAAAGTTCTGAAGGCTGGTGAGTCCGGGTGAAAGGGATATGGAAGTTTTCTGTAAATCTGGAATTTTCACAACAGAAAGTTGGGGCGATAGGGAGGAATCATGGTAATAGGTTTCCCTCCCCACGCCCCCCCCCAAAACAGCAACCTCTACTAAGGTGTGCTCAAGAAATAACCACATAAAATGGACGTATGCCCAGGGCCTTGGGGAACCCAGCACGCACGGGGCCTTGGTTTGCACGATGACCACCCTTCTTGATGCCTCTGCCTACTCACTCGCCATCTTCCCAGCTCCCAGGATGCTGCCAAACGAAATGATTTTGGGTTTTCAATGTTGTGGCTCAACCCTCAGATGTGCCCAGGGACCAGAACATCAGGCCAGATGTCTTCATCAGTCAAATTGATTTTGTGCTAAATGCTCACAAAGTCAGCCCAAACTGGCCCATTGTGTGGATGAGGAAGCTACAGAGGCCCAGGGAGGGGAACGGATTTCCAGGAGCCCAGTGAAGCTGGAGGTGAGAACCGGCTCCCCGTCCTGCCAAACTTTCCTTGCCTGGGATCCTTCCGGGGTCCCACACAAACCATGACTCTGTAAGAAACACACGTCAGCCACTCCCAGGCAGCAGGCCTGCATGTGACAGACCCCACATCCCACCCCTTCCAGGGTGAAGATACAATTCATTGGAGTGTTGGACAGATGATACCGCCCGTCCCACCAAGAGGACGGACATAGTCCGGCACAGGCCTCAGACCCCACGCCTCTGTGGATGCCCTTAACGGGTACCCTAATTAGGGCCTATTATTTAAGAAGTTTACATAAAGAAATAGGGCCGAAAACCTCAGCGATGGGTGGTTTTCCTTCTTTAATCATTTTTACCTCTCTCACCTACCCCTCCAAACTCAGTGTGCACAACGAATGCCTCCAAACCATTCTTCCCTCCAGCTTCAAACCGCTAGTGACCAGGAATCACTAGGAATCGAGGCTTTCAGAAGATCTGGAGGCAGAGAAAGATGACCTGCCTGGGCTTATCTGCAGGTTTCCAAGTCACCATCCAGATATTCTCCCAACCGAGGCACCGTGTGCAGAGACCAGACGACGGTGCACCGAGATTAAGCGGTCAACTCACCCTTTCCTACAGATGGGTTTTGACGAGCACCTGCAAAGCCAGGCCTCCTGGGCAGCAGTCTGCATCCATCTGCTTCCTCTGCTGGAAGGATTAGGGACCCAGTGGGGATTCCTGGGCTGCAAGTGATCTGCTGTGATCATTCCAAAGTGCAGGTACCCTCCTCCCAATTGGTGGTGCATAGTAGAGCACAACAGATGCTTCAGAGACAGTATTTAAATTTAGGGCACCAGGCGGCCTGCTGTGTTTAAGAGGCTGCCGCCTGAGTTTCAGAACAGAGTGGTGTGGATGGAAAGAAGTGCTCCGATCCCAGCTCTGGGGCTAACTGGGTATCTCAAAGGCCAAACAGGTTGGTTCACTCCTATGTAAAGAATCTAGTAGACCAATGGCATGACAGCACCTTCCACCCAGGATGGATGTCATAAAGATCAAGATGGGATGGTCTCTAGAAAGCATGGCACTCAGAGCTGCTGGGCTAATCGGTACCACTGCTTACCTTCCTTTTGTCTTTGATGGAGGGGATGGATTGAGATCTCCTAGTTGGAAAGCATTCAAGTGAGAGTCCAAAATCTCTTTGAGTATCTATGTGGCATGTTGATTTCTAGACCCCCACCAGGGACCACGTGGCAGGCCAACCTCCTGGGATGCTGGTGGAACGTGGCTCTTCTTCAGCTCATTCTAACGGAAGTTGGGGCCCAAATTCAAACAACCTGGTGAGATTTCTTCCCCCTCCCTGAGTGGGTGTGGTCAACTGGAAGAAAGGTGTGGGAAACCTGGGCTGAAAGAAAGAAATCATCAGCTGTGAGGGGGGGAAGAGAGACCTGGGTCCGAGATGCTGAAAAGTCCAGCAACAAGGACTGTTTGGAGGGTGTGACAGCAATGACGAAGCAGCAGGATAAACAAGTGGGAAGACCTAAGTTCTGGCTGTCGGGCCTCAGATTCGTGTCCAGCCTTTCTGGACCTTGATTTCCTTTCCTGAAGATGAGGGACCTCAGCGAGGTGACTCAGACTAAGCTTTCCCTTGGCTTTTGAGGATTCCAATGCTGATGGTGGGGGGGGGGGGGCAAGCTCTAGGTGGAGATGCCCCAGGCCTGCTTTATCAAGAGACGAGAACCCTGGAGAACTCCTGACTCAGCGCCCCCATCAGAGCACCTCACTGGATGCACCTAGAGGACTCCTGGGCCAGACAGCGTGGTAGGGAAGAGCTCGACCATCTGAGAAAAAGAAGGACATCACAAGGGAAGCGAACCGAGGTCCCCCTCCACCCCCGAACGCTCTGAGCATAAACAAGGATGTTTACCTTTGGAACAGAAGACTTGGTACGTGTCCTTCAGGGGCTGAGCTGGTAGCAAAGGGCAGGGGGTGGGGTGGGGGGCTAGGATATGGAACCAAGAGAAATTCCAAGTTGCTTCAGACACTTAAGTTGGTGGTCATCCCGCAAACAGGAAAGACTTCATCTTACCCTCCTTAATCCTACAAAGAAGAGCCAGCTCTGTGGAAAGAGAGATTATGGGATGTTTTCTAAACTTCCCTGCGAAAGGAGGAGCTCCCTGTCACTGGAAGCATTCAAGCAGAAGTAGGTCACTTTATGATCACTGTACACTGGTGAGGGGACCAGTTCTGAGTGAAGGGTTGGACCCGTGTACCTCTAACTGACTCTAAAAGCCTGGTACACTTACCTGTGGAGAAAGAGATGCAGGTTCCCTCATCTGAGGGCTGAATGAGGGTGCCATAATGTGGTGGGGTCACCTCCTTGGACACTTTCGGGGTCCAGACTGAGACTAATGTCTCAGTTCTAGCAAAGACCAGCTCTCTGACGTTGAGCAAATCACTCACCCTCTCAGTGCCTCTCTCTCTTTTATAGATCAAAGATTACCTGCTCCTGAGCAGCCCAGCCAAAGCACATTGCTGTCCAAGAGCTGGAAGAATTTGAAAAAGGGAAGTGAGGATGGCTGATTTTTAGAAATGGCCGAGACAGTGATGAGGGAAATGAAGGTCCCCCCGTGAATCTGGAGGTGAGACTTTGCTTTATTCCTGCTGTGGAAAGGGCCTCCAATGTGCTATGTTCTATAGCCCCCCCCGCCCGCCACCAGGATGTTAGCAGGCCTTCCCTTTGGGGTCATCCCCTATCGAGAGTGGGGAGGAATTTCTCCATTATTCAGAAAAAAAATCACCCCCTGAGACTGACAAGTTCCCAGCAGGCCAAGACGCAGCTCCTTGCCTCCAAACTCTTCCTGAGACCAACATCAACATTCCCTTATTTACAAATCAAATGCAGTTAGAGACAATCTTTCTTAAAATACATTATATATATTCTTTAAAATGAGGAATGCCCTGTCGTTTTTCATTAGGAAAAGAAACCACATCCACTTAGCAATACCCATTCTCATCCAAGCATCCTGAACTGTGATTCTTATTCATGTAGGTAGATGCTACACAAATCGTCATCACACAGATAAGAGAATAAAACACTCTGTGGCTGCAACAATTTTCCAGTTTCCCCCAACACGTCCAGTTACATGGAAAATTGTTGGAACTAGAGGTGGTAAAATTAAAAACGTCTCTAATAAATTAATATTATTGGCTTTTGATTATTCCATTGCTAGTTTTGTTTTCTTGTGTTGATAACGCATACCAGTTTAACAAAGTGCATGCTTGTTTAAAAAATTTTTGAACTGGCAAGCTAAAATGATCCGTGTCGGCTTGCCCACCCACCCCCTAAAAAGAAGTTAATATAATTTAGAATCTAGCGCTTCAAAAATGTGGTCATGACGTATCTGGGATAAAGATTGCTTGTGGAACATGCATGATTTGGCAAGATGATAAATCAGAAACCTCGTGGGTTTTGTTTGTTTTCCCGTTTTGTTTGGAAGCGGCCGAAAGCAGGCTATTAACAGAATTGTGTGACGGAAAAGAAGGATGAATACCTGATACTTTCCATTTTGTCGCATCAGAAGCACACTGGTGTGTGCACTCATTCACACACACTCAGACCACACGCATTCGGCCACCCACTGCTTGGGGAGGAAAAGAGAAAGGAGTTGGGTCAGAGACACCACTGTGGGTGGGCACTCGAGGCTCTCAGCCGCGTGTGCAACTTTGGGTCAGGTATCCTCTGGGCTCTGTCTCCTTGTCTGGGTCTCACACCTGTCCTGGGAAAGCCACCCCAGAGGTGGGGCGGGCTGGGGAGAAATGTAAGGCATACTTTGCTGGGAAGAAGGAAGAAATCCATGCTTCATGCTCAGATGCGAGTTTCACAGGAAGACGGGCCTTTCCTTTTTTCCCTTTGGCCTGCTCTGTCTCGCTGGGAAGGTGGGGAAGAAACGAAACCAAGAAAGAGGGAAGGAGAGAAAGAAAAAATGATGACAGTAACCATAACAATAAAGGATATAACCATAATCAATAAATAAGACAAGGTGGGCCAATGAGACTTAACGTCAGCTGTGACAAATGACTTCTGTTGGTGTTTCCCTCCCCAGACCCTAGATGGACTTCCGCCGTCTCGTCAGCCTGTGGTTGTCGGTAAAGCTGTGTAACCCGGGAGAAACGGAGCTGATAGGGGACGGGAAGAGGCTGTTTTTTAATGTGCTTGGTGAGATCTCCTCGATCTTGTAAGAGATGGGGTGGAAGTACTGGGGGGCGAGCTTGGCGCTGAAGGAGTTCTGCTGTGCCGCCGAGCGGCCACCGTATTCCTGCGGGCGGTAGCAGGTGCAGGAGCACACGGACTGCAGGTCCGCCGCGTCCGCCTTGTACCGGGGCCGGCCCTGCCGCGCCTCCTCGGGGATGTGGATGGCCATGCTGTTGCGGTTGCCGGCGAGGGACGCCCGCTCCTCGGCGTCCCGCCGCTCGTCCTCGCTGTTCATGGTCAGGAACCTGAGGACCACCAGGTTGAGGAAGGCCCCTATGACCGTCAGCCCCACCAGGATATACATAAAGCTAAAGGCCACGTAGAGCGGCTTCCTCTGCAGGGCGCCCTTGGTCTGCAGGGCCACGTAGTCCCCAAAGCCAATGGTAGTCAACGTGATGAAGCAGTAGTAGTAGGCGTGGAAGAAGCTCCACTCCTCGCACTGGGAGAAGGCGGCCGCCCCGATGCACAGCGTCCCCATGCAGGAGAAGAAGCCCACGGTCACCATGTTCTCCATGGACACCTCCGTGTTGCGCATGCCACAGCACCTCTTGATGCGCTTCAGCAGGTAGCGCACGAACGTGTTCATCCGCTCGCCCAGGCTCTGGAACATGACCAGCGTCAGCGGGATGCCCAGCACCGCGTAGAACATGCAGAAGGCCTTGCCCGCGTCCGTGCCCGGAGCAGCGTGCCCGTAACCTGCGGGAGGAGGTGAGAGGACAGGGAGACGGAGTCAGCTGGGGTCTCCTGCGGTTCGGGGTGGGTGTGGGGGTGGGGCGAAGAACAGGGAAGAATCAGTGAAGAAAGAGCCTTTGAAGTTTGGCGGGGGGCGGGGGGGAGGTCTGGGGCATTTGGTCACAAGAGGAGCTTGGGGGTCATTGCACTGTTCTTCCAGTAACACAGTTTTCTCAAAGAAAAGCAGCATATTCACTCGTAACATTTTGCAGAAAACTCCAAAAGTAGCCAGCCCAAGGGAGAAAATTCAATAACCCAGCACGGATCAACATTAAGAGTGAGGACTCAGAGAAGGCTAACTGGGTTTTTCGGTGGTGGTTCTTGTTTTTGACCACCACGATTCTATTCTTAGATACATGCGCGGTCCAAGGCCAGGTCGAGCAGACAGGTGGGCAGACAGCCAAGGAGGTGTGGATCCCGGCACCTCCCCCGCTGGGAGATGGAGGTGGGGACACCACGGAAGGTAAGAGGGGTGCACGGAGGGGATGATGGATTCCCTAGAGTCCTTTCTGCGTGTGCTGGGGAAGGGGAGAAAGAACCCCGGTTTCCACGTTCTCAACGGTGGTGCCGGAAAGCTCGGCATGGAGCAAATCAACTTGCCTTCTGCCCCAGGCTCCCCGTGCCCACAGCCAGTCCGTGTGGACTCCTTGTCATACATCACCTCCTTCTACCCTCGTGACGACCCTATAAAACAGGCGTGATGCATCTGACACCACGGGCAAGGAAACCGAGTCAGTTACTTAATAGCAGGGTAGCTTGGTTTCTTCAGAGTTGGTGGCTGAAAACTCTGGGTTCCAATCCCCCAAATGAGGCTTTTTTAAAAGCAGACATCTTGAATTGAGAGAGGTCACTGCGGGGTGGAGCATCAACACCACGAGGGCAAAGATTTTTTACCTGTTTTGTCCCCTGCTGTATCCTCACACCTAGAGAAACACCGAGCACGTAAGATACCGCTTTAACGTAAGGCCGGAATAAACTGATGCCACTGTGTGAACGTGGCCTCGTCAGAATGGAGGGAACGAACAATCCTCAGCGACCTCGTGTGTAAGTGCTTTTGAAACTCTTCACGCAGCTGCACGGACCATCACTTCGTTGGTCCCCTGCATCAACTATGCAAGACCGAGCCTGTATTTCCTCACATTCAAATGCGGACAGGGGTGCTGGAAAGGTGCTGGAAAGGTGAGTTACCTGCCGGCGTCACCCGGCTGGGCAGTGATCGTGTCAGAGCCAGGACAGGGTCTAAGACTAGTTCAAGTTCCGGGACCAATCCTGCCCAGAAAAATACCAGGGTCATGGGCGGTATTTGGACTGGGCACTTGGAGGAGGCGCACGGCCTTCCGACGTCTCAAACCCTGCCCGGTCACAGAAGGCTTCCCTGGTGCTCCCCAAGCCACACGCTCATGGTCATTTAACCGGCTGCGCTACCTTAGGCCCCAGACAACCTCTCCCGATCTGTTACGTGGGGGGAGGATAATTTTGAGGTGGGGATGTTGTGCAGGTCCGCTGAGGTCAGAGAGCCCAGGGCCTAGGACACAGGAGGGACCTGCACCCCGCCCACTGCGTCCCCCAGGAAGACAACTGACTGCCCTAGCCCGGGCCTCTCTCCCAGAGATTCATCGCTTCCGTTGAGCCTGCCCGCCTTTCCCCTGGCATGAGCTTGTGCCACGTCCTGCCTGCCCCGGGGGCCACACTTTCACGGCAGAGATGACATCACACGTGTGTATCCTCTCTGGCCCTCAGTCCCACTGAGCCAGTGCAGAGCTCTGACCCCTCAGCAACCCCACAGTCTTACGAAAGAGGAGAAATGGCAGGTCAACGTTGGAGTTGGGCCAGAAAGGACAGAACAGTGAAACAGCAAGGAGGAGAGAACAACAGGCATATCAATGGAAATGATCCAACCTGAAGGGACGAATAAAGATCAGAAATGAATAAAGTTTAAAAGCCTCAGAGACGTGTAGGACAGTGTCACCAGGTGTCCTAGAAGAAAGAATGAGACAAAAAATTGAAGAAATAATAACCAAAATTAACCAAATTTGGTGGAAGACAAATTTACAGCTTCAAGAAACTCGGTAAGCCTCAAGCAAGATAAATACGACGAAAACCACACGTCGGAGTCAAGCTGCTGAATGCCAGAGAGGGAAGATCTTGAAACCACCAGAGAGAAACCGTGTATCACATACAGGAAAACAACGATTTGAACAGCACTTACTTCCAATCATAAACAACAGGGGCCAGGAAACAGTGGGTAACATCCTTAAAGAGCTTTTTAAAAAGACTGTAACCCAGAACTGTCTATCCAGGGAAAGTATTCTTTAAGAATGAAGGCAAAAATCAAAACTACAATGAGATATCATCTCACACCAGCCAGAATGGCCCTCGTCAAGAAATCTATAGACAATAAATGCTGGAGAGGGTGTGGAGAAAAGGGAACACTCTTTCACTGCTGGTGGGAATGTGAATTGGTTCAGCCACTATGGAGAACAGTATGGAGGTTCCTTAAAAAACTACAAATAGGAGACTTCCGGGAAGATGGCGGAAGAGTAAGACGCGGAGATCACCTTCCTCCCCACAGATACACCAGAAATACATCTACACGTGGAACAACTCCTACAGAACACCTACTGAACGCTGGCAGAAGACCTCAGACCTCCTAAAAAGCAAGAAACCCCCCATATACCTGGGTAGGGCAAAAGAAAAAAGAATAAAGAGAGACAAAAGAATAGGGACGGGACCTGCACCAGTGGGAGGGAGCCGTGAAGGAGGAAAGGTTTCCACACACTAGGAAGCCCCTTCGCGGGCGGAGACTGTGGGTGGCGGAGTGGGGGAAAGCTTCGGGGCCGCGGAGGAGACCACAGCAACAGGGTGCGGAGGGCAAAGCGGAGAGATTCCCGCACAGAGGAAAGGGGCCGACCGGCACTCACCAGCCCGAGAGGCTTGTCTGCTCGCCCGCCGGGGCGGGCGGGGCTGGGAGCTGAGGCTCGGGCTTCGGTCGGAGCGCAGGGAGAGGACTGGGGCTGGCAGCGTGAACACAGCCTGCAGGGGGTGAGTGCGCCACGGCTAGCCGGGAGGGAGTCCGGGGAAAAGTCTGGAGCTGCTGAAGAGGCAAGAGACTTTTTCTTCCCTCTTTGTTTCCTGGTGCGCGAGGAGAGGGGATTAAGAGCGCCGCTTAAAGGAGCTCCAGAGACGGGGGCGAGCCACAGCTAAAAGCACGGACCCCAGAGACGGGCATGAGACGCTAAGGCCGCTGTTGCCGCCACCAAGAAGCCTGTGTGTGAGCACAGGTCACTCTCCACACCTCCCTTCCGGGGAGCCTGTGCTGCCCGCCACTGCCCGGGTCCCGGGATCCAGGGACAACTTCCCCGGGAGAACGCACGCACGGTGGGCCTCAGGCTGGTGCAACGTCACGCCGGCCTCTGCCGCCGCAGGCTCACCCCGCACTCCGTGCCCCTCCCTCCCCCTGGCCTGAGTGAGCCAGAGCCGCCGAATCAGCGGCTCCTTTAACCCCCTCCTGTCTGAGTGAAGAACAGACACCCTCCGGTGACCTACACGCAGAGGCGGGGCCAACTCCAAAGCTGAGCCCCAGGAGCTGTGCGAACAGAGAAAGGGAAATCTCTCCCAGCAGCCTCAGGAGCAGTGGATTAAAGCTCCATAATCAACTTGATGTACCCTGCATCTGTGGAATACATGAATAGACAACGAATCATCCCAAATTAAGGAGGTGGACTTTGAGACCGTGTGGATGAAAGGCTCTTGGTGCTGCAGCCAGGAGTCAGTGCTGTGCCTCCGAGGTGGGAGAGCTAACTTCAGGACACTGGTCCACAAGAGACCTCCCAGCTCCACGTAATACCAAACGGCGAAAATCTCCCAGAGATCTCCATCTCAACACCAGCACCCAGCTTCACTCAACGACCAGCAAGCTACAGTGCTGGGCACCCTATGCCAAACAACTAGCAAGACAGGAACACAACCCCACCCATTAGCACAGAGGCTGCCCAAAATCATAAGTCTACAGACACCGAAAATACACCACCAGACGTGGCCCTGCCCACCAGAAAGACAAGATCCAGCCTCATCCACCAGAACACAGACACCAGTTCCCTCCACCAGGAAGCCTACACAACCCACTGAACCAACCTTACCCACTGGGGGCAGACACCAAAAACAACGGGAACTACGAACCTGCAGCCTGCAAAAAGGAGACCCCAAACACAGAAAGATAAGCAAAATGAGAAGACAGAAAAACACACAGCAGATGAAGGAGCAAGATAAAAACCCACCAGACCTAACAAATGAAGAGGAAATAGGCAGTCTACCTGAAAAAGAATTCAGAATGATTGATAGGAAAGATGATCCAAAATCTTGGAAATAGAATAGACAAAATGCAAGAAACATTTAACAAGGACCTAGAAGAACTAAAGATGAAACAAGCAACGATGAACAACACAATAAATGAAATTAAAAATACCCTAGAAGGGATCAATAGCAGAATAACTGAGGCAGAAGAACGGATAGTGACCTGGAAGACAAAATAGTGGAAATAACTACTGCAGAGCAGAATAAAGAAAAAAGCATGAAAAGAACTGAGGACAGTCTCAGAGACCTCTGGGGCAACATTAAACGCACCAACATTCGAATTATAGGGGTTCCAGAAGAAGAAGAGAAAAAGAAAGGAACTGAGAAAATATTTGAAGACTTATAGTTGAAAACTTCCCTAATATGGGAAAGGAAATAATCAAGTCCAGGAAGCACAAAGAGTCCCATACAGGATAAATCCAAGGAGAAATACGCCAAGACACATATTAATCAAACTGTCAAAAACTAAATACAAAGAAAACATATTAAAAGCAGCAAGGGAAAAACAACAAATAACACACAAGGGAATCCCCATAAGGTTAACAGCTGATCTCTCAGCAGAAACTCTGAAAGCCAGAAGGGACTTAAAGTGATGAAGGAGAAAAACCTGCAACCAAGATTACTCTACCCAGCAAGGATCTCATTCAGATTTGATGGAGAAATTAAAACCTTTACAGACAAGCAAAAGCTGAGAGAGTTCAGCACCACCAAACCAGCTTTACAACAACTGCTAAAGGAACTTCTCTAGGCAAGAAACAAACACAAGAGAAGGAAAAGACCTACAATAAGGAACCCAAAACAATTAAGAAAATGGGAATAGGAACATACATATCGATAATTACCTTAAATGTAAATGGACTAAATACTCCCAAAAGACACAGATTGGCTGAATGGATACAAAAAGATATTTCATGCAAATGGAAGCCAAAAGAAAGCTGGAGTAGCAATTCTCATATCAGACAAAATAGACTTTAAAATAAAGACTATTACAAGAGACAAAGAAGGACACTACATAATGATCAAGGGATCGATCCAAGAAGAAGATATAACAATTGTACATATTTATGCACCCAACATAGGAGCACCTCAATATATAAGGCAAATACTAACAGCCATAAAAGGGGAAATGGACAGTAACACATTCATAGTAGGGGACTTTAACACCCCACTTTCACCAATGGACAGATCATCCAAAATGAAAATAAATCAGGAAACACAAGTTTTAAATGATACACTAAACAAGATGGACTTAATTGATACTTATAGGACACTCCATCCAAAAACAACAGAATACACATTTTTCTCTAGTGCTCATGGAACATTCTCCAGGATAGATCATATCTTGGGTCACAAATCAAGCCTCGGTAAATTTAAGAAAATTGAAATGGTATCAAGTATCTTTTCCAACCACAACGCTATGAGACTAGATATCAATTACAGGAAAAGATGTGTAAAAAATACAAACACATGGAGGCTAAACAATACACTACTTAATAACGAAGTGATCACTGAAGAAATCAAAGAGGAAATTAGAAACAAATGACAATGGAGACACGATAACCCAAAATATATGGGATGCAGCAAAAGCAGTTCTAAGAGGGAAGTCTATAGCAATACAATCCTACCTTAAGAAACAAGAAACATCTCGAATAAACCACCTAACCTTGCACCTAAAGCGAAAGAAGAACAAAAGAACCCCAAAGTTAGCAGAAGGAAAGAAATCATAAAAATCATATCAGAAATAAATGAAAAAGAAATGAAGGAAACGATAGCAAAGATCAGTAAGACTAAAAGCTGGTTCTTTGAGAAGATAAACAAAATTGATAAACCATTAGCCAGACTCATCAAGAAAAGAAGGGAGAAGACTCAAATCAATACATTAGAAATGAAAAAGGAGAAGTAACAACTGACACTGCAGAAATACAAAAGATCATGAGAGATTACTACAAGCAACTCTATGCCAATAAAATGGACAACCTGGAAGAAATGCACAAATTCTTAGAAAGGCACAATCTGCCAAGACTGAACCAGGAAGAAATAGAAAATATGAACAGACCAGTCACAAGCACTGAAATTGAAACTGTGATTAAAAATCTTCCATCCAACAAAAGCCCAGGACCAGAGGGCTTCACAGGCGAATTCTATCAAACATTTAGAGAAGAGCTAACACCTATCCTTCTCAAACTCTTCCAAAAGATAGCAGAGGGAGGAACACTCCCAAACTCATTCTATGAGGCCACCATCACCCTGATACCAAAACCAGACAAGGATGTCACAGAGAAAACTACAGGCCAATATCACTGATGAACATAGATGCAAAAATCCTCAACAAAATACTAGCAGACAGAATCCAACAGCACGTTAAACGGATCATACACCATGATCAAGTAGGGTTTATGCCAGGAATGCAAGGATTCTTCAATATACGCAAATCAATCAACGTGCTACGCCATATTAAAAAAATTGAAGGAGAAAAACCATATGATCATCTCAACTTTCGACAAAATTCAACACCCATTTATGATAAAAACCCTGCAGAAAGTAGGCATAGAGGGAACTTCCCTCAACATCATAAAGGCCGTATATGACAAACCCACAGCCAACATCGTCTTCAATGGTGAAAAACTGAAAGCATTTCCACTAAGATCAGGAACAAGACAAGGTTGCCCACTCTCACCACTCTCATTCAACATAGTTTTGGAAGTTCTAGTCACAGCAATCAGAGAACAAAAGGAAATAAAACGAATCCAAACCGGAAAAGAAGAAGTAAAGCTGTCACTGTTTGCAGATGACATGATACTATACATAGAGAATCCTAAAGATGCTACCAGAAAACTACTAGAGCTAATCAATGAATTTGGTAAAGTAGCAGGATACAAAATTAATGCACAGAAATCTCTGGCATTCCTATACACTGATGATGAAAAATCTGAACGTGAAATCAAGAAAACACTCCCATTTACCACTGCAACAAAAAAGAATAAAATATCTAGGAATAAACCTACCTAAGGAGACAAAAGACCTGTATGCAGAAAATTATAAGACACTGATGAAAGAAATTAAAGATGATACAAATAGATGGAGAGATATACCATGTTCTTGGATTGGAAGAATCAACATTGTGAAAATGACTCTACTACCCAAAGCAATCTACAGATTCAATGCAATCCCTATCAAACTACCACTGGCACTTTTCACAGAACTGGAACAAAAAATTTCACAATTTGTATGGAAACTCAAAAGACCCCGAATAGCCAAAGCAATCTTGAGAACGAAAAATGGAGCTGGAGGAATCAGGCTTCCTGACTTCAGACTATACTACGAAGCTACAGTAATCAAGACAGTATGGTACTGGCACAAAAACAGAAAGAGAGATCAATGGAACAGGACAGAAAGCCCAGAGATAAACTCACGCACATATGGTCACCTTATCTTTGATAAAGGAGGCAGGAATGTACAGTGGAGAAAGGACAGCCTCTTCAATAAGTGGTGCCGGGAAAACTGGACAGGTACATGTAAAAGTATGAGATTAGATCACTCCCTAACGCCATACACAAAAATAAGCTCAAAATGGATTAAAGACCTAAATATAAGGCCAGAAACTATCAAACTCTTAGAGGAAAACATAGGCAGGACACTCTATGACATAAATCACAGCAAGATCCTTTTTAACCCACCTCCTAGAGAAATGGAAATAAAAACAAAAATAAACAAATGGGACCTAATGAAACTTCAAAGCTTTTGCACAGCAAAGGAAACCATATACAAGACGAAAAGACAACCCTCAGAATGGGAGAAAATGTTTGCAAATGAAGCAACTGACAAAGGATTAATCTCCAAAATTTATAAGCAGCTCATGCAGCTTAATAACAAAAAAACAAACAACCCAATCCAAAAATGGGCAGAAGACCTAAATAGACACTTCTCCGAAGAAGATATACAGACTGTCAACAAACACATGAAAGAATGCTCAACATCACTAATCACTAGAGAAATGCAAATCAAAACTACAATGAGATATCGTCTCACACCAGTCAGAATGGCCATCGTCAAAAAATCTAGAAACAATAAATGCTGGAGAGGGTGTGGAGAAAAGGGAACCTCTTGCACTGTTGGTGGGAAGGTAAATTGATACAGCCACTGTGGAGAACAGTATGGAGGTTCCTTAAAAAACTACAAATAGAACTACCATATGACCCAGCAATCCCACTACTGGGCATATACCCTGAGAAAACCATAATTCAAAAAGAATCATGTACCAAAATGTTCATTGCAGCCCTATTTACAATAGCCAGGAGATGGAAACAACCTAAGTGTCCATCATCGGATGAACGGATAAAGATATGGCACATATATACAATGGAATATTACTCAGCCATAATAAGAAACAAAATTGAGCTATTTGTAATGAGGTGGATGGACCTAGAGTCTGTCATACAGAGTGAAGTAAGTCAGAAAGAGAAAGACAAATACCGTATGCTAACACATATATATGGAATTTAAGGAAAAACAAATGTCATGAAGAACCTAGGGGTAAGACAGGAATAAAGACACAGACCTACTAGAGAATGGACTTGAGGATACGGGGAGGGGGAAGGGTAAGCTGTGACAAAATGAGAGAGTGGCATGGACACGTATACACTACCAAACGTAAAATAGCTAGTGGGAAGCAGCCGCATAGCACAGGGAGATCAGCTTGGTGGTCTGTGACCACCTAGAGGGGTGGGATAGGGAGGGTGGGAGGGAGGGAGACGCAAGAGGGAGGAGAGATGGGAACATATGTATATGTATAACTGATTCACTTTGTTATAAAGCAGAAACTAACACACCATTGTAAAGCAATTATACTCCAATAAAGATGTAAAAAAGAAAAAAAGAATGAAGGCAAAATCCACTTTCAGACTAAAAACTTGTTTCCTGCTGCTCTGCATAGCATGATTACTAAGGAAGTTCTTCTGCCTGGAGGGAAACAGCACCAGATGGAGACTCAGGTCTTCAGGAAAGAATGAAGTGCATCTTGGTAAACAAGTGGGTTTATATTTATACAAAGTGCAGGGGTGGGAATCCCGCGACATCGCCATATAGCTCACCTGTGTGGCTGATATAAAACCCAGATGGATGCTGGAAGACAGTAGATCGCTGGCAACTTAATAAGGCGGTAAATTAGCTAACGGTTCCGGATGGGATATATTTACTGGAGGAAACCAGCACAGCATTTGCTGGCTCAAACCCAGGTGCTCAGGCCCCCCTCCTGTAAAGTAAAAATGATCAGAAGCGGTGTCCCTTCACAGGGCCTGGATGGCAGTATGCCCGTGTATCCTGTCCCGGGGTGGTGTCAGTTCTCCCGCGGCCCATCGTACTACAGAAAGAACTCCATCATTTTGACACCCCACAGTATATCTCACTGATCTGTTACAGCAACGACATCCCTTAGCAAGACGCGTGCACAAGAGAGTGTGGGCCAGGGACACCCCCAAAGTTCAGGGCGTTCCAAAGTTCAGGCCCTAGAATAAATCTCCTAGGGCCCCAGTGGTCCAGGGCACAGGACCACTGCAGCAAGAAAGAAGCTGCCCAACTTGCAGAGCCTTTCAGGAAGACAGAGGCCTGACCGGATGTCTTCAACTCCCCATCTAGATGCACCCATCTCCACCCTGCTCTCCGCTGGGGAGGCTAAGTCTGCATAAGCCACCTCAAGGGGTTCTTGGCCCTCTGGTGTCCAGCTGAGTTCATCCAAGGCACAGTCCCAGCAGGAGGTCAGAGGAACGGAGGAAGATGAGGACCTTGGTAATGAGCTACATCTGCCAGCAGGTTCACGCCATGGAGCAACCCTACAAGTGCTAGCAGCTACATCCCAGGCATGTTGACTGACAGCTCTCCACAGTTGCTCATCCCAGGCTACCACACCTTCCCTCGTTGCTTTCCCTGCAACCTACCCACCCTCCCACACTATAAATAGCCATTAATTAACTGTTCAAGTTGAGAGTGCCACCTCCTGCAAAGACCCTGGCTGATACACCACGTGTATTCTCCACTAGATCTGCTTCCCAGGTCTCCTTATGATGCAACGCGGTGGGCACTGCATGCAAACGCAAACGGGTCAACACATATCGGGTCTACGTATAGAATATTCATAAAGTATCAGTGGAACACACAGACATAGCATGGATGCTTTATACAAACACACACGGTATATATACGCTTGGAACTCTGTGAAAGATGGATGTGTTGGGTAGAGTAACTGCACGTGGATGTGAAACGTGGGCAAAAGCCACATACCATATATGTATTAGACCAACACACAAAGCATCTACGGTATACCCACCGCACACCCAGAGTCACACACTTTGTGCAGGATGTGCATGTGCACGGAAAGTGCACTCAAGACACAGGATGTGTGCACCACATGTATGCACAGGCTGCAGGGATTGTACGTACCCATATCTCAATAGCATCCATGATATCTACAGATAACAGATATACGCAGTGGAGAACATACAAAATACACATATGCCAGACACGAGAGAAGACAGCTTCTCCTTCCCAAGAGGAGAATGGAATTAATATACAGAAATCTGTTGTATTTCTATGACAACGAAAGATCAGAGAGAGAAATTAAGGAAACAGCCCCATCGACCAGCACGTCAAAGAGAATAAAATACCTAGGAATAAACCTACCTAAGGAGGCAAAAGACCTACTACACTCTGAAAACTATAAGATGCTGGTGAAAGAAACTGAAGACGACACAAACAGATGGAAAGATATACCATGTTCTTGGAATGGAAGAATCAATATTGTTAAAATGACTATACTACCCAAGGCAATCTACAGATTCAGTGCAATCTCTGTTAAATTACCAATGGTATTTTTTAGAGAACTAGCACACACAAAAAATTTTAATTTGTATACAAACACAAAAGACCCCGAATAGCCAAAGCAATACTGAGAAAGAAAAATGGAGCTGGAGGAATCAGGCTTCCTGACTTCAGACTATACTACAAAGCTACAGTAATCAAAACAGTATGGTACTGACACAAAAACAGAAATATAGATCAATGGAACAGCATAGCAAGCCTGTTATAAAGAGGAGAACAAGCTACAAATCTTCAGTGCTCTCAGAGAACCTGTGTGACAACTCAGATCCTAGAAGACTGTGGGTGTTTGTTTGTTTTTTTATCTGTGAGTGAATGAAGGCAGCCTGGCCTTCCTGGGCTGGGAGCCGGATTTATGTATCTACTCATATGTCATCCACTGAGACTCATCCAGAGCCTTGACTATGCACCATGACCTGTTTCTGGCACAGGGGATCCACGGGGGCTTTTCATCTTCCCCCGAGATCTCCAGAGGGGCACCAGCCAGCCAGTGCTCAGAGCCCCACCCAGTGCCTGGACAGGGGGACCTTAGGTGGAGGGCATGGGTGTCACAATGCCACTGAGGACTCCCAGGCTGGTGCCTGTTCTCCTGGGTTGCCTCCCACCCCACCTGTGAGGACCAGTCCCTTGAGCTCAGAGCCACATCCCTGTCCAGGTTTTTCCCTTTAAGATCCTGGGCTCCCCCTACCCACCCCCCCCCCATCTTCCCAGGCACTGGGAGCCAGTTTCTCCTCCACCGACAAAACCTCAGGAATCCCACCTAGGACCATACTGCTCATCCTTCCATCACCATAAACAATTCATCCTTTTGGCAAAGACACATCTAAACTTGATTTATACGGTGCTCAGGAGGTGTGCTTAGGGTGCAGAAGATATGCTGAAACCTCTGGGCTGCTGCTCTGTGACCGAAGCAGAGTTATTCAGTGCCCTGGACAGATGTGAGAAAGGGGAGATCAGACCAGCTCATGGCCACCCTGCAAGAGACAGGGTCATCCTTCCCCAGCCCCACAGGAGCCCAGCAGTGACCAACATGACCATCACCCAGACCTCCACAAACTGGGGAACGTGAAGACCACCAGCCACCAGATGCGAAGCTCCCTACACATGGGGGACACAGTGACTCACACTGTCCCTCTGCACCCAGCCCTGCCGCCCCCTTTCTGCTGACTTTTCCACGTGTGCAGAGCCAGAGACTCAGACTTGCTCGTGGCCCTGATGGGCTGCTCAGGTGGCCACAAGGGGCCAGGCCCCTGGGCGTGAGGCCAGCCATGGGGACCACTGACATGGATGGCGACGGCGGTGACAGCCTGAAAAGCCACCCCCAGCGTGCACAAACGGCAGCTGCGTCTCCAACACTGTGCTCCCTGGGCCAGGGTTCTCTTTGTCAGCAGGTGGCAGGGCCCAGGACCAGGCTAGGGGCAGAAGCAGGTGGACATATGGGCTTCTGCTTAGTGCCTGAACCCAGGACCCTGGCGTCCCCCACCAGGAGCGCTAAGGGCAGGGCAGGTGGACACATGCGGTGAAGGAGTTCAGCAGAACAGAAAGGAAGACCGCAAGCCCAACCCCACATCCCAGCCCGTGCACGTGCACCCACGTGCCAAGCCCAGGGGTAGGGATGGAGCATTCTAAGAGCTGCAAGGCTATTCGTTAAGAGGAATGCACAAAGTCAGCCTTGCAAAGAACCTCCACTTTGCCCAGCCAACCTCCCCACCCAGAAAGGGCTGCAGAGCCCAGCTCCACACCACAGGCCAGCATGGCCTTCCTCACCTACAAATCCCAAAAGGGGACAGAACTGTTCAAACAACAAGCCCCACCTTGAAAAGCTGATCTGGACTCCTGAGCATCCTAGAAAGACACCTCGGTTTCCTCATCTGCGAAATGGGGCCAAGGACAGGGAGCAGAAACAGACAGAGATGCAATGGGAACTGACCTCTTATCAGGTCACCAGGTCCCTGCTATGGACTAAATGTTTGTCCCCCACAAATTCATACGTTGAAGCCCTACCCGCCCCCCCACAGTGAGATGACATTTGGAGGTCATCCCTCCCTCCTTCCCTCCCCCTTCCACTGTCTTCTTGCCAGACTCTGAGCTCCCAGGAGGGCAGCGCCCACCCCTGGCTCACCCCTGTGGACCCCAGAGCCCAGCACAGAACAGGCACTCAGAACTTAGAGGGCGGCATCACCATGCATATGACCTCCGTCTTCCAGGCCTGCCTTGAAGTCCTAGCCCATCCCCAAGCCCAGCACGGCTGAGGGCAGAACACACTGCATCATCCAGCCCGATTTTCATGGCCCCTTTAATATACTTAGTGGGTCTCTTTGATCTGTCCTGGGAGAGGCTTTGCAGAAGAGAGGCCTGCATCTCTGGGCTGCAGCTGGCCAACGCATAAAACAAATGAATAGGCTCTGTCTTCCCGGAGGGGAATGAGGCAGGGAAGGAGGGTAATAAAACTAATCATTTCTATTGGGCTGGGGGCTCCCCAAAGAGCCAGCTGCAGCTACAAGGCAGCGCTCCCTTGCAAGACACCCTGTGCTCCCCCGGCTCCTACTAGATTTCCCAGAAGCTGACAACCGCCAGGTCCGAGAAGTTCCCAGGCCCAGCTCCTGCCCTGGGCAGCATGTCATTAAGATGTCATGGGTGTCCAGCGGGCTGTCCTCACTGTGAGAAGTAAATAAGGCAACTGGGCAGTGTGGGTCGTAGACCAGCCTCACTCCTGACACTCCGGGACTGTCCATGGCTCCCTCCTTTCCCCTGGGAATCTAGGCCTATGAATAGTTGGCCGTAAAAGCCCTGTCCAGACTCTCACAGCACTTCACAGTTTGCAAAGCTCCCCCCACTGTGGAGTGCCCCTCCCTGAAGCCTGCCCTGATCCCTGTGCCAAAAACGGCCAACCCAGCTTTGAATTCCCCTCCAGGACACTTCAGCGGGTGGGACAAGGCTGGCCCCTGGCATCAGGACAACCTGGGTTGGAGCCCTGACTCTGCCCCTTAGGGACCGTGGGTGCCCAGGCCTCCTCATTCTCTTCAGTCAAGTTCACTGTGATCCCAGCCTCCCGGGGACACTCTGCCGCTCACTGTGCAGAAGCAGCCATGAAGGCCAGGTACCAGTGCTCACGGGCATCACTTCCGGCCCAGAGGCCGCCCGGCCCAGGCAAGGAGATGGCCACCAGGCATTTGGGCATCAGGAATTTGCTGCTGGAAGACAATGAAATATTTATAAAGGACACGCAAGGGTTTTGTGCCTGTAGGAATTAAAATAGGCACAAATTCCATTAAAGAATGACTCAAGGTGGCTTTGTGGAGAGAGGTGCCGGAGAAGGGGGCTGCCCTCAGCCCCCCGTGCTTTCTGGCTGGCCGCCCACTTCAGCCTGCAACAAGCATCCCACTCACCCGTCCTCCAACCGTGCTGGCCCGGCTCCGGCCCCCGCATGGGCTCCGCATGGTTATTAAGACCCAGGTGTCTGCAGACACCAAAAGGGAAAATGATTCATGGGCCCCGTGGGGCATGGGGAGTGGGGGTGAGGGTGGGCAGGAAGGGTCCTCCAGCGGTTCCTGGATGGAAATCAGTAAGTCCCAAGGACTACATCTGGCTCCATCTCCTACTCTACCAACCATGACCTTGGGAAAGCCACCTAGACTCTAAGCCTTTACTCTCTTCTGTAGAGGGGAGTGAGGAACGAGGAGTTCCTTCCAGTTAGTTCCACAGCACTCTACAGTCTGCAAAGCTTTTCTGCATTCATTCTTTCATCTGAAAGGGCCGCCCCTGGTGGCAGCCCCAGGTCAAGCCACGCTTCTCACATTATAACCGAACCTGAATTTCTCCCGGGTCCCACCACGGAGGCTTGGGCTAATGTGCAGGACTGCCGTTCAGCCCCCGAGAGGGCATGATGCTTCCTGTGGGCTCCGATTGGGTCTCCGGCCAAGCCCTGAACCAGTGAGCCTTTTGTTCTTTCCTGCCAGACTTGAAGGGGCCAGGGTGTGATGTCCGGAGCCTCTGAAGTCATTTCACCACCATGAGGATGAGCCCAACCATGCAGGAGACTATCCCGAGAAACGGGGGCTATTGTTCCACCCCCAGGTCCGAGCCCAGTCTCCAGTCAGCCCTTCTCAGGCACTCCCGTCTGTGTCCCAGTAATCTGGCTTCAGCCAGTGCTCTGACTGCAGTGGATTAACACTCAACATGTCCTACACCTCAGCAGGACTACAAATAACGAAGAGCAGTTTGGGAAGGATAACAAAGCACTTTGCAACTCACACACCCCTGCACCTCTCACGGTTTCTCTTACAGGCCACTAGGTCTGTCTGAGGGGAAGTGGGCAGGTGAGGCCAACCAGGCCTGCGGGCAGCCGGCGGCCAACTGGAGACCCACGTCCCCGAAAGAGCAGCTGCTCCCCGAGCCCAGCGACTGGGGCTGCAGGCCAGGGTGACCCAATGTCCTGCTTTTTAAAGAGAAGCTGGAAACACTGGATATTGAAAACGTGGGATCTAACTGGTATCTAATGAAACATTTTAAAACGCGGCACAGGCCAAACACAGTAAGAGAAAACCGACCGTCTCTTTGTCCGACGGGTAAGTCACGATGCTCAAGGACTGGAGCGGAGGGAGCAGAGGACAGAAGGGACTTGAGGAGAGAGAGGCCGGGGGCAGCAGAGGGGGCAGTGAGAGGGCAGCCAGGCCCGTGGCTCCCCCCGCCCCCCGAGCCCCATCTCACCCCCCCCATTCACCTTCCCCCATCACAGTGAGGTCCCTGCTGCAAGTCATCTGTTCGTTCCATTTCACAGACGCACAAATAAAGGCCACAGACGCGCCTGCCCCGCTCAGAGCACCAAGCCGAGCCACGGCCAGGTGAGCGTGACCATCTTGGGCACCATCCCCAAGGGGACTCAGCCCACAGGACCATGACCCCATCTCACAGATGGGAACCCTGAGGCTTCCTGTCCAGGGCCGGGCTTCCAAGGCCTGAGCCCCGCCCCCCTCGGAGGCGCCTGGAGGCCTGGGGAGTTGCTCAGTCACCAGTTTGGCACTGTGATCCCCGGAAGAAAACCTGGCAGATTTGGTGTTTTATTTAATGACAGAGCAATTCCCTCATTAATTTCCCGAAACGTTCCCTTTTGGTTTCGCTTCATTGTTTCGATATGTCTTAAGAGGGAAAGAAGACCTAAAAATACATTTTTAAAAATATGCAAGCTCACGAGGCACAGATTTCTAACAACAGCTCCTGATAGGTCTTTCTCTTCTGTCTGGAGGGAGGCCTCATGTGAGGACGCCCTGGGGAGAGCCCGGTGAGCCCCTTCCTGGGAGGGCTGGGGAGGCTGGGGTGCGGGGTCTCAGGTGAGGCCAGGGCCTGCTCGGCCTCAGGGACCTTCCCACTCGTATCAACCTGGCGCCCACTCCCCCCCCCCCCCCGCCCCCGCTTGTGCTAAATGGACACCGCATCTCTCGCTTGGTCTGTGCTATCACTCAGGAGCACCTGGCAGACGAGACGGTGGGGGCTCCTAGAAACCCTGGTCCAGACTCCAGGTGGGCCTCTCCCCAGCTCTGGGCTGTACCTCCCTGGGTCCTGTTTCCTTTGTGTTATGAGGACCCAGGGGATCCAGTCACATGTCGTTATCCCTATCTTAACGGAGGAGGAAACGGAGCCTGGGCAGCCCCGTGTGCTTCTCCTTTAGTCCCACAAAGACCTTGGGAGGCTGGCATCAGGAGACCCCTCAGATGGGGGCAGAGCTGCATCCCAGGGGTCCCTGAGGGTGCTGAGAATGGCGCCCACAGCAGATGGTGGTGACCACCCAGAAGTCAGCGGGTAAGTAAAAGGCAAGACTTTACAGTTTGCTCAAGAATGTTCTCTACTCAGCGCTGACCAAAGCAACAAAACATACTTCCTTTAGAAACTCTTTTTAGCAACTCTACTCCTTAGTTATATAGCCAAAAGAATTTTAAATAGGTATTCAAATACTCGTGCATGCATGTTCACAGCAGCGCTATTCACAACAGCCAAAAGGTGGAGACGGCCCAAATGCCCATCAGTGGATGAACGGATTAGCAAAATGTGGTGTGGGACCTAATTAAACTCAAAAGCTTTTGCACAGCAAAGGAAAATATAAACACAATGAAAAGACAACCTACGGAACGGGAGAAACTATTTGCAAATGATTCAACCAACAAGGGGTTAATTTCCAAAATACACAAACAGCTCATACGGCTCAATATCAAAAAAAAGAACCCAATCAAAAAATGGGCAGAAGATCTAGACAGACATGTCTCCAAAGAAGACACACAGACGGCCAACAGGCACATGAAAAGATGCTCAACGTCGCTAATTATCAGAGAAATGCAAATCAAAACTACGATGAAGTATCACCTCACGCTGGTCAAAATGGCCGTCATCAAAAAGTCTACCAATAAACTCTGGAGAGGGTGTGGAGAAAAGGGAGCCCTCTTGCACTGTTGGTGGGAATGTAAATTGGTGCAACCACTATGGAAAACAGTATGGAGGTTCCTTAGAAAACTAAAAATAGAACTACCATACGACCCAGCAATCCCACTCCTGGGCATAAATCTGGAGAAAACTGTAATTCAAAAAGATCCATGCACCCTTATGTTCACTGCAGCACTATTTACAATAGCCAAGACATGGAAGCAACCGAAATGCCCATCGACAGAGGAATGGATAAAGAAGATGTGGTACATATATACAAGGGAGTATTACTCAGCCATAAAAAAAAACAAAATAATGCCATTTGCAGCAATATGGATGGACCTAGAGATGATCACACTAAGTGAAGTAATTGAGACAAAGATCATGATATCACTTATACACAGAACCTCAAACAATGATACAAATGAACCTGTTTACAAAACAGAAATAGACTCACAGACACCGAAAACAAATTTATGGTTACCAAAGGGGGAAGGGGTGTCAGGGGAGGGACAAATTAAGAATTTGGGGTTAAAATATACACACTACTATATATAAAATAGAGTACCAACAAGGACCTGCTGTGTAGCGCAGGGAACTACATTCGGTATCTTGTAATAACCTATAATGGAAAAGACTCTGAAAAAGAATACATATATGCATATATATACATATATACAAAATCGGAATCACTTTGCTGTACACCCGAAACTAACACAACATTGTAAATCAACTATACTTCAATAAAAATTAAAAAAAAAATAACATAAATGAACGAACCAAACGAAAACAAGCACACAGATACTGAGAACCAGGGTAGTGGTTACCAGGGTGATGGAGGTCGGGGGAGGGCGAAATGGGTAAAGGGGGTCCACAGTGTGGGGACAGATGGAAACTAAACTTTCAGGGGTGAGCGTGCTACGCTGTGTCCAGAAGTAGAAATACAACACCGTACGCATGAAACATATAATGCTATAAACCAATTTTAAAAAACTAATTAATTAAAAAGAAAAGCTGGTGCATGTATACAATGGAACATTACTCCCATAAAAGAGAAGGAAATCTTGCCATTTGTGACAACACAAATAGACATTACGCTAAGTAAAATGAGTCTGAGAAAGACAAATACTGTATTATCTCACATATATAGAATCATAAAAAAAAATCAAGCTCATAGAGAAAAGATTGACAGCTGCTGGAGGCGGGACTCGGGGACGGTGGGCAAAATGGGTGCAGGGGGTCAAAGGAGCAAACTTCCAGGTGTAAAATAAATAAGCCCTGGGGACGTAATGTACGGCACAGCGACGGTAGTTCATAACACTCTATTGCATATTTGAAAGTTGCTAAGAGAACAGATCTTAAAAGTTCTCACCACAAGAAAAAAAACTGTAACTGTGTGTGGTAATGGATGTTAACCAGATGTACTGTGGTGATCATTTCACAATACAAACAAAAATAAAATCGTTATGTCATACATCTGAAACTACTACGTTATAGTTCAATTAAATCTCAATAATTTTTTTTTTTTTTGCGGTACGCGGGCCTCTCACTGTTGTGGCCTCTCCCGTTGCGGAGCACAGGTTCCGGACGCGCAGGCTCAGCGGCCATGGCTCACGGGCCCAGCCGCTCCACGGCATGTGGGATCTTCCCGGACCGGGGCACGAACCCGTGTTCCCTTGCATCGGCAGGCGGACTCTCAACCACTGCGCCACCAGGGAAGCCCAAACAATGTTTTTAAAAGGAAGGAATCTCTGACACATATTACAATGTGGCTGAGCCTCGAAAACATTATTCAAAGAGAAAGAAGCCAGACGCAACAGGTAACACTGTATGATTCCATTTATATGAAATATACAGAACGGGCAAGTCTACAGAAGCAGAAAGCAGGTTAGGGCTTCCCGGGGCTGGGCGAGGGGACGACACGGCAACTGCTTGATGAGTCGGGGGTTTCCTTTTGGGGTGATGGAAATGTCCTGGAACTAGGCTGAAGTGGTGGTTTGCAAACATTATGCACTAAATGGCTACGTTTACATTATGCCTATTGTACCTCAAGAAGTGGGGGACAAAACATTATTTTTAAAGCCAAACGCTTCCCATTTTCCAGGGGTCCCGGCTCCGACCCGAACAGGAGAGACATCAGGAACAGGACTGGGACAAGGCATACCCAGACCCCAGACCCTCAAATATCTCAAGCTTGGGCCGAGCCTCACTGCTGGAAGAGGTTAGAGGCCCTCCATCCGCCAAGTAAGTTTGCTCTTGAAGAGGGTCATATAAAATGTGGCCAGTAAAGAGTTTAAGGGGCTGAGATGATGGTTAAAGCCTACAGCTCTCAGTATTTTCAGGCCCACTTGCTAAAGAGCCTCGGACCGCCAGTCAGCGACCAAAATGCAAGGGCGCCCTCTGGCGGGCACACGGACAACTGCAGAGCCGGAACTCGGCCGCATGGGCCACCAGCCCTGCTGGGTTCCCCTGGGACAGCATTCAGAACCAGGGAGTCAGGGAAAAGCCATTCATCTTTTTTACAGAGGACGTGTGTCGTGTGGTGAACTTCTTCTCATAAGTTACCACCAACCAACGGCATCACTGACGAAACATAATAATAGATGATGGTGATCACAACCACTGTCTACAGAGGGCATGCACTGCGCCAGGGACCAAGCTAGCATGTTTCACGTTCCCCAACTTATTCGCCCTGCAGGGAGAGGGAACGCCCTTTGCGTAGTGAGTGGTGTTCTCTTGTGGGGCACGGATGAGAAGCCCCAGAGTCAGACGGAGCTGGTGCCCATCCGAACTCCCTGCTCTCAGCCAGCCACATACTGAAGAAGAGGTGTTTTCCTTCTGTCTCCTCCAGCCCTTTGCAAGAAAATCCTCCTCTCTCTCCCATTCTACTCTCCTTCCCTCGCTGCATAGTCCATAACGCCCCCCTTCCCAAAACAAAAACTGCAAGGAAATCTGGGGAAACAAACTTAAATTTAAAAATTAAGTTCATTAAGAAAAATTATATAAAATCGGGCTGACTTCTGAAAAGTCTAGGGTGGAATAAGACAATTTTAAGACGGGCTTAATACCCAAGAATACCCACTCATTCGGTAATCATTGATACTTGTATTTTTAAAGAAGTAAAACCAAGTCACAACTATTTAAACTGGTGCTTTGTTTCTGTTTGAGGTGGAGACGCTCCTTCAGGGCCTGGAGGGCAGGAGGCAGAGGGAGCAGGTGAATTCATGGAGGAAAGATCCATGGGGGCCGAACAGAGAGAGCCCTGGATGCCAAGGTACTCAGCCTCTGAGTGCCAGCTCCCCAAAGCCCCCAGCCCCCCAGGTGCGGCCTGCCCTTCCCTCCCGGAAGCTTCTGCCCCCTCTCAGGGCCCGGCTCAAAGGCCACCTCCTCCAGGGAGGCCCTCTTCTCCTCACCCCCAAATCGCAAAGGCGTTCTGGGCACACAGGGACCTAAGAGACCCGGCGTTAGGTGGCCTGTCTTCAAGCCTGGCTCCCCTCTCAGTGAAAGGAGCATGACTCACGCCGCTGAGGGCAAAGACACGCGGCTTTCACAGCTGAAAATGCTAAAATGCAAACGCCTCTGCCTCTGGGACACACGATGAGCTGAAGTGAAGGTAAAAGGTAGACAGCTCGGCTTCCCAAGCCACCCGTGTGCTCACGGGGATTGGCCGCCCCGGGGTCTTGTTCCAGGGCAGGTGCTGAGGCAGGGGGCCCGGGCCTGGGACTCTGCATTTCTCTCCAGCACCCTGGATCCTCCTACCACTAGGGAGGGACCTGAAGGGAAGCAGGGGCCTGTCGCAGCTGAGCGGGTCAGCGCCCGGCCTCCGGGGATGTCACCGGCCTGGTCCCGAGTGCGTGGTGATGGTTGGAACTGAGCTCGTGTCGCGCGCACGCTCGGCACCCACGGGGGTCTGACAGCAGCAGACTTGCTCCACGTGGCGAGAGAGGCTCATTTGCTCAGGCAGCAGCAAAAGCGGGGGGCTCTAGCCGAGAGCACTGGTGCCCACCCAGATGTGGACCCTCTCCTGCTCCGCACACGGCGGGCCACACGGCACTCGGGCCTCCTGCAGGGCTCCAGGCCTGGCCCGTAAACCCGGCCTCGGGACTCCCGTCCTCTCTCCTCCTTCCTCTTTCCCGCTCTGCCTGAACAGGGAGCCGACCTGGGACCTCGGGGAGGATGGAGCCTCCCGCTGTTCGGAGCCCGGGTTCCTGAATGACCGTGCACGACAGAGGCCCTGCTGATCCCCGGTGACTGTGACACGAGGGGTAAAGGAGCTGGAGTCGCATGAAGCCGGGGATGAGGGGAGGTGCTTGCTGCGCCCCCCCCCCCGCCCCGCCGGCTCACAACAAGCACTTGTAGAGATCAGGGTTTACCAACACAGGGGCCACACTCAAGGGGCAGGTACGTACAGGCCGTCATCGCCGACCCTGCTGTCCAACAGCATCCCCCGGACTCGGGTGCAGACACGGATGACCCCTTCTGTACCTGTTTCCACATCTGCCAGGGGCAGGGACGGCCGTGTCCATTTCACAGGTGAGAAAACTTGGTCTCCGGGACATGATTAGCTGTGTGACCTTAGGGTCACCCCATATGTAGTGGGGCGAGGCGTGGGACATGGCCGTGACTACACAGCGCAGCCTGCTGTACGATGCTGACAGCCCCCGTGCATGTGTATGCAAATGCAGACACCACACGCACACGCACACACATGTATGTGCGCACACAGGCGTACACAGATACCTATGCACATATACATAGGTACACAGATGCACATGTAGACACACATGCACACACACGTGTGCTCGTCTGGGGCCCAGGACACTCTGGAGAACAACAGAAAAGCAGCAAGATGAGCTGAGGAGCACAGCAAGCCCCTCCTCCTTCTCCAGTTATTACAGCGAACGTGCGCTACACTGAGCCTTACAAAAACCGAGGGGCAGTGCTCGGCACACAGCCTCTGTCCTCGGTCCTTGTTGGAAAATGGAGAGTCATAACAGCTCCAGCCTCGTGGAGGGGGCGGGATTCAAGGATTCCAGCCAAGTCACTTGCCCAAGGACACACAGCTAATATGCGGGCCACCGCGGCTGCCATACAACCACCCGGTGTTCACCTCCTCTTCAAAAGGCTGCAGCCAGCACCTGCGGGAAGACGCGCGCGCGCGCGCACACACATGGCCCGGACCACAGCTCTCCCAGCCCCTCGCTCGCACAACGGCAGCCCGAGGTGTCTGCAGGTCGAGTGGAAACAGCCCGCCGTGAGCCACACCAGCTCGGCCTGCTTGCTCGTCTGTGGGACTCTGGGAACGTGCTCTAGCACCTTGCGCCCAGGTCTGTCCTGGAGGCGATATAAACCCGCATCTCCCCCTCCAATGCTGCGAGCATTAAAGAAGGTGACAGACACAAAACACCGGCACTGGCCTCCCTAAGGGCAGGGGCCTCTCCCTGGACCCTTCTGGCCTGTGATTTTTGCCTTTTGGTTTCCCAGACACCCTGCAAACGTTGTAAATGAGCTTGTCCCAGGTGCACATGAGTCTCCTTTCTTCTACTTTATGCCCAGGGACTTCGCACGTGCTGTGCTACCAGCCGTGGACGCCGGCACCCTCCTCAGCTCCACCTTGCCTACAGGTTCACCCCTGGGCCCTCAGCCTCAGGCTGGGACGGCTCAGCGGAGGGACCCAGTGCGGAGCCAAGGTGCCCCTGCCTCGTGGCTCCCTTAGGCCGGTGGCCTCAAGGAACCGGGTAAGTGCCAGTCCCGAGGGAGCAGGACTTGTCCCAGAGGTCAATGGGAGGAGACCCTGAGGAAGGGGACAGCATGTGGGCAGCCCCAGCCGGTTACTGCTCTGCAGGGTCACAGCCCAGGGGGCCTGACCTCCTTCGCAGAAAGGGAGGCGTCCAGATGCACGGACCGGACGTTTGCAAAGCCCTGCCTCATCGATGTCTTCCCTACCCTCTTGGCAAGGAGGCGTTGGTGTCTGGGTGCCAGGGGTCTGCCAGGTGCCCTCCCCGGAGCCCTCACTCCCCTCGGCCCGAGGGTTGCAGGGGAGGCACGTCCACTGTCACTAGCCCTGCAGGATGGCACCATCTCTCCGGTATCTCGAGGTTTCCCACTCCCTCCCACCCCCTGGAGGGGCCGGCTCACCGTGCTGGACCATCTGTCCTCCCCAGACCAGCAGGAACACCTCAAGGGCAGCCTCTGACTTTTTTTCTGGAGCCCCAGGACCAAGCCTGGCATGACGAACGGCCAGACAAGGGAGGTCTCCTCTGGTGCGTCTCTTTCAGGTATGATTCCACTCGGGACCTCCACTGGGTGTCAGCGGGATCCTCGGGTGAAGGCAGATGATACAGATATAAATTGGCCGAGGCATGCCAGGCCTCTCGTGGTGTGCACGGGAATCGCGTTTTACCAAGGACTTTGTAGGAGGGGCGCTGCCTGGGGCACAGGGCTGGTCAGTGGGAGAACAGGAATCACCTGTAACACTGGCCGGGGAGGCAGGGGCAGCCTCGCTCTGATACCCGACTCAGGTCACCGTCCGATCATTCCCCTGCGGCATACAGAGCCCTGGAAGAGGGGGCTGGGCGGCCAGGCTGTGGGCAGAGTTGGGGGCAGGCAGTGTCCCTCACACAGCTCTCTAAAGCCCATCTTATTCACGGCCATAAGTATCCCCAGTGTCTGGTACACAGGACCTCAATAAAACATTTGTGAAACGAATGAATAAGTGAACAGATACAAACCGTTGAGTATATAACATGTCAGCCACGTGCCGGCCACTGTTCTAAACACCCACAGGAGGTACAGTTACTACACCCATATTTCAAACAAGCAAACTGAGGCTCAGGGGCCGGTAACCAGCACAGGGTCACCCAGCTGACAGCATGGCAAAGGGGGAATTCAAACCCAGAACCCCGCTCCCTCAAACCTGTCCCCGAGGCCACCTTGCTGCCAGGCTGGGGTCAGATCGTCCACATACGACAAAGCAGCGCCCCCTGTCCCGTGGGGAGGTACAGGGCAGGGCCTTGGGAAGGAGGCCAAGGCAGGAGGAGGGAAGGCCGCCAAGAGGCAGGTGGGGGGAGTGGCGACGTGGACGAGAGGAAGGTTGAGGGCTCTGACATCAGGGCCAAATGGCTCGAAAGTCTCCAAGGGTGACAGCTGCCTTTATGGGAACAGACTGCCGCAGTGCAGGGTGGGAGCATCTCCTTCTTTCCTGCCACAGCGGGTGAAATGCCTGTGTCTTTCATCTCTGCACTCCCAGTGCCTGGGACATACAGGCACTTCTTTCATCCCTTCATTCATCCAACAGGTAACTACTGAGCACCCACCATGTGCTGGGCACTGGGAAGGCCAAGAGAGTGATGACAGCAATGATGGGGATGACGGGAAGGAAGAGGAGGAGGGTGGTGACGAGGCTGATGAGGATGACGACGACAGCAGTGATGACAAGGATGACGGTGACAACGGCGCTGCTCTGTGTCAGGCCCTGTTCAAAGGCTGTAAGCCAGTGGCATCACAGAAGGCACAGCAGCCACTAGGGTGTCGTGAAGGATGTGAGACAGAAGTGCTCTCGGATAAGCCTACTGTATCCTCAGTTCACGCTGCCACTTCCCCAGGACCTCACGTGCCAAGCCCCCCGCCAGGCCCCTGGCTGCGAATGAGGAAGCCAGCCCTGGGCTCAGCATCTGAGAAGGGCAGGGCACCCCCCCACCCCCCCACCCCCCCACCCCCCCACCCCCCCACCCCCCCACCCGCCCACCCCCCCCACCCCCACCCGCCCACCCCCCCACCCCCCCACCCCCCCACCCGCCCACCCCCCCACCCCCACCCGCCCACCCCCCCACCCCCCCACCCCCACCCGCCCACCCCCCCACCCCCACCCGCCCACCCCCCCACCCCCACCCGCCCACCCCCCCCACCCCCCCACCCCCACCCGCCCACCCCCCCACCCCCACCCGCCCACCCCCCCCACCCCCCCACCCCACGGAGAAGAGCCTGCCCAGAACCTCCAGCCCTGCTGCAGGAAGCGTTTACAGACAGAAGCTGGCCTCAATTCATCTCTCCAGAGCCACGGAGCCCTTTTAATTAAAGAGCCTGCCCAGCTGTCTGTGGATGAGGAATGGCCCTTGGACCGTGAGAGCGGCCCTGTATCGGTCTTGTTAGTGGCTTGGTGTCCTGGAGCTGCTTGTGCAGGCCTGGAGACTCAGCCAAGGGAGCCAGGCCCGAGAGGACCACCCCGTCCTCCTGCCTACACGGCCGTGCGGTCTTGCCAGGATGGGCTCCACCCCACTCAGCCCCCAGGGAAAATGAGGACGGGCTCCGCTTCTGAGGCTGCCCTGGGTGAGGTCCCCTTCCGACTGCACCGCACCCCTCTGGAGATCCCCAGATGCTGGCCACGGGGAGAGGTGGCCTTCGAGGGACGGGCCTGGGAAGAGCACCGGGTACAGGTTACAGGAAGAGTGCTGGCCTCTCTGGGACCCAGTTTCCCCTCTGCCACATGGAACGAGATCGGTCCCGCTGCCTGGGGTGTCTGCGAGGGCTCCGTGGGGTAAGCTGAACTCTGATCAGACAGGGCCAGGTGTATAGAAACTGCTGCATTACCACTGAAAACAACGCGACGTCACCATCTGTCACTGACCTTCCTGAGAACACCGCGGTTGGCGTGACATGACACTGCAGACACACAGTAGGCCCTCAACAAATGTTAGTGGAAACCCAACCCCCTTCCCACCCCCATTGTTCCCCCAGTCAAAACCTGTCCCCAGAACACTATTCCTCCAGGACAGTCTGCTGGAAGAGCCAGGTGGGTATTGCAGCAGGAAGGCTGTCCAACCTTTTGCCCATAGGATGGAGGTGACGTTCGGGGAGCCCTGCACTGGCTGCTCTAAAGTTGGACTTGCAGTGCTCACGTGGGTCGTGTGATTGATCAAGTCACTTAGCCTCTCTGAGCCTCCATTTCCTCATCTGTCAAAGGGAAAGGAGCCCCCCAAATGGGGGATGGACATGCTGCGTGATTCCTGCCCAGGGCCAGGTACACACAAGTCCCAACGGTGGGTCTTCTCCCCCAGCCAGCCCTGGGCCACCCCCACGTGTCTTTCTGCAAAATCCCACATCCCGTCCTTTTGAGGCACCAACCATTCAGGTACTCCCCAGCCCAGTGTTCTGCAAAGCATGGCCACAGACCATTCATGGGACTCCCTAGTGCAATGGTCAAAATGCAGATTCTGGGCCCTGACCCATGGAATCAGGACCCTGGGAGCAGGCCCTGGAATCTACCTTACAGAACTACCCAAACCGGGTTCTGAGAGCCCCAGCCCTAACCTGAGCTGGGCTCTGGGTTTGGTGCCCATTTCTGAGCCTGGTGTGAGGTGGAAAGTTGGATGGATCTCCAAGGGTTTGGATGCAGTTTGGATGGATGCTCGCAGGGCCCCCAAAGGCAGATACCCACTGTTTTAGGCTTCTCTGTACCAGTCCCACAGGGAGAAAATCCTGCCCACCCAGAGCACTGCCCTTAATACCCTTCCCGAAAAAGCCAAGGGTGACAGTCACTGGGGTGGACTCTCTCCTGAATCTGTCACCATCAATTCCCATCACCATCTGACGCTGGAGCCTCAGACACCACCAGCAAGGGGAGCAGGCTGGCATCTCTGAGTGGGATTGCGCTACATTCGTAATCACTCTGTCATGACTATGAGAGAAGAGCCGGGTCCCGGCGCCACCTCCTCCGTGTCTCAGCCATGTGACCTTGGGCAAGTCACCTAACCTTGCAGAGGTCAAACACGGAGATGCAAAACAAGAGATGGAAAAATCCCCACCGACCTAATCGTCCTTAATTTATCTCCTGGACTTCCAGCCACTTCTGTTTTCTACTTTTGAGATTTTTCCATTTTGTAAATTGCTAATTGTAGGAATAATACTTGCTTACTTACCGAAGAGCATTGCAAAGTTAAAAAAAAAAAAAAAGTCTACAGAAGCAGGAAAGAATTACCCACAATCCCACCACTCAAGAGGCAGCCCTGTGAACATTTTGTTATATTTCCTCCAGCCTTTTCCTAAATACATCTTCCATGGCTGAGAGCAGACTTTCTATAAGCAATTACGTAGCTTGCTTTCTTCTACTTATAAGAAAATGCTTATGCCTCTATATTGCCAATAAAAATTTTCATAAACATTGTTTTTAATTCTTCATAAATTTCAAGTAGACGTGCCATAATTTCTTCCCCTAAATAGGCTAAATACGGAATCCACTGATCTCCAGTTTGTCTCTGTTGCTAATAACCATTTGTGTTTTAGCCAAAAACACACTGTTTCTGGCCCTTGGTATTTTACTCACACCACATTAAAAAGACCAGAAACCAAAGAAATGCCTGAACCTGGGCTGAGCACGGCAAGAGATTCAAAGCTGAAAAGGATCCCTCACTGTCCCCTTTCCTGAGGGCAGCGTCTAATGAGAACCTGCTTCCCACGGCATGCCCATCTTCTAGGAACAATCGCCCCCATTTTCCTGGATGAAGACACATGCTTAGAGAGGTCAAGTGATCTGTCCCAGGTCATACAGCTAGTATGACCCCAAAGTTCCAGCTATTCTCATGCTGATGGTCACAGCCAGGGCTGGAGACATCCAGGCTGGGATGAACAGGGCCGGCCCTGTGCCCCAAGGTAGGGTCAATTCCTGAGCCTCTCACCCGGCCAGATCCAGAGTCTCCCTTTTCCCCTCACTGTCACCCTTTCCTTTAAGCAGAGGTGGATCCCACCTACTGCTGATGAACCCAAACCGTAATGTGCTTTCTGAGGTCACAGAACTTCACTGCTGGACAGCCAGCTTCCAGAATGGCAGAGTAAGGACCTCCAAAAATCTGCTCAGCCAGAAAAACAATGAGAGCCCTGGGAAAAGTGTCAAAATCAACTTTTTCAAGTTCTGGAAATTAACAAAAGGCTTTCAATAATCCAAGATGTTTATTCGAGAAAAGTGACTAAATCGCAGTAAGAAAGGAAAGCTTTATGGTATTTTAACTTTTCCTAGTCCCATCTCCCTGTCCCCAGCTCTGTGGTAGCCTTGAAAATCAATAGCCCAGCAATCGTGACAGCTGTGAAAACAGCATCCCATGGGAGGGGGAAGAGGAGGGCTGGAGCTCCCAAGAAAACCTATACCCAGAGAACTGCCACTATTTGACCTGTCTGGCAGCTTCCTGAAAAGTTCCATTCCCATGGCTAGTCTTTATTTGACCTGACTCAGAGCCTGCTCCGTGAGAAACCATATACCCAGGGCATTTGCTGAAAACAGTCAGGGGCAAATTCTTTTAACAGTGCAGCTGCCTGAAGTGGAGTTACCAGTTGGGGCTAACAAGAGGCTGACCAAAAAATTAAAAAACTGGGGAATGGAAGACTTGAAAAGCTCTGACATGTTCCTGGGAATCTAGAAGGTACACATTACCAGGGAACACTTTAGATGGCCCTAATCCCCCACTTTCTGGATGACCGTGAGACTCTACCCAAGCAGGAAGTGAAGGCTAAGATGAAGCGGTAAACTGCCTGCCAGAGCACTGTGTACCCCAACCCACACGTAGATTCCCTCAGCAAAGACGGGGAGACTTATCTGCTCAAGGCATCTAAGGAAATCTCCGTCCGACAATTAGATGACCACTAAGCTAACCAGGCAGAGACTTCATGGCCGCATGTGACAAAGAATATAGACTTTACAGAATTCATCCAGGAAAGCTGCTAAGCCAGCAAACAGCAGCATCAACAACAACAAAAAATAACAACATTAAATCCTGGAGGTTAAGGAGCAATTTGATTTCCAGAGTTTCCATATTATATCATTGTAAACATGTAGTTTTCAACAGAAAATTCCAAGACACACAAAGACACAGGACAGTATGGCCCATACACAGGGAAAAAAAAGGGGGGGGCAGTCAGTAGACACTGTCTCTGAGGAAGCCAGAGATTAGTAGTGATGCTAAATTGGGTTTTATAAATATGTTCAAAGACTAAAAGAAACCATGTCTAAAGAAATAAAGGAAAGCATGAGAATGATGTCTCACTAAATAGTAAAGAGATAGAAATTATTCTTTAATAAAAATTATGGGATTGAAAAGTACAATAAGTGAAATGGAAAATCCTCCAGAGGGTCCAACATCAAATATGAACTGACAGAAGAAAAAAATAGTGAACCTGAAGACAGATTAATTGAGATTACCAGGTCTGAGGAACAGAAACAAAAATGGAGAAAAGATAAACAGAGCCCTCAAAGACCCATGAGACTGTAATAAAAGATCTACCATTTATTTCATTATGGTCCTGGAAGGAAAAGAGAAAAAAGGGCAGAAAAAATATACAAAGAAATAATGACCCAAATCTACCAAAATTTGATGAAAACATTAATCTGCACATCAAAGAAGACTAACACATTCCAAATAGGACAAACTCAAAGAGATCCACACCTAGACACAGTTAAGCTATTGACTCATAAACAAGGATAGACTCTTGAAAGAAGCAAGAGAAGAATAACCCAAAATGTACAGGGAATCTTCAGTAAGATCACAACTGACTTCTCATTTGACACCACAGAGGCCAGAAGGCTCTAGTGACATGTTCAAAGTGTTGAAAGACAAAGACTGTTAAGCAAAAATTATATACCCAGCAAAACTACCCCTCAAAAACAAAGGAGAAATTTAGACATTCCCAGATAAACAAAAACTCAAAGAAGTCATTGCTAGCAGACCTACCCTACAAGAAATATTAAAGGAAGTCCTTCAGGATTAAATGAAAGGACATTTGACAGTAACTCAAATCCACAGAAAGAAATAAAGAATGCCAGTAAAGTTACCAACTTTATATAGGTAAATATATGAGTACATATGTGTTTTATTTGTAACCCTTTTCTTCTCCTATCTGATTTAAGACCATTGAATAAAGCAATAATAATAAAACAGTGTTGAAGGGCTTATAATGTGTAAAGATGTAATTTTTTTTTTTTTTTTGCCAGGCCACACAGCTTGCGGGATCTTAGTTCCTCGACCAGAGATTGAACCCAAGCCCTTGGCAGTGAAAGCGCTAAGTCCTAACCACTGGACCTCCAGGAAATTCCCAAAGATGTAATTTTTTTTTTTTTACAATAATAGTGCAAAGGAAGAGAGAGGGAATGGAGCTATAGTGAAGCAGTTTTTATATACCATTGAAATTAAGTGAGTATCCATCAAAACTAGACTTTTTAAAGTTGTTAATTATAATCCCCAGGGAAATCTAAGAAAATAATTCAAAAAATATATATAGTAAAAGAAACAACAAAAAAATCAAAATTATATACTAGAAGATATCTATTTAAACACAGTAATGGAGGAATCAAGGCACAAAAAAGCATACATACAGAAGTAGCAAAATGATAGATAAACCCTACGTTATCAATAACTACATTAAATGTAAATTTACTACACACTACAATTAAAGAGGCAGAAATTGGCAGAATGGACAAAAAACAAAAACATGATCCAACTATAGGCTGTCTATGAAAGACACACTTTAGATTCAAGGACACAAACAGGTTTAAAGCAAAAGGATGGAAAATATCGATCATGCAAACTTGCCGAAAGAACTGGAGTGTGGCTATACTATCAGACCAAATAAACTTTAAGACAAAAATTGTTAATAGAGACAAAGAAGGACATTTTAGAAGCATAAAAGGTTCAATCTATCAGGAAGGCATCATAATTATAAACATATATTTACCTAATAACAGAGGCCCAAAATGCACGCAACAGAACTTCACTGATGTAAGGACGGGTTCAATTTTTTTTCCCAGTCCACTGCCGTCAACCACACCCTGTCCCATCAACCCTTCAGGATACCTGGGGAAGATTCCAAAACTATCCAGTCCCTTTCAGTTACTCAAATCTCAAGAAAGTCTACAGTGCCATCTCAAACTCAATTTAAATCTTGTCTCCTCCTCTACTTCCAGTGCAGAATGGAGCTGGGATCCAGGCTGGGAACAGGGAGAAATGGAAGGGGACCCACAGCCTGGCGAAGACACCTGCTCCCATCCCCTCGTAGACTCAGTCTTGTGTGAGTGGCAGAGCAGGGCAGGGGAGTCAGCTCCCTCCCGTGGCCTCAGCTGTCTCCGACGACGTATTCTGCGCACTTGCTCCCATGCTAACTGCACCCAAATATCAAAGCCCAGTCTTCACGTGGAGCTCTACGACTGATAGACGCATACCATATGTGCTGCTAATTAACATAAGTGAGAGGCGCACGGAGAGGATGAAACCTGAGCTTTGAAGCCTAGTGGCCAGCTGTGCCACCTTGGGCACATTACTTCATCTTTCCGAGCTCCACTTTTCTCTTAAAATATTAGCTGCTAATATGCACTGAACACTTTTTTCCATGCCAAGTGATGCTAAATGGATAAGCCCACTAACTCTCATCACAGTCCCCTAGCAGGTCCTAGTGTCATCCCCATTCTGTAGAAGCAGAAATGGAGGCACAGGGAAGGTGGAGGACCTTACCAGAGGCCGGGCCACCAGCAAGTAGCAACACTGGGGGTTTGACCCCAGGCGGCGTGACTACACACGTTTGTTCATTTTGCAGGTGTGTCTGGCACCATGCCTAGCATATAGTAGTTGACCAATAAATGCTAGCTACTCTCCCTTCTCTGTCCGAAAGTGCCAACGAACCCCAAGGCCACGGGGTGAATAAACGCCCTGTGCCAAGCAACTGGGAAGGATGAGAACCCAGTTACAGAGCAGTTTGCCCTGTGTTGGCCTGTGGCTCCACCCCCACAGTTCTGAGTATGTGGAACCTGGGCCTGGCCACGTGGCTCATTTTAGCCAAAGGGAGAGTAGAAAATGCGATGCAAGGAAGGCTAGGAGGGCTTCCCTGGTGGCGCAGTGGTTGAGAGTCCACCTGCCGATACAGGGGACACGGGTTCGTGCCCCGGTCTGGGAAGATCCCACATGTTGTAGAGCGGCTGGGCCCGTGAGCCATGGCCGCTGAGCCTGCGCGTCCAGAGCCTGTGCTCCGCAACGGGAGAGGCCACAACAGTGAGAGGCCCACGTACCACAAAAAAAAAAATGGCTAGGAAAGTGCTTCTGCTTCAGGGCTGGCCTCTCTGACTGCTTTTGAAGCCCAGCCTCCATGTGTGTGACAAGACCCCAGCTTCCCTACAGGAGTGAGACCACATGGAACAGCCAGCCCAGCTGAGTCCCCCAAACCAACCAGCCCCCGGCTCGCCGGCACCGCACCAGCAAGCTGTGGCCAGACCGCAGGGCTGCCCAGCTGGGCCTCAGACATAACCTCTCTGAGGTCAGCGTCCACATCTGCAAGAGGTAAGGACCCCAGCTCTGCCCCATCCATCCCAGAGATGGCATCAGGGGACAGCTTGCCTGTGCCAGGGCTGAGTGGCGGCCTCATACCTCACCTGGTCCCTGCACGCGCCCCCAGCGGGTCACGAAGCCTCTGAGCCCGCTAATCGCACCTCCATCCATCCCGAGCCCAGCGTCTTCCTGCTCTTCTGGGCAAGGCGCAGATCGTGGGGCCTCCTGTGCTCGGCACGCCCCCCAGCCCCAGAAGAGCGGTAAAACCAGGCGAGCTCGGCTAACGCTGAGGAGTGGGCCCCAGGCACTGTGCTCGGCTCCGCAGCGCAGAGAGGCTGCATGCAGCTTAAGTGAAGTAACGCCCATGGCCTTCGCATCTGCAAAGCATCCCTGCTTGAGCACGTCAGCAATCGAGCTGGTGACTTGAACCCTAGTCTGTCACCTAACCCACCTCCTTAAATGTCTTTCTCCTTTGCTCTACCCCAGAACACCCGCCAAGCTCCTGCTATGCTGTACACTTCCCACTCTCAGAACAAGTCAGGTTGTTGACAGCCACTGGGATGATGGATGGGCTAGTACCCCAGCCTGTGACACCTCACACCTCTTTCTCCAAGACGGCAGTCAGGGCTCATCTGCGGGGCCCTAATAAACTGGTTTGGGGTCCTTCCCGTGCTCCTACAGTCCCGTGCTGGCTACGGTCAGTCAGAGGGATGTATTTCTTCAATGCCGTTCATCCTGGTCACAGACCTGCACCCAGAGCCACTTGGGGCTCACCAGGGCCTCCTCGAACCATGAGCCCATCTGCCCTCGGGGCTGCCGAGGACAGCAGCCTTGGACAGGGACCCTGAACCCTGCGGGGCTGGGTCTGTGGATAGAATTCAGGGGTGTCCAAAACTTAGATGTGGAAAAATACACCATCTTCAATTTCACCACCCTCTGGCTGAAATTTAGCAATTCCTTCTATTACACTCATGAACAACAAACCAAAGAGGGGTCAGTAGTGGCTATTGCTGTGACGTCAACAGAAATGAGACGTGATTCCCTCCCATGTGTGCAGTTGGGGACATTTTGAGACATCGCAGACATGCATCATCGCTGGGTAGGCGCTGGACCCACCATGGTCCCCGTTACTGAACGCGTCGGTCAGAAAGCACACCTACCAGTGGGTCACCCACTTTAAAAAATTAGTTTCATCCTGTGTTTCAGTTTTACTGGTTTCTAGAGAGGATTAAGGGAGATGACTAGGGAATCGCCCTGCCCAGGGCCCGACACCAGATAGGGGCTCTGTCTCTCCTGGTGGTTTGGGGCACCCTGTGACCTGTACTTTTGGGGGTGGCGGTGGATGCCTGGACCACCCTGCAGGTAGAGTTCACCCACTCCCTGCAGCTGCACCCCAGCCCCACCCCAGGGTGCCCTCGGGGCACAGGACACTCAGGGCACTTCCCTCTCCATCTTCTGTCTCCTATAACTACCCAGCTTTCCCCAGCCTGTGGCAGAAAAGCCACCCGTCAGCACGCCGAGCTCGGCACGGACCACACAGCCTGCTGCAGATTACCCAAGGGACACTGGGCCCTGGCATCCTCAGGCCGCCTCAGCCCCCAGGAAATGGGCATCGTGACCTTTCTTCTCCTGGAGGTGGAGTGGCACGTGAGGGTCACCCTAAATAATGGTGTCCTCACCCACTCTGACCCACACCTACCTCTCCAGCCTGCCCCCGGCTGCACACCCAATTCTAATACACCATTACCCCTTCGTCCGTGAGCAGGCGGAAGCCCTCCTCTCCAGCAGCCTTGCCCCTGCCACGCCCTCTGTCTGGTCTGACCCCCTATCGCAGGACGAGCTGACCTCGGCCGCCCATCCATCGCAACTTTCCCGATGCCGCTTCTGCCCAGTGCCCAACCTCTGCGCCCGGTCAGGGCCATGATCCCCTGGTGATACGCTTCTCTCCCCTCCTCGCCCATCCCCCCAGCCAGCCCACACCTGACCAGGAGCTCCCTGAGGGCAAGGCCTGTGCTGCAGAAGATGAGAGATGAGAACTCTGGAGGCGCCCACTGGAGGAGCTGTCCCGCTGGCAGGGCTCACCCTGTGCAACGAACAGGTCTCCTCCCAGACTCTGCCAGACAGATGTCCACTTCCGCTCTGCAGCAGGGACCAGCCATAGCCCGGTGAGGTAGTGAGGTGCCCGTGGCTGAGAGCATGAAGCCAGGGCTGGACCACCACGCACCCAAGGTGGCTCAGAATGGACCCCTGCATCAGGGAAGGAATGCTGAGGTGTCCTTACTCCAGCTCAGGTGCTCCTATAACCCCAAGTGACATCCATGGCTCGGGGACAGCCCTTTCCCCACCTAAAATTGAAATCAACTAAATCCCATCCCCCACCAAGAGCAGGTTTTAGTGCAAATTCAGCGGCTCCTTCAGAGACAGCCGCCCAGACTCAGGAGATGTTAAGTACGTGGCTGGAACCAGAGGTCCTTGAACAAAGGCGATTCAAGCCCTGCTGAAAAAATTGGGAACAGCACCAAAACAATTAAATTGATTGAAAAAGAAGGGCTCGAATTCACTCGTTTGCTGTAATCAAAACCAATAAACAATTTTAGTGAGCTTAAAAGCATGTTTTTTTTAAAGTCTGACTTTGGTTTCCTTCTGGGTTTTTTTGTTTGTTTTTTTTTTAAGTGAGGCTCTTATAGAATGCCATGGGTGTGAACTAGCCCCCAGCCTTGTGAAGTGACAAGTGACTTTGCAAGTCAACGTGCCCTCCCTGGGCTCCACTGGGATCTCTCCCCACCTGGCTTAGCCTGGTGGCCAAAAGGCCCGGAGCACAGACAGTTCTCGACAGGTCGCCCCCCAGAAGGGACCCTGGGAGAAGCTCCTTTCTCTGGGTAGAACCCACCCCCTCACAAAGCTTTGAGGAGCGAGGGTGAGGTTGGCAGCCCCAAGCTGGATCCCACACCTGAGGGACACAGGACGGGGGGATGGGAGTGAGAGCAAAGAACATTCCAGAACCCAGACCCCAGAGGCCAAGGGGTGGTTTCTGAATCTGTTGTGTGATGGTGATGCCAACTCCCCGAGCTCCAATTGCTCCCCCCACCGTGAGATCACCAAGTAGGACGCCTCCTCCAGCCTCCTTCCTTGCCACACCCACTCCCCAAACAGAAAAACTAAGCCCCTGGAGTGGCACCCCCACGTGGGCAGAGGGCGCTGGCCAGCTGGCTCCGGGCCCTGGGTGAGTATGTAATCCACGCTGGGACACCAGCATCCTCTCTGTCCGGTAGGAGAGCAGGTTTGGGGGTCGATGGCTGATGAGCGTGAGCTGTGTACTGTGGTCAGAAAAGGGACAACTACCATCCCCCTGCCCTGCTCAAATACCCCTGGGGACGCCCCAGACACTCCAACCAAGCCCAGAGCCCTAATAGTCGAGACCTCTCCCAACCCGCCCCAAACTCATCTAGGCCTCCAAGAGCCCCCCTACGCCCTCGGCCTCATCCCTCTACCTCTCATCCTTGCAGCAGGTGAGCCAGCTTGCCAAGGTCACAGGTGTTCTCATCTGGCAAGTGGAGATCCTAACGCCCCCTCATCCCACCCTGTCACTGTCCCGCACAGCAGGGACTTGCTGCCGGCACCATGGTCAGCAAACAGTTCAGAATCCATGGAACCAGCCAAGCTGGATCCCCTCCACCTCTGTGTCTCCAAGCTGCTCCCGTTCCACAAAGCACCCCCTTACAGGAAGTCCTCCTGATATTCCAACAGGAAGCACTTTGGAGAAGGTGGGGGAGAAGCATCCCTTCCCTCACTCATTCATCTCACAGCTGAACACCCACCCTGTGCGGGTTTCACGGGAGCCCAGAGAGCTTGCGGTGGACAAGTCGGGCTGATCAGGGAAGAGCCAGGGCCCCCCACTCCGGAAGCCAGGTTCAAGGTCCACCCTGGTCAGTCCCTGGGCTGTGGGAGGAGATGAGGAGACCCTGGGAGCCGGCAGGAGGTGTCCCTCACCCGGACCAGGGTCCAGAGAAGCCCCCTGGAGGAGAGGACTTCAAACCTGTCCCCCTTCAGGACTCAGCGGCAGCCGGACAAAACCCTGTACGTGGAGGGGCGGAAAAGAGTGGGGAACTGGGTCCCGGACAGAAGGACTGCCTGAGCCAAAACCTGGGTGAGACCAAGCGGGTGCTTCTAAGAAAGGCCCTAGAGAGCCGAGGCAGGGAGCGGGGGGCCAGGGACCACACCCTGTGCCCCCTGAGCCGGGAGCCTAGGGAGGGAGATCCCTGGAGGAGAGGGCTCGCGTGGGGAGCCGGGGCTCCAGGGGCCGAGAGGGCCTAGCAGGGAGGAGGGACACAGGGGCCCTGAGAACTCTGACAACACCTCCACCTGGCACCGCGCATCACGCAGCAGGCAGAAAGGTGAGCCTGGCCTCCAGCTCTCCGGGCCTGGGGTGTTCTCGGCATCAACACGGGCCCCAGCCGGGTGGTGGCTGTGGTCCCCACCCTCCCATGGCATCTTCGCTCGCGAGCTAGTAGCTGCTGCTGAAGTAACAGTAATCCCAGCTTTAATACTCTTGCCATTAGGAAGGGCCAGGGCCGTGCAAAGCGTTCTGCAAATAAAGGGATTTTGGGGGACTGTGGGGTGTGGGTACTATCATTACCCTTATTATCCTGTCTGACCGACGAGGGACAGAGTGGGAGGAGCTAACCGGCATCTCCTGCTTGCAGGTAGCAGGGCCAACAGACCCAGCCAGGCTGAAACCCATGTGGCCAGAAATTCATTTAACACAGCGTGGCAGCAGCCAGCGTGCGAAGCTGGGTCTCAGAGCAGGCTCTCCTGACAGCGCGGCTCCCTCTCTCTATCCTATTTGATTCCCTTCTATTCTAGCTTGTGTTTTAATATGCTGGCTGTGACCCACTAACTTGATTTCATGACCCACTAATGGATCACAGCCCACGGTTCAGACGATATTCCTGGGCAGGGTTTTGCAGCCTGAGGCGGGCGGGGTGGGCTTGGGAGCGAGCGGCTGACACTCAGGTGGGTCCAGAGGTTCAGACTCCCATTCGTCCGTGGGCATCACTGTCCCTGATTCGGAGCTGAGGCCACAGGCTCTGGAGGCCTGCTCCGCGGCCCCAGGGGGCACAGGGTGCCTACCTGGGCCCATAGGAGGAGGCTGCAGAAACAGAAGGCTGGCACCAGACTGAAACGCGAGGCTGCTTCCCTCCCCACACCGTGGGCCGTTTTGTCATCTCAGAATTAAGAGTGTGGAGTGGGAACCATGGGCGGTGGCTCCCCAAGCAGGGGTTCCCCCTGAGGGCTCCAGAGGGTCCCAGGGAAGCATTCCACAGGTGCCCATGGGGCCCTGAGCATCAAGGTTGAGCGGAAGATTGATGCTGTGTGACTTTAGGTGTCTCACTCACCCTCTCTGGGCTCTTGTGGAACCACCTACCTGAAGAGGTCAGGATTCTTTCACCTTCCAAAGGCTGGGGCTGCCCCGTAAGCCCAAGGCCCGTCCCACTCAAGGATTTGGCTGCAGAGGGCAGAAGCCCCTGCCCCTCCCCACCCAGGCCCACCTGCCCTCAGCACTGGAAAGGGCAGGGGTCATCAGAGTCCAGGTTGGGCGGTCAGGAGGTTGGCAAAGCCAGGCAGTGGAAGAGCTGGGAGCCTCCCCAGCTCTGGGCTTCCCTGTCTGTAACTCAAGGCCTGAACTGCCCCCCGCACAGGGTGTGTTAAACGTTACAAGAGAAGGTATCTCAGAAAACACTGAACTCGTGTGATGCCCAGAGCAGGTGCTCCGGGGAAGCCAGTCCTCTGCCCTCCTGACCATCCCCCAGCCTCCTGGCACCTGGGACCCACCACTGCCAGCCTGGTCCACGTTTGTCTCGGGGACAACTTCAGCCACTCTCTCACATCACCTGGAGCCAATTAGGCATCCATTCTGAGCACCTGCTTTTGAAGCCCCGAGGGGTATATGGGGGAATTTGTTACCACTGCCTGGGGCCTCCCACCCCTCCACCCACTCCCTAGCCTCCCCCAGCGACAGCAAGCGGGGCCTTCTGAGCCTCAGACCAGATGCTGCCCTACCCCTGCAGGAGACCCCTAAGACTCCCCCAACACTGCTTAGCCCCCCACGGCCTTAGCCTGGCACCCCAAATGCTCACAGCTCTTACCCACCTGCCCCTCCTGGCACGCTCAGAGCTTCCAGGAAAAACCTGCCGCTTCCCCACTGCCCATCCCCTGACACCTCCACCCCGTGGCCCTGCTGCTCACCACAAGCATCCCTCCTGCCCCCTTCTCAGGTTGGAACCGGACCCAGTGTTCAAGGCCCAGGTGGACGTCACCTCCCCTGGGAAGCCCTGCCTGGGCCCAGCAAGCAGGAGGACCCCTGGGGCCAGCACCTATCGGGAAAGGCTGTGAGCATGGCACGTCGGCAGCCCCGCTGAGATGCAGCCCTATGGCACACACGCCTTGTGGCCTCTCCCCTGCCGGCCCTGTGCGGGCTCCTGCAGATGTACAGTTCTGGTTCGATTCGCAAAGAACAAGACCAGTAACAATAGACATTTTGCCAAATTCATCAGTTTCTGAATCTCTTCCAGTAACCTGTGGAGAAGACGGGTGACCATGTGCAGATGAGGGGGCAGTGGCATCTGAACTTCTGTTACTTATAGCACAACAGGGATTCTAGTGACCAGGTCAACACGGAAGGAGGTCTCTAGTGGCTGGCCACAGGGCTCTACCTCGGACTCGACCTGAGCAATATTTTTCATTAATTACTCAGATAATGACCCAGAAGAAGCCTCTCACACAGAGCAATGAGGGACAGCCCGCTGTAAATGGATGGGTGCCCTCAAGGACGGTACCATGTCTTTGTGTCAAGCGGTATCTGAGACATGGGAATAACAGGTATTCCAGGGATATTTGCTAACTGACTGAATGAATGGTATTTTGGATGGTAGTTCTGGCCGTCTTTCCAGCATTTTAAAATCTTGACCCTAACAAGATAAAATAAATCGTGGTAAACAAGAATTCCCAGAAATGGGCTCTAAGTTTATGGCGCAAACATAGACTTGACATTAACGGGTAACTCTTAGTTGAATACAGTAAACTGATGTGACCGCCCCAAAAGAGATCTCTGACATCTCTAACAGGGGGACCCTGGCTCACTGCCCTGAAACTGGTCACCAGCCCTAACACATCCACATAGCAGGTGTGCTATGCATGTAAAGGAGAATCGGTCCCTCTGTGCACTGGGCACACAGGCCCCTAACCAAGCATCCCCTCCCACCCTCTGCTGGCAGTAGGATTCTCTGCAAGTCTGAGGTTCAAAGGCACGAGAAGGGGTGCTAGGGCTGTGCCCCAGTGAGCGTGTGTTTTCGAGGGGGCACTAACACAGTGGGATGGGCCCAGGGACAGAAGTCTGAAGCGGGGGGGGGGTCCCGGCCTCCCCAAACCCACAGCCCCGAGAAGGTGGCGGGAGGTCTCAGGAAAAAGCTCATCTGTGTAATCACCTTCATTCATTCACTCAGGAAATATTTATTGAGCGCTTAACCGGTAGGCACAGCTGTAGACATTTGGATTCTTTTGTGGGGAGAGGAAGAAGGGAGACAGACAATGGTTACCGAACACAATAAATAAGTAAATGATGCAACAGGAGAGAGGGTGGTAAGGGCACATGCCACTGTCTTCTGCAGCAGCCCCCATGGCTATGGGACAGCCGTGCAAAGGCCCTGAGACACGGGCATGCCGGCCACTGGAGGACAGCAGAGGGGCCAGGGTGGCTGGGGAGGGGGAGGAGGGAATGACAGGGGCGGTCTCAGGGACCTGACGGGCAGGGCTGTGGACCATTTTAAGGGCTTTGGTTTTTCCTCCAAGAGACACAGGAAGGTCTAGAAGGTTCTGAACCCACAGTGTTCTGTCCTGGCTTCCACTCCAAAAGGTAGGTCTCCAAGTCCTACCTTTGCCCCCTCTCCAGAGGCTACCGCAGAATATAAAATGGGGCGGCCATGTACAAATAGTTTGGTGGTTCCTTAAACCTAGAATGACCACGTGAGCCAGCAATTCCCCTCCTAAGTATGCACGCCAAAGAACTGCCAACAGAACTCAGACAAACACATGTTCATAAGCGATGCTATTCACAACAGCCAAAAGGTGGAGACAACCCAAGTGTCCATCACACGAATGTGTATGTCCTCAGGATGGCACATTGCTCAGCCGTGGACACACGCTACAGAGAATGAAGGTCTGACACAGGCTGCAACGTGGATGAACCTCGAAAACATTCTGCTGAGGGAAAGGAGCCAGACACAACAGACTTCGCATTAGATGATTCCACAAATTTCCAGAATAGGCAAAGCCATAGGAACAGAAAGCAGATGACAGGCACACCTCAGAGGGACTGTGGGTTGGGTTCCAAACCATTGTAACAAAGCAAATATGGCAATAAAGCCAGTCACATGAACTTTCCGGTTTCCCAGTGCATGTAAAAGTTATGTTTATATTATACTGTTGTCTATTAAATGTGCAATCGCATTGTATCTAACAAAATGGACGTACCTTAATTTTAAAATACTTTGTTGGGCTTCCCTGGTGGCGCAGTGGTTAAGAATCCACCTGCCAATGCAGGGGACACAGGTTCGAGCCCTGGTCTGGGAAGATCCCACATGCCGCAGAGCAACTCAGCCTGTGTGCCACAACTACTGAGCCTGCGCTCTAGAGCCTGCAAGCCACAACTGCTGAGCCCACATGCCACAACTACTGAAGCCTGCGCACCTAGAGCCCATGCACCGCAACGAACAGTAGCCCCCGCTCGCTACAACAAGAGAAAGCCTGCGTGCAGCAGTGAAGACCTAATTCAGCCAAAAAATAAATTAATTTAATTAAATTACTAAAAAAAAAAACCCAAAGGTATTTAATAAAAATAAAATACTTTGTCGCAAAAAACAAATGGTCAGTTATCACAGAAACGCCAAAGATCGCTGATCACAGATCACCGTAACAAATATAATAATGAAAACGACTGAAATATTACGAGAATTACCGAAACGTGACACAGAGACACGAAGTGAGCCAATGCTGTTGGAAAAAATAGCACCAACAGACGTGCTTGACGCAGGGTTGTCACAAACCTCCAACATGTAACAACCAGTATCTGCGAAGCACAGTAGAACAAGTTATGCCCGTCTGATGGTTTTGACAGCTGGGAGGAGTGGGGACGGAGAGTTAGTGTTTAATGGGTACGGGGTGTCCTTCTGGGAGGATGCAAATGTTTTGGAACCAGATAGAGGTGATGGTTACATGACACAACACTGAAAGTACCAAATGCCACTGAATTGTACACTTTACAGTTACTGATTTTATGGGATGTATTTTACCTTAATTGGAGATGGGGGCCACACAAGCCCGACTCAAGATGGTAGCGGCTGCAGTGTCGACCCCCACTTGGGGCTCCTGCCTCCTACACCCTCCCCCCACAAGGGGGAGGCCACTAGCTCAGCACACAACTTCAAGAACTCGCTGTCACCAGCTAGTGACCATAAACACCCACTGGCATCAGCCCACCCAGAGCAGCCGTGTTTCAACCCAGAGCCTGGTGCAAATGGGGTTAACCAGTGAAAAGCACATGCTGGCCTGCAGATAGGTAAGGACAGGGCACCTGCCCCCAGGGAGTCACCCCTGGGCTATGCGTGGATGGGAGAGACAGACGCCCCACGGGCTGCCCCACTGGCTGGAGCTCTGTCCTGGGGACTGGGCTGGGGGCAGCTGCTGCTCCGCCCATCTTTCCCAGTTTCAATCTCCACCTCACGTCTCCCCTGTGGCAGGAAGTCATCTGCCTATAAGAGGGAAGGAGCCTCCCGAAGCCTAAGGATTTCTTTCCGTGGGTTTTCATAATTCACTTCTGTGAAATGCACCCCCCGCCCCCCCCCCCAAAATAATCAAAGACGACTGAGCTGCTCTTTGCCCTCCAAGAAGTGCTCTCTTCCCTTCCACACCCTGCATTTCAGGTCCTTCAACTGCAAATGGGGTCCAATTGCTCACTTGCATTGAAGATGGATGCGCTCCGGTTAAATTCTCCTTTTTCACTGTAACTCAGCTGGTGGAAAATGACAGGATTTTCAAGTAGACACGATCTGGAAAATTGGCCGGAGTGGCGTGTCAGAAGCGTGTGTTTAATTATGCAAACGCTGGCGCTGGGGGCGCAGGAGGCCTGTGATGAGCTCGCTGTTGGATTTGGGGGTTGGCAGCAAGTGGACATCGTGGGTGTAGAAAGAGGGTGGGCTGAGCACAAACAGAGTCACAGGTAGGCCAAATCCACTCCCCAACACGTCCCACGCACATGCCACGCTCCCTGGGTTCCGGCCGTGGACTCTGCATCCCACCCTGGTCTAACTCCCACTCCCATCCTCCTCCTGCACTGTGCCCAAGGGGGCACCCCCTGCTCAAATACCTTTGATGGCTCCCCAGCACCTGCAAGGCAACCGGGGTCTGGTTGCAGGGCTGTGCTGCCCGGCTTCCAATCCCAGCCCTTCCGCTTCGCAGCTGTGTGACCCTGGACAAATTACTTAACCACTCTGCCTCGGTCACTCATTAAGAGAAAATTCACGAAGCACCTAGCATGTTCTAAGATCTGGGGATACAGCAGAGAACAAAGCAGCGCTGACAGGCAGTAAAGAAAAGTCTCCCCACCAGCACGGAGGATCCAAAGAAGCTGAGTGGAAACTCTCGGTTCACTGGGGGAAGAGGTAGCGTGGGGAGGGCCCCTCGATTTCATCTTACGAAAGGCAGTGAGAGAGCAAGCCAGACAGATACCTGAGGGGCGGAGAGAACTGGCATGTACAAAGGACCTGGGGCAGAAGCAGCCAACCCAGGCAAATTAAGGTCCCGAGGCCACGGGAGGAGCTTGACTCAAAACTCCATAGTAAGGTAGATAGCTAGTGGGAAGCAGCCGCATAGCACAGGGAGATCAGCTCGGTGCTTTGTGACCGCCTGGAGGGGTGGGAGAGGGAGGGTGGGAGGGAGGGAGACGCAAGAGGGAAGAGATATGGAAACATATGTATAACTGATTCACTTTGTGATAAAGCAGAAACTAACACACCACTGTAAAGCAATTATACTCCAATAAAGATGTAAAAAAAAGAAAACAAAACTCCCCACGGCTTCTCATTTCACCCAGAATAAGCTCCAGAGTCCTGAATCTGAGTTCAATTTTCAGTGGATCATTCTGGCTACTGTGTGAAGTGTAGACTGTTGAGGGCAAAGGTGGGGCACCCTTGGTTAATCATGTCTCCCCCATGGCAGCTCTATGAGTACCAGTAACTGCCCCCACCCCGCCAGCCCAGCCTCAGGTCTCACCGCGAACCCTGCAGCAGCCTGGCACACACACCGCTGGTTAATTCAGTACTTATCATGATTGTTAACAGGGCACCAAAGAGCCCGAGGGTAGGCAGTGGAGGCAGACGCCTTAGGACAGGGGAAGGGGCTGAGCCGAGGTGGCCCTGTGCCCACCCTGGTGCTTGTGGCTGCTCTGCCCACCCGCCCCCCCCCGTCCTCCCCACTGAGAGGCGACCCCCAGGAGGGAGGGGAAGGAGGGTGAACAGAGGATCCACGTCCCCTCCCCACCTCAGGTCCTTGCCATCTGACCATAGCAGGAAGGGACTGGCTTTGGACTGGATACAGACTGAAAGTTTGCAACTGGCCCAGAGTGAATTTCAACAACCAGAAGTCCCTGGGAAAGGCAACACTCTGCCCAAGATGTGGGTGAGGGGTGGCCTGCACCCAGTGAGGGGTGCAGCCCTGCCATAGCTGGTGCTGTGGCAGGGGAGGAACGAAGCGGCCTCCCATCAGCCCTCAACGGGCTGGGCCCAGAGACTCACCGAGACTCCCCCAGCCCCTCATCCCCTCACAAGTGATGCTGGGTGGGGGCCTTTGGAGCCCCAGCCAACCACAAGAACATCTGCTCCTACTAACATCGAGAGTTCCAGAATCTCTGGGTGAACGCAAAAACAAGAATGTTAGGCTGCGGGTCAAGAGAACGCGTTTTAAATTCCATTCCACTTCTTCCTGGCTGCAAGGCCAAGGCTGGATGACCCCTGAGCAGTTCACCAAACGTTCGAGGAGGGGCTGGAGCCAGAGGGAGGCCTGGGGGGGGGTGGTGTGAATGCGGGATAATCTGCAATGGCAACTCAGCCTCTATCAACAGGTACCAACGACCACACAGTCAGAGACACAGGCATCTGGTCCACCTCCAGGATCAACACCACACCATACCCCCCACACCCCCAGTCTGTGGTCCTGGGGCAGGGGGGCTTCCAATCACAGCCCCATCCCACCCTCCGCCCGAGTCTTTCCCTGGAGTTGCATATAAGGATGCTGTCTCTGCTCCGGCTAATGAGCCCCACTCATCCTCTGCGTCCTCCCCCTTCAGTGAGAAACACCTGGGCTCCTCTCTTAGCTCTGACAGCATCACCTGAGCCCTCAGATCCCCAACCAAAGCACCTAAAATCCGTTCTATGCCTGAACTTCCCCATCTTGTGAACCCCCCATGTCACCAGTTTGAGTCTCAAATGTCCTTACTCTCAAACCCCCCGTGACCTGGGTAACATGATCCCAGCTTTCTGCAAAATTAAATGAAATGGTAGGATAGGCGGACACAGGCTAGCGGCCAGCAGATGAAAAACACCCACAGCAGAGGTTCCACACGGCGCCGAGCCCTCCCAGTAGACCAGCGACAAAACCACCCAGGATCAGACACACAGGATGCTTCAGACCTGATTCGAAGGCACCACCACGTTGGAGTCATCCACAGCTCGCCTGGCTTCAAGCCCGACACGCACTTCTCAGCCCACGACGGCTCCAGGGCTCTGTGTCCTCGTTTGTGAGAAAATGGGTGCTTCTCCACTTAAATGCATTTAAGGACTGACACCTGAGCAACCTGGGCGTGGTGAGCTGACCACTTGCAGGTGAGGCGGCTGATTTGGGAGAACCGCCCTCCCTACCTGGTCCCACGGCTATCTCAGGGGCTCAGGGTTCAAGCCCCTGTCCTGCCACTGGCCTGCTGCCTGCATCAGCACCCCTCCCTGTAAAAAGCTGGGGGGAGGCTTCCTCTGATATTCATCAGGTGAGGGGCGGGAAGAGGTGGAGGCTGCCGGCCCTGGAGTCCTCCAAAGGCACGATTCTCGTGCTGGGAGCTGGGGGTTAATTAAATGGTTATTTGTTCTGCCTTCCAAATGGGGGAAATACGCACCCTAAAGAGCTTTCAGGAGAAAAAGTGCTGCGTGATGATTATTTAATATTTTATGGGTCCATAAATACACCAAGCGCTGTCAGCCGCTGGCTGCCGGGAGCACCCGTCAGCAGGTGGCATGCTCTGGGCGCCCCTGACACCCGGTTCCCGGTTGGCAGCAGCCCAGGGTCCCTCTGAGTTCAAAGCCGCCGAGACCAGGCAGGGGGTCCCAACCCCGGATGCATCCTCACCCTCCCTCCTGGAGTCAGAACTTGGCATCCTGGGGGCTAGGGATGGCACCATGTGTGCCGTGGTAGCAGTTTGCTGCTGCTTCCTGGGGGCTACGCAGGGGCCCTCCTTCCACATGTGGAAGATGGGGGTGCAGAAGCGCCGGCCTGCCTGTGCCCTGCCGCCCAGTGTTCGCTGCAGGAAGCGATGGAGAACCATCACACAAGCCACCAGCCCTGTCGGCCTCTGATCCCAGACCCGTTTCCAAGTAGCTGAGACCACTCTTCTAAAAAGTATTTTATGATAAGAGATCACAAATACCTGGCCAGGAATAAAAAATGTTTGGACATACTTCATACACATTGGCTTTACCTTAACATAATAAAAAAGAGTACCTGAAATGTCTGCTTTCTTGGTGTCACATTTGCTTTGAATCAAATTGAGGTCTCCCACCCCGAGACCCTGCCTGATCTAGTCCCCCTGCCCCTCCCCCCGCAGCTGATCCTCCTTCCAGTCTCAGGGTCCATGGTTCTGGTGGTCTCCACTCAGAACCCCCCACCAGAGACCTACTCTTCCTCCTGCTCTCTCCAGAGATTTCTGGGGTGGGGCTGGGGCCCCCGTGGGAATGTGAGCCCCTGGGGGCAGAGCCATCCCACTGCCTCTCTGACCCCGCAGGGCCCGGCTTCCCCCTTGTCCACTATATGCAAACACTTGTTCGGCAGACACTCAAAACTCAACTCAGATGACACAAGGGAAAGTGCTTTTAAAATCCATAGATTGCTCTACAAACACAAGGCGGTATTATCGGCTCAGAAAGAATCCGTCTTCCACGCTGTCCAGAGGCCCACGAGCTCATTCCTCCCCATGCCAGCCCGGCTCAGCTCTCGGCAGCACCCTCCCGAGAATGTCCGCTCCATGCTGCCCAAGGCCTCACGGCCCCCAAGTCCCCCAACCCCAGAGCCTCAGAGCAGAAGTGGCAGGCTCTGATCCCCACGTTCCTTTCAGCCAGGAGGAAGTGGAGGCTCAGAGTGGGCAAGTGGGTACTCGAAGGCCACACAGCAAGTCAGTGCCCATGCCAGGGCGCTGGGCCCCACGCCCAAGGCCTTGTCCACGCAATTTCTTCAGGAACAGAGCTTTCCAAGTTAACACACCTGATGAGAAAAAGGAAGATGCTCTCATTTACGAAAAAGAAAACTCTTAAGTCCAAGCATAAGCTAGGAATAGCTGCGGTTTATCAGAATTTTCAGCTTGTACTGCCAGGGAAAGCTCGGGGAGAGCTTTTAACACTTACTTGTAAAACATAAGGCACCAAATCGCTTGCGTGCCCCAGTGTCCAGCTGCCCCAGCCCCCTTCATCTGGGGACAGCTTGGCCTGATCAAAGAAGACAGTTTCTGAATAGGAAGCTGGCCTCAGAGCATGTGCCCGTGTGTCCAGGCCCGTCCAGGTGTGCCATGGACTATATCAGATGGCCAGACAGACAGACACTCTCCAGCCCTCAGGGCCCCTCCCCCTCTCCCTCGCTGAGCTGCAGACCCTCTGGCTCCCTGACAACAAGCCCCTCCCACTCGGGGCCTCGCTGGCTCCTCACTCAGCTGAGTGTGCTGGGCAGACACCTGGACTCTGCCTGGGTGGAAGCTGGGGCACCATCCCTCCAGGAGCCTTTCATTTTGGGCCCCAGTGGTTTCCTCACAGAGTACCTGGTTCAAATCCTCCAGACCCCTCGGGATACTGTAAGGTCCAAAAAGATAAGCACGATATGCCAGGTTAGTTGTTTAATCATGGCCTCTAGTGGGGAAGGCGGGCGGCAATAGTGTGTCTTGTTTACCATTCTATCCTGGAGCCTCGTACAAGACAAAGCACAGATTTATGGAGCACCTGTGGTATCCGCTGAAAAAGGATGGATGGGTGGGTGGATGGATGGATGACTGGATAGGTGGATGGATGGATGGATGGATGGATGGATGGATGGATAGATGGGTGGGTGATTGGATAGATGGGTGGATGGATGGATGGGTGGATGGATGGATAGATGGGTGGGTGATTGGATAGATGGGTGGATGGATGGATGGGTGGATGGATGGATAGATGGGTGGGTGATTGGATAGATGGGTGGATGGATGGATGGATGGGTGGATGGATGGATAGATGGGTCAGTGATTGGATACATGGATGGATGGATGGATGGATGGATAACTGTTTCAATGAAGAGATGGTTAATATGGACAAATGGATGGATGGGTGGGTGCATGGTTGGGGGATGAATGGGGTGGTAGATAAATGGGTGGATAGGTGAATGGGTAAGAGGATGGTTTGTTGCAAATGGACAGGTCAGTGGGTGGATGGGTGGACACACGAGCAGATGGCAGAGCTGGAAATAAAACTCTGGTGTGGCAGGATCCGAGTTCCCTGCTTTTTCAACCCTCCCCTCCTCCACTCCTTTTCTCTCAGACACTACTTGGGGACAAGATGACAGTGACAAGTGACGGGGGCGAGGCTGCAGACCCATGTGGCCTCCAGTTGTCAGGAAGTCTGACAGCCCATCTCGCTGAGAGCCAGGCCCTCCTTCCCTTCCCCATCCCTCGCTCAGCCCTCACTTGGTGTCCAGGGGAGGAGAGGAAGAACTCTGCCACCTCTTGTAATCACAAGGAGCAAACAAAACAAAACACTCCTTCCCCGCTCGTTCCCAAAATAGCCTCTCTCACCACCCAGACATGCTGGCTGGCTGGCTCTCCCTCATTCAAACCTGACTAGGCAGATTTTCTAGAGCCCTGAGCTGGGGATGGGGGAGGGAAGGGGCAGGAGAGGCTGGACTCCCACCAGGTCTAGAAGGGAAGCAGGAAGCTGACTGGCGTCAAGCCCTGTGCTGTGGTGTCACGACATGGAGAATCCCCAGTCCACCCTGCCAGGAAGGCACTGTGACCCCCATTTCTCATACAAGTAAACTGAGGCCCAAAGAAGGGAAGTAACTGCTCAAACTTGCATAAGCAGGTGTGGCTAACTCCACCAGCCTGCTTCCCCCACACCCTGAGCCTCCTCATCCAGGGGCTCTGCCAAAGAGTTGGAGGGGAGAAAGCAGATGTGGCAGGCCAACGCAGGGTAATCAGGGAGGGCTTCCTGGAGGAGAAGACAGGATTCAAAAGAGGATTTCAACCTACAGCAAATGAAAGGTAGAGCAACACTGGGGGGACCTTGGGAAAGTTCCTGGAGCCCTGTTAGCCTCAGCTTCCTCATCTGTGTAATGGGAACAAGAACCCTGGGAGGGAGGTGGAGTGAGGTTCAAATCAGATAAAGAGTTAGGGCCGCCCTCTGATGGGCACTGAGCCACATGGCTCGGTGGACATTCAGGTGACTCAGGGCCCCTCTGCTCCACTCTTCTCACAGGCACAGCGAGGGAGGTTCGGAGGGGGCAAGGTCAGGGGCCGCTGATGCGCCCAGGTGCAGGTGAATGAACCCCACTGGGGCTCTGACCTGAGCTGAGAGGCAGCTGTCAGCTCTCCCCACCGCCAGCCTGGCCCTCAAGAGCGCAGGAAGCAAAGTGGGAGCAGCCTGAGAGGGGAGCTGGAAGTGGCTCGGCCCCAGGCCCTGACCTTCCAGCCTCCTCCAGTGCACACCTCCCTGCCACGCCTGCTGTCCAGAGGCAACAAGCACGTTCTCACCTCTGGGCCTCCGCCCACGCTGTTCCTCCTGGCCAAAGCACCCTTCCCCATTCTCCTTGGTATGCTCCCCACACACCGACATCTCAGGTGGGACCACACTGACTTCTCCCTCACCATCTCAGGCCGGTTCTCCCCAAGGGGCTCCCAGCCCCGAGGAGCACACAGAGAAGCAAGTGGCCGGGTGCACGGAGCCTTGTCAGATGGCCTCTCCTCCAGGAAGCCTCCACCCTCCTCGCCCTCACCTTCCCGGAAACAGCTGATCACTTCCTCCTTTAAGCCAAACTTTGGCGGGGCTCAAACTCACACAATGCTCCACCTACTGCCGCAGAGACTTCCTGAATAATCATGATCCTTCCCAGACCCGTCGCTTCTCTTGGGCTCCACGCACTGGCCAGGTACAGGCCACCGTCATCTCTCACCTGGACACAGGCCACAACCTCCTCACGGCCTCCCCATCCCTGGCACAAGGGACGGAACATCCAGTGGCCAGAGCGGTCCTCTCCAACACAAATCGGATCATGCCGTAGCCCTGCTCGACCCCCCCAGTGCCAGGGCTCTACCCCACCCCGACCCACCCCTGCACAGTCTGTGCTTCCCCCTTCCAGCCCCATCTTCCTGCAGCCTTCCTGGCCTCGGGATCCATTCTAAACCCACCACTTTGCCCCTCCACACCACTGCAGGTGCTGTGTGCTCCAAGGAACAACCGTCTCCATCCTGCTAGGTCCTCCTGACAAAGTCCTGCTGCTCCCCAGGGCTCAGCTCCAACGTCACCACCTCCAGGAAGCCTGCCCTTGTGTTCCCAGGGAAGCCAGGCTGCACTGAGCAGCAGAAAGGCAGGCACTGGTTTGAGCTAGGACTGAACTCAGGCATCCCGGTGCAACTAACCTGCTGTGCGACCTCAGGCAGGTCGCTGAGCCTCTCTGAGTGTAATCCTCTTAGGAGTCTAACCAGGAAACAAGGACCCACTTGAAAAATTTAGAACAGAGGGAATTCCACCCAGTCATGGGGGTGACAAGAAAGCTGAAGCAGCCCAGAGTGGGGACAAGAAGCTGCCACCAGGCTTGGGCAGTGAGAGCAGGCAGGCCAGGGTCAGGAGCCTTACTGGCCAGGGTCAGGAGCCTTACTGGCCAGAGCAGGAGCCATGGCACTGTCCTCCAGTGGAGCCGCTGCCAGGGATGCGGGGGAAGAGAGGGTGCCGTGTGCACCCTCACCCTGCCGTTTGAACTTCTGCCGCTGCCTGCCCTGGGCTAAAGTCCCCCAGACCAGAGCATGAGTTCCCTGCCGTCCGCCGCAGGAGAAGGGGGCAAGTGGGTCTGCGAGCACAGCCCTTCTCCCACCTGCCAAGCAGAGCTGACGGCATGGTCACGCCTAGCAAGGCCAAGGCCGTGTTCCAGGAGCTCTGCGTGACTTAGCTTCCGTCTCCCCGCGGAGTCCCAGGCTTGTCAGGGCCCTGGACCAGTCCTCTAGGTTCCCACGGACTCGGGTGCTGTCCGAGGTGCTGAGACCCCCAAGTTCAGAGGGTAACACAGCGTGGAGAGAACTAATGTTTTCTGGGGGGGTTGTGGAGGGGGCGGCCCTGGGAAGCTCCCCGAGGGGACAAGATCAGAAGTGATTTGAAAGTAAAAATTAAAATACTGAGGCAGGGCAAGTTACCGAGGGAGGCATTCCCGGGGGCGCGGAACAGCACGTGAAAAGACACTGGGGGCCCCGTGGGTACCAAATGAGTTCATAGGCCAGAAAGTGCTTGTGCCCCAAGGCACCCCATGTGGATGGGGGCCCTGACTGTCATGGGGGACTGGCCCAAGGCCCCCCGCCTCCTAGGGACCCAGCTGCAGGCTAGGTTTTCCTTACTGGTCCCAGGGGTCCCCCTTCAACTTTCCGAAGCAAAGCTCATGCCTAGGATTGAGGGCACAGGCTGCGTTTCTCTCCTCTTTGCCCTCTGCCTCAGGCACATTGATTAAAAATGGTGAATGCTGCTCTGTCCTACCCTCTGGCACTGGGCTCCAAGCCCCTGGAAGCTCAGACCTGACCCCAATGCCAGGTTCGAGGTACCCGCTTGCTGCCTATCCAACAGCAGTGGCCAAGCGATCAGCAAGGGGAGAGGGTGGCCTCCTTCCCTGGGGGCCTGTTTCTCAAAGGTTCCCCCTCCTCTTTTTATTATTCTTCCCCTATTTCTTCTCAAGTTCTGGAGAGCTGGAATTTGAACCTGGGGGGGGGGGCGGTCAAAACTGAGAGCCTGGGCAAATGACACAAACAGACAAATTCCTGAGGAAAGAAAACCCACAAATGACCACTCAACATAGGAAAAGATACTCAACCTCACGCTCAAGCTACACCAAGCTACCATTTCCCGCTAACAGGTTGCTGGTGGGCAGGTACAATAGTACAACCCCATGGAGGGGAATTTCTATACCTACCAAGTTTACAAATGCATTTGCAATTCCACTTCCGCACATTTATCCTAAGGTACACCTGCATACGTATGCAATGATGTTGGTAAAAAGTTATTCATTCACGAGTTGTTTCCAGTCCTTTTCTATCAGGAATAGAACATCAATTAGTAGAGGCCTCACTGAATTCTGGTACATTCGCAAAATGGAATAGTATGCCTAGGTCAAAAAAAAAAAAGAAAGAAAGAGGAAGTTATGTACTGGTATGCAAAGATCTCTGGGATTTATTATTACGAAAAAGCAAGAGACAGAACAGTGATCGAGATGCTGCCTTTTGTGTAAGAAAGGGGGGATAATAGTAGATATTTGTGTCTCCGTCAGAAACACAAGATATTAATAAAAGTGATTCGTACTTTATTAGTAAGAACATGGAAAAACAGATGCAGATGGGATGAAAAGAACAGGATGGGAATGAGTTACTTCAATGAACACCTTCGTATCTTGGCTTAATATCTGAACTATGGAAATGTATCAATATTACCTACTGGATCAAATAGCTGGTCAGAGTGGTTTTATTTATTTTTATGTGACCCTGGGCGAGTAACACATTTCTGAAGGTGCTAGTGTTAGCAATGAAACGGAGCCTTAGCCTCTCTGTAATATTATTATATTGATGAAACGTGAGAATCTCTAAAAGGCACTTAGACCACCAAATCGCAGGTAGCAATCACTCGGTAATAACAACTGACAAGGAAGAATGGGGCTATTAGGACCCAACTCCTTCATATAAAGCACAAAAATGACTGGGTAAAACCTACATATTGGATATATTTTTCATTCAGTTAACAGAGCTTTACTGATTATCAATGATACATACTGCTTGCCATTAAGGGGCTTAGCGCGAGAGACAGTCGCTCGCACCCAGGCTGTTTTGAGACTTTCTGTGTCTATGACCATCCCCCTATTCCAGATGGAAAAACTAAGGCTTAGAGAGGTCAATCCATCTGCCTAAGGAGGTCTCAAAGCCAGTCAGTAAAAGGAGCCCAGTTCCCTCAGCTTCAAAACCCCCATTGCTGCCCCACTGCCGGGGGAGGGCATCCTCAACCCCCAGCTCCCAACAAGCACCAGCACCTTCCCTGCATCTCTGGTAGAAATGCAATGAAAATGCTCAGCTCCAAGTAACCTTCCTGGGGCCCCACTTAGAACGTGGCAGAGCCGGGGCCGAGGGCAGTGGACGACAGAGCACCAACCATGCCCGGGCCTCCAGCCACACAGCGGGGACCACTCATGCCACAAACATGCCCTGAGCTCCTACTATGTGCCAGCCCTGTTCTAGCCACTGCGGACAGCAAGTTGGGGACAGCCTCTCTCCCACTGCAATGTAAGCTCCCTGAGGAGGGGAGGTGACCATTTAGTTTGTGAGACAGAGTGAGGCAGGGCCAGGGCACCGGTGATAACACGGGAGGGGTGTCAGGACTAGGAGAGAGCAGGGCCAGGCAGCCAGGTGGGCTTTGAGCAGATCTTGGAGGACGTAGAGGTGTCCAAGGGGACAGCATCTCTGCTGGAGGAAGATGAAGTGCCAGGGAGCAGGGTGACCGAATCCCTGCTCTCCTCCTGCTTCCTGCAGGGAGTACAAGGCGGGGCAGGGGACCCAAGGCCTTGTGGTCCACTGTGAGGACTTGACTCAAACCTTCCAGTAGTTTCCATCTCCTTCCAAATGGAAGCTGGAACCATGCAATCAGACCCCGTCTTTAGTGGATCTCCCTAAGTCTAACTGTGGTGTGGGGGATGGAAGGGCCAGCGGGGCAGCTGCAGAGTGAGGGGAGGCCAGGCTAGCATCAGTGGCCTGTCCAGGGTGTGGCCAAGGTGACAGAAGGAGGGCTGGCTGCTGGGTTGCTTCCACAGGTGGGCCACAAGCCTGGGTGTTGGGTTGAATGGAGCCGAGGTTTCTAGCCTGAACAACTGGAAGGACAGAGGAGCCAACACCCGGGGAAGGAGGGAGCTGCTGGAGGCACCGGGTGGGGCGATTATGAGGATGACTGCTAACAGCACTCCCATTTTGCAGATAAGGAAACTGAGGCACACAGAGGTTAGACTTGCCCTTTGCAGAACCAGGGCTCAGTAGAAGTCCCCCCACCAGGCTGCTGCCTCAGCACCCAGGCCTGCCGGGCGCCCCCAGACGTTGGCACAGCCGCTTCCCTTCATGGGGAAACTGAGGCTCAGAGTGGCAACAGGCCAGCTCCCCAGGTCTTCCTTGGGACTAAGGCCTGGGCCCCACAACCCAGGCAGGCTGAGCCCGCAGACTCCAGCCCTCTGGGAGCCCCCACCACCACCCTGCTTCCCCGTTGCCATGACAATCGCCTTATAATTCCTCACCGCCCAAGTGGCAGGGTGGACACAGTGTCTGGAGTATCCCAGCTGAGGCTACCAGGGGCTCCGGACTGGACAGTGCTGGCCTGGGCGGGTGGCTTTGCCCTCCTCCAGCACCGGCCCAGGGCCTGCCGTGCTCTGGGCCCCCTCTCTCCCCACTGCTGGGGCTCCGGACCACGGAGCTGTCCCACTCCCTGTGGGCCTGTCTGGTGTCCTCCCCTCTTCAGGCCGGCCTGGGGCCTCCCCCAGTCCCTTGGCTCCTGAGTTTCCACTGCGGGCAGTAAGGGGTGAGTGGGGAGGCCGGTGGTCCCCCCTCTCTGCCCAGGGTTCAGCAAGTAAAGCCAGGAGGAGGACTCGGAGGGGAAAGAGGCACAGGTGTGGCCAAGTGACACAGGCACGCGGTCAGGGATGGCCTTACGCTGAGTCTCTAACCAAGGCAGGCCCATGGGGCTGTGTGCACACATCTAGCCTAAGGCCTCGGCCAGTGCCCCCCACCCACCCCAAGCCCTGCTCACCCAGCTGCTCCTGGCCTTGAGGATGGGTCAAGCTCGGGTGGCCGTAACTGGGCACCATTGTTCCAGCGACTCGACATCTCACGAGGGTCTACACTGAGCCAGACATGGCTGGGCACGGAATTGCTGGCGCAGTGGGAGGAGAGGGGGCCAGGGGACCAACCGCAGGCAGGGACTGGACCACAGGGACGGGGCGCCATGGCAATAGGTTGGGAGCCAGGATGGGTGGGGTGACCCCTCGGTGTGAGGAGTTTAAAAGGAAGCTCCCCTGCCCCCAGCTTCTCACCAGGCTGGCCCCCGCCTCCCCACGCCCAGGGGTCTTCGGCAGTTCTACCTAAGGGATTTGGAGGATGTCTCCTTCCCAAAACAAGGATGGGCAGACCCCAGTACCAGCACAGTTCTACACAAAGTACTCAGGCCGACGCAAACTATTATATAGAGAATAGATAAACAGCAAGGTCCTACGGTATAGCCCAGGGAACTATAGTCAATATCCTGGGATAAACCATAACGGAAAAGAATATGAAAAAATGTATCTATATGTATAACTGAATCACTTGGCTGAACAGCAGAAATTAACACAACACTGGAAGTCAACTACACTTCAACAAAATTTAAAAAACAACAACAAAGTAATCAGGATGATGTCTGCTCTGTGTATCAGCTTCTTACGGCGGCTATAACGACTGCCACAAACTTGGTGGCTTAAAACAGCACAAATGTATTTGTTTGCAGTTTGAGAGGTCAGATGCTGATCAGTGTCTCATTAGACTAAAGCCAAGGCGTCAGCAGGACTGCCCTCCTTCTGGAGGCTGTCGGATGCCATGGCCCCTTCCTCCACTTTCCAAGCCTCTTCCCGCCTCTCCATCTCTCACCTCTGCTCGCATCACGACGTGCCGTCTGTGACTCTGGGCCTCTGTCTCGCTCTTTCAAGGACCCTGTGATTACACCGGGCCCTGGACGATCAGGACGCTCTCCCATCGCAGGGTCAGCTGGCTAGCAACCTCGGCCCCACCTGCTGCCTTAATTCTCCCTGCTGTGCGAGGTTACATATCCACAGGTGTGTGGACGTTTCTGGGAGAGGGGCACATTCTGCAACTGCCAGGTGCCCACCCCCCCTGGAACAGTTCACAGGAGGTCCCCCGGAGCTTGGATCCTTCCCCCCACCCCTCCCCTAACAACTTGCCCTCTTGTGACATGGGACGAGGAGGTGCAAAGGGGGGCTAGGGACACTACCCCAAGATGGACTCCAGAACAACCGAGGCAGGATGACCCCCAGCCCACCATCCAGACCAGGCTTCTCGAACTTGAGCATGCACAGTCCCCTGGCGGGGAGGGGGATGGGTGTCTCATCAGGAGGCAGCCTTGGATGCCGAAGGTCTGGCTGAGACTCACCTGTCCGCCCAGCTGCCAGTGAGACCAGGGCTGCTGGCCCCAGACAACACTGAGCGCGGCCAAGTGGGAGGATTTCGGCTCTACCCCATGTCATCGGAGCTGGGCTCATCAGTGCCCACGTTCGACTCCATCACCACCACACCTGGGATGCACTAAGCGGTCGCAACCCAAAGCCGAATCTTGCAAGGGAAGAACCGGGGACCCAGCTGGGGTCTGATCCCAGCTGCCTGGCTACCAGCCGTGCACCGTGTGGCAGTTAGGTATCCCTAGTCTAGAGCAGAGAAAACTGGGGGCCGAGAACAGTAACTAAGAGGAACAGAGCTGCAAATCCTGCTTTTACCAAGTACTGCCTGCGTGACCAGAGGCAAGTTCATAATAACCCTGAGCCTTGGTTTCCCTACATGTAAAATGGGAATAGACCCTGCCGTGTAGGGGGGTTAAAACAATATGCAACAGTATTTTAAGCCCTGCCATGTGCCCTTTCTATGAAGCGAAATAAATATATACACATGAGCACCTTCCCCTTGGGTGTTAGCAGGTTGGAGTGGGTCAGCTCCTCACTGGCAACCTCTACAAGCTGGATCATCCCATTTTACAGATGAGGAAACTGATGCGAGGGAGGCCCCATTCATCAGCCAGCTCTGGAGGCCCTTGAACCTGGCAGCCGGCCCGAGTCTGTGCTCTGGGCCACGGCAGGACTGCATACAGCAGGTGCTCAAAAGGCTCCACAGAAAGTCCAGATGCACATCGGACTGTATCTGATAACTGAAAGCCCACCACCTCTTCACCAACATGCAGTGCGGTTTTTATTTCTTCCCACTTAGGTCTCCTCCACCTGTTTTTCGACCTTCAGCCACGTGCCTCCTTGGGCATTGATGCCCGTGGCCTTGCCCTGGCCTGGAGGGCTGGGTCTCGCCCTTGAGCAGAGGCCCCCCCACCTCCGTCCACGGCAGCATCACTGTGGCTGCATCTGAGGCTGGCGCAACCCGCCCCCCCCCCCCCAGCCCGGCACCCGACGGCTCGGTGGTCGAGGGCCCAGTGGGGACGTGTGGCCTGGCTCGGGCCAAGGCCGCACAGCCGCAGAGGCGCCTGAGTGAGATGGGAGTCAGGCCCCAGGCCTACGTTCCACAAGCAGCCCTGCGACATGAGAGAGAACACAGCACACACCCGGCACGCGATGGTTCCCGCCCTGCTGATGTGGAGACCGAGGACTTTCAGACACGACGAATCTACAGCAGAGGGGGAAGCATCCACCGACGGAACACCAACCTCCAAACCTTAAATCACCTCTACGCAACCTGTCCACACCAGCAACACGCCACAGCTTCTGAAAGGTCTCCAACGGGTCAGGCGAGAGGCGAGGAGACACGGCTGGGGTCTGGCTGTGCAGCCTCTCCCTAGGACTCGGCTCTCCGTCCTACAGGGGGTGAGTCAGAAGCCAGAGGTGGGGGAGGAGCCCAGCCAAGGGCGATGGAAGCTCCCAGAACGAGGGCCACACTGTACCCCATGTAGGACATGTGCTCTCTCTCTGAATTCCGGCCAGGACCCCAGAGGCCGGGGCTCCCGTACACACCCCACAACTGGGAAAAGCCAAGGCCTCCAAGGCCAAGGGGCTCCTCCAAGGTTCTGTGCTAAGCGTTCAGGGCAGCCTGATTCCAAAGTCAAGGCCAGGACCTTGGAGAGAGCTGCTCCCTTCGGACGCCGCCCCTAGAGAGTGTCCACTGACTTAAAAAAATAAACGAATAAAGGTTCCATCTTTAGGATGTCTTCCCAGTTCGGCTGGGGTCTCCGTGGGCATCTGAAAGGGGAGAGGGGCCGGGCGGGGAGAGGCCTGGCTCAGCAGAGCCTGTACCAGAGACCCACAGACAATGGCAGCGGATGGAGACTCCATTTCGCAGTTGCGATCCTCATCTTTTCCTGATCATGGAAAAGAAATGAAGAGAGAGAAGAGATGAGAGGGGCAGGGAGAGGAGGGGGGAGACGAGGAGGGAAGGAAGAGAGAAACAGGTCCAGAAGCACCCAGCGCAGCTTGGGTGGCACCATCCTCCTTGCTTCACGGAACTGTCAGTTTTCCAGGAGAGAGGGGGGCGGGCGGACAGGTGCTGGGCCACAGGGTAAAACGTGTCCCTCACCCGTCTCAGCCTGCAGTCTCACGAGCCACCGGCTGGCCCGTCCATTCCCTGCAGACAACACCGAGGACCCACAGAGGGTCCTGCCCACAAGGCCCCCAGCCAGGGGGTGGCCGAGACCAGCCAGCACTCGGACCCTGGCTCTCCCCATGCCAGCCCGGACCTGTGGATAAATCAAAGAGGCCCGGGCTTCCCTGGTGGCGCAGTGGTTGAGAGTCCGCCTGGCGATGCAGGGGACGCGGGTTCGTGCCCCGGTCCGGGAAGATCCCACGTGCCGCTGAGCGGCTGGGCCCGTGAGCCATGGCCACTGAGCCTGCGCGTCCGGAGCCTGTGCTCCGCAACGGGAGGGGCCACAACAGTGAGAGGCCCGCGTACCGCAAAAAAAAAAAAAACAAAGAGGCCCCGCAGGGCCGGCAGCCCTCCTGCCCATCACGTCCCCCCACCCATGCCTGCGCCAGGCTGATGGGCCACACACACCCGCTGGACAATGCACCAGCCGAGGTGGTCCCAATGCCAACCCACAGCAGCCGCCTGGGCCACCGGGTTCCTCCTCAGGAGGCTGGGCTGGGGTCGGGGGCGTGGGGACAGCACCACCTCTGGATCACGCGGGGCGGCAGGTGGCGCCGGGCGGGAGTCAATGGCCATGGGGCCCTGAGCACGATCCTAACGTAACCTCTCCGGCTCCACAGCCCCGAAGGGAGCCAGGAGGCCCAGAGAGCTCTGGAGGTGTCCCCCAGGGAGACAACGCGACCAAATTCAGCCTGCGCCCCACCTGCGTGGATCCTGCGACACTGGCTCCGTTCCGGAACCTCCATTAAAAGGATTTTTCACCAAGGCCCAGGCGACCTGTGAGCAGCTGTTCAGGGAAACCACTCCCTTGGGGACGCTTCACGGCCCTCCCCGCTCATCCCCCTGCCCGGAGCCAACGCAAGCGCCTCCACCATCGCCCTCAACGTCCCTCTGCGTCTCTGCCTGCAGCCCTCCTGGTGGCCTCGCTGGCGCCGTACCCTGAGCGGGACAAGAATTCAGCCCGGGTCCCTGGCCTCCGCCCAGCATCACCCCGAAGCTGCCTACACCCCTTCCCCAAGGCAGGGCTGCAACTGGCATCAACTGAAAACAGTTCTGGCCCCCAAATCACAGCTGAACTGCCTTCTCAGGCACAAGAACGTCCACTGGTGCCCAGAGCCCCCTTCCTGGGTTCTGGGCAAGGTAGGACCCAAAGACAGGCTCACGAGGCGGGCAGGATCACATGAAGGGCCGCCAGCCACCGGCTGGGGAGGCCGAGGGAGCGTGGGAGCCACAGAGCCCTGCAGCCTGCAGGGCACATCCCACCTGCCTCGACGCCCTTCCCCTCTTCGGGGATCGCTAGGCTAACGGATGAAGCCTTTGTCAGGACAACCCCCAGCCCACTATTCCCACCCGAAGGGGGGCTGCTCAGAGACCCCAGACACACCACATCCCTCAGTCTGACACCTCTGACCCACCACGCCGGAACTGTTTTTTAGCAATTACACCAATCACTCACCTGGACCCTATTTCCTCTCCTCCCTAAACGACTCAAGGGGCCCTGAAAGTGGCAGAGGAGGGCACTGGCTCCCCCGCCCCGTTCATGCCCACCCCCACTCTGTCATCCGTACAAAACCCTGTCCCTCTGTAAAATCAATCCCCAAAACCACGGGCCCCAGAGAGTGAAGTGATTCACTCCCAGGTAGGTCCTGCTGACGTGTGCGGCTCCCCTGTGACCTCGCCCTGCCCAGGGATGGAGAGAATGAAGAGCCAGATGCCACCCGGCCAGAGGCACCATCCACGCATTCCCTTAGAAAGGCCAGCGCCTGACACCACGAGGGACCCGGTACCCTGAGATCTCACCTAAAGGAAGATCCAGAGAGGTGAACTGCGTTATCCCCGTTGCAAAGGTGAGGAGCCCGAGGCTCTCGGTCACGTGCATAATTGCCGTTTAAGCAAGGAGGGCTCAGCCACTCTGGGGGAGGGGGAGGGGTGTCCCGCACAGTGCAGAGCCCCAGCCGTCCACGCCCTCCAGCAAGGACCCCCCAGCACGGGCTCCACCTTCACAACCCAGGCAGCTTTTGTGAGGATGGAGCAGAGTGGGTTGTAGATGATGACCCTGCAATTGTACTCACAGGACCGCATCCTAAGGGGACAACTGGACAAGAGTACAAAGGACCGTGAACAAGACATTCAACACAGCATTCCTTATAACAGCAAAACTTGAAAGGCTCTGAATCTCCCACACCGGAGAGCAGTTCATTACGGCTTATTACGATTCCGCCGCACAGATGGACCATGAAGGCAGGGCTAGAGATGTCCACGATTACACTTATGTCCATGAGAGCAGGTTCTGGATATACTAAATGGCAAACACCAAAGGTCCAGGAAAGTCAGTGTACTACAATCCTGTTTCTTGCAAAATACATAAAAATAAGAATAAGAACGGGAAACAGATGCTGGCTGCATACGTATTTGAAAAGTGTGGACAAACACACTAGAAACCGCAGATTCAGCGGGTGGGAAATCAGATCTTTTTCCTCACCTGTCCTTTCTAACGTTGCTTTACAATGACCATGTATTGCTGACCTGATTATAATGTTTTGCTTTTTAAAGTTAGAAACACCCCGCAACAGGACACGTTTGGGCGACCTGACCTCCCACTGAGAATCTTCCCAGCTCCGGGATTGGACGACGGCCCCGGGGACGTCCCCGTCACCGAGCAGGGGCTCTGTGGCCGCCTCACCGTGAGCCCGGCCCCCGCCCAGCCACGTGGAGCAGGCGTGCGCGCGTCCCCTGCTCATCCCGTGGGCTTCCTTCCTGGATCCACGTCTGCTTTAATCACAACATCACCGAGAGAATATCCGATAAGAGCAGCAGCTGGCCCGCACGCATGCAGGCAGGTCACCTGCCAGGCCCCTCCTGGGACCAGAGGCAGCAAAGAGAGCCCACGTGCAGAGGATGTCTGGGATCCAGGTGGCCTGACCCCAAAGACAGGCTGTCCACGGTCAGCACGTCCCTCCCTCCCCTTCCTGGCTCCTCCCTCCTAGGGGTCACCCTCCCGGACCCCCTCTGGCCGACGTCCTCAGGTCTTTGCTCTGCAGCCCCAGCGGCAGGACCCCGAAGCCGGCCCAGGGGAGGTGACAGGCCGCCAGAAGCTCCCACAGGCGAGAGGCTTGGCCAGCATCGAGCCCCTTCCTGAGGCCTCTCGCGTCATCCATTCTCTTATTCACAAGTGTTTATTCACGGTTCCCTTGTGCTAGGCACGCCGCGGGGATGGCGGGAGGGGCACGGCCCCCGGCTTTCCCCTTGGGGCCCGCAGCCCAGCGGGAGAGGCAGACGTTGAGTGAATCAAGCTCTGATGCGTGATGAATGCCATGCAGGGGAGGCCGGGGGCCGACAGTGGGCGAGACCCCGCATCAGGCCAGGCCGCAGCTGGTGCTTCCGCCCTCCTCCCAGCCGCTCATCACAGTACCGGCCATAGCCAGTCCCTCACCCCCAGCCAGGCTCTCATCGAATTCCCAGAGCCCGGGGATGACTCCCTCCTGCGTTCCTCATCTGTCCCCCACGGCACGGGCCCCGCTCACTGATGCCCCGGCTGGCCAGAGGCTGGGGGAGGGACGCCACGTCGCGTCCTCTGAAGGGGGTCCTCGCAAGGCCCCTGCCCCACTGTTACTAATTGCTCAGACCGTGCTCTGGGCAATGCCACAGCCAGAAACAAACCCGGCCCAACCTACTGGCCAGTCAAAACCCGCTCTCTTGGGAAAAACATAGAAAAACCAACAGCCGACACCAGGCAGTAATAAAAATCATGCTACAAAATGGTCTCAAAATAGATCCCAATACACAATTCCCATGGCAACTGCCCCACGCCTGAGGGCTGCCTCCGGAGGAGTATGGACATGGGGCAGGTGGGCTCAGGCGCTCCGGGACATGGCACACCTCGGGGGCAGAGGGCCCGGCCCCCTTTCCAGTCCTGTGTCTTCTCCAGTGACAGGGTGAGTTAGGAGCTTGGGGCTCCAGCAACAGCCTAGAACGTGTGGACTGGGACGGGCCTCAGGAGAAGCTGCCCAAGCCTGCAGGACCTTCACAGCTCCTCCCTGAGCCCAGGTCCCCAGCACCACCTCCCACGAGGCAAGGTGCCAGGCCCCACAGGGTGGGAGAGGTGGGCAGCGGCCAGTCCAGCGGGGGGACACGACAGGAGGGAGAAATAAACAAACAGCCATGGGTCCAGCCACAGAGTCCCCGCCTCAGCCCCTGCAGAATGGAGTGTGGGCCCAGACAGTGACAGCGAGGAAGCCCTGGGTCCTCGGCTTCAGGACCTAATCCCCACTGAACGGCCAAACCAACACCCAGCAGACACGAGCTCAAAGCCTTGCCTCAAAGAGGCAGCAAGGCGATCAGCGGTTGCTTCGAGCTGGTGGAAGGGGGACGGGGTGATGGTTAAAGGGCACAGGGTTTCTTTTTGAGGCGATGAATGGCTCTAAAAGTGACCGTGGACTTGCACAATCTGTAAATATGCTGCGAACCATGGAGTTGCACACCTTGAGTGAGGAAATGTGCCGTCTGTGAACTGTGTATCTCAACAAAGCTGCTACAAAGAAGCAAGAAAACCCCGCCAGACCTGTGCCAGCAATCAGGAGGGGCACCTTAGCAGGACCTGGCCGATGCCAGGTGAGCAGCGGGGACACCAAACATTCCACCGATCACCTCGACAGTCAATGTCTCACTTGACAGCCCTGATAATCTGACCTGCTAAACGCCAGTAGCCCACTTTTCAGGTGGGGACAGTGGGGTTACGAGAGCTTCCGGAGCTCACCAGGGCCGCAGAGCTGGCAAACACAGGCTGGAGAGAGAACTCGTGGAGACGAGCGAAAAGCCAGCCGTCCATGTTTGAGACAGGGGGCTTAACACCTTGCAGGTTGTGAAGACACCACCCAGGAGGCGGCCCAGCCTCCCATTTCCTTCTGTGGTGGTGGGACCTCAGGGTCCCACAGAGAGAAGAGAACCCATTCCAGCATGACACTGAGTGCACAGCCCACCCAGTGCCCCAGCTTCCTCCAAGGCTGGATTTGGGGCGACCTCCTCCCAAAGCTGGGCCCCACTGCTCCAGCCCAAGGCAGCTCTGCCCTCCCTGCCGCCTCAGCCGCCTGGGCTGTCTTTGGATCCTTCCAGCTCTAGACCACTGTGCCCACCAGGGAGACAAAACCCCGAGCTTGTTTCCCACGGCCCGTTTGGGGTGTGTGATGTACTGAATGTTTGTGTCTCCCCAGTGTCCATATGTTGAAACCCTAGCACCCAATGCAATGGTATTTGGAGGTGGGGCCTTTGGGAGGTAACTGATTATAGATGGGGTCATGGGGGTGGAGCCCCATGATGGGATTCACGTCCTTATAGGAAGAGGAAGGGACCAGAGCTCTCTCTCTCCAACACAGAAGGATACAGCGGGGAGGCGGCCATCTGCAAACCAGGAAGGAGGCCCTCACCCAACCAGGCTGGCACCTTGATCTGACTTCCCAGCCTCCAGAGCTGTGAGAAATAAATTTCTATTGTTTAAGCCACCCAGCTTGAGGCACTTTGTTATGGTCACTGAGCTGACCAAGACAGGCTGCCAGGGCCAGGTGGACAGACAGCAGTGCCCCCAGTACTATGTCTGTGAGGCAGGGGACCCGGTGCTCCCGTTTCCCGGATGAGAAGCCTGACGCTGTTTCTCATACAAAGCACACAGCTATGGAGCAGGGAGCCAGGACTCGAACCCAGGACCTCATGCCCCAGCGCCCAGCTCTGCCCAGAAACCTGTGTCCCCCCCACCCGGCCAGACGGCCTCCCTCCCCACCTTCTGCTCCGCTTGAGGCCCTCCTCCTTCGCCGACACTGAGACGGGACCCGTGCGGTCAGGGTCACAAGAGCTCAGACACCCGGTGGCCCTGAGGCCAAGCAGCAGATGGGGTTTCAGCACAGGGTGGGGCCTTCAGAGGCCCCTGTGCACGGAACGTGCTTCCCTGAAAGCCACACCCAAGGGCCATGTCCCCTGGCATGTCAGCCCAGAGACGCGCTCTTCCTCCCCCCAGAGGCTTCCCCACGCTGAGTGCTCGTATGCACTCCTGGCCCGGTGACACAGATGCCGTGTGGAGCACCAGAAATGGCACCGGCCACGGAGTCAGACACACTGGGATTCAAATCCTGGCTCCACGCTATTTGTCTGAGTGAGCTATAGGAAAATTACTTCATCTCCCGGAGCCCTGGGTGTCCACCAGCCCCAAAGGGAGCAGAGGTGGAAGGACTGAATGAGGTAATAATGTTCACGGCGGGGCCTGCTCGGGGCACGGGCACTGCCTCAACTGGAAACGAACACCAAAACCCTCAGGGACTGGGGGATGAGGGGAGACATCCCATGATCCCCTGCACGCCTTTCCACGCACCCCATCTCCTGGGCCTCCTATCTCCCCCAAATGTGCTGGGCTCTCTCAGCCCTCACCCAAGCTGCCCCCTGCCTGGAGGGCCTGTCTCCCCTCCCTACTCCCAGGCATCTTCCACGGCCCAGGCCAGCCTCAGCTTCTCCCAGAAGCCTCTTGGGACAGACCCGCTGGTGCTCGCCAAAGCTGGCAAACCTCACATACTTCCTCCCGCACACAGCTGGACTACATCTCCCAGACTTCTTTGCAGCTAGGCAGGATCGCATGACTGTGTGCTGGCCAATGGGATGTGGGCAGGCATGAAACACACCAATTCCAGGCCTGTCTCTGCACACACCTCCAAGCTCTCTTTCCCCATTGGCTAGCTGAACGGAGAGCACTCCAAGGACCTAGAAGAAGGCACAGTCACAAGATGGAAGAAGCCTGGGGCCCTGAGTGACCTGGTGGAGCAGAGTCTCTAACCTGCATTCACTCGAGCAAAATAAACTTGTATTGTGCTAAGTCACTGGGACCTGGGGGTGTCTGTTACAGCAGTCAGCCTATGCTGACGAATACACAGCCCCGACTCCTCTCCAACAACAAACATGTCCAGTCGTGGCTCCCTCCTCAAGCCCCCTCCTGGCCCTCGGTCCTCTGCACCACCACTAGCCAGGTTCTTGTCTGTCTCCCACGCTGGTCTATGACCAAGGTGCAGCCTGTCACTTCCTCATTTCCATTTCCCTAGCTGGGGCTGGTGCAGAGTGGGCAACCATAAATTTTGCCCCATGAGGACACCAGAATTCCTCAGAATAGGATCACCTGGAAAATAAGAAGTTTGTTCCCAGAGGGCCTTCCAGTCTTAGCTTGTGCCTGATTCTCCAAGTGTAAGCAATGACTATGGATCAGCCTCATGTCAGACACCGTCCTAAGCTCTTCCCAAGTACATGCTCACTTTACCCTTCCCAAAACCGAGGTAAGTCACTTGTCCATGGCCCATGGCAGGCAGGTTACAAGAACTGGATAAAAGCCAGGCCGCGGGGCCCCGGAATGTACATGCTTCCCCCAGACGCAGGCCAGCATCGTGTTTGTGCCCCCTCCGGCCCCACCTCCTGCTGAGGACACAGATCCAGGCCATGACAGTCCGGCCTGAGGGTCAATCGTCCCCAGGGCCGCCCTCGTGAGCTGCTCACCCTCAGATCAGCTGAGTGCAAATTCCGGGCACTCAGGGCAAAGGAGTCAAGAGGGACAGACACCGTCCCCCAGCTGAGCAGAAGTGAGGCATCAGAGAGGGACAGTGGCCCGTGAGAGTGGGCCTCCCTGCCCAGGAGCCCACTTGGGCTTGAGAAAGAGGAACCTATCCCAGGGGCCCGGAGACCAAAGGGAACCAGAAGGGACACTGCACTCCACACGTGAGGTGCCTCACAGACGCCACCATCCCTTGCGAGGTGGGCACACGTGTCACTAGCACTTCTCACCAACACATGGAGGCCACGTTGCTGAAACACCGCCATTCTCCCCACCAGCTGGGACACAGCCACTCCCTCACTTGCCATCCTGTACTCCACTGCCCTATCCCTCATATCTACCAGCTGAAGGCTGACGCTGGGCAGCGGGCCCTGCAGCAGCTGTGCCGGGTGTCAGATACTTTCCCTGTCACCTCTGGGTGTGCGAACCCCATGTGGCAGATGGGGAGACTGAGGCCGAGACACTGAGTCACGCCGGGGAGGAGGGACAGCGCTGGGCTCACGAGCAGGCCTGCCTAACCCCAGGGCCCGTGGCTCTGTGCACAGCACTTGTCCTGCAGGCTACTCTGACCCCGAATGCCAAGAAGTGTTCGTCACCCAGCCCGCCTGGCCTGCTGGTTTGTTCAAACCCCAAGAGACAGCTCGGGGTCAAGAGAGAACATAATTCCTCTAAACACTGAGCACTCAGCAAAGGGGGAAAAGTGGGTCGCAACCATTGACAAGAAGAGAAACAAGCAGGATGCTCCGACCGGCGCATTACCTGGCACCCCAGCCCGAAGGCCCAGCGCCCTGGCCAGCCCAGGGCCGCCCAGCTGCCCCCCTGCTTGGCCTGGAGCCTCCTGGACTCGAGCGCCCAACCTTCCTCCCCAGGCTCTGCAGGGCCGCAACAACTCCTGGGAAGTTCTGGAAGCGGGATTCCGCCCAAGTGTGGGCCCCCCCTCTTTCAGGTGGAAGGATTTCACAGGGCCGCGGAGAGGCCTCTCCTGGCAGGTATGCCTCTCGGGCCTCCCCTCTTGGATTCAAAATTTGAACCCACCTCCCCTCTGTGGGCTGAGAGCGCCGAGGTCTCTGTCCCTCTGGAACCACTGCCCTGTGTTCACCCGGGCTCTCCGGACACCCCTCTCCACGTCATTTCAAAGTGCGTCTGGATCTTAGTCTGCAGCCAGCTTGGCCCTTCCACAGGGGTCTCCAGCTCTGCTGGGATGAGGCTCCGGGGAGCAGGGTCCTCACATACCTGGGACGTCCTCTGGTGTCCGCAAGGGCGTCCGAGCCCGCTGTTGGGAAGGTCACTGGTTCAGCTGCAGGGCCACTTCCAACGCCACACAGACACTGTTCCCTTTGGGAGTCTGGGGCCTGCTGGCTTGGGGGCTTCGTGGCCAGGCTGAGGGCCATCACTGGGCCTTTAGGGACATATGGGCTCCCGTTCGGGACCCAGGGCCTTGCTCTAAGATGCAGCAATGAACAGCCTCTCCCCAGGCATTAAGTGGGCAAGAAAGCGGCACCCCCCCTCACGGAACATGGCTACACCCCGCGTTACATTCACACAGAGGCAGAGATGCAGAGGCCCGGGTCTACACTGACCTGAAAGGCTACCCCTGACGCATTTGCAGCTTTCTTCTTTTTAAGCCCATTTCAGAGTAGTAAGCATTCAATTTGCACGTGGGTTGGCCACTCCATACCGTACCCCCTTTCTCCTCACTGAGAGAACCCCAGTTTTACTTGGAACAGCCATGGGCCCAGCTAGAAACACCAGGGGTGGGCATGGGCCCCTGATCTACCCAGGGACAGCGGAAGCGCCTGCCGACAGGGCTCTGAGGGAGCCCGTGTCCCCAATACACAAGGGCAGCCCCAACAGACACCCGCCTTTACTCCTCCCCTTACTCCTACCGAGGAGGCAGGATAAAAGCTGCTTGCTAAGATGGGGGCACAGGGGGCCAGAGGGCCTGGGTCCGTGATGACTTCCCCAAGGAGCTAGTCTGCTGACACCCAAACTTCCTGTTCTAGGGGAAATCCCAAACTGGTTAAGCTGCTGTGGTCAGATTTTTTATTTTTATTTTTTGCGGTACGTGGGCCTCTCACTGCTGTGGCCTCTCCCGTTGCAGAGCATAGGCTCCAGACGTGCAGGCTCGGCGGCCATGGCTCATGGGCCCAGCCGCTCCACGGCATGTGGGATCTTCCCGGACCAGGGCACGAACCTGTGTCCCCTGCATCAGCAGGCGGACTCTCAACCACTGCGCCACCAGGGAAGCCCTGTGGTCAGATTTTTACAAGACTTACAAGAAGCCAACCCATTCCTCACTGACACAGGTAGCCATCATTCAACCCAGGATCTCTGGGTACACACATGCCTGGATAAGACTGAGGGACTGTCAGCAGGAACCAGCCAAACTCACCAAGAGCTCACCAAGCACCAGCCTTTTCTCCATCAGTCCTCACACTGGCGGTCCCATTTTACAGATGCGAAAACTGCTCAGAGAGGTCACTGAACTCGCCCAAGGTCACACAGCCTGTGAGGGCACAGGTCAGGATCTGAACCCAGGTCTTTTCTAAGACGCCCAGTTTCCTCCTTCAGAGAAGGGGAGGTTGAAGCCAGAGCCAGGAAGCAGCTCCACACCTGGGGGCAGAGCAGGACTCCGGGCGGACTCACTCGTTAACAAGCAAGCACTGAGCTAGGATATGGGGACAAGGATGAAACAAGGACAGAGGCCGCAGCCCCACCACCTTCCCACCTCCGCTCTGGCCCTGGAACCCACACTTCGCCTGCAGCCGGAGGCTCAGCCTCGCTTTGAGCCATGTCACAGCTGTAATTATTCACCAAGTGATGCAGTGACCCCGTGACCCCGGCGGGGTGAGCCTGGGGCACATGGCCTGGGGGCCTGTAGCTCCTGGGTCCTGTCCTCTGAGCCACCTGGGCCCACCCATGCCTGCGGGGATTGGGGAGTCATGCCCGAGGCCAGCAGGAGCTGGCAGAAACTCTTCCGGCTGGCACAGCCTCTGCCCAGGGCCAGCCAAGTGTGGGCTCCTGACCTGGCCTGGGCCAGCAGCGGCAGAGGTGGAGGGACCGGAAGTTCCAGTGCCCAATCCTGCAGGGGTGTCACAGGGGGCAGGGCAGGTCCCAGCTTCAGGAAGGAGCCTTCCCTTTCAGCTGCCCACCCTGACCTCCTGCTTCACTGGCCTCAGGAATCAGAGCAAGGGCCTCGTCCAGGGCCTGCAGTGGCGGCTCCTGAGGCCAGCTGGGCCCTGCATACCTCCAAGGGGCTAGAATTGGACAGCACTGAGGGCCACCTCAGGGACAGTCCTGGGGCTGGGGGAGGGGCAGAAGGGAGGGATCCTTCCCATGGAGGAAGCTGCCCTCCTGCCACTTCAGCATCTCAGGTCTGCCTCTCCCCTTCCCTGAGGCCACCACCCTACCCAGAGCCTCCCTCTGCACCCAGAAGGCATGAAGGCTGCAGCCCACCGCTCCCCCCTCTCCCCTCCACACCCTGCAGCCCACCCTTCCCCTGCAGCCAGAGGTCCTTCTCAAGTGCAGCTGGCAACCCCTTGCACTCAAGTGCATGCAGTGGCTTATTTAGCCGAGGTAGTGTCTGGAAGTTAGTTAGGTGAGCTCTCACTGTGTGCCGGGCTTGGCACTCGTACTCTCTCTCTGAATCTACACACAGCCCTTTGAGGTTGACACTCACGACCCCTACTCTGGAGTTGAGAAAACGAGGGCACAGAGAGGTTAAGTAATGTGGGCAAGAAAGCCACACACTAGTAAATGGCTAAGCCAGGATCTGAGCCCCACTGGCCCAGTTCTCCAATTCCAGAGCTCTGCCACCTCCCTCAACTCTTCCAGGTCTCACCCATCCAGCCCAGGGCACTCGCTCTGGCCTCATCCCCAGCCTTCTTTCAGTCCCTCCCCTGCCACAGGGCCTTTGCACATGCCACGTGGTTCCCTTGTCCTGGGCAAGTAACTTCTCCCTACGTCAAGTCTCAGTTTAAATGGCACTTCTGGGGGACGCTGTCCCTGACCACCTAATTGGAGTTTAGTCGCCAGCATTCACTCTCATAGCACCCACTTCTTGCCCTTCACAGCACATCCCATGACTTGGAGCTTCAGGTTTGTGTCTTCACTTGTTTAACAAGTATCTCCCGGAGCAGACATGTGGCTTTCGCGTCTGTTTCATTCACCTCTGAGCCAACCACATCTGGCAGAGTCCAGCACATCAACATCATCATCACAGCATCCACTGTCCATCCATTACGGACCACATTCCAGGTAGCAGGCCAAGCACTTTACCCACTCTATCCTACTTAATTCTCAGAAAACCTCTCAGAAGCAGACACTGGTCTACCCATTTTACATATGAAAACACTGAGCTGCTCAAGAGAAAGGCCAGGACAGGCACCGACAAAGCCTGAGTCCACAGTGGTTCTAACCAGGGTGCAGGGCTCCTCTCACTAGCAAGCTGCTTCACGCATGCGCATTGGATGAAGAGACAGCAGGGCAGCCTGGACGGATGTGGGCCAGGGGGACCAGGCTGAACCAAGGTGGGAAGCAGGAGGCACAGACCACAGTGTGAAGGAGAGAGGATGCTGGCAGAGATGGGTAGAGTCGTGGGGGGAGGTCCACACATCTCCGAGCTTTGGACCTGACCCTGCAGACTTCCCAGAGCCCCTGAGGGTTTGGGGGCGGGACAAGGGCCACAGGCTTTAGGAAGCTCAGCCCACACCACAGGGGACAGCAGGCTGACTGCTCCCTTTGCTGGAAGGTACTAGAGTCCCAGAGGCTTCCGTGGTGAGGCCAGTGGTGGGTTGATCCTACGTCAGGGGGTGGGGCACTGGCCATCTGCAGTGGACGCCTGGACCCAGCACCCTACTTAGAGAGGTCTGCATGCGGACCAGTGCACAGAGTGACGCTGTGGAGAAATTTAACTGATGGGCCGCTTGCCTGGCCCGTGGTCAGAGCCGCACTCAGGGCTCAAGCCACCTGGAAAAGTGGCCCAGCCTCAGGTGGACGAGGGAAGGCCCCCTTCCTTCCCATGGCCTGCTCATCCAAAAGCTCCCGGCAACCCCAAGGGAACCAGACCAGGCCCTGCAGGTACCCTGGGATTTGGAGGAACAACTGCGAAATCAGCAGGCTCCCGAGTGAGCCAGGAGGGTGAGGGGTGCAGGGAGAACCCCACTCCCACGGAAAGCGGGGCTGCCCTCCCAACCGGACTGCCCACCACTTCATGCAAACACCTGCCATTCAGATTCGTGGGCTGTGGTTCTTCAAGGATTTGCTTTTCTGAAAGACTTGGAGAATATTCTAGAACAATTAAATATAGCTCCTGTGGAAGCTGTTCCACTTCCATGCCTATATTCATTCAACAAACATTCTCCGAAGGCTTGCTCAGTGCCAGACACTGGCGGACATATGCCTCAGTCCCTGCTGGGAAGGCAGGGGGCAGGGGAGGAGTCAGACTTGGGAGGAGCTGGGCACGACACGGGGTGACAGGGGCTGAGATGGCGGGGGCCCCGGAGCTACAGGGACAACAGGAGGGACACCTAACCAGCCAGCCAGAGAGGAGCGGTCTTTAGTGGTTAGGGACTCCATCTACATGGCATAGGGTGCGGTGCTGAATGGCGCTGAGTGGTAGGCAACAGCTCAGACTGCAAGGGCCATGGCGGGCAATGCCTGTGCGCTCCAGGCAGCTGGGAGCCATGGACAGCTTTGGAGCAGGGGAGTGACTCGATCTGATTTGATGGCCTGTGGCCAGCTTGGTGCATATCAGCACAGGCCTTGAGCCATCGCAGAAATGCATGCATTGGGACAAGGCCGAGTGGGTAATGTGGTCTCAGTGCAGTGTTGCATAATGCCCCGTGGCCCCCCGCCAGCCCTTTAAAAACAAATGCTTAGGTCATCCCCAGAGCAAGCCAAAAATTAGAGAGGGCTCCTCTGTGTGCCCAGAAAAGACTGAGGCTGAGCTGGAAAACAAAACCCAAAGGAAAAAACCCAGAACATTTCCGATGGCTGGGTCTCCTGGGTCTGGTGGGAAGTGCAACTTCAGCCAGGGGCATCAGGGGCTGGGGGAGGGGACAGTAACAGGACAAGGTCCTGGCTGATGGCCAACGCCCCCTGGATAGGAAGAAGCGAGTACAACGTACCAACAGCACTTAACACCCCACCCTGTAAAGGTCACTGATGGGCCCAGCAAGACGTAAGATGAGGGCACCGGCCTGCCAGCATCTCCCCTGTCAGAGGGGTGGAGAGCAGGGGTCTGGACACCAGGCGTGAGCAGAAGGTAGCCAGGGAAAGCATCACCACCCGGGCCGCAGCTTCCTCTGCTCGCCTCTCCCACCCGTGCTCCTCCCACACGAGGTGATGCCCTGCCGACAGCATTCCCCATCTCAGCTCCATCTTCTCTTCTGATGCCTTTACCGTGGGACTCTCGGGACACCCTGAGAAGCAGACAAAGCAGCCAGTGGCCTGTGTCTTCAGCAGCAGGTCCAAGGGTTTCCGTCGCCAGCCACCGGAGACCTCAGAGCCAACCTCGTCCGCGGACTCACTTCCCACTCAGGAGTTAAAGCCCAGACGGGGAAGGGAAACCTGCCCGAGGGGTCGGAGCTGACCACGTGGCTCCAGATCACATACCAGGACATGTGGTAGCTGACCATGGACGAGGGCTCAGAGAGCTGTCCCTGTTACAAGGGGTGTACAGGCGGAATCTGCAAGGCCTCTGAACAGGCTGCCAGGAGGTCCCTCCTTCCCCAGAAGTCTGGGCTTCACGCTCCCTAGGCCTTCAGGCACGTGTGAAATCGGGCACGCAGCCACACCCCCTTCTCCATCATCTTCCAATGACTGGTCTAAGTGTGGCCACAGGATCCACCCCTGGCCAATGAGGGAGAAGCAAAAGTTGCTGGGTGGGGCTTCCAGGAAAGTTTGTTCAAAGGGCAATCTCAGTTGGCATACCCCTTCTGACCTTTAGCCCACCGTTCTTCTTCCTGCCTGGAACATATATATGATCAACATGGGTATAGATGACAACACGTAAAGAAGACCAAGCAGGAAAATCAAAGGAACTGGGAGCCCAGATGGCCCTGGACAGAGTACCACAGAGACTAGCACGGTCACTCCCTGATGTTCCACCCAGACATCCCCTGGGAACTCCACGTCCTCCGGTTGTCTCCAGGTCAGCCACATCTCAACACAGCCCACATCGATGCTCGTGACACCAACACATTACTCAGCGAGCCCTTCTTATGCAATTTAGTGCCAAACACTCTACAATAGGAGTTATAACATTTGACATGTTTTCTTTCTGTCCTTTATCCTAGGAAACTCCATGTAAATTTGAACTTCTATCATGGCCATCATGAGAGTTAATATACGTGAAACACACGCACACAGCCCAGATTCCTGGACCTTTGTACCTTATTTTTAGGCATTTTGTTATACGCAATATCAAAATCTTCCTAGAAGAGAGAGGGTAAAAATAAGCTCAAAACGTGTGTGTATACATATATATATATATATATATATATACACACACACACATACACATACACACATATATAACAAATGCTAATAAAAGAAAGCAGGCACAGAAATAATATCAGGAAAAAAAGAACCCAAAAGGCAAAAAATATCAAACACAATAAAAAAAAGCATGTTTTATAAAGGCAAGCTTATCTCCACACCAAGAAGGAATGAGAAACACGAACCTTTATGCATCTAACCAGATAGCTTCAAAATACATAAAACTAAAATTGACAGAAATACAAGGAGAAAGTGACAAACCACAGTGATGAAGCACTGAAAGAGACACTAACAACCTCTTTCAAAAATAAAGTAGACCTAATAATAATGACAATCAGATGATTATAAGGCAAGGGCACAAGCAGAGATGTCTACAGAGCTACAGGCAGCTGAAGGAAATGAGTGAGGTGACCTGATGTGATGGTGGGGACTGTGGCAAACCGGACAGAGCACGTGCTCCATTAAAGGCATGAGAATTAACAAAATAATGATCATTTAAAACAGTATAGAAGCACAGGTGTGCAGGTTGATTTAGCCAATAATCACTAGTTTCAACCCTCGAAAGGCTGTGAACAACATAATAAACAAGTTTGACTTAGATTTATATAGAACTTCATGCACAACGAAGAGATAAGTTCTTTTCAAATATACATGGAACGCTACAAAAAGTAATCATTGAGCTACAAAGAAAAATTATAGTAAATCTTAGAATACAGAAATTATGCTTTAGAAATGTGCCTACAGACAGTGAACACTCGATAAAGGTTGGCTCTCTTAAACTTTCGGAATGCAATAGCTAACAATTTTCTCAACAACTTGAGGGCGATTATTATTATTATTTATTATTCCTATTATTCCTATCATTATCCTCAATTTTATAGATGGGAAAAGCCCAAGGTCACAGTTAGCAAATGCCCAAGAAAGAATAATACCCAGGAAGTCTGGCTTCAAAGCTTACGCTTATAACCAACTATGCTAACTTTATGTGTGTGTCTGTGTGTGTGCATAATTTTAAAACACATACACACACTTCAAATAAGTCTTGGATTAAAGAAAATACTAATTTTCAAGTTATTTACAAATAAGTGATAATGAGAGACCTACGGGATACAGCCAAAGTGGCATGCAGAGGAACATGTATAGCCCTTGATACATTTATTTAAGAAACAGAAACTGTCAGTGTGTGAAGGGCGGAAAAGAAAAATAAAACTAAAGAATGTAAAGTAAGTATTTAATAAGTACAAAAGCAAAAATCAGTAAGATAGATAACCTTACTATACTATAATAAAACCAAGAGCTGGTTCTTTTGAAAGATCAATATATGTTGGCAACTAATTCAAAATATTTTCAAGCAATGTAATGGCCAAAGGAAACTTGTGAGCAGGCCAGAGGCTGCATAGGAGCCAACTGTTTCATCCTCTTCTACACAGCAACCTGCTGGAAGCTGTTACCTGGAAGTGGGGCTAAGGGGCTAGACTGTGACGAGACACTTCCACTTTTACTTTATGTTTTGTTCAAATATATACTAAGGTAGAGATTAGAAGTATAATAAACCCCCAAACACAAATAATCAAACTTCAATAATTAACAACCTATGGCCAATCTCATTTCATCTAAACCTCCACCCACTTCCCCTGCAATTCAGATAATTTTGAAGCAAATCCCAGACATATCATCTCATCTCTAAACCTTTCAGTATATATCTCTAAAAGATAAGGGCTCATTTATTATATATAACCATCATAAAATAATCACACCCAAAACTTAACATTAGTATGTATGTGTGTTTCATTACGGAAGTACTACATGCTACCTGTTAGAAAATTCAATTAAGAAGTTTAAAAGAAGCACAGTAGACCTCATATACCCCAAAACATGCTGAAGGATCACCCGGAGTGTACAAATGGGGACACTGAGGCTGAGACCAGTGAAGGGGTTTGCCCACCGTCTCCCAGCCAGTAAGAGGTGGAGCAGGGATTTGAGCTCGGGCCTCTTGATGACACATCCCAGGCTGGGTCCGCTCTACCGTGGCAGCCTTTTGACCCAACATATAACCAGATTTTGAAAATAATGATAGGATAATGAATACATCGGGGCAACAACAGCTCCTTGGCCGTAAGGATATACGCTCACACTCTTACATGAGATAGGGCAGAGACCAACATTTATGGAGGGAATTCTGCACGACAGGCCTGGATAGGTACTTTCATTTCCATTGTTCTGCTCTTAGCAGTCCTAAGAAGATACTATGGGCTGAATTGTGTCCCCCAAATTCGTATGTTGAAGTCCCAACCCCCCACCTCAGAATGGGACCAAATTTGGAGATGGGGGTATTTAAAGTGGTGATTAAGTTAACATGAGGTCAGTAGGGTGGCCCTAATCCAGTGTGACTGATGTCCTTATAAGAAGAGATTAGGACACAGACGCCCATAGAGGGACAACCATGTGAAGACACAGAGAGAAGGTGGCCATCTCTAAGCCAAGGAGCGAGGCCTCAGGAGGAACCAAACCTGCCAACACCTTGATCTCAGACTACTGGTCTCCAGAATTGCAAAAATATAAAGTTTTGTTGTTTAAGCTACCCAGTCCACGGTGCTTCGTTACGGCAGCCTGAGCTCAATACAGAGGTAGATGATACACTGTCTATTTCACAGATAAGAGAACGGCACATCTTAGAGCTACGAAATGGGCAGCATTTGAACCCAGATGAGAGTCCAGAGCTATGCTCTCTCCCCTGCACCAGGCAGCTAAGCACGGAGAGCAGGAAAGGCTCAGCAAGGGGCGTGGACAAACTTGGTCAGCCAAGAGGATGAGCAGACTGCACCCCTGCCTTGGCCTCATCGTGGGCAGGTGTATCTCCTGCCCTTACGCTCTGGACTTTGTCATGTGACTTGCCTCAGACAACGGTTACGTGGAAGAAATGACAGCACGGTAGCAGGGTCATGGCATAAGACACCTCACTTGCTTTCACTGCCCTCTTGCACCTCTGCCATCACCAAGAGGAAAACACACAGTGGCTTGGAACAGAGCTGCCCCGTCAGCTTCAGACCAGCAATGAGAAAAAAGCTGCCCAGCTGAGTGCTCTGGAGCGGTCAAGCCCATGTGAGCCACCGTCTGTGAACAATAATAAATGGTCATTGTTTTAAGCCTCTATATTTGTGGGTGATTTGTTACACGTCACTAGCTAACTGATATAGAAGGTCAAAAGAAGCAGTATATAATGAAACAGTAACAAGCACAGGCTCTGAAGTCAGACTGCCTGGGTGTAACTCCTGACTCTGACATTATTTTGCTGTGTAACCTTGGGAAAATTGCTTGATCTCTCTGATCTTCCATAGCCACATCTGTAAAATGGGAATACATGAAAATATCTATCTGATAGGGTTGTTGAGAGGATGAAGTTAACTGAGATGGTTATCTGTAGAAAAACAAAACCCCATGAGTGGTAGCTCTATTGTTGTGACAGGGACTAGAGACTAAGCTTGTCCTGGGGTGCTCTGGTCAGCCTGACCAAGACAAGCAGATGACAGACCTTTCGTCTTCTTTTGTTTTAACATCAGTCCCACATCTGCCTTTCCCTACTAATTTAATGAGGCAGTGAGCTCCCTGTCACTGGAGGGTCAAGCAACGATGCCATCCTGAAAGGGTAGAACCAGATGACCTTTGAATCCTGTCAGACAATAATCACCGAGGCAGGTCTTCTGCCCTGTATCCAACCCATGATCCCTGGAAGGTGAACAGTGGTATAAAGAAGAGAATGTTGGGCTTGAGGGCAGAAGACCTGGGTTCAAGCCCCAAAGTCCACTGTGTGACCTTGGGAAGCCACTGGACGTGTCTGGCCTCGCTGGTATAACAGCATTAATCCTAACCATGCCTATTTCACAGGGTTGTTATGTGGATGAGAGATGGTAGTGGATGGGACCCTGCTTCGTGACCTAGATAATAGCCGGGACAGGCAATATCCATGTCCATAGAGTCCTCTATAGAGAGGTCACTCCAGGCTTACTGAGGGAAAAGCCCTCCACCTCTGAAGTTACGGCTTTCGCTGGCTCGGGGTGGGCAAGTACATGGCAGGCACACTGCCACTGTCCATCCTATACCCATGGCACACATGACTAATCGATCACAGCACTCCTCCCCACTGGAGCTGCTTCTCAGAGCTCCCGTGACCAAGCCGACTGGCTGGACCAGAACCGATCAGGCAAAACCTCCGATCCTGGGAGCCAGACCGAGGCCCACTGGCTCCCCTGCCTCCACCTGGTCCCGGGGTTTCCAGGAGATTGTGGGTTGCAGGTGTCAACTGCCCCCACAAGACTCCCTTGGACTAGCTGAGTCTGGGATGAGGATGGGTTTTCACAGCTGTGGACACCATCCCTCTAACCCCACGTGACCTGGTCCAGGCCACAGAAAGATTGCTAAGAGAATGTTCTAAAATAGTAAGAACATCCAAAACATGTCTTCAACACTGCTGAGGGCTCTGCACCATATGCTGCTGTTTACAAGACAACACACAACACGGCCAGGTGCTTGTGCCCTCTGACCTGGGAAGCCCACCAGCACGGCAAACCCTTAAGTAATAACCCAGCAGAATCCACACACCCACCCACACACACACACACACACACACACACACACACACTCACATTCAATAAAGCACTACCTATAATTGGCCAAAAAAAAAAGGAAAGACACATTAAAACACTATAAATAGAGAAGTGGTTAAATAGATGATCATATCCATTTAGTGGATATGGAGCTGTGAAAATATATTTCCCTTAAGACTGCGGAAACACAAGGTAATGTTTGATATAAACTTAAAGAGAAAAAGACTCTGAAATGCCTAGACACCATGGGGGCCTACCAATACCTATCTCCACTCCTTCCTCACCTTCAGAACCCATTTGGCTTGAAAAGCAACATGCTACATTTTCCCAGACTTCCTTGCAGATAGAGTTGGCCATAAGACAAAGTCCTGGCCGATGACGTGTAAGCAGAAGTCCTTAGGTGGACCATACAGGCAAGCTGTTTAGAAAGGAGCAGGCTCAGCTGATACATGCCTTTGTCTTTTGTTCTTTTTTCCTGCCAGGAAAGGATGCCGGAGGTGATGCTGGAGTTAGGGTAGCCATCTTGGAACCATGAGGCACCAGCCTGAGAACTAAAGCCAAGCTAAGACGGCTGAGCAGAAAGATAGAAGGAGCCTGAGTCTCTGAAGGCATCGTGGAGCCACCTGTCAGCCCATCTACCTGCCCCAGACTCCTTCATTGCTGTTTGGTCCGGTCACTGTTACCTGGGTTCTCTGCTACCGGCAGCTGAACGAAGTCCCTTACAGATCCATCCTGATGAAAGGATAAAAACAGTGAGCACAGTTGAGCAACGAGGAGAGTGGGAACATGAAAAGCTAAAACCATTCCTGCATGTGACCACGAGACCACAGGGGAGTGGTGGGGACTTTTCTCACCTCTTTATAAAATGACCTCTGCCACGGCTCACTACTTCCCCTTTTCTGTGATGTAGGAGCTACTTTGTGAACCAACACACACTGGGCATCCACTTCATCGGCGTTCGAATCCCTCTGGCCTAAACACTTGTCCCAAATAGATGCTAGACCAATTGTGCTAACTGCCAGGGCCCCTCAGCACTCGGGGCGCGAAGAGGTCTTTATCTCCCCGGAAATGGCGCTCACACTGGGAAACCCTTCATTACGACCAGACTCAAAGGGAACATTCCCCCGCAGCCTGCAGCAGCCCTGGGCGAGGCCCTTTCCTGGGGCGCAGACGAGACTCGTGGTTAGAGCCCAGCCAGGCCAGCCCTGCGTCACGAGCAGTCATCCCCCACCAGAGTCCAAGAGAGAAAAGGTCCCGACACTGCAGGTGCAGCCCATGGGACACCGAGCTGCCTCCAGACGTACCTGGGGCCTCGCCGCTGGGCTGGAGCAGGAACCACACCCTCCGTCCTCCCTGACACACAACAACGCTGCCTAGAGCTTCTGCGTGAGGTGGGGAAGGCAAGCGCCCTCCTACGGTTCCCCCCAACACCTCCAAGCTCACCCCACCTGCCCAGAGTGAGCGAGCTGGCCTCAGCCCCACCTGGGCTCCCACCCCCCCATCCACATGGGACTGTGCCTGAAAGCTCAACGCCAGAGTCACCTCCCTCCCCGACATGTGGCTGTGAGGCCTCCTCTGGGCAGAAGGAGGGGGCAGGGAGAGGGAAGGGACCCACCTCCCAGGCACTGACCTCACACACACACACGCCACACCGCTCGGCCCCCTCTGGCCATGATTCGGAAGGTGGCTTCTTCTCCTAGTCTGCAGAAGAGGCTCCGGGAAGGGAAGTCACCAGGCCAGGGGACATTCTGCACTTCGGGCAATATCTGGCAACGTCTAGAGACATTTTTATTTGTCACTACTGGGTGGGGGAGGGGGGTTGCCACTGGCAACCAGAGGATGATGGAGACCAGGGATGCTGCTCCGTGTCCTGCGACGCACAGGACAGTCCCCACTGCAAAGAGGTATCCAGCCCCTAATGTCAGTGGTGCATGGGGAGAACCCTGCCCCAGCCCGAGGTCACCCAGTGACCAGAGCCGGGGCCCTGCGTACAGCCCGCGCTCTCTGCAGCCCTCACGCCAGGATCCTCACTGTGGGTCACAAGCAATCAAGGTCTCCTGCCCACGGAAGTGGGGACACTGCCGGTGGGCACCACGGAAGTACCTAACGGAACCCCCAAGAGTCAGCAGGTAGATCCTCACCAAGCTCCCCTGTGCACGAAGGTGTGGGAGAGGGACAGCAAGGGGGGGCAGGCGTGCACACGGGGAGGGTCCAGGGAGCAGCTGTGCCCAGCCTGGACACCTCAGGGCTGCCGCTCCCAAAGTGGCTGCCGGCGCCCGGCTCTGCCCCTCACTCCCAGCAGGCCTCACCCGCCCCTGAAACCCACAGCACCCCAGACGTGTGCCACCCTGCACGCCTCCAACACATGGCCAACAGGGACCAAAGACACCACTGCCGTGAGCTTCACGTTTACTGACATTTTGGTCCCTGAGTATAACATCTTGTTCCTGACGGGCCATCGGGGGGTCAATCATCAAACACCTTCTGGGGCCCGGTATGTGCCAGGCGCTCGGGACACTGGGATAAAAGGCCCGAGCCCAGCCCTCAAGCGCCTTTCATGTGAGCAGACCTAGCACAGTGCAGGCCCCTGCTGTCACCCACTGACCAGCGTCCAGAGGACAGACACGAATACAGTCTCAGCATCTTGTGAGTGCACGGGGCCAGGCTGGGTGGAGGGGACAGCACAGGCAAGGTCCCAGGTGGGAACTGCCCGGCAGTGGTGTCCCAGGGGGCGTGGGGAGAGGTGGAGGGAGGTCTGGGGGCCCACAGGGCGGGAGGGGCAGGCAGGGCGCAACAGGGCGGAGGGCTGGGTGCCATGACAACACACTGAACGCCTCAGCCCCGGGCAAACGCCTGGTGATGCTGCCCGCTGGGAGCCTCTCGCCTTCCTGTACCTCACGTCTGGCAGGGCTGGTGACAGCCCAAGGCTGTTTCACAGGTGGGTGCCTCTTCCCGCCAGGTGCCGGACAGACTCACACGAGCCCGTCACTAGCGATGGCCTTGGGGACCGAGATCACACATCTAAGGCGTGGGAGTGAGAAGCTCCCCATTTGGCAAGACGGGTCCCTAACCTGCTGTCCTCCCTTAAAACCAACAGCTGAAGTTCAAAAGGCCAGGCCTCTGCCCTGCACCTGCCCAGTGGCCCCGAGGCTCATCCGAGCGGGAAGATGGCCCCAAACCACTCAGTTCAAAGTCCCCCCAGCTCGCAGGGCCGAGCGCGCACCTCGGCCGCCGGCCGGTGCCGAGTGGCCCTGGGGACTCAGTTGCCCCCTGTGGAGGCTGTGGAACAAACACATGCCCGGGGCACCCTGCAGGAGGCGTGGCGGGCCCGGCTCTGACCCGAGAAGTTGGGGTGCAGGGGTGTCGGTGGTAGAGGAAGATGGTGGCGTGGGGCTGCAGGGTGGAAGGCGGCCTCCCGGAAAGCCATATTTTCCCAACAGGCCTGGGTTGAGAAAACCTACTGCCCAGGGTTGGACCCCACGGCTCCAGAGGCCCCCGAGTCCCCCAGCCTGGCATCCCACCACGGGAGCCTCCTTCCGCTGGATGTCAGAAGCTTTTCCATCTCCGGGGTTGCTCTCTGAGTACAGAGTGGGCATGGGGCAGCCCCCCCATGGTCAGGGCCACGGCACCCAGCAGGGGCGGGGGCTGGAGACAGGCAGGGGATGGGATGTCCCCCAGGGGGGAGGGCGGGAGAGCAGGGCTGGGAAGCTGCAAACGACGACTCTCCAATTTGCCAAGAGCCGTTGGAGTGCAAGGAGGTGCGAGGCACCTGGCAACCACTGTCAACACAGCGGAGCCCCGGGGCTGTGACAGGAGGCCTTTCACGGTTGTTCTGGCACGTTCTCTGATGCTCGAGAGCCACCAAGCTCTACGCCCCCATTTCACAGATGAGAAAAAAGCCCCAGGCTAAAGGGACGTGCCTAGGATCAGGCCTCCAGGACAGGCAGACGTGAGCGGGACTGCCGGTGATCTGCCTGCCGCCCCCGGCCCCGAGTCCCTTGGGCTCAGGCTCTGGAGGCAAGCGCGCCATGACCCGCTCCTGCAGACACGAGACCAAGGCCAGAGGTAGGGCCTGGCCCCGGCCCCCTCCGCTCTCCATACGCCCAGCCCAGCACGCCCCTTGCCACCCAAGGGCACCTGCACCCTCACGCCAGCCACAGCTCATCCACCTCTGGTCTGGCGCCATCCTTCACCTCACTGCCACCCAGGGCTCTTCCCAGGGCTGGGGACACGACGAGGGTGAGGGCAGTTCAGGGCAAGCCCACCGCACGGGGCAGCCCTGCCTTTGAGCAGCTGTTTCCCGGCCAGGCCCGTCATCGCTCAGGACCCCAGGAAGGAGCACGGTGGCGGAGGTGGCTGAGGGCTACAGCCGGTCATCAGCTGGGGACCCCCTGCTTCTCCCAGGCCCAGGGGCAGACATCTCACAGCATCCTGGCAAGCCGGGCCAATGCATTCACAGACGCTCCTAAATTTTCTCATCTTCCCTTGCTGCAAATTTTTCCATCAACCATCCCTTCTTCTCTGGGTCCACAGCACATAGCTGTTTTGCGCTCCGAGATCAACGTCAGGGCCTGGATTCGCCCCAGTCCAAGACAGAGAATAAGAGAAGTTCACATGAGCCAGAAGCTCGAAACATGTCAGTGCAGGGAGGGGGCTGCCCAGAAATGCTGGGGTACTGACTGGGAGCATGAACGAAAGTATAGTGCAGACCAGGGGAGGTGAGAAAATTCTCTGCTCTCCCTGCGGGATCAGACCCAACTTGGAGAGCACACTGTGTGCGCCAGAGCTGCTCAGAGGAGAGCGGCCAGCTTACAAAGGCGTTATCAAAAGAAACTCAGGGGCCCTGGGGCCATCTCCAAATTCCCAAGACTGTTACGGGACAGGAAGTGAACCAAGCTCTACTCAGCCCTTCTGCTGGAGAACTGTACGCCACAGGGTGGGTGCCTGCAGCTTAGAAGGGAGAGCCTCCTACAGACAGAGGTCCCAGAGTTAAGACAGGCAGAAGGGAACTCGGAACAAAATCCCTTAAGGAAATGAGCACCAGACCCCGCCCCTGCTCCCCGCCCATGGGTGGCCTGGAGGAGGATATCCCTGGGGTGGAGGGGAAGATTCTCAACCAGACGCTCACGTCCCAGATTCCACTGCCCATGGACTCTTTTTTTTTAGCTGCATCGAGTCTATGTTGCTGCGCGTGGGCTTTCTCTAGTTGCGGTGAGCAGGGGCTACTCTTCGTTGCGGTGCACGGGCTTCTCATTGCGGTGGCTTCTCTTGTTGTGGAGCACGGGCTCTAGGCGCACGGGCTTCAGTAGTTGTGGCGCGCAGGCTCAGTAGTTGTGGCTCACGGGCTCTAGAGCGCAGGCTCAGGAGTTGCGGCGCACGGGCTTAGTTGCTCCGCGGCATGTGGGATCTTCCCGGACGAGGCATCGAACCCATATCCCCTGCATTGGTAGGCGGATTCTTAACCACGGCGCCACCGGGGAATTCCAGGGTCCTTGCCTCCTAACTCCCTCCCAGAGCACTGCCAAGACCAGGCGTTACATTCATCTCCGCCGGCATTTTCCCTGGTCCTCTGGCGCGGCTGGTGTGAAGACAGTGCGGGGCTGCTCTGTGTTCTGACTCACAGAGGCAGGTGCCCGGGGCTGCCCACCTGTCCATCCTAGCTCCCCAAGCCCATCCCACCCTGGACCACTCCACACACCTCCCACTCCAGACTCACCTGCACTCTGTGTGCTGAGTTCCCTCTCCTTTCCTGAGCCTGGGCCCCCGAGTTCCACTTTCTAAATGGAGACCCTCAGGCCGCTCCTCAGGTGACCACCATAGAGACTGGCCAGCCCTTTAAGAGAAGACCCCCCCGCCCAAGTGCACACACCCCCTTCCACGTGGAAGCCCACAGGTCAAAACTTCACACAATAACCTCAACGTTCATCTAAGCACACACACTTCATCACATGTGAAGTGATGAGCTCCCTGTCACTAGAGGCGTTCAAGAAAAGGCCGGCTGATGAGGCAGGATCGTGGGTGCTGGTAATGTTCTGTTTCTTGATCTGAGTGCTGGCTGCACGGCAGGGTTTGTTTATCGGAATCACTGAGCAATACACTTGTGACACGTGCGCTTCTCCACACGAACTTTCTACTCTCTGAAAAATTAGAAGTGACTGGGATCGGCTGACCATTTGGCAGGGAGGAGATGAGGCTGGAACAACGTGAAGATCGCCCACCATCGAGGCGTTAACACTCACTGAGCCCTGCCAGGGATGCCGTGCACCCACCCTGACCTGCCCATGGGAGGAACTGGGTAACATCCCGCTGACGGAGGAAAGACGAACGACGCACGGAGCCAGGTGAGTGCTCCGAGCGATGAGGAGTGAGCGAATGAGTAAGTGAACGACAGCACAGAGGGAAGAATGGACGGATGCGGGGATGGGTGGAGCCTGACATACACGCGCAGGGAGGGCTGGCTGAGGGGCAGTGTGGGGGATGGACGGGTGCAGGTGCGAACGCAGGTCCACAGGGGAAGAGATGTACACGGAAGCCTGGCTCACCTCCCGCTGTGACCCCCCCCCGGACTTAGCAGATGAAAGTCCAGGCCATCCGGAGAGAGCAGGTGAAGGCCATAGATGTCTGCACACGGGGTCTCCCGTGGTCCCCGCTGTCTCAGAGCCCTCAGCGGGGTGTCTCATACGCCTCGGGAGAGCCGTCTCTCTCAGGTCACCCCGAGTCAAGGAACCCACCCCTTTGCCTCCCCCAGGACATCTATAAATAGGCCGTGCTTGCTGGAGGGCCAGGGCCACGTCGAGCAAGGCCAGGTCCGGGCAGGCCTGGGAGGAGCTGAACACGGCACCTTGTGCTCCTGCACCCGACCAGCTGCCATACTGAAAGTCACAAGGAGACCCCAGCCCTCCCGTCCGGCCCACGGTGTGCTGGGTGGCCGGGTCCTCCACCTGGGCCTGGCTGAGCAGCTTTCCTGAAGCGTGACGGTAAAGGGAGAAGCAGAAAGACACAGATGGAACACTCCACAGGCCCATCCCTGGCTCCTGGGTGGAATCCATCTTTGGAGCCTGCGGTAAGGAGATCCCGACTGCAGAGTTCCAGGCCCTCGGCCTCAGTGGGCACTGCCTCCTCTGGGCCTCAGTTTCCCCATCTGTAAGTTGGGGCAACACCTCCTCCCGCCTCGAGGGTGACGTGAGTGCGTGTGTGTAGAAGTGGTGCTTCCCTCCTCGGTCCTTCTGGAGGTGACCACTCTGTGCGGGGCTGTGTGCGGGTCCCGCCGGTGCCGGGAGGAGACATGGTTCCTCCAGGGACAGAATAAATGGCAGCAACAATGCTGGAGCTGGGGGCGTGCGGAGCGCAGGGGGCACAGCTCGGGGGCAGGGAGCGGCAGAGGGTAAGCCGTGCCCAGCCCCTGGGCTGTCTGCCGGTGGCTCGGGAAGGGTTAACTGAGTTTAGCTGTCCCCACGCTTCACGATGGACTGCACCCAACTGTTTGGGTTTCCAGCTCCCCTCCTGCCTCAAGGCCAGGCCTTATCTTGTCATCTAGACGGTCCCCAGAGCCCCAGAGGCAGCACAGGCCAGGCAGGGTCTGGCACGCAGCGAGTGTAAACCGTGGATCGAAACCTGCACCCCAGAGCGCGAGAAGAGGACATGGGAGACGCTTTCCACTTGGTGAGAAGTCTGTTCAAGGTCCTGCGGATGAGCGAGAAAAGGGGGCGCCCCACTGCATTCTGGGGCGGGGGACCTTGAGCAGGGAGCCCGCAGGAGCGCAGAACCTTCTGGGACTGTGCCCCACCCCCTGCCAGGGACCCACCTCCTGAGCCGGTGCCCTGGAGCAGCCACCCCGCCTTCAGCCGGGCCCAAAGGGCCTGACGTCAGTCTGTTCCTCCTCCTCCAAACAGCAGCAAAAACAAAACGCAGGGCCCTTCTTTCCCTCCTTCCCCTGTGAGGCCCAGGTTTTAAATCTGCCTCTTAGATCCTCCAAATGAGATCTGAATTCTAAGCACAGTTTCCTCTTTAATGATCCTGAAGGTGGTAACTACTTAGAACACAGATGTTAGAGTCGAAAGAGAAGTGTCTGGAGATTCCCGCTGTTGTCAGAAGTAGTCGCTGATGGCGGGACACAATTTTGGCCTCAAGCGCCTCCTGTAGGAAGAGCCCCCGTGTGCTGGGGGTTCCTTCCCACCCAGGCCTCAGCCCTGAGCAGAGCAATTCGGAGCAGGCGCTCTACAGCCCCTGGCCGCCGGGACTCCTGACTGCCACCACTCCTACCAACAGCTCAGGAAGGCAGGTGGGAGGGTTTCCAACCAGCCTGCTAATCAGATGGGCACGGCAGGGGACGCAGAAGGAGTTTTCATCCTGAACATGATGGAGAGTTCCGAAGGCCTCGGGCTCGCCAAATTTAGAACGCAACAATACCATCTCCTGGGCAGCAGCTACAAGTGGCACAGACATGAGAAGCAGCGAGCGGGGACGGACGGCACCCAGAACTGGAGCAGCGATGGGAGCGAATCTGCCTTCTTGGAGCCAGCGGGACCTGTGCTCGCCCCTGCCTAGGACAAAGGTGCCTGGGCCTGGGCTCCCGGGAGAGCTGGCCGGCGGTCAGTGTGAGAGCCCGACAAAGCCTCTGACGAGAACGGCGGCCACAGATCCAAGGCAGAGTGGTAATTATATATGTTCTTAAAATCCCGTTCACCGAGTGCGCTACTAACTGCATCCGGGAAGCGGCGTACATTAGCAGAGGGAGTGAGGGTGGTTCCTGCCCCACCTTGGAGACCCGAGCTCAGAGTCGAAGCATGCACGCTCAAGGTTAGCTTCGAAAGAAGGACGCCCCTGCAGATGCGCCCGACTCAGGAATATCACTGTCCGATAGGAGGCGGTTCCGTGGAGGGCCTGGCTGGGGGCTGGGCTTTGGTCTAGGCCTAGGAGCTCCTTAATTTGCATTTATATTAAAATAGAAGAAAACAAACAGAATTAACTAGATAGGTGCTTGGTTTCCCGTAAATGCGAGCTCTTCAGAGCTAAACAGCTTCCTAGGGCAGAGTCAGGCTTAGCTGATGTCAAAATTCATGGATTCTCACCTACGAAGCGCACACAGCGCCGTACCAGGCGGCTGCAGGCACGAGGGATCCCACTGGCCCTTCAGAGTCACCCTGGCGGGAGGTTACAGCGTCACGCCCCTTCTACAGGTGGGGAAACAGGCTGGGGAGTCAGCACACCACCCTGCCCTTCATGGAACTCAGGTTCCAAGCCCGGTCAGCGGGCTCCAGGTTCAGCATCTTTCGACCACAGGGCAGCTGAGTCAGGACAGTCTTTTCTTCCCAGCCTTACACACACATTCCACCCTCTCCTTCCGGAAAATCAGTTGAAAACTCAACAAAAGAAGTGAGGAATAAGCCAGCACGGTCATCGGCTGCCCCTCCACACGCTCCACCTGGCCACCCCGCCTCGACCCTTCCTCTTTGGAGCCCTAACCGTTAGAGGCATATGCCCAGAACTGCCAATCAGAATCAATCAACGCGATCGAGAAGAACCTTATCAGGTAAATGGAACATCTCTAGGTTTGATTTTAACTCCAACCATCTCTTCGATGTTGCAGTTCAACTCTTGGGACCGGCCAGAGGTCTCCCGTGCTCATTTCACTACTGGTGGCCAGCACGCTCGCAGATTTCATCTGATTTGGGTCTACGGCACTCAAGGCACTTTAGGGAACGATGAGTTCTTCCTCCCCAGGGGTGGTCAGTTTTGGAGGCATATCCCCGGCTCTCTGGCTCTCCCGCAAGCAGGCCCCTGCCCCGCAGGATGGACGCCCTGTGCATGTGTGTCACGGCCACAGCTCACACTGGAAGTGTAAAGAACAGGAACGATGGTTATGACTGGCTGGCCCTTTCAGGACCCGGAAGCACAGGGTGGGAAAGGAAGGACTTTACTGTGTTTTGGCCCCTGGGCCAAGGACGTGTGGCAAGAGGAGCAAAGCTGGTTCCACAGACAACAGAAGGACAATTTCCTCCTGAAAACATAAAAACCTACACCAATGAATTAAACATTTCAAACAAGATGACTCTCTTAAAAACTCTTTTCAACCAAGAAGGAAAGACAAGCCGTCCTGTGTTGGCGCTTCCTGTTGCATATGGCACTGAGAAATCCTGTTTTTTCGGCACGCAGAGCTTTCCAGAGAAAGAAAAATATCAAGGGGAAAATCAGAGAAGGAGGTCCAGAGAAGTCAGGCAGGAGGGACAGAGAGAAGGATGGGGAAGACGAGGCCTCTTCTCAGGGCACAGGGGCACAGAGAACTGGAGGGGAGCAAACTAGAGGTGGCCCCGAGCCAATACAGTGGCCCTGACAGGTCCACGGAGGTGGCCATGAGAGGCCGGGTGCCGTGCTGGGACAAGGTGCACGCCACAGAGACACCACCCTGCCTCCTGCGGCGTGGGGAGGGCAGCCCCAAATCCACTGGGATGAAGTGACCTGCTCTATTTCCCACAGGTCTCCAAGGGTGATGGACGCAAGTTGCCTGAACCCCTTGGCCTCAGTGGGGGTCCTGCCCTAGGTGCCCACCAGAGGCTGCTTCACGGGTAGCACCTTCGGGCTCAGACCCACAGGAATCCCCAGGGTGTACCAACTGGACTCTCTCCCTGGACCGGAGCTGAACTTCCCCGGCTTCTGGGCAATACGCACACATGCCTTACCCACCGGCACAGCCTGGGGGTGGGCTGGTCCTGCCCGCCCCCCCCCACGGGCTCTCCACCGCGCTCCTAGAGCCTCTCACCAGGCCGCCACCGCCCCGCCCCCGCCCCCATCACCAAAGAGCAAACCCTCTCCTCCCAGGGGCCTGGCACGACCAGGTTCCAGCATGGAAGAAGAGGAGCCAGGAGGCAGGAGAACTGAAACCTGGGCTCGGAGAAGGCTGGAGGCTGGCGAGGGTCAGCGCCTGCCTCGCTCCGAGAGCCGTCCGCGGCCACCTGAGTCGGTCTCCGCGCCGCAGGTGCCAGGCCAGCCCTCTCCAACTCCCGGAGAGGTAGTAAGTGTAAGGCTTGGAGGCCCGCGCAGCCCAGCCCGCGCCGGGGCGGTGGGTGGGTGGGTGTCTGCTGTGGGATTATTCTTAGCGCTCCACTCTCTTTGCAAAAGTGGCGCCTCCGCCCTCCAGGCTCCGGCACGCTCGCTCCGGGCTCGCACGCCCGGCCCAGACACCGGCGCGGAGGAGGGCACCGGGTGGGGTCCGCGAGGGGTGAGACGGCGCGGAGGCGCAGGAGAGGTGGGGGCTCCCGGAGAGGAGGGGGCGCTGCGGGAGGGGCCCCGGCGACAGGCTGCGTTTAACCCTCGGCGCCCCGCACCCAGCCCTGCGCCGCGCGCTCAGCCGCCTCCCCGGACTCCTCCCGGGACGCGGGGAGCCGGGCGGCGGCGCGCCCAGCCCTTACCTATGGTGGTGATGACCGTGATGGCAAAGTAGAAGGAGCCGGCGAATTTCCACTGGACGCCAGCGCGGTGCGGCTCCGACTGCAGGATCACCAGCTCCAGCTGCCGGTAGTCCTCGCTGCTTATGTTGTACTTGCCCTTGATCCGGACCTCCTCCGCTTTGAGTTTTTCCTCCTCGCGCATCTCGTGGTCCGACTCGAGGGCGTCGAAGACGGCGGCGCCCACCAGCAGGTAGGTGAAGGTGCAGACGATGAGGGACAGAGTCCGCACGTTCTGCCTCTTCATGGCCGCCAGCAAGGAGCCGGCGCGGGGGGCATGTCCCGCAGGCTCGCAGCCGCGCGCGTCCCACTGCAGCGCCCGGCGGCCGCCGCCGCCTCCTCCGCCGCCGCCGCCGCCGCCTCCAAGTTGTAAGCGGCGGCGGCAGCAGCAGCAGCAGCAGCAGCAGCAGCAGCAGCGGGGAGGCGGGGGGCGGGGAGGCTGGGGGGGCCCCCCTCCGCCGGGGCCGCCACAGCCGCCGCCACCGCGAGGCGGCTGGCGGGGCAGGGGCGGCGCGGGCCCGGGCTCGGGCGAGAAGGCGGACAGGCACAGGAGGCTGCTCGAGCGCCGGGGCCAGGCGTCCGGGAGCCCCGACACCCTGCGCCAGACCCGGCCGAAACAGCCCGCCCCACTGCGCAGGGCCATGCACGGCGGCCCCGCCGGGCACCGCGCGGGCCTCGCTGCCCTCCGCACCCCGCCCCCAGCTCCCGCCGGAAAAGCAGGGGCGGGAGCGGGAGCCGGAGCGCGGCCGCCGGGGCCCGCGCCCCTCCGGGTCGGCTCCGGGGAGGCGGCGCCCAGATAGGAGACCACAGGTCCGCACGCGCCCCGCGGGACCTCCTGCCCCTTTTACGCCTCCGCGTTCCCCTTTGAGGGGGGTGAAAAAGTTTGCGAAGTGGCGGCGTCTCCGGAGTCCCCAGCGAGCGGGGAGGGGGCCGAGCAGGTGCAGCGGTTGGGGCGGCCGGGTGCCCGAAGGTCCGAGCGCGCTGCGTCCACCCGGGCGAGCCGGGACGCGGCGGGGTCCCAGCCAGGCGTCGGCCGGTCCACGAAGTTTGCTCGGCTCAGCCCCCGAGGCGCGGGAGCGGGGCGCGGCCCCCGGGTGGCAGGGCCCGCGGCGGAGCGGCCTCGGGGGCGGCCGGGAAACGGCGCGGCGGCGGTCGCCCAGCCCGCTCCTCCGGGGGCGGCGGGCGCGGCGGAGGCGGCGGCGGGAGGGGTCCCGCGGGCCTCGCGGAGATGCGGGGTGGGCGCGGGCGCATGAGCCGCGCGGGGGTCGGGGCCCTCCGGCGTCCGGGCGTCCGGGGAGGCGGCCGCAGCGCCGCTCTGCCTGGAGCGCTGCGTGCGTGCGCGCCGGAGGGAGCCCGAGTGTGTGTGCGTGTGTCTGTGCGTATGTGTGCCTGTGTGTGTGTGTGTGTGTATGTGTGCGTCTGTGTGTGTATGCGCGCGCGGGAGCGCGCGGGTGTGTGCGCGCGGGCGGGCGTGTGTGTGTGTGTGTGTGTGTGTGTGTGTGTGTGTGCGCGCGCGCGGCAGCCCCGCTCCAGCGGGAGGGCCACGGGGGGCGGGGGCCGGGCTAAGCCGAGGCCCGGCCTCCCTCCCTCCCTCCCTTCTTTCCTCCCTTCTTCCCTCCCTCCCGCAGCCTCCCGGGCGCGCCACCTCCCGCCTGGTCACCAGCCAGCTGGCGAGGCTGCCGCGGCGGCTCCCGCTGCAGACCGAACGCGGCGCAGGGCGCACGCGAAGGGAGCTCGGGAGGGGCGGCCGGTGCAGCCGGGGAGGGGGTGGAGGCGGACCGAGTACTGGGTGTCGCCCGAGAGGAGGTGGGGGGCGGAGCCACCAGCAGGTTTTGGCGGGGGATGGGAGGATAAATGAGGCTGCTTGGGCCGTTCTAGGCCAGCTCCCCGAGAGCACATGCAACCACGAGAGGCGGAGAGTTTGAGGGACCCGGGGTTAGGAGAAGAAACGGGATGCAGCCCAGCCGGAGAAGGCAGACAGGCAGCTTAAGGGAGAGGGGAAATCCGGCGGAGGGTGGGAGCACGAGGGGAGGGTCGGTGGGCTCCCGGGAGCGCAGCGGCGCACGCGGCTCCCCCAGGGTCAGCCACCTGGCCCGGGCGCGGGTGCATGTCACTGGCCTGGGGCGTCTCCTCGTCGCGTGCTGGGGTCCCAAGGGCCGCGTCAGACCCGGAGAGCATCGCCGGCCGGTTGGCCCAGCACCGGCCGACCTGGAAGGGCGCTGACGACGGCAGGAACCGCCACTCTTGGGATCGGGGCCTCTGGGGAGGGCGCCGCATTCCCCTTTCCCTGTCTGCTTCCTGTTGCTTTTACGAGAAACACTCCTTGGTTCCCCGAGGTTGGGCGCGGGGTGCACCCAGAACTCAACCCTGACCCTCCCCCCTGCTCCCCGCACCGCGCGACGGCGCCTCTCAGGACCAGCCTGGGGAGGAAACCCGAGGCTCGGCCTGGGTGTAGCTATTCCCTGAGTCCAGACAGGGGTCCTCGCTCGGCTATACCCCCTTTCTATTTCAGCCTCCTTTGCCCTCTTCCCCCCCATCTCCCTTCAGGTCGTCGAGGGGGTTTCCCTCAACCATCGGCCCCTTTAATTGCCTCTTGAGCAATGGCGCACGAAAGGGGCAAGCGCAAGTGGCGGAGACCCCCGGGCTCCGCTTCCCTGGGTCAGGCGATCTCCCTTGGACCCAGCCAAGAAAGAGATGGAGACTTGGGGAAAGGGGCGCCCTCCCCGCGCTGGCGGCGGGCTGAAAAACGGGGCAGAGGCTAGCCATGGACTATGAGGCGGGTAGGCCAGGGAATTATACTCAACCCTCGCGCAGCTCGCTCCGGGAGCCCTGATCCCTCTGGGTTGCCCCCTCGGGCCGTGCTTGGGCTCCCCGCCCACAGGATTCTGTCTGGGTCGATCGAGTCTAGGGACCCACGGGGGCTCCCCGGCGGGGATGCTCTCCATCACATTTTGGGGACTCGCGGGTGCTTGCGCCCCGGGCGCACCAGGGAAGGGGGCCCCCGCTGTGGGCGACGTCTGGGCCGCCCGGTCTCCACTGGGTCTGAGCTCGCCCGCGGGGGCGGGGAGCCCCACCCCTAGCAGCCGCTCTCCCCAGAATTCATTTTGGAAACCGAGGCCCCCGCGCTCGGCGAATGAGCCTGGCCGCCCGGTGAGTCACCGCGAGCGGGCGACAAGGATTCCCAGCAGCTGGTAATTAATTGCGCCGTGGCTCGGCCCACGACGGAACCCCAGTCGGGCCTCCCGCCGCCCTGCAGCGGCGCCACCCCTGAGTCACAGCCGTCGGGCCTACGCCGTCCGGAAGCAGCCTGCCCGCCTGGACGCCACCAGGGGGCACTGGACTCCGACCCACAGGTCGCCCCGCTTTGAGTCAACGCCTCGTAGGAAAGTCCAGGCTGTCCCCGCTGGCAGGTGCGGGAGCGGGGCATGGGGTGCTCTCCACCCACAGATTCCAAGCTTTGTAGGGAGCCACTTTTATTCAGTTTACATACAACCTTTCAGGAAAGCGGAGCAGCTTTGCGGATTGGAAGGGACCTCAGAGATAAACTAGTCCAAACCGCTTGTTTTACAGATGGGAACACTTCCAACGGGAGAGGATCACGTGCCCAGGGACACAGGCAATTCGGATCCAGAACCAGCACTGAACCTCCTCCTGGCTTCTGTCCTGCGTTCCTTCAAGGACCCAGCTGCCTTCTGACCCCAAGTTCACAGTGCCACGAAGAGCCACAGACCACTCCCAAACGCCGTTTCTTCCTTTACTTCCCCCCCGCCCCCCCCCCCCACATATGGCCTTTGGACTCAAGAGAAACAAGCCTGGGAGCCGGGCCTCTGGAGGGTTCTTGGTCGGGGAGGGGGGTAAAAGGAGGGTTTCCTGGTCTTTCCATCCAGCACCCACACTCCTCTCCTCACCCTACACTCTCCTTCCATGGTCTTGACCTGCAGGTGGAAGTGAACTCCTTGAAGCAGAGCCTGGGTCTTGACATCTTCCCTGTGTCCCCAGCACTCATCCCCAAGGCAGGTGCTCAGCTAGCACTGTGGGTTGCTGCCGCACGACAGTCCAGAAAGCGGTTAGGCTGGTGGCAGTGCGTCTGGGGAGACCACCTTCCCTGTCTGCCCCTGTGGTCTGGGAGCACCAACTCCAGCTCAGCCTAGAGGTGGATTCAGAGCTCAGGTGTGGCCAATCAGAGCCAGGTTTCCCCCAGCCACGGTGATTGGCTGGGCGTGGCTCACCTCTCAACCAATGAGAACCCTGGGAAAGAATTTCTTTGAGGAGGCGTGGGAGGGAGGCAGGTACTGAGACTGCAGGTTCTTTACACACAGTGGGCGTGTCCGTAGCCCCTGGGGCTAAGAATCACTACCCTGTGTTACCCAGAGAGGCCGACCAGCTTATTCGGGCCCCTCAGTGAGTCCGTGGGTCTCACCCCCAGTCTAGTGCTGCTTCTACACCAGCGCTATGTGTCTGTGAAAGACTCAGCTGCGGGCGGGAAGCAGGGAGGTACCGTGCTCTAGGCCAGCCACCCAGTGCAGCACGTCACACCTCCGTGCCTTTGCTCACGCCGTTCCCTCTGCCTGTATACCTTTCCCTGTCCTCTTCAGGCTCCCGTCTCCTCATCTTTCAAGATTCAGCTCTGGCAGCATCTCCTCCAGAAGCTTCCCCTGTGCCCAGCCTGGATGAGGTGCCTGTGTCTCTGCACATACTTCTATCCTGTGACCCCTTTGGTGCCAGTCACACCTCCCCTGCCAGACTGTGAGCTTCTCGAGGGCAGGGGCCGTGCCGGCCTCAACTTGGTCATGCAGACCTTCCACACGGTAGGTGCACGATAAATGTTTGTTAAAAACCAAAGAGCAGAGTTGAGCTCACGTGCCAGTGCGTCTGAAGTCATCACCCCAAGTGAGATCTCTCAAAGGAAGGCAGGAAGAGGTAGATGTAGAAGAGTGAAAGAAAAAAAAAATAGCTGTGCAGATGGCAAAGGTGGTTGCCTGCCAGGACCCCGAGAGTCTCTGAGGTTTAGGCCTTGACTCTGATGTCCCTGGGGGTCGAGTGCAATGAAGGAGGAGAAAGAACACGAAACGCAGAGGTGGAAGAGAGGGCAGAAAGCAACAAGAGCTCAGACAGTGGAAGGAGTGAGGAGTGAGCCTGGAGAGGGGAGTGGGTCCAAGGGTGAGCTCACCAATATTGGCACACAGGCTGCCTTCCCTTGGCCTGGGCCCACAGCAGACATTGCTAATCAAGCCCAGCCCTGTCTTTGGTCGAGATCTGTTACAGCCTGAGAATCTTGAACACAGGGGTCCACACAGGGCTCATCCTGGGCTCAGTGCTCACCTGTTTCCCTTCAAGGCCATCACCAACCTGGCCCCAGCTGAGATGGCATTGTGAGAGGATGTAGGGAGCCGTGAGCAAGCAGCACCGTGACGGTGGTGTGTGGCGCCCTGGCGGGCTGGTCCTGAGGGAGCCTTTCTTGAGCACCTGCTGGGTGCTCAGCCTGAGCGGGGGACTGAGCGTTCATGAGGACTCTGTGAGGCCATCATCATCCTCCCCTTGGCCGGTGATGAAGCCAAGGCTCTAAGCTTCGGACAGTGGCCATGACTGCAGATCCTTCGTGGGGTGGGGTGGGAGCTGGGGGGCTGCGTCCTCCTCTCCAGGCACAGGCTACCAGGCCGGACCAGTGTGACGGCGAAAAGGCTGCGAAGGAAGAGGGAGAGTCAGCCCAGTCCCTGGTACACAGGAGGTGCTAAAAGTTGTTTCATTGGCTCCATGATTAAATCCCAAATATGCTAAGGCTGGTCCCAGGGCTGATGTGGTGAGAGTCGGGGGAGGGGAGCAGGAAAATGGCCCGGGGCTCCCAAGACACGAGAGGCAGAGCCAACGCCAGAAAAGGGAGACTGAGGCCGGCCAGGCTCAGTCTGCCCAGAGGATTCCAGAATGTCATGTCAGGGGCAGGGGAAGTAGTTCATAGGGTGGACAGTCAGAGCCTGTGACCTGGGGCTGCTGGACCTGCACCTGCCCCAAAAGTCCATCAACAGGTGATGTGAGGACACAGAGCCCCAGATGGGTGGGCTCCTCCCTGAGATGTGAAGCCCAAGGGGGGTCTTACTTGGAATTTCTGAGCCCCAGAGTTCTCCTTGTGCAGTGATGTCTCCAATGGTGACCACGTGGGCAAAGACGCCTGGGAGATTCACACTCTAAACTGTTGCAGGAACGATCGGTGTGCAGGTTCGAGGCTCAGGGAGGATCTGATCTGCCCCCGGAGTTAGAGGACTCTTAAAAGTAGGAAGTACATCTAGCAGGTGAGGAGCCAGCCAGCCCCCTCTGGGACTCAGGGTGACATGCGAATGAGGGCAGAGGCAAGGCCAGGGGCCCCTCCTTCGAGCCAAGGGCGGCCCCCAACCCCACCCCCCCCAACACACACACAAGCCCTTGCTTTACTGCAGGAAATATCAGTGGATTTCAGGCTTCTTAAGACACAGCCTGAACCACTGCCCAGCTCCACACCTGCTCCATAAATAGCTCCATCGTGCTCCCCACGGAGACCCAGTGCTGCCAGGATCAATCAGGCCATCGGCAGAGGCTTCACCAGCTGACAGCTCCTGAGGGGGGTTGCTGGAGGGGCACGAACCCTGTGCCCAGCAGGAGGGTCTCATTAACCGAGGCCGGAGCGTCAGGGCCAACCCCTGAGGGAGGCTGTTCGAAAACCAGGCCCAGGAGATGGGAGGGCAGCATGTCCACGCCCACAGCGGGACTCCTGGGCAGTGGGGAGGGCATCCTGCCCCCAGCCTCCGCTTCTGGGTACTCGGGGCTTGGCAGAGCAGAGGCTCCTGGGCGTTTGCTGACTAGATTAATGAAATGGATTCAAGAACGACGTACCGGTGGCCAGGAAATGGCACTGGTGACCTTTCTCTCAGTCACCTCCTCACCACCCAGTGTGTAAAATAATTAGACACCCATAGAGAGGGGACATTTGTTGAACCCAGCTCTTCTCCTTCGTAATACTAATGCTGACGTAAATAAGAATAATTAAAAATAAAAGATCTTCCGCTCTTAAAAACAAACAATAGCTTACGGAGAACGCTCTAAATGTGGGACGTGGGGAAGCTTGCGCTCGGGTGTGAGACGGGATGCCCCGCGGTTGTTGATGTGGCTGTGGACAGGAACACCTGGAAGTTGTCCAGCACGGGCACGGGGCAGAGCCGGGGCGTGGAGGCTGCTCTGCGGGCCACCCCCCCCCCCCGTCCGAAGCAGCGTGTCCCTAAAGCGCACACGGGGTGTGAACAGGCTCTCCATCACCATCAGATCAGTTCTCCCAGACGGACCCCGACTGGCACTCGGGCTGTGGGATAAGTACCGGCTTCTGAGTCAGGCGGCCGGGATCCAAATCCCAAGCTTGTGTTTCCACCCGGCGTGACCGTGGGCGAGTGGGCGACCCTCTCCGTGCCTCTGCCCCCCACCCCACCGGTTGGTTGGCGAGGGCAGAAGAGGGCTCTCCATCCATCTGGATGAAGCGCGGGGAGGCGTGTGCGGCTCGCCGGCGGAGGCCTGGCCCGCAGGCGGAGCCGCGCGGTGCGGGAGCTCATCCCGCCCACCCCGCGGAGGACACGCTGCCCTCCTCCCTCCACCTCCCTGGCCGGGGAGCCAGCTTCCTCCGGTGGGAGCTAACCTCAGTCCAGTCACATGGCGCCATCGTTGTCCCCGTGCCGAGAGTTTACAGATCCCCGCGGAAGGTGTTTAAATATTTTCCCTTTTCAGAAGCCTCGTTCTCGCCTCTGCCACGTTCACCTTTGTGTGGCAGAAGGTATTTCTGCAAACGCAGCCGCGGCGGCAGCGATTCCGCAGCGAGACAGGCATCCCTGTACACACTGCTGCTATTCTGGGGACTCGCAGGTGTATCGTTTGTATAATCACGGGCCTGTCACCTCCCGGGGGAGGGAAGAGAGGGTGGGGTGCTTCCAGAGGCTCCTGTTCCATGGGAGCCTTCCCCTGCAAACCCTCCTGGCCCAGGTGGGGTCTGGGCCTGGCCCACGTGCCCTGGTGCGAACAGCCCCTGCTCCGGTCCAGGCCTCGAGATTCCTAGGACAGGGCCTGTCCGACCTGTCTGTGTCCCCAGCACAGAGTAGGGATCAGGAAACATCCACTGAGCTGATGGGAGCTCTGCAAGGGTCTGGGGCTTCAGAGAGGCTTTCTCTGCCCCTGAAACATCACCTGCCAGGCTCGGGGCCGCCATGCCAGGCGGGGGCTGGGAGTTTGTGACACAAGGTAGATGGGAGATGGCCATGGCAGGTCTGGAGCTGGAGACCCGTGGGTCACGGGGGCTGCGGGAGCCCAGCCCAGCATAGACTGTGGGACCCCAAAGGGCTTCCTGGCCAGTCCCCAGGCCGTGGGATGGGCTGATCCCAGCTCTCTGGTTGCTATGGGCGTGGAGAAGGCACAGCTACACTCTGAGGATGCACGCATCGTAGGGCCCCGCCCAGGGTTTAAGTCTCTTCCCGCAGGGCCGGAAGGTGCACTGGCAATTAGGTCTCCTTCCTCGTTCGATGAATAAGGAGACGGCAGCCCAGAGAAGTCCAGGGACTTATGGGAGGTCACAGAGTCATCATCGTCTGCAGAGCTGGGACACCATCCACCTCCCAGGCCCCCGAGCCCAGGTCCAGGGCCCCCCAGAGGGTCTCCAGGGAGTCCACATAGCTTGGCAATCCAGCCCTTGCCTCGAGGAGTATTGGGGAGCCAGCAGCAAGGTCTCTGCTGTCACGGAGCAATCGTCCTGCTGGGAAAGTGAACAGTAAGCCAGTTAACCATCAGGGAAAAGCCAGAGACAGGTGATTGCAGGAAGATGAGAAACACGGGACGGTGAAAAGTGTACTGGGCAGAGAGAGATTTGAGGTGCATTGGTCAGGGATGGGCAGCCCGTGGGGATGACACTGGAGCTGAGACTTGAATGACACGTTTGGGCCCAGGAAAGGGTGTCTAAGCAGAGGGAACAGCCTGTGCAAGGGCCCTGGGGTCAGGGGAGGGGCGCTGGCTTGTTCAGGGAAGAGCCAGAAGGCAAATGTGGCTGGGATGCTGGCCCAGAGGAAGTTGGCACAAGATGAGGTCAGAGGTCAGGGCTCCGAGCCCCTCCAGGGAGGACGGGAGGCAGGGCCAGATCACGGAGGTTCTCGCAGCCCACGGGAGGAAGATGGATTTCACTTGCGCATTCGTGGAAGTCCACGCGTGCATTGTGTGGGGAGGGAGAGAAGGCACATCCGCTTCATTGGACAGTGTGGGGCACCCACATCCTGTAGAATCAGCACCACAGGGCACCTGGGGAGCTCTCCAACCTGGAAGAAGAAGGGTCCCCAAGAAATGGGTGGTCAATTAAAACAATGACGACTCCAACTCTGATGACTGTGAAGGGGCTGGGCCTGCAGTGCACACAGCCCGTGGCCCCAGCCTCCCAGAGGCCACTGCTGAGCGTCTCTTGTCGGGGCCGGGGTCCACTCACAGGGGACCAGGCGCCCCGGGGGTGAGTTGGGTGAAATCACTGCAGCTTCCGATGCTGTCTGGTCTCCAACGACCTAGGACAGGCCTGGTGGACAAGGTGTGATTTCCGCAGCAACAGGAAGAGTCCCCAATTCCCCCAATCCCTCCCACACCTCCACTCAGATGCCTAAAATCTCTTTAATGGTGGCAGGTTGAATTACTGGCTCTTTATAATCATTGTACCCTTTTAATTTATTTATTCTTGATCACAAACAATACTTTTTGCGTAAAATATAAAAAGTAGAGAGAAATATAAAGAAACAAAATCCTAAGGATTTTCCCCAGGGAAGTTAGCACCATTTCAGCAATGGGGCCGGCCTTGGGCAACACTGACTTTTACACCCTAAAGTCCACGGATGCTGATGTAAGACCTTCCTTAAGGGTCAAGTGCAAGGGAGCAGGTGAGAACGCAAAGGGGATGGATGTTCAAGAAGGTTCGAGGATATGGTTAGAGAGGAGGACGCCCAGGAGAGAAGGCTGAGCTGAGAAGGACCACATCACAGGTTGCACTCCTGTTTTTCTCACACTCCACTGCCGCTGTGCGGCTTGGATGGAGCCAGGCAGAGATTCCATCCCTTGAGTATGTGACAACCGTGCAGTCCTAACACAGCGCAGTCCTAACACAGCCCCGGATCAAGGCCGGCTGGAGCATGGGTGCATCAGGACCACGATGCTGGGGGTGGAGGAGGGCTGGAGGGGACACCTTGTGTGAGGAGGTGGCCCATAATGGTCAAGGACTCAGTCTGCGTGTGCACGAGGGCCGATCTGGCTCAGATCTGGGCACCGACTTCCTGGGTGAACCCCCGGACTTCAAGCCTCAGGCCCGTCCCTTGCAGAATGGGTGGAATGAGGGCTCCTGGCTGATTGGATGGTGGTGAGGGTGAAAAGCCAGGTACCACACTGGCACAGTCTCCGAGCTTGGGGTGGAGGTACTGCAGACAGGTGGGCTTTGGAATCAGATGGTCCCGAGTTTGAATCCTGGCTCCGCCATATACTGGCTGATTGACCTTGGGCCTGTCACTTCACCCAAGTCTCAATTTCCTCACCTGTGAAATGGGGACGCGGTGTGTATTGTACTTAGCAGAGTGCCTGGCACAGGTAAGCACTGAAGGAAGGTGAGCTGGTTGTGTTTGTCTCTGTCCCTAGCTTTGAACCTCACTCTCTCATGAGCTCCTGTTGCTTCTCCAAATGCAGGGGCACCGGAGACTCCTGCACAACAGTCCTGAGACTTTGAACCCAGCAGAGCAGGGGCAGGAGCGGGAGAGTTGGAACATCGGAAAGAGGAAGGGAAAGTGGAGGACCAGAGAGAAGGATGGAGAGACTGGGGGATCGGAGAGATGCAGGAACCAAAGAGGAGGGAGAATGTGGGGTGCAGACGAGGTAGAAGGGGGCAGCGATGACGGGCGGGGGTGAGACGATCAGGGTAGGTTTCCCTGACTCTGGTGCTGGTGGACACCTCCTTGGTGCTTCCACCCAAAGTCTCTCTCTCCCAGACTATGTCTTAGAATCTGAGACCAGAGTAGAGATACAGGTCTTCATTCTTTCTTGAATGTCTGTTAAGCGTGTACTCGGCCAGTTCCTGGTCCAGGCCCTGGAGGCTGCAAAGGTGAGGTCAGGATGCTTACACACCACAGACCGATGTACTGTGTACATGTTGGCTCCCACGATCCTTCATCAGCAGTACTGTCCACAATTCAGTCCCCAATGCACCCCACACCCCTTTCTCTCCTGTGCAGCCTGTGCTTGGCCATACCGACCTGTGTTCTGGCCTGCACTTCAGCTACCATGGAAAGGAAGCGTCAGGCCAGACTCTGGGGCCAGGCCTCACTTCACCTCCTGTCTGTTTGCCTTTTCTGAGCAGTAGCCTTTTGGCAGCTAAATTTAACTGAGTATTTGGTTTCCACCCTACCATCCCTCCTTCCCTCCCTCTTTCACTTGGGTCAGATCACGGTGTGATGGCTCTCCCAGCTCCCTCCCCGTTTCCTCTCTTAAGTGTCCTCCCTAGTAAGTTTCTTGTGTGTTTAGTTGCATCTCAACATCTGCTTCTTGGAGGACCCAGATCAACACAGGGGCACTCAGCTATCAGATCTGAGCCTCCAAAGAGCTGACAAAGAAAAATCATGGCATCTAGGGGGGCCCAGAGCCAGACACGACAGGGAGAGTTGTACCTGGAGAGTGAGAACACCCCGCATCCTATCGGTTTCTGAATCAGTCAGGATGGGATAGATTATACAGCATGTCATGGACTGAATGTCTGTGTCCCCCACGTTCATATGTTGAAACCCTCAGTGTGATGGCATTCGGTGGTGGGGCCTTCGGGGGGCGATCACGTTTAGATGAGGTCATGGGAGTGTGGCCCCGTAATGGGATTAGGGTTCTTATAGTAAGAGGAAGAGATCAGAGCCCTCTCTCTCTCACTATCTCTCGGCCACGTGAGGACACAGTGAGAAAGGGCATCGGCAAACCAGGAAGAGGGCTCTTGCCAGGTGCCGTATCTGCCAGCGCCCAGTCTTGGACACTCCAGCCTCCAGAACCATGAGAAATAAACGTCTGTTGTTGGTCACCCCCCATCCCCACCACTGTCGGCAGCATTTTGTCGCAGCAGCCTGCACTGACTGAGACATAGCAGAACCAGAACATTTTTTAAATAAAAAACTCAGTGGCTCAAATTACAAAGGCTTATTTCCTGCCCATGTTGAGTTGACAGTAGCTCTGTTCACTGGCCCCCTGAGACCTAGGCCCCCCTGAGACCTAGGCTGACAGAGGCTCCCTTGCCCTAGACTTCCACCATCCCAGACAGGGAGATGGAACCTGACAGATTTCACCGTGGTCCCAAAAGCTGCTGCCCAGAAACATCCTCCATCACTTCTGAATGTACCGTGTTGGCCAAAGCAGGCCACACGGCCAAGCCTGGGGTCTTCTGTCCACCCTCATACCTGGCAAAGACCTTCACCCAAGAATCCTGTCCCTAGGCAAGTTCCCACTCACCCGTCAAGGCAAAAGGAAGATTCTGAGAGTACGCTTCCCAAATTCTCTTCTATCCCCTGCATCCTTCATTTGAAGAAAAGACTCAAGAGAAGACCCAAACCTGAAAATAAAGAAGACAGAACAGAGCCCATGAAATGAAGAACGATGAAAAGGGAAAGACGTAATGGTGAGCAGTGGAACTTGCTATGTGGTAAATTGAATAAAAATGAATAAGGATAGACCTGTCCCAGACTGTATCATCTAAGTGCTAAGTAAGGGTTCCTAAAATTGAAGGTCCGTACTGAAAGGAAAAATTGTAATGATAGTCTATTTATAAAAGTCATAGCTCAGCAACAGCTACAAGTTATGGCCAGGAAGGACACTTATAAACTTTGCAAGGATCTCATCTTGGAGGGGGAGGGGAAAGGAAGAAAATAAAAGATGTCTAGAAATGTCATCTTATTGGACTGGGGAGGAATAATCAGGGGAAAAATAGAACACCTTATTGTGTGGAATAGGTGGTATCTTACTTTCAAAGTAGAGAGATCTGGGAAACAGGGAAGAGAGAATGGCTATCAGTGCAATGGAAGGGGTCTTAGGGTCTGTCTGCTTGGGCGATCATAACAAAATACCACAGTCTGGGGGACTTACACAACTCACATTTGTTTCTCACAGTTCTGGAGGCTGGAAGTCCAACACAACATTGTAAAGCAATTATACTCCAGTAAAGACGTTCAAAAAAAGACATTAAAAATAATAATAAAATAAAATAAGTTGCTGGGAAAATAGCTACAAGGATAAAGCAAATGAAAATAAAGTAGGACGGGTAGATAGTAATCTCAAAAAGGTTTAAGATATTTATATGTGATAAATTAGAATGTTATACAATGAAGTGCTATACAGTCATAAGCCTGTATTTAAAAAGAAAAAAAGAGTTAAATATGTAAGCAAAACCTATTAGGAAAGGAAAGAGAACCGGATAAAAGTATAATTATAGTGAGAGACCATTGCACAGTCTCCGTAAGAAACGGACAAGAGTATTAGAAATGAAGAAACTGTTAGAAGTTAAGAGGCTATCAAATTTATTGCATGGCCATTGATTGGATCCTAGTTTGAGCAAATCAGATTTTTAAAAGCTGTTTTAGGGACAGTTAGGGAAATTTGAATATGGATGGAGTTTTAGCAGATTATAGAACATCACTGTTATTTTCTCAGGTGCAGTAATGGTATCATGGTTAAGTAGGGAAGCATCCTTCTTTAGTAAAGAGATAAACTGAAGTATCTAGGAGTGAAATGCCATGAAGCCTATAATTTAATTCTAAATACCTCAGTAAAAAACAAACATAGCAAAATGTACACAGCTACTGAATCTTGATGATGGATGTATAGTATACGTTATCTCTCTGCTTCTATGTATATTTGAAATTCAAAAACAACAAAGTAATAACACCAGAACTGAATAATGCAACCAACAACTGTGAACATATATATATAATATAGTTATATATATATATATATATATATTTTTTTTTTTTTTTTTAAATAGTGAATCCCTTTTTATGTGCCCAAATGTCACCGAGGAAAATCAGTATATAATAGGCTGACAATAAAACATTACCAAATTCAAGAACCCAAGAATGAAGTTTTCACAGGCCTCATGCTCCAGCCATATTCAACACAAGTAGTAATTAGTAATAAAATGGGAGCCAAACACTTGACTTGCAAGTTTAAAACATTCATGCATAACTCTTGGATCAAAGAGAAAAATCAAGGGAGAAGTTATATATCATCTGGAAAACAAAGAAAAAGAAGATGCTTCATGTTAAAACATATGGAGTAAAGATAACAGCTTAGAAACACACCACCTAAATGCCTTCATTCGAAGGGGCAAAGGCTAAACATAACATCATTTTTAGTACTTGTCTCAAGCAATTAGGAAAAGAAACAAGAAAAGGGGAATTCATAAAGAACTGAAACTGATGAAATAGAAAAAAACATTTAAATAGTGGGAAGAATATGTAAATGCAAAAGCTTATTCTTTGAAATGGCTAATAAAATAGAAAAAACCCTCGTGAGTCCAATTATGGAGAATGAAGAGAGAGAGTAAAATTAGACAAGATTAGCAGTAAGAAGGCAGACATACCAATATAACTAGAGATACAGGAGAGATAAAACTAATTATGAGAGAATATTACACGCAACTCTGTGATAACAAATTGAAAACCTCAGGGAAATGGATGATTTCCTAGTAAATTACCAAAATCAGTCCAAGAAAAAACGGAAAATTTTAATAGACCAATTACCATAGCAGAGACTAGAAGGTGACTGGAGATCTATCAGTGAAAAGACAGCAGAATCAGACAGGCTCACAGCTGAGTTTTATCTAATTTCTAAAGAATGAATCATTTTAATACTGTTTAAACTATTTGAGGCCATAGAAAAGGATAGGAGAGAAATGCCCTTATTCATTCTACGCATCTAGAATATCTTTAATACAAAATAAGGGGAACTATAGACTGATGGCACACGTATAGGTGAAAATTTCTAAATAAAATACTAATAAATAGAATCTAGCGACTAATCAAGAGAACAATATATTACCCTTCAGGTTCAATGTGGGAAAGCAGTGTGTGGTTGAGGACCCCTTAGCCTTGGAGACATTTTGTAGGCATACTTTCACCCCTCTTCTCTGAGCGTCTCTTGGCATGACAAAAAGTAAGGACGTATTAGGCAACGATCAGGGGCCTCTAATGAACCAGACTGGACAAAGCTAAGACATCGACATCTAAGGGAGCCTTAATGTCTGTTAGCAATGCCAAGATTTTATACGGAAATTTTGTGGGGTTTATTTCCAGAACAGCCTCTAGTTGTTTCAGCATCTTTGAAATGTTCCAAAGAACCACTTTTTTTTTTTTTTCTATATGAAATCCACTGAGGGAGAGGGAATTTTCTAGGTTTTAAATGCACACCAGAGCACAAGATCTAATATTACTGAATTCTCGCAGCAACTCTGTGGGGAGTTTGGAGAGGTGGAGAGACTTCCGAGGGCACTCAGATGATGCAGGCAGAGTCAGACCTCAACCCTGCTGAGACTGACTGCGAAGCCCAAGCCTTCAATGGCATGTGTGAAAGCCACATGTGGAAGGCCCCTGGCGACTTCTTGGTTCAGGGAGGAGTTTCAGTCCATTTAGCCAAAGCCAGGAGCAATGGAATGAAGACTAGATTAGGTATCAGGAGACCTGGGTTCTGTTTCATCCTCTGCCTCCTGGGCCATGACTTTGAAGGCCTCTGCCCTTCTGCAACATTCTGAATCCCTACGTAGCTGGTCTCAGAAGGGCCAGCCGTGGGTTGCTGTCCGTGGTGCTGAAGGTGCTCTTGTCCGAGGGCTCCCACTTCACCTATTTTCAGAGGAGCTGGTCTGGGCGGCTGCCAGGAACACACTGTGATTAATCGGCGGGTTTGAAATGGCAACTAAAGGTGGAAGGAAAGAATTTCTTTATTGGTTTGCTGAATCTGTGCCAAAGGAGCTTTTTCTTTTTTTTTTTCTTTTTTTTACCGAAAGCCATGTCTTTTTGACAATTCTCATCACCTGGGCCTAAACTGAACATCTCAATTTTTGGACAGAGGCATAGAACTAAGTTTTCACTGCCCAGGTGAGTAAATGGGACATTACCTGATTCCCAGTGCCCCGTTTCCCCTCTCAGGTCCCATGAGAGTTCTGAGGGAATCCAGAGGGAATCTATGCTAAATTTTGTGTCAGTTACTCACTTGTTTGTCTCTATTGTCTTTTTTTTTCTTTGTAACAACTTGGTATGTATCCTTAACAAATACACTGATTTGCTTTTTGGACTTCAAGTAATTAGAATCATATTGCATGTGCTTTTCTGTTGCCTTTCTTCCATCAACGTTATGTTTTGGAAGTGGATCCACATTGTTGCATATCCCTCACTGTATACTATTCTGCTATATGAATATGCTGAAACGGATCTGTACGTTCCATTCTTACTATGGAATGTGAACTTATGTCCTTTTCTTCCCTGCTATGAACCATTCTGCTGTAAACATTCTGGCACACAGCTCATGTTACACAAGCCACTGTACATTCATCACGTTATGTACATGACAGTAGAATCGTTGAGTCTTCGGGTAGGACCAGTTCAGCCTCACTAGGTGCGGTAGAAACTTCTGGTGCTCATTCTTCCCTCCTCCCTAAAAGAGACATGCCTCGTTTGCAGTCAGGCAAGGCCATTCCCAGGGTGAATAATCTCATTACGGTGTAAGACCCTCTTCATATTTCTCCCAGTTTGTGACTTGTCTTTCCACTTTCTTTATGGCCTTTTGATGAATGGAAGTTCTTAGTTTTAATATAGTGAAATCGATCATTTTTATGGCTTGTGCTTTTTGTGTCTTATTTAGGATATCTATCCCTACCCCAAGATCGTAAGATACCTTTAATGTCTTCTAAATATTTTATACTTTGCCTTTCACATTAAGGTCTTAACCTAGAATAATTTTTACATATGGTGTGTAGCAGGGCCCAGTATCTCTCTTTCCCTATGGCTACTCATTTACTTTCTGAGCACTATTTAAGGAAAAGTCCATCCCCTTCCCACTGGCATGTGACAGCAATATTTCATACATCGTATGTCCCTATATGCACAGGTCTGTTTCTGGGCTTTCCATTGACCCATTTTTCTATTCCACAGTGTGTACTTGTTTAGCTTTATAATACATTTTGGCTTATTCTTCAAGAGTACGTTGGCTATTATTGGGCCTTTGCATTTATATATGAATTTTAGAATCACCTCGCCAAGCTTCACCGCCCCACAAAAAAATTAAGATTTTTACTGGTGTTGCATTGGACCTATAGATCAATTTAGTGAGAAGTTACATCTTTATGAAAGAGAGTCTTCCAACCATTTACTTAAGATCTCCTTTAATGTCTTCCAATAAATTTTTATAATTTCCTCCATAACTGTCTTACACATTAAAGATTTATTCCTGGATTCTGTGTTTGTTTCCTTTTTTTAAAATTTTTATTTATTCATTTTTGGCTGCATTGGGTCTTCATTGCTGCACAAGGGCTTTTCTCTAGTTGCGGCGAGGGGGACTACCCCTCGTTGCAGTGCGTGGGCTTCTCATTGTGGTGGCTTCTCTTGTTGCAGAGCACAGGCTCTAGGCACATGGGCTTCAGTAGTTGTGGCACACGGGCTCAGTAGTTGTGGCTCACGGGCTCTAGAGCGCAGGCTCAGCAGGTGTGGCTCACAGGCTTAGTTGCTCCGTGGCATGTGGGATCTTCCCCGGCCAGGGCTCGAACCCGTGTCCCCTGCATTGGCAGGCGGATTCTTAACCACTGTGCCACCAGGGAAGCCCCTGTTTCCTATCGTTTCTGTAACAAGTCACTACAAACTTGGTGGCTTAAACAACACAAACATTATCTTACAGTTCTTGAAGTCAGAGTCCAAAATGAGTCTTGCTGAGTAAAAGTCAAGATGTGGGCAGGGCTTTGTTCTTGCGGAGGCTCTGGGGGGAGAATCTGTTTCCTTGTCTTTCCAGCTCCTAGAGGTTGAGGCACCTCTTGACTCATGGCCCCTTCCTCCATCTTCAAAGCCAGCAACATCGGGCTAAATTCTTCTCATGCTGCCATCTCTCGGGTTCTCTTGTTTCTCTCTTTCCCTTTTAAGAAACCTTGTGAATATATTGGACCCACATGGATAATCCAGGATAATCTCCCTATTTTAAAGTCAGGTGATTAGCAACTTCAATTTTATCTGTACCCATAATTACTCTTTGCCATGAACCCATCATTTTCACAAGTTCTGGGAATTAGGACGTGGACATCCTTGGAATGTCATTATTCTGCCTACCACAGATTCTTTATATTTTTCGTAGTTCTACAAATGGTAATGTTTATGATTTTATTTTCTAGCTGGTTTTTGTTGTGGTACCAAAATGTTGTGGATTTTCTATATTTATTTTGTACCCAACAACACTGCTTAAGCACTTACTAATTCTGATAAACCTGAAGATTCTTTAGGATTTTTTAGTGTAATTGATGATATAATGTGCAAATAATGACAGTTTTGTTTCTTCCTTTCCAGCCCTTATGCGTTTTATTCGCTCTTGTATCTAAGTTTCTGTGCTGGTATGGACCAGTTATACAATGTTGAATAAAAGTGGAGACAATGAACATCCTTGTTTTATTCCTGATCTTAAAGAGAGTGCTTACATTTCAACATTCAGAATAATGTTTTCTGTACCACAATGTTCATTGCAGCTCTATTTACGATAGCCAGGACATGGAAGCAATCTAAGTGTCCATCGACAGATGAATGGATAAAGAAGATGTGTCACATATATACAATGGAATATTACTCAGCCATAAAAAGGAACGAAATTGAGTTATTTGTAGTGATGTGGATGGACCTAGAGTCTGTCATACAGAGTGAAGTAAGTCAGAAAGAGAAAAACAAATACTGTATGCTAACACATATATATGGAATTTAAAAAAAAAAAGGGTCATGAAGAACCTAGGGGCAAGATAGGAGTAAAGATACAGACCTACTAGAGAATGGACTTGAGTACACGGGAGGGGGAAGGGTAAGCTGGGACAAAGTGAGAGAGTGGCATGGACATATATACACTACCAAATGTAAAATACATAGCTAGTGGGAAGCAGCTGCATAGCACAGGGAGATCAGCTCGGTGCTTTGTGACCACCTAGAGGGGTGGGATAGGAGGGTGGGAGGCAGGGAGACGCAAGAGGGAAGAGATATGGGAATATATGTATATTCCCATCAGTGTATAGCTGATTCACTTTGTTATAAAACAGAAACTAACACAGTGTAGTTATACACTACACTAAATCAGTGTATAGCTGATTCACTTTGTTATAAAACAGAAACTAACACACCACTGTAAAGCAATTATACTCCAATAAAGACATTAAAAAAAATAAAAAATAAGTACCCTAAAAAAAAGAATAATGTTTTCTGTATGTATACTTTTAATAGATATCCTTTTATTAGGTTAAAGAAACTCTTCTAGACCTAGATTATAAGAGGTTTTTGCGGGGTTTTGGAGTTTTTTTGAAAGTCATAAGAGGATGTTGACTCTTATCAAAGACTTTTCCCACATCTGTAAGAATGATATGATTTTTCTTCTTTAATTTGTTAGAGGGGTGGATTCATTACTACCTTTTCCAATTTAAAACCAACCTTGTAGTCTCTGAATAAATACAGCTTGATCATAGTATTCTTTTTTTCTTTTTGCTGTGAAAAATAATTTTTATTTTATTTTTTTAACATCTTTATTGGAGTATAATTGCTTTACAATGTCGTGTTAGTTTCTGCTGTATAACAAAATGAATCAGTTATATGTATACATGTATCCCCATATCCCCTCACTCTTGCGTCTCCCTCCCACCCTCCCTATCCCACCCCTCTAGGTGGTCACAAAGCACTGAGCTGATCTCCCCGTGCTATGCGGCTGCTTCCCACTAGCTGTTTATTTTACATTTGGTAGTGTATATAGGTCGATGCTACTTTTACTTTGTCCCAGCTTCCCCTTACCCCTCCCCACGTCCTCAAGTCCATTCTCTACGTCTGCGTCTTTATTCCTGTCCTGCCCCTAGTTTCAACACAACCATTTTTTTTTTTAAGATCCCATTATATGTGTCAGCATACAGTATTTGTTTTTCTATTTCTGACTTACTTCACTCTGTATGACAGTCTCTAGGTCCATCCACCTCACTACAAATAACTCAATTTCATTTCTTTTTATGGCTGAGTAATATTCCATTGTGTATATGTGCCACATCTTCTTTATCCATTCATCCGTCGATGGACACTTAGGTTGCTTCCATGTCCTGGCTACTGTAAATAGAACTGCGATGAACATTGTGGTACATGTCTCTTTTGGAATTATGGTTTTCTCAGGATATATGCCCAGTAGTGGGATTGCTGGGTCGTATGGTAGTTCTACTTGTAGTTTTTTAAGGAACCTCCATACTGTTCTCCATAGCGGCTGCACCAATTTACATTCCCACCAACAGGGCAAGAGGGTTCCCTTTTCACCACACCCTCTCCAGCATCTACTGTTTGTAGATTTTTTGATGATGGCCATTCTGACAGGTGTGAGGTGATACCTTGTGGTTTTGGGGTTATTTTTTTTTTTTTTGACATCTTTCTTGGAGTATAATTGCTTTACAGTTTAGTGTTAGTTTCTGCTGTATAACAGAGTGAATCGGCTATACGCATACATATATCATCATATCCCCTCCCTCTTGCGTCTCCCTCTCACCTTCCTTATCCCACCCCTCTAGGTGGTCGCAAAGCACCGAGCTGATCTCCCTGATGAATGGATAGAGAAGATGTGGCACATATATACAATGGAATATTACTCAGCCTCATTGTGGTTTTGATTTGCATTTTTCTCTAACGATTAGTGATGCTGATCATCCTTTCAAAACGAAGCAACTGACAAAGGATTAATCTCCAAAATATACAAGCAGCTCATGCAGCTCAATATCAAAAAAACAAACAACCCCATCCAAAAATGGGCAGAAGACCTAAATAGACATTTCTCCAAAGAAGATACACAGACTGCCAACAAACACTTGATGATGGTATTCTTTTCCACGTATCACTGAATCTGTTTGCTAACATTTAGATTCAAATTTTTTGCATCTACGTTGATGCAAAGTTTTAGGATTTAGCCTAAAATTTTCTTTTCTTATGCTGTGTTTGTTAGATTTTGATATCAAGGTTATACCAGCCTCATAAAATATACCTGAGTGCTTCACCTCTTTTCCCACGTTCAGAAATATTTTGTGCAGCATTAGAATTTTTTGTTCCTTGAATTAGAATTCACTGGTAAAAGACCATCTGGGCCTGGAGTTTTCTTTTTGAAAAGACTTTTAACTACAGATTGGATTTCTTTCATGGTTTTAGGATTGGTCATCCTGTTTATTACCAGAAATTTTAACTATTATATTTATTAGAAAATGTATATTTCATTTACATTTTCAAGTTTATCACGATTCTTCATAATTTCCTCTTATAAGTCTCCTAGTATTGTCTGCAGTATCCGACGTCCCCTCTTTACTTGTAGTGTGGCCATCTGGGCCTTTTCTTTTTTTCTTTATTAATCGACTCAGAGGTTTCTCAATTTTATTAGCCTTTTCGAGAAACAACCTTTGGCTTTTTGTTACTGTGTGTCTCTTTCTTATTTTATTAATGTATAATCTTATCTTTATTATATTCTTCTATTTTCTTTGATTTCTTATGCCGTCTTTTCTAGCTCCTGGAGATGGTGCTTTGTTCATTAACTTTCCCACTTTCTTCTTTTGAATATAAGCATTTAAGTTTATAAAACCTTCTTCTAAATACTGATTTATGTGCATCACACAAGTTCTGATAGACTTTTATTAATTGTTCAATTTCAGTATTTCCTACTTGCCATGGTTACTTCCTCTCTCAACTCTGAGTTACCTATAAGTGTTTACTAGATTCCAAATACATGACAATTTTATAATCATCTCTTTCTGATTTCTAAGTTAAGTATATTGGGTTCAGATAATGCATCTGTAGGATAACAGTCCTTCAACTACTTACTGGGCCATAAAGCAAATCTTTAACATATGCCCTTGATAAAAACGACTTTCTAAGCTGCTCTGTATTCTAATATAAATCCACTAAATCAAATTTAATGACGGAATTTTACAAATCTTGTATGTTTTTAACAATTTTTGTCTTCTCGATCTTTTAGTTACTGTGAGAGGTTTGTTTATTTCTCCTTTTAGTTCTACCAAGTTTTTCTTTATGTATTGAAGGCAGTATTATTGGTTGCATACATATTTGGAGTTATTATAGGCTTCCTGATGCTATTACTTTTATCATGATGTTATTGTTTTTATTTCTTAAAGTAATTTATTTTTTGCTTTAGACTTACTTTTAGGATTAGGATTTTTCTGGTACATTTTTTCCAACATTTCATTTCAACCTACTATATCCTTAGGTTGTAGTGTCTCCTGTAAATATCATAAACATGATTTTGTGGGTTTTCTCTAGGCTTCTATCTGGGATATTTAGCTTAATTTACTCTAAGTATGATACGCTTTATTTCTACAACTCATTTTATAACCACTTCTAGGTGTTACTTAATTGCTCTGTGCCTCATTTTTTTCACCTGTAATATGGGGATAATACCACTATGGTTGTCATTTTCTTCTATTTGTTCTGTCATTACCATTTATTTCTTTGGTCATTTTCTTTCCTTTCTTTCCCACTTTTTGATTGAATAATTAACTTTCCTGATTCCATTTTTTTGGAGCAACTAGTTTAGAAGTTGTTCATGTTATTTCTCGTTTTCTTAGTGCTTATCCCAGAAATGGAAACTTCCATAAACAAAGCACCAAAGCTTAAGTCTAAATTACTCAACATCTTTACCCTCCTCCTGAACCTTTAAAATTGAAATTAAAGCATTTAATTCCAACCACCCCCTTACCAACACTTCTGTGTTATTTTGCTATATGTCAATGCTGTCTTAATAATTACTATACGGTAACTGTTTGTTTAGATTCACCCGCATGTGTGCCGCTCAATCTCTCGCTCCTTCTTCCTCTCGCATCTCTGACGTTCCATCTGGCATCAATTTCTTTCTGCCTGAGATTCATTCTTCAGAACTCCCTTCCGTGAGGTTTTGGGGGTGGAACCCCTGGTTTTGTTTATATGAAAATATAATCATTTCATCTACTGAAAAAGACTTGCATCACTCAGCACATTCTCCGAGACTATACCACCGACTTCTGGACTTTGTTTTTGCGGATGGAAAGTCAGCTGTCAATCAAATTGCCACTTCTTTGAAGGTAAATCTGTCTTTTCTTTCCAGCTCCTTTTAAATCATCCCTTTGTATCTGTCCTTGAAATTGTATTATGACGTGTCTATTGTGTCTTTTAAATGTTACACTACTTGGAATTTATCAGGCTTGTTAAAATATGTGGACTTTTGTCTTTATCAGTTCTGAGAGGTTCTCAGTCATTATTCCTTCGAATACTGCCTTTTCTCTATTCTCTTTACCCACTTCTCCAGGAGCTTGATTAGATGTATGAGAGAGTGTCTCACTCTGTCCTCTGTGTTTAAGTCTCTTTCATATTTTTTGGTCTTTCTGGGCTGCATGTTTTTCCTTAACATCTTCAGCTCTATCTTTCATTCACTGGTTCTCCCCCAAGCTGGGTTTAATCTGCTTTTCAACCTATTTGTTAAGTATTTAATTTCAGCTCTATTTTCCAATTATGGGAGTTCCATGTGATTATTTTATGATGTTCTAGGTCTTTACCCATTTTAATCTTCTTCTTCGTTTCTCAAAACATATAAAGAACACGTATCTTGTAGTCTATGTCTGATAAAGCCAACGTCCGATTCCTTTTCAAGCCCAAGTTTGCTGCTTCTGTTTCTTCTGGCTCTCACACATGATCCGTGGTTTCCTTGTGTATTTAATGACTTTCTTTCTTTTGAAACTCTGAATTATTCATTTTCCTTGTAGAAGCCCTTGGAGCTTGGGACAAGAGTAGATTCCTCCAGAAAGGATGCATTTACTTCTGTAAGATGTCTGGTATGTGGTGGTAGGGGTGTGTACATTTAGGGTCATTTTCAAATTAATGAATGACTTGAAGTTTGGGGGCAGATTTCAGGGAGTGTGCCTTGGGACTGCAGATTCAAGGGAGGGCCAATGTGGGTTGGAATCAAAGGGTTGAGAGAGAGTAGTTTTATTTCCACTCTCTAAGTATGGTAGGCCTCCCAAGTTATTGGGGAGTGGCCTTCTATTAGACTTCCCACCTGATGGGCCCTAGGATTTGTCTTCCTCCTTCCTGTTTTGTGAGACTGCAAAAAACTGATGCTCCTGCTTTGGCAAAAACCCTCAAAATGAAAGTTGGCATCAGTTCACTGCTTGCCTTTTTGGATTCTGCCTACACACAGGTACTGGACTATTTCTTACTCCCCGGCCAGCTTTGTGGATGCACTCACAAATGTGTTTTTACATAATTACCATCATTTTTAGTTGTTTTCAATAGGAGCTTAGTCTGGGCCCCTACTCCTTCATGTTGACACCCTCTTTTGATCTTTACTTATTATTTGTCGTAATCCCTTAAGACATTGCTCAGAGGCCCCAGGAGCCAGGTGATCACATGCACCTCACTCTCTTCTCTGCTTACTGGGACCAGGCTGGCTCTTAAGACATCTAATGACAGTGGCTTCTGGGCTCACAGGCCTCATCCGACACCTGCATCTTTTGAAACCATCCACAGTTCTAGCTTTTGCTTGACTACAAAGAGTCACAGAGCTCCCTCCTTTGTCAGACAATCCCTTTACCATTTGTGTTAGAAATACCTGCCTTATATTATTTCATGTTACCTAATAAATTAACCTGTGTAGGGGTCTAATGGGAAACAGCAATATCCCTTGTTAAGCTTCCCAGGGGAATGGTGGAATTCCAGGCACACGCCGGGGATGTGGATGGGAGCACACAGGCGACGGGAGGGGTACGAAGAGGGAACAAGTATTCACGAGGAGTTGCCCTCCTGTGTAGGAATGTTGAGGAGATCAAACCAAACTCCTAGCGTAAACTGCCCACGAAGTAAGTACTTTTATCTCCATTTATTCGGATGAAAAGAAATCGAGTCTTAAGTGACATGTCTGAGGTCGCAGAGTTGACCTGTGGCTGAGTTGGAGTTCAGTTCCTCAGACCCCCTCCCATGGATCAAGGCTCTGCTTGGTGAATTTCGGATGACAGGAGTGTGACGGCTGGGTGATTACGGGGTCATTGCAGGCCTGTCCTGGCCAAAGGGAACAGTGTCAGGAGGCAAAACCAAGCCAGCTCAGCTAGTGAAATGAAAAGGACAGTCTATTCTGGGCTTAGCCTCCTCTGGCCTTGGGAGGGAGGAGGGTTCCAGACACAGCAGCTGTAGGACTGTTGTGCTCAGGAGCCGACAGCACAGAACCTGAAGAACCAGGACGCTGAGCTGTCACCCAGACACCTGCGCCTGGGTTCTCTGCCTTGGCCACACACCTCCACGCTGGAACGATCCAGCCGTGCCAACGCCAACAGTAACATCCCTGCTCTACATGGCTCCTGGGTGCTCGCTGACCCTACGAGAAAGCTCCAAATGCTCACAGCCCACACAGGGCTGTCCTTGGGCCGGATGCAGTTCATCTCCTCTGCCGTGGGGGGCACTCGGGACACAGGCCTCATGTGGGTCACCTTTCAGGGTGCCTGGGTTAGTTCCAACACCCCCTCCCCCAAGAAGCCCTTTGAGACTTCTCTCTTGGTGCATTCAGTAACTTCTCTGGCAACTGTTGTATTTGTTTTGGAAACTATAAAACACATGGGGTTCCCACGACCCCCTCCTCAGGTTTGATAATTTGCTAGAACAGCTCACAGAACTCAGGAAAACACTTTACTTACGGCTTATGTTGACCAACTGATTATAAATGACGTTATAAAGGATACAGATGAATGGCCAGATGAAGAGGTGCCCAGGGTGAGGTCTGGGAGGATCCTGGGTGCAGGAACTTCTGTCCCCGTGGCGTTGGGAAGCACGACCTCCAGCTTGTGGGTGTGTTCACCAACCAGGAGGCTCTCCGCACCCCACAGCTGAGGGAATTTTACGGGGGCTTCGTCTTGTAGGCATGATCAATTAACCCAACTTCCAGCCCCTCCCCGCTCCCCGGAGGATGAGGGTGGGAGAGAGAGGCCCAAGCTTCTAGCCATGCTGGGCCTTTCTGGTGACCAGCCCCCATCCTGAAGCCGTCTAGGAGCCCACCCAGAGCTGCCTTTTTTCGAACAAAAGATGCTCCTGTCACCCAGGAAATTCCAAGGGATGAAACAGCTCTGTCAGGAACTGAGGGCAGAGACCAAATACCTACTGTGTTACACTCAGCCAGTCCCCGAAAATGGCTGTGGATGAGCCCTCACTCCCAGCCCCCAAGATTCCTTGCAATGTTCAGCATCCCTGGGGCTCCCAAGGCTGGCATCTGACCTGTTCAGGTCCGAGAACAGCTGGCATGGCAGGAATGAACCCCCGAGGGGTGGGGGACACACGGGCCAGCTCTCGCCGCTGGTAGGAGGAGCCTGAAGCTGTGTTCTCACTCCCCGCAAGTTCCCCGAGGATTTCAGCCCAGGGGCCCAAGAATGCTTCCGCCCCGGCTCGTCCCCGCCCCTGACCCCTCACTCCCCCGCGGGGGACCCCTCATCTCCCAGATGAACTTGTGCTCACATTCAGGGCTTGCTATGGGGCACTCAAACGAAGACCGTCCCTGGGCCGGCCTCTGCGAGGAACCAGGTGTGTGTGCCCTGGGCAGAAGGGAGGGCCGGCTAAGGGCAGGGCTCTGGGAGAAGCAAGGTCCGCGAGGGTGGAGGCCGATGGAGTGGGGGGAACGGGCCACCCCAGGCCACGTGGCAGCTCGTGCAGTTTGAATAAGCACCCCCTGCCCAACCCAGGGGCACAGCCCCACGAGGGGCAAGACAGCGCTCCGGCCCTCACTCGACCTCCCTGTGGGCGACAAGCAGCCTGCAAAGCCACGGGTGGCAGCCTGGCCCACGAGGCCTGGATTCGGGCCGAGAGCCTGCGAGGGACCTTAAGCATCGTCAGAGAGGTGGAGTGTGGGAGAAGGCGGCTCCTCCCAGGCGTCTCCTGGGGTGACCCTGCCAGGGCAGCGGGATTCTGCCCAGCCGCCTCTGGCGCTGTGCTCCGGGCACCTGGAGACCCAGTGCCCCAGGCCCTGTGATGGGGCAGTGCCCCAGGGCCCAGAGGGCTTGAGGACCACACAGCAGGGCGAAGTCCCGGCACTGGGAGGCGTGCCAGGAACACGTGCAGCCCACGTGAGGCGGGCCCGGGAAGTTCGTCGCTGCCCTGAGCCCAGAGCTTTCGTTGAGATGTTTTCTAATCAGGGTGTGCCGGTACGCGTGGAAGGGCACCCATCTCTGAAGCCCTGGGGTTCCCACGGGCCATGCGCCCCAGGCCCACGGCAGCTCGCTCGCTGCCCATCCTCCTCTGTCCCTGGGTGTGGGCTGGCCATGTGCCTGCTGCCCGGGGGCCTCGTTTAAACAGGGTGACCCGGGAGCCTTGGACACGTCCAGCTTCACCGCACCCTGCTCTGTGCCTTGGGACCCTCGCCCTCTCTCTGGCCCCAGAACTCTGCTCAGCAGGTGGAGTTTACTAGACAGGGCCTGTGGATGCCTGGGCAGAGATGGTCTGAACCTCCAGGGCTGGGAGTGAGGCTGCAGGGGGGCAGCAGGCTGGGCGACCCGGAGAGGAGGGAGCAGGGGCGAGGCAGCCTTCGCGGTGGGTGGGTAGGTGGGTCCGAGGGCGGCTGCAGGATGCCCACCTCCAGCCTGCACCTCGACCTCTGGACACCTGTGTCACCCCCAGACATCTTCCCGAGTGTGTGTGGACCTCAGGAGAGAAAGTGAGGGGCCGAGATGGCCAGAGCCATTGCGGGGGCTGAGGACCACGGTGTAGGACTCGAGGCAGTGCTCTGAGAGGGGCGGCATAGAGGCCCAAAGAGCACACGCAGGGGAGGGGCCTGGGGGGGCCACAGGCACAGACAGACACAGGCCCAACCCTGCTGGCCACCAGCCGTGCGTGCTGCCTGGGGCCGTGCGAGTCCCTACCTGCGCCGGGGGCTGACGAGCTGGTGGGCGGCCCCCTGACCACACTGGACAAGCAGAGGCAGGGATGCAGGTGGACCAGCAGAGAAGTGAGGCAGGCCCTTTATTGGAGAATCTGTCACCGACACGCAGACGCACACAGGCCGTGGCCCCCCACAGCCCAGCCTGGAACCAGCCCAGGGGCCAGAACAGCTGGCACAGGTGACCGTCTACCCACCGGGGGCAGGTGGCCCCTCTTGGGGTCAACCATGGTGCCACCTCTCCTGGCTGGGCTGCCTCGGGGCCCCGGGGAGAAGAGCCAGCCCTCGGGGGATTCCAAGGGCCGAGGGGGCTGAGGGAGGCTCCCCAGACCCACCCCAGCTGTGGCCCTGCCTCACGCTCACCTCTTCTTCCTGCTGGCTGGGCTGTGAACCCCCGGTCACAGGAGCAGGTGCGGGACCCAGGGTCACGCTTTGGGGTTTCGTTAGCACTCACCCTAGCAGCGGCCTCTTGCAGGGGAGCCCTGATGGCCAGTGTGGGAAGGGGCACGGCTGCCAAGTCTGGGGGCCCCTGCAAAGCCCAGAGAGGACGGCGCAGGTAGGAGGGGAGGGGAGGGGAGGGAGGAGTGGACAGGAGTTGCAGCGAAGGCCTGTCCCCTGCCCGGGGGGCCCTCTGGTCATCTCTCCCCGCGGGAACAGCGGCTCAGGCCTGGGCCCCCAGGGCGCGCACGTGCACACTGGGCAGGCGGAACCAGGAGGGCGGCAGCCCCTTGCTGGAGCTGTCCTCGTGGAAGCGGATGCGGAGGAAGAAGTCGCCCGTGCAGAGGAACAGAAGGGCCCCAAGGCAGGCTGACTGGCCCGACGGCCGCACCTGAGGGGAGGAGGGGCATCAGCCGGGAGCAGCGCGGACCCCCCGAGCCTCCAGGAGAGGCCTGAACCTAGCTAGATACGGAGGCGGGGGCGGGCACGCCCCCAGGACTTTCTCCCGTGGCCCTCCAGGGCTTCCGTGCTGTGCTGCCCCGGGCGAGTCACTGCACCTCTCTGGGCCTCAGCTCCTATCCTAGGATGGCGCTAATCACACTTCCTTCTCTGGGCCGTTTGGGGGTCAGGGAGCGTGGGGAGCGTTTGGGGCAAAGGCACCATCTCAACAGGTAAGTGGAGCTTAAGGACAGTGCCTTGTGACCCCATCAGCCCCTCTGGGCCTGCATGCAGCGACCGCGAGCAGGGAGCAGCCGGCCACGTGGGGCAGGGCAGCGGTGCCAGGGGCACAGAGATCTGACGCTGTCTTGCTGCTCCCCCAGCACACTCACCTCAGCTCCTTAACAACCCTCGGGGCCAGCATCCCCATCCTAGCTCTGCTCCCGGGACTCAGGTACAGAGACGTGAACTTGTCTGAGGTCTCAGGGCGAGTCAGGGGGACGAGGGTCAATGCAGAGAGGCCGCCACGTCTACCTACCCCTAAGTCTGCCACTGGGGGAGGGGTGGGACAGGGGACCGTGACCGGGGGCCACACGCACCTTGTCCAGGTAGAAGGTGCCGGAGCCCACGAAGGAGACGGCATGGCGCAGGTCGTAGGTGTGCACGCCGTTCTGGTGGTCCTGGAAGGGCACCACGCCGAGGGCGAAGGGCCCCACGCTGCGCGGACTCCGGTTGGTCAGCCTCACCTCCAGGCGCACGGGGTCGCCCACCCGGCAGGCTGCCGCCTCGCGGTCACAGGGCTGTCCGTCCACCAGCACATCTGCGAGGGACATGGGGCACGAGGCTGTCAGGGCACCGCCCAGCCGGCCTCCCTCCCTCCATTCATTCATTCATTCCCCGCTCCTTCACCCACCAAGGCTGCCTCCTGGAAAACAGAGGAAGGGCCCCGGTTCCTGCTCTCCCGACGTGCAGGCCAGTGGAGACAGGCGTCGGGGCCGGAGCTGTATCCCAGGGGGTCTGTGCCACGCTGGAGAGGCCGAGAGGGCCCCAGGGTCACTGGGGGGTCCTGAAGGGCCTCCTAGCTGCCCCCACCTGGAAGGGCTGAGCTCTGGCCTGGACCCCAGGGGCTCCTGCAGGTGGAGGCCAGCCAGGGTAGGGGCTAAGAACTGGCGGGGACTGTGCACAGGCCGGGGCCGAGGAGCCGTGGCTGGGCCTCCATCGAGTCACCTGCAGACCGCCCCGCCCAGACTGCCGCAGTGAGGGCCGGGTGGCCCTGGGGCACCACGGAGGCGGGACGCTAGCTGGGGGAAGGTCTGGGAGTCACGGAGCAGGGCGCACGCCCGCCAGGCAGGGAACAGGGAATGGGCGGCAGCAAGGGGGTGGGGTGATGGGGCAGGTAGACCCCCACTCTCCTCAGACCACCAGACATCCCAGGAGGACGGCGGGGTGGGTAGGCTGGGGGACCCGCCTTCAAGCATGGGTGCAAGGCACAGGCTGCCACTTGAGAGTGACAAGTGTCCTTAAAAGAGGCAGAAGAGGAGAAAACTGACTCAGAGGGGAGCCCAGAGCCCAGAGGCAGCCCTCAGTCTGTGAAGACAGAGGCAGAGGCTGCAGTGATGCAGCCGCAGCTCCAGGAGCTGGGAGAGACAGGGGGGATCCTCCCCCAGAGCGCTGCCCACACCTTGAATTCAGACCTCCGGCCTCCAGAAGAGTGAGGGTCAGTCAAGCCCCGTTGCCTCGAGGCCCCCAGTTTGTGGTGATTTGCTATGGCAGTGCCGCATGCCGATACGGTCAGTAAGGGTCCTTCCTGACACCAGAAGGTCACCGGCTTGCTGATCCGGCCATGGAGGCCAGGGAAGGGGGTCCTAGACCTGCAGTGGGACTTCACACCACACGGTACTGGCCGTGGGGCTACCGAGCGCCGACCCTGAGCCCTGGCCTCGTCACATCTGCAGGTCCTGGAGTAATGATGTGACGGTGTCACCTGTGTACTTCCTCACGCCTGCCGACCTTGCTGTTTAGGGACTCGTCACGTGTGTCTCAACCTTGACCCCGCCATTACCGGCATCCCGCAGTGGAGGCTAGTCGGGGACAGCCCCTGAGTCACTGCCACTGCTCCCGACACCAGGCAACTGCATGGAAGACCCTCCTGCCCGACAGCTATGGGGCCTCGGTGCCCACGGGAGGAGGCCAGCACCTCACTGGAGTTCCTGGAAGGCACGGCTCTGGAGAGTGGCCAGCACTGGACGGGCCATGCAGACCCTCCCTCCAAGGCAGTAGCACATCCAGGACTCGGAGTGAAAGTGTGTGTGTGTGTGTGTGTGTGTGTGTGTGTGTGTGTGTGTGTGTGTGTGTGTTGAGAGGTTATATCAGGAACAAGAGACACTGGCTTCTGTCCTGGGCCTGTTTCAAACCTGAGAAGTGGGCGTAATGACAGTCCTTGGTCCCTCTCCTGCTCAGGCCGGGCCCCGGTGATGCGTGCTGAACAGTGAACCCAGCCAGGCAGGTCTGAGCCTCATGTGGACAGAGCAGGTGTAGGAGAGCCTCGGTTGATGGTTCCATTAAGGGCAAGGCAGGATTCTCTGCAAATCAGCGAAGGGTGGCCGGCTCGCTGCATCTCTGCCCCCTGTTCTCCCTTGTAGAGAACCGCGTGGGCCACGGGCACTGGCCTATGGCTCACCTGGTGGTGCCCATTTAACCCTTCCCTGATGCCCAGCTCTACTTGGCCCCTGGGGCAACGAAGAGGGGAAATGAGGCTGTGGACGCAGTTCCCAGTGGGACTCTTTCCTTGGCATTCTCTAAATGAGGGGGAGGGGCATGTCCTGAGGTCAGGCCAGGGTGGCAGGGATGGGGGACAGAGCTGGCCCCTGGCTGAGCAGCAGGCCGGGCTGGGATCTTGGCTCTGCCCTAACCCTTCATCCTGGAGGAGGCCCTTTGCCGAACTGAGCCTCCTTCACCTCATGTGCAAAACCGGGGTAATGATCCAGAGGCAGACAGAGGGCCCAGCCAGGCCTGCCCTGCCCTAGTCTGGGGAGAGCTGCTTGCTTCCTTGTCTGCCTCCCCAGGGAGGAGGGCGACCGACCCTCAAGAGGGGCAGGACCCACCTGCCCTGCTTTCTGATGTGTCTCCAGTCACAGGTGACCGACTGTCATGGTTCATCCATCCTGGCCTTAGTACTGAAACTTCTGCGTCCCGGGAACCCCTCAGGCACACTGGGACGGTTGGTCACGCCACACCCGTGCCTGGCACCCACAATAAGTGCCTGCCAAACTCTTGACTTTCTGGGCTCAGCAAGCAGCTGCCTCCTCCCACCCTGCCGCTCCAGCACCTCCAGCCTGGGTCCGAGAGCACCAAACCTTCCCACGTCACTCACTGGGAAGAAACAGCAGAGGTCCGTTTTCTCTGAGAATATGACACGCTTCCTGAATTGAAAAGGATGCCAGGGCTGGCCTCTCCTGGGACCCACGGGGTACTGTGCGAGAAATCTAGTGAAAATCCATCTGAGATAACAGTGTTGATGGTGACCGTGATGGCTGTGCCCAGGTCAGGGGTTGTAACTCCACCAGCACTAATGTCCCAGCATACCCCCTTGCTGTAGTGAATTCGGTTCTCTGACTCTGGACCAGGGCAGCTGTGCCCCATGCCGGGGAGAGGGGACCCTTCTCGCGTGGAAGCCCCGCTGAGCAAGGCTTGAAGGAACAGCTGAGACCAGCAAGGAGAAGCCCCAGCTATCCACCAGGGAGTCACAGAACTCACCAGGAAGGAGCAGGGAAGAAATAATTAAAAATTTCTCAAAGGCAAGCTGTGTTGGAGCCGTTTCTAAATTGCCCAGAGGAAAGAGAACCACCTCGCGGCACTGCTGGGAGTTCAGCCGCCCTGCTCGTGCAGGGCTCAGCTCGGCTTCCCGCCCACCGTCCCTGGGGGCCACCTGGCCCAGCCCCTCCGCCCTCAGGTGGGGAAGGTGGGCGCCGAGTCCACTCAGTCGCCAGACCGGTGGGGGGGGGCCCTGTCAGGGACGGCGGGTTAGCACTCCCTCTGTGTCCGCAGCAGACTGGCCAGCTGCAGGGAAGGGGTGGGCACACCAGTCCGAGTGTGTCCCGTGCAGCTGGTGCCTCCCCGCCCCGAGAATTCCTCACAATCACCCGGGAGCCTTCCCGCGGCATCCAGGGTGGGCTCATTAAGACCCCCGTGGGAACCCCAGGTCTGATGTCCGGGTGTGCGGGGTCTAGTTGCTCCCCTTGGCCGCCAGGGTCGGCCCGTCAGGCCGCTGCCACTATGCACTTCCTGGGGTGGTGACCCCGCTGCCCACCTCCAGGCTGGGGTAGAGGGATCCCTGCTGCAGCACACTTTTGAGTAGTTTCTCCCTGACTCCTCCCCGCTTGCCCACTCCGAGCCTCAGTTTCCTCACCTTTAGAAGGGCTGATAGGAAAGCCCACCTCAAAGAGGTTTTGTGAGAATTGGAAACGCGCACGCAGAGGGGGCGGGGCACACAGCGGCCGCAGCGGGACGGCTGGATCATTATCACCATTATGCTCACATCCACCCTGGGCAGTGGAGAATGCGCAGGGCGGGCCGGGTCCCTGACCAGCTCTAATCCCCAGCCGAGGAGGACACTTTGCATTTATATAGCTTCTCCAGGGCCGTTCCTCACCCGCAGGCTGGTCGTGAATGCTGATGGGGAAAGACGACCAGCACGGCGCTGATGCGTTGGACAGAGAGGACCGAGGCCGCAGGACGAGTCCCTTCAGCCTCTCCTGGCCACTCTGTCCAGGAGGGATGCAGACCCACAGCCAACCTGCAGGTGGGCCACACGGCGACCTGGAATGCTCCTGGCCACTCTGTCCAGGAGGGATGCAGACCCACAGCCAACCTGCAGGTGGGCCACACGGCGACCTGGAATGCCCCAGCCTCCCGGGGAGGCAGGGAGGGGGGTCCCAGCCTGGAAGCCCACCTCCTGACCCCCAGGCTGCTGGGGAGCTGCACACGGGCAACCTCGACCTGGGGCCTCCTCGGGAGCGGTGGGCGGGAGACACAGAACTCTGGCTCTGTGAGGTCCAGCCTTGTCCCCGAGAAGCTCCCGGAACCCTGAGTCTGTGCCACCAGAGGGGGTGGTGTGGTAGACAGAATGACACCCCCAAAGATGTCCACATCCTAATACCTGGATCCCGTGCAGCGTGTTCCCACACATGCTAAAGGGACTCTGCAGGTGACATTCAGTTAAGGACCTTGAGACGGCAGGTATCTTGGAGTATATGGGTGGGCCCAATGTCGTCACAAAGGTCCTCATAAGGGCAAGAGGGGGCAGGAGAGAGCCTGGAAGGCTGTGTGTCCGTGGCGGCGGAGGGAGGCTGGGAGTTGCTGCACGGCTGTCTTTGAAGGCAGGACGGGGCCAAGGGGTGCAGGCGTCCCTGGAGCCCAGAAGGCGGGAACCGGGGTCTCCCCAGCCCCCAGCCTGCCGCCACCTCTTAGACTGGCTTACAGGACCGTGGGGTAGTAGCTCGTGTTGTTCTCAGCCACTAGGTTGGCGCTCACTTGTTAGAGTGGCTGCCGCTCAGCGACCAAAGGGCTGCCGCCGCCTCCCAGGCCCAAGGGGAGGGCAGGCAGAGCCTGGCCTGGAGCTGGACCATGCGCGCAGTCTGAACTCTGCCTGTGTCCCTCATCTGGAAACGCAGCGAGTGTCACATTCTCTGTGCAAAGTGCCAAAGGGAAGTGCTCAAAGGTTCGTCTCGTTTCTGCCCGACCTGCCCCCAAGCCCCCAGTTTCTGAAACCGGAGGCCAAGGCCACAGCACTCGTTATCTTAACGAGTGTCTGTGGAACATCCTGGATGTGGCCCTGCCCTCAAGCAGCTCCAGGTGGGAGGGACTCCTGGACAGGAAAGGTGGCCACCCTGCAGGACCGAGCAGGAGGGGCTCAGGACCCAGTGAGGGCTGCAGCCAGGCACCGGCTCCTCTGGGCAGCCCTGACCTCCTCGCCCAGGTGTCCAGCGGGGTCTCACCCTTAACTTGGCCCAAACGAAACCCTCCCACTTTCTCCCGGAAACCCCGCCTCCCCAGGGTCTTCCGTACAGATGTGGCCCTACCCGGCAGGCCTCCCTGGCGCCAGGAGGTCACACCGAGGTGTTCCCCGGGCACCCACACCCAGCCCACCGGCCCGCCTGGAGGCCATCCCCATCTCCGCCCTGACCCACTCTATCTTAGCCCACGCCAGCTCCCCACACGGCAGCCAACGGTTCACAGTGGCGTGAACCATGGTTTTACTTTGTCACGTCCTCGCTCGCCCCTTGCCCGGTCCCAGAATAAAAGGGAGTTTTGATCACATTACGGCCACTGACCCTGGCCTCCAGGGCCCTGCACGGCCCTGAGCCAGGTTCCCCCATCCCCACGCTCCTACCACGTTGCCTCCTTCCTCCCTGTTCCGCCAGCAGGCCCAGCGCATCCCTGCCCCAGGGCCTTTGCACCTGCTGCTCGCACCACCTTGGCCCTCTCCTCAGGGATGCTGCCTCTGACCACACAGTGAAGAGCCTTCCTGCCCCGTCACTCTTCCACTCTCTTCATTTTCTCGTGACCCTCAACATCTTATCTGAAGTTCTTCTTTACCCATTTGTTTGTTAACCATTGTGTGTCTCTCCCTCCTCGCCCCAACACCCAGGCCAGGCAGGCACTCTTCTGGTTCATATTTGTTGAGTGAATGAGTGGATGAATGAAAGAGTAGGTGAGTGGGCTTTGGGGCAGGGGTACCTGGGCTCAAATCCCGGCCGTGCCTGCCCCCTTCGGGCCCCCTGGGACTTGAGGGGACTGGGCCACATCCCCGAAGCACCCCTGCAGAGAGGACGTTAGGACCAAGCTGCCACTGCCCGGCTCTGGTCCTGACTCGCAGACCCGGCTTTCGTGGAGGAGATTATTTATGCGGGAGAATCTCATATCGTAAGAAATCTCCGGGGAGCGGATTAGTCTCTTCCCTCAAAGCGTTAAATTGGGCCACAGTCCATCTTCGCCCGCCGCCCCCGGCCCTGCTTCTCCTTCACTTTTAATACCAGCCAGAGTCACGGACTTAATTTTATCTGGCCCAGAATGGCTCCTGAAACGGCTGCCACGTTTATGCTATAGCACGTTGACAAGCTCTGGCAAGAGCCCATGCTATAAATAGAAGGCACGACGAGGGAAGGGCCTGCAGGGCCCAGGCTGGCGAGGAAGGCACTAGGGGGAAGGCGGCCGGCGGTGCCAGCCTGCGCTCTGGCCAAGGGCAGCCACCGTGCGGACAGCGGGCGGGGGTTCACGCAGTGAGAGTGCGCTGAGAACGGGGCGGTGCCCGCACCCCAAGGCGCCACCAGGTCAGGCGGGTCTTCCGTTGCTCACTCCCTCCCCCCCACCCTCACGTGCTCCTGGAGGGCAGAGAGAACAGGGGAGGCTTTAGTGGGTTTTGAGCAGGGAGGCTGAGGCCCGGGAAGTGATGGGGCTGCCGGGGCCCGGGGCCTCTGGCCCGCCCCAGACGCTGCCCCGACAGAGTGCCCGTCGTCCAGGGCTTGGCATCGGCATGGCGGCTGGAGTCCTGCTTCTGGAGGGGGCGGCTCTGTCCTCCAGCCTAGGTCTCCCCTCTTGCCCCAGGAGGGGCTGCAACAGCTCCGCTTTCCCATGAGAGCCCGGTTTAGACCCCTGCCTGGCCTCGCCAAATGCCGCCCCCACTGCACGCCGCGCCTGGAGGGGGCCGGCCTTTCTTGGTGCCCAGGACACAGGCAGACACCGCCCTTGGGACCTGCCAACCTCTCATGCCCATTGCACTCCAGAGGGTTCCGGGCCCACGTAAGCCTGGGAGCAGGTGGAGAGCGCAGTGGAAGGGGCCCGGCGTGGCCCTCTGCACCCAGGCGCCCCCCTCGCCCTCCCCCGCGGGCACCAGCCCGCTGCGCTTCTCACTGTTATTAGTCTTGTGGGTGACAGGAGCTCCCAGTGGCACCCTGGCCACTGTTCTAAGGCTTCACAGGCCCCGCCTCACGCAGTCCTCAGACCAACCCCATCAGACTGGCGCTGTCACTGCACCACTTTACAGGTGAACCTACCCCGGTGCGGAGAGGCTCACAGCCGGCCCGAGGCGCCCAGCTAAGCGCCCAGCTCCCACCTGAACTCTGGGCACAGGGGCTGGTGTTATTTTTTAAACAGCTTTACCGGGATTTAGTTCACAAACCACACAGCTCACCTACTAAAGTGTACAATTCCATGACTTTTCATAGATTCCCAGATCTGTGCAACCATCACTACGGGCAATGTGAGGGCATTTTCATCACGTCAAAAAGAAACCCCATACGCCTTCACCATCCCTGCCTCTTTCCCCGTCCCCCAGCCCTGAACAGCCATGAATCGAGTTTCTAGCTCTCCAGACGCCCCAGATCTGGACTTTCACATGAGTACCATCATATATATTCGGTCTTTAAGGACTGGCTTCCCTCCCTGAGCGTGACGCTGTCAAGGTTCTGCCCTGTGGGAGCCCGCACTTCCCTCCTCTTCACGCTGGAGTGATGTTCCGTCGTGTGGCCACACCACAGCTTGTCTTCATTTGTGGATGGGCCCTCGGGTGCTTCCACCCTTGTCTGTCGTAAGCAATGCTGCCGTGGACACTCCAGGACAAGTGTCTGTACGGACTCAGGTTTTCACTTCTCGAGGACACACACCTCAGGGCAGAACTGCTGGGTCGTGTGGGTCTGCGTCTGACCTGCTGAGGGACCCCCAGGCTGTGTTCTGAAGCAGCTGCGTTATCTCACAGCCCTACTCGCAGCGTTCAGGTTCTCCACGTCCCTCCCAGCACTTGTAGCGCCTGCCTTGCTCTGTCCGCGCCATCCTAGTGCGGGTGCGGTAGCGTCTCCCTGCTGTGCCCACGCCCGGCCAGGCAGCTGCGGCCCTCAGCGCCCCACAGGGTGGACGTGCACCTCTGCCTGCCGGGACAGGAGTCTGCAAAGGCCCTTCTGTCCGGTCCTCTTTACTCATCTATCCCTCGCTGAGAACCTTCTGGAATCCCAAGCCCTTAACCCCACTCGTCCTCCTGGAGACTGCGGCTGGGCAGAGGGCTGGGGCATAGTGTGGGCTCCTCTCCCCTCGTGCACGGCAGAGAATAGGGGGCTGGCGAGTCCGAGGCCAGCAGAGAGCATCAGGACCCAGACTTCAGAGGCGCAGGTGGGAGCAGGGCCTCTGGGGCCAAGACGAGGGCCGGGTAGAGAGCGGAGCCTGAGGACGAGCAGGTCACGGATGGGCCAGTGGTCAGGCCGGCCCTGCGGCGTCCACAGTCTGGTCCACGGAGTGGGAGGGCGTGAAGGTCAGGGGCGGGCAGACGGTCCTGGCACTTGGGAGACACTTGCCAAATGGCTGTGGACAGCCCAGCGGTTCTAAACCACTGTGGACTCTTCAAAAGGGACCTGCCTGGCGGCTCCCGGGAGTCTGGCCTCCTAGGTCGATTCTGACGTGTGCGTGTCCCGGGCCACGGTCTCGCTCTGAGAGGCAATGGAAGACGGGTGAGGTGGGACCTTGGGCGGAGCCTGCACAGCACAGTTCCCTTGGGGGCTGAAGGAAACACGGAAAAAATCAGCAGCACCCCCGCCCCAGCCAAGGTCACGCGCAAGTCACTTTTCAGTGGCAAAGAGGGGTGAGTCATGGACGGCCTGCTCGCTGCTTCTTTAGGACACAGCTCCCAGGGCCGGCAGTGGAAGGCTTCTTCTTCCCCGGAGCCCAAACCCCCAGCAAGGACACCCTGCCGGCCTCACCCCAGAGCTCCACCTTCCTTGCCTTTCATTTCTTTGATAAAACTGGACGACTAAGCAGACTTTAGGTCTAATTTTGGACAAAACATTTTAAAGACTTGGGAACAATGCAGTAGGAATTAATGAGGTGAAGACTCCAAAACTGCTGGAGTGAGTCAAGTTTTCGAGGCCCTACCAAGCCTGCTTCAGCTAAAGCACATTTAAATTTCAAATTTCACAAGACACACATTTTTCTAGTTGACATAAATCTTGGGTGGGCCTAAATTTTAGAGCCAAATTTGATTCAGGCGAGGCTAGGTTCGGGAATTTATCAAGGAGCTTTGTCACCCTTTAAATGAAGCAAAAAAGAAGCTCAAGTGGGAACAAAATACAACAGCTGAGGCTCGGGGATGCGGAGGAGAACCAAGGCCTGGGGCCCTGGCCCCGGTGGTGCTGCCCACTCCCCCCAGCACTGGCTGTGCTCTGGGAGAAGGCACAGGCAGGTCCCGCAGAAAACCCCGTAATTCCCGACTAGCCAGTAAAAAGTGGTGAACTTTCTCTAATGCCAACGTAGCTAGTTGCTAGGTACGCAACCAAGGTGGCAGGTTTTCCCTCGCTACCGACGAGAGCCAAGTAACTTACCTTTTCTCTGTGGCTGTTAGGGAGCTCAGAGCCAAGAGTGTACCAACCTAAGGCACCACGTGGGCCCTCAGCAGCCGTATTTCAGTCTACACACACAGGCGCACACACGCACGCACACGCGGACTCTCCTGCATGCCCACTCCTCCAAGTCTTGACCAACTGTGCCAAATATGGTTTCCCTTAGTCCACATGTTTCAAATCTTATTTTGCTACTTTATTGACAGAGAGTTTGCAAAAGAGGTCAGGAGCACGGAGATGCCCCGGAGGTGGGAGTGACGGTGTTCTGGGCAACAGTGTTACACACAAAGAGGCAGTGGGCATCTGGGGAGGTGGCATCAAGCCCCACAGCCGCCTCCCGCCTCCCCCCACCTTCCGAGCCTCCCGCGCCGTGGGGAAGGGGGTCTTTCTGCCGGCCGCGCTGGCTCAGGCTGGGGTACACGAGCGGAGAGTGACGGGCCGGGAGAAGGGCTGTTCCCGAGAGCTCGGCTCGGCTGTGCAGGCTCCACCGGGTCCCGGGCCGGGCGCTCGTCAAGGTGGGCACCGCACAACGCCTGAGCCCTGCTCTCAATGTGCTAAATGGCGCGCATTTTTAACAGTTACTGAGGTAGATAATTAGTTCATAAGCCAGGATGCCTCTTCCCCAGCATCCGGGGAGGGAGAACGTGCAAGACACACACGTGTAATTACCCTCAAGTCGAGAACAGCTCCTGAGGAGCCGTTTGTCTCTCTTGGGTAAATCATTTACTTTTACAACTTTTCATTAAAGATTTAAGGGAATTAGATTAAAATGAAGGAGAGCTGGAGTTGGAGGGGAGATGCGTGTGGCTTGGAGCTCACTCGTGGAATGTCCTCTGGCTTCCCGGGCACGTCCACCCGGGTGCCAGCACCTGCGGGGCGGGCGGGGAGCCCCCGGCGGCTGCATCCTGTGACCCTGCGGACTGTGCAAACCTGCTTCAACGACGGGGAGAGACGCACACGGCCAACACCACCCACCAGCTCAGGGGTCCCCCTGCCCACGGTCGCCCCGGTTCTCGGGCCAGGCGAGCAGGGTGGCGGAGCTCAGACCAAGTCCAGGTTCCGGGAGAGCCCCTTGAGAAACCGGAGCCTCTGCTTCCTTGCCTGCAAGGGGGTGATGCAGCCAGAGGGCTGGCGTGCAGAGCCGGGGCAGAGAAGTGCCCGACAAACGCGAGGGCTTACGACGGGGACCAGAGGCAGTGGTGCAGGCGGAGCTACAAGGTCGGTTCAGTTTGAAGAGACTGAGGCAGTGGTGCAGGCGGAGCTACAAGGTCAGTTCAGTTTGAAGAGACTGAGTTCGGGGCGGCCACATTCAAACCCGGGTCTCGCCTGAGGGTTCCGTGCTGGTGGCCGCCCTCTGCTGTCCTCTCCCTAGCAGTGTCCCCCTGCCCCAGGTCTCAAGGCCCCTCCACCCCGGGGCCCGCCCTGCTCTTCCCTCATGGAACACTTGAACTTGGAAGGTTCTGGTGGCAGATGGTCGCGTGTTCACCAGACCATTCCCTTGCCTCCTGGGCACACAGCCAGAGTGCAGTGCCCGCAGTGCTGAGGCATGAACACGGGACTGAGTCCCGGCCAGTGGACAGCAGTGGGGAAAATGACACCTCCCAGAGCTGGCCCACACACACATCCCTCCTACAATCCCCCATCTGCCTGCTGACAGAACTAAAGGAGCTGAGAAGGGTCCAGGGGAAGCCGCGGGATAAGGGAAGCTCTGGGATGGGCAGGGTCCCAGGGTGGGCGGGGCCAGGGTCCCCCAGTGGGCTCCAGACAGGCCCCACCACCACCACCACAAGAACATAAAGTAAGGCTGCTGTGTTGGGCCCCTGAAAGTTGGGGCTGTTTGTTAGGGCACTTAGCTATGACGTTTACTGGCCTCCAGGGCTCGTCTCTCCAAACTGCTCCCTTTCAGAAGCGACACTGGAACCCGGTGTGGAGCTGACGTGCTCAGGACCACAGTGTGAATCAGCGGTGGCGTGGGCACTGGAGCCCGGGTGCCCTTCCCTTCCCAAAGGGACCGGAATTGCTTTTGCACGGGGAGCACCGTGCTTAGTGGAGACAATGCCTCTCTTAGGCCCTCTGCTTCAACCTTCTCTTTTTGGACAAGCACTTCAGACAACTGAAGATAAACCAGGAAAAAACGGAAGAATGAAAGCTGTGCCTGCTGGCTGGTAGCATTATGCAAAGACATCATTCTGAGAACAGCAGAGAATTTGAAATGACTTCTCTGTCTCCGAGCAGTGTCCCTACGTTTTCAATCTCTCCGTTTTCCTCTTCACTCAGGACTTTCTAAATAAAGATTGCTGGCCCCCGGGCAGCCCCTCCGCCGCTCCTGTGGCTCTGCGTCCAGGCAGGTCCTCACCACACGAGGCTGTCCCAGCCCCAGACCTTCTCACCCACAGGGTCAGATCACACACTGGCACTGTTGGCACCAGGAGGATATGCAGGAACCTAAGGACCCTCCTTTCCCTAGATGAGGAAGCTGAGGGCCGGAGGGGAAGGAGCATGGGAGGCCCCAGCGGACACGCGAAGGGTCCGTGCAGTTGGTTTCATGCCGCTGGACCTTTGCACAGGCGGCTCATTGCCTGGGCCTGGGAGCCTGCCCTGTCCGCCTGTCCAGCTCAGCCTCCCCTCCCTGGTGCCTTGGGGGCTGCACTCGGCATCCTGCATTTACCTGGGGTCCTGCCACCACCACGGACTCGGGAAGGCAGGACATGGGCACTCCTCCCTCCATCCCCTGGCGCCCAGCAGGGCCTGAGTACCTGGGGCAGCCCCCAGGATTTGCAGACCTTCTGCTGACCGGTAGTGGGGCCAGGCCTAGGAGCCAGGTCTCTGGACTCCGGGGTCTGTCCAGGCAGGGAGACAGCCAAGGAGATGAAAAAGGGTTTCCAGAGAGAAAATGTAAAAGGATGTCGATATAGGATTGGTGCCCTCGACTGCTCCTCCAGAGTTTTCTAGACCGAATTGAAGGCCATCTGCCTCTCTCCTCTGCTCACTCTTCCCCAGCACCCTGTGACACCCCTCCCTCCATCCATCACCTGCTCACAGCCACACACAATGCCCCTCACACTCTCTGCCTTGCCAGCTCCTCTAGGCCTTTCCAAAACTCAGCTCGAGCAGCACCTCCTCCAGGAAGACTTCCTGAATCATACCCAGCCCCACACAAGCCTCCTGTCATATCATGTACAGCCTCATGCCGGAATTTTCCGTTGACAAAATGTCTCCCTGATTGAGGCGAGCTCTTCTGAGGGCAGGGCTCAGGGTTCACTCACTGAACTAACCGACGAATGAACAGGGCCCGACTATGGCTTGCTGTGTGACCTTAGGGAAATCACTAACTTCTCTGAGCCTCTGCTTTCCCATCTGTAACTCGAGAGGAACGAGCTGGATGATTTCAGAACAGGCTACTACTTCACGGTGCTCGTGCCTGGGCTCAGCCCTCTAAGTCCATACTCTCACTGCTCTTTCTACTGATCCAAGGTGGCACGTTGGCTCCCTCGGCGTCTGGACACCGTGCCAGGACCGTCCCCTCACCCCGCCACACACAGCCCAGGGCCTGACACCTGCCTGGTGCTCGGTCAACGTTTACCACGTCAAACAGACTCTTCAAACGGTGGCAGCTGAAGCTTCCCGTAGACGTGGAGCACCCAGAGCAACTCAGATCACTCAGGAAGGACACGGGCCACGAGAGAAGCTTCCGAGCGGCCCACTCGGGCTTCCGAACCACGGGAGCCAGGCAGCTGGACAAACAGGCTGGTGATGAGCCCGCTGCCCTGCACTTAACTGGGGTCACTCCCGGCCATGAGAAAGGGCACCCTCTGAGCCCCCAGAGAGCACTGCCCTGCCGAGACTTTGCCGCTGGCCCTTTGGAAGGTGGGCTAGAGGCTCGTGAGATGCAGTAAGGGGGCCGCTCACGGCCCCTCTGCCCTGGGCGAGCCCCGCGCAGCAGGCCCCACGGTGATGCTCACGGCACGGGGTAGGGGTGGGGGTGGGGCGGAGGCCCGCACAAACCCAGGACGGAGTGAGGAGCGGCCCCCACTGCACCCACCCTGGGCGCAGGGTGTCGGATGCGGGAGGGCGGCGTCAGAGCAGAGCGGCCTCAGGGAAATGGGCCCCGGCTGTCCGAGCGGCGCGGGCTGTGCACTGGGCCCGCAGACCCTCACCAGAGGTGACCCTGCTGAATGAGACCCCCACCTGGGCTTCTCTGACGGGGGCTTGAGCGTCGCAGAGGCTCCAGGGGGCCCGACCCACACGAGAGTCCAGACTGTCCCGGACTCAGGCGGGCTCCCTGCAAACGAGTGTGGACAGAGCAGCTCCTGGAGGACCGCCTCCCCAGGGCCCGTGCCAGCGCCCGTGTGCTTCCCTCTGTGCTGCTCTCTACCTGAGCTGCCCCTGGCACGGGGGACGGGTGCCCTCGTGCCGCTGCCTTTGCATTGGCTGGGTCCTCTGTTTGCAGAGGAAGAGCTCGGGGCCAGGCAGCAGCCCTGCACCGCACGGTGAGTGTGAAAGGCGCCGGGGCGGTGCCGGGCACAGGCTGAGGGGCTGTCTGGGCAGCCCTGAGCCAGAAAAGAAGGCCCTTGCCCAGGGCCCTGCAGCTGGCTTGTGGCCTTCTGCTCTTGGGGATGGGCCTCTTGCCTCTCTGCAAGGACTGGTGGCTTCTCTAAATGTACTTTCCAGCCCGAGAGGGCCAGATCGAGGAGCCCTGGGATGAGTCCCCAGGGGCCACTCAAACCACACCTGTCACCCAGGTGCCTGTCCCCTGCAACCCTCGGGCAGTGTGCCCCGTGGTGGGGGGGGCCCTGTCCTAACACGCGAGGTAGCTGCTGCATGTCACGCACTCCTGTCCTCCCAACCGACACAGTGCCAGCGAGAGAGAGCACTGACCCCAGAGCAAGCACGGAGAATCCTTCCAGGTCGACCTGGCTTCCCTAACTGAGCCTCCTGCAGAGACATCAAGACTGCCCCTGCTGTCCCGCGTCCTGTGTACAGATGACACACCCGAGGCAGGTGCAGGTTTGGGGGGAACGCTCAGGAGGAAAGATGCACCGCGAGGGCCCAGGACTGGAGTCGGCACGAGGCGGGGAGGCTGGCTGACGGGGCCCTGGGGATGGGGGGCTGCCAGGCCACTAACTCGTGGGGCCCTCACCCAGCCTCAGTCTCTCACCTGTAAGATGAGACGGTGATGCCTGCCCGGCAGGGATGCTGAAAGGTAGAAGGTGCAGGAGCGCTGCAATGTCCCTTGTGAGTGCGCTGTGCCGCGAGCTCGGGTGGCACACCCTCCCGGAAGCCCTCAGCTACGCCTGTACCCAGCCCGGAGCCCCCTGCGCTGTCACTACCTGTCCCTGCTGCTCCCCCCACGCGCAGGGGCTGAGGTCTATCTGTGTCTTGCCCGGTGGGTGTCTGTGAATGAATAGTGTGCAGGGTGAGCGGCGGTGGCCCCTTCTGTAGCGACACTGGGCCTTCCAGCTCCCAGCGACCCCGGGCACCCGCAGCACCAGCACTGTGAACTCCCCTCCCCTGAGCACCTCCCACGCGCCTGCACTGTTCTCGGTGCTTGGCGCGCACGGGCCCGTTCCTCCTCCCCAGGGCCCTATGACAAAGGGTGTTACTGTCCCCACTTTGTGGACAAGGTACACAGAGCTCAGGTCCTTGCCTAAGCTGGATTTGGCTGCAGAGCTCACGCTCTTAACTGCTTCCTTCCACACGAGTTCCTTTGTCCCCTGCAGTAGTAGCAAGTGACATCGGCAGGATGGGTGACCCCAGCGGACACGGAGAAACCAAGTGCAGCTCCAGCACGAGGGACAAGGGCCCCTGCCGCTCCACCAGGCAGCCCGGCCAGGTCGCTGCCTGCTCGCGGGTTGCAGAAGGCCGAGTGCGAGGGGCGGAGCCTCCTGAGGAAGCCTGCCCTGCTGCCCGCGGAGCCGATCCACGTGCCCTTTGAAACAAGCCCAGCCCGGCCCAGCCCAGGGGAAGGTTAAGGGCAGCCCACCCAGTCGGCCTACCTGGCTGCACGTCTGAATCTCTGGCCCGGTTCTGTCAGATGTTCGATGGAAATCACTGTGGAGCCCTCAGCCCTGAAGTGACCAGCAGCCAGAACTGGACAGAATACATCCCTGCGAGGGTCCAGAGGCCAGGGATGCTCAGGGGCCAAGCCCGTAGCACCCGACATGGACCTCTGCCTTGGCTCTCAGATAAACCTCGCCCTTCCGGAAACCACGTCTCCCGTAAGCATCCATGCTTCAGGTACCAGGGCCATGCCCCGGCCCTGACTCATTTCTCTGTCTCTGCACACTGCCCGCCTGCTTCCAACCCTAGCTTGTAACCACTGGCAACAGGGGCAGGCTCCCCCGTCCCACTTACTCAAGTTGGCGATGTTGGCTTCGTGGCAAAGGGTGGTGCCCACAGTTCCTAATCTGCCCACCTATCTGGGCTCCCGTGCCCCAGCCGCCTCGGAACAGGGATCTAGATACTTCATCTTCTGTGGCCACGAACTCAACCAACACTGGACTACACATCACCCATCCAACATCCATCCGTGTGTCTGTCTACCCACGTACTCACCTGTCCATCCATCCACACGTCTCCCATCTGCCACCTGCCCATCCTTCCGCCAACCCCTGCCCCCCTCCCTCCCTCTATTCGCTTCCCATACAGTTTCTCCATTTTGCCTTTTCCCACTTTGCTAACTTGCCCTGTTCCTCCTTCATGGTGGGACAGCCCCGGTGCCTGCGGACTTCTCGGTCAGCCTTGGAGGCCTAAACCCACGAAGTCTTCACCGCAAGCGTCTTCCATTCCTTCCAGATTTCCCCACACTTCCTGGGGGCCTTGACCAAACTTTCAACAGGCCGTCTGAAATGGTACCTCTGCCATTTATGAGCTGTTTGCCCCTTGGCAACCCACTTACTTCGTGAGCCCCAGAATCCTCACTTGGAATACAGACTATGGTGACTGAAGATTAAAGGACACGGATACGTAAAGGGCCCGCGCTCGGCACATGGGGGAGTCAGACAACATCAGCCCCCTTTCCTCCGCTGCGTTATGGCTTATAGGACGGTTCCTTGTGGGCCGTCCGCTGCGTTATGGCTTATAGGACGGTTCCTTGTGGGCCGTCCGCTGCGTTATGGCTTATAGGACGGTTCCTTGTGGGCCGTCCGCTGCGTTATGGCTTATAGGACGGTTCCTTGTGGGCCGTCTGCTGCGTTATGGCTTATAGGACGGTTCCTTGTGGGCCGTCCGCTGCGTTATGGCTTATAGGACGGTTCCTTGTGGGCCGTCCGCTGCGTTATGGCTTATAGGACGGTTCCTTGTGGGCCGTCCGCTGCGTTATGGCTTATAGGACGGTTCCTTGTGGGCCGTCCGCTGCGTTATGGCTTATAGGACGGTTCCTTGGGCCGGTCCATCTCCTCGGCTGGAGTACAATCATATGGTTTGCATGTCCCAACCCCATCTCCTGGCGCTTAGCAGGAATTCAGGAAATACTTGCTGCATTGAACTGGCTTCATCATGGCAAGTCTGAACCCTTGAACCTAGAACTGCAAGAAGAGAGATGCTCCAGAATACTCTCAGTTCATTCTGGCTAACCTGACCCTCAGCGGGGACAGCCAAGGCTGCCCTGGCGTTCTCTGGACCTTAGTTTCCTTCTCGGTAAAACAGGGCAGTCAAACCAGAGACCTCCCCTCTGACTGCCTAGTCTCAGCCACCCAATCAACAGCAAAGGCCACCAAGGACTGGTTGATGGCATAAACCCTGGATGTCCGCATCTGCCCTCAGCGGAGACAGGACTGACCCCTCCAGGGGCGCAGACAGTCTGCCATGGATGCTGTGATACCTGCTCGGGGGGCCGCTCCTGGAGTGAGGCCTCAGGCCCCCCAGCCCTTCAGAGGCTGCCTTGCCCAAGGTCACAGCCCCTTTCCAGGGGGGCCCACATCCGGTGACCGGCTGACACAGGGCATCAGGCCCCAGACCCCTCGTCCCAACGAGCCACCCCTGCTCCGGAGCTCCTTCACGGGGCCTGCGTCGCAGCCCGGCCTCCCCCTCCTCTCCCTCTCACAGGGGCCCCAACCTGTGGCGCGAGCTGAACAGTACACCTCCCACCCTGCTGAAGAGGCCTCCTGCTTCGGGTCAGAGAGACTTAAACCCTGGCTGCACCACTTACGAAGCTGCATGAGCTTCCGAGCCTCCACTTTCCCATCTGCAGAATGAGCTTAAGCACTCAGACAGACAGCGTGGCTGCAACGAGTCAATGAGATGAAGCCCGAGAGCTTCCTGGCACGCGGTGCTGTCACTGCCTGGGGTTCTGGGGAGGAGACTGGACCCGAGATGCTGTGCACTCGAGCGGGGCCTCTTTCTGCCCCAACTCTGAGCGAACAGAGCTGCCGCTGCCCGTGACAGCAGCTGCGTTTACCAGGACCTTCCGTGGGCCCGGCCCTGTTCTAATCCTCACAGCTACCTTCTGCGTTACGAGCCCTTACTGCCCTCACTTTACAGATGAGGAAACTGAGGTTCAGAGACGATGGTCACTTGTCCAGGCTGCACAGTAAGTGGCAGAGCTGGAGGCTGGGCCCAGGCGTCTCTTTAACACCTTCACAGCAGGCTGTGGCGTGGGGAAGGGAAGGAAAGATGCGGGCTAGCGCCCACGGAGTATTTACGGTGTTCCTGGCGCTGCACTGGGGCGTCTCCATGTCTGGGCCCGTGGAAGCCACGCACAGTCATCTGAGCTGGGTTCTGTCTTCGTGAGGAAGGTGAGGGGTAGAGGCCGAAAGGCCAGCTGTAGGCTCGTGACTCCAGGCCCTTGACGGCCACCCTGGCAGTGCTGGGATGCTGACAGCAGGAACGCTGGGACAGCACACTCGGAACTTGGCATTGCCGGCCGGCATCCCCCAGTTCTGGCAAGAATCCTGCCCAGTCGGTTCAGCGAGAATCCCCGCCCCTGATGTCCGATCGCCTGGCCTGCCTTCAGCAAGAATCCGCCACGCTTGATGTCTCCTCTTAGTGACTTTCCACCCACTGACCCCTCACTCTGCTCGTTGGCTCCAAACTCCCAGCCGTCTTTGCTGCATTTATAGCAGAGTCTGACCTCTCTCTGCTACTGGACAGGCTTGACCCCTGTCACAACAGTCCTGAATAAAGTCCCCTTACTGTTTGAACAAGTGTCAGAATCATTTTTTGACAGCACAAAGCTTCCTGTCCCCACCGCAGAGGCTGGTTGAAGGATTAATGCATGCTGTCCCCAGGCCTAGAGAGGACACGGAGCCACTCTGGGATGCTGGGAGGGGGTCCAGATCCCAACCCAGCCTCTGCACGTGCAGGCCACCTGGACCACCACGCTGCACGGGGCTGACCTCGGGTCTTCCTCACAACTTGAATCCTGCACGTGTGTGCGCGTGGGCAGGTGTGTGGGGTGAGTTCACATAATCTGCTCCAGAGGCTTCTGAGGCTAAAGGGAGGCCATGCCTGCGCGGGAAGGGCAGGGCCAGGGCTTGGGAATGGGGGTCAACATGGATCCTTTCCTCCTCTGTCCCTGCAGTACCAGATGGAGAGAGCAAAGAGCAGGGAAGGACGGAGATGATGGGGGCAGGAAGCCGGCCCAGGGAGGGCCCAGCCTAGTGGGGGGGCTCGGGGGGCTGGGCGCCCTCTCCCCGGCCCCTCCCGCCCCAGGGTGATCTGTCTCAAGGCAGGCACGACAGTGGCCTTGTGCTCAGAAGGCTCCCATGGCCCAGCACCCAAAGGACACCAGCTTCTGGGCAAAGCTCCCAGGGTGCCCTTAGAGGCCCCATAGCAAAGAGGGTCTCTTTCCTCACCCTGCAGGCCGCTGTGCCCCTGCTCCCTCCTCCGAGAAGCCCTCCTGGACCTGCGCAAGTAGAGCAGGAGCCCCCAAAGCCCCCTCCTCCCCATCTCTGGCCCTGTCTCTGAGCACAAAGCTCTAAGCCGTGACTTTCTTTCTCAGCACCAGGCAGGGCGTGAGTATCTCTCCAGGGTCAGCCAGGGCACCATGAGCACCCCCGGGCTGGGGGGGAAGCTCCTGACCCTCAGTCCCTGCTCAGACCTCCAGGTGGCCTTGATCAGTGCCTGCTGATGGAATGGATGAGCACACAAATCTCTTCCGGGTCACAGTGCTTTTCAACTTTTTGCTGGCGACTCCTGCAGGTGTGGCCCGGCCACAGAAAGCAGCAGGCCTCTCCCTAGCCCCAGGCCCTGCATTTAAGTTTGCGGTGAGCAAGCTGCTCGTTCCCAGGCTGGGGGTTCCTGAGAGAAGTCCTCTTGGTACAGTAAATAAACGGGGCTGAGCGCGCAGTAAAAGCCGATGAAGGCCTCACTGGCTGTTTGCCCAGTGGTTTCTCATTAACTGAAAATAAAAATTAAAGACAAAACGTCCCCAGAGATGCAGGAGGGGCAGGGGTGGGGATGAGGGACTTGCGGATGCCCCTTGGGGGCTGGGTCCCAACCATTCACGGAACACAGTCACCTCCTTATACCCGTGCCAGGGTCCGCAGCCGGGGTGGGGCACGGCTGGAGCAAGGCCAGGCCGGTGTGATGCCCCCAGACTCCACCCCTGCCCCCTCGCACCAGGCCGTGTCCCTCCTCAACCTTCACTACCCACCAGCAAAGGTCCAGCGAGGCCGGGAGCGGGTCTGCTTGCTCCTGTGTCCCCGGGACCCAGGGAGGGCCTGGCCCAGCAGGGGCTCAGGAAATCCCTGCGGATGGGCAGCAGCCCGGCCCTCCCTGCCCTGCGGCAGCGGGTACACATCTGCCCGCCTGCCAGGGGCTCGCCAGGCTGCCACCCGCCCAGGGCCATTTACCCTCCCTAATCGGGCTCGGGAGACAGGCCGGGTGAGTGGAACAGCCTACTCTGTGGGGAGCTGGGGGGGACAACCAGGAGATTTAATTAGACCTCTGAGCTCCTGCCGGTGTCCTCTGGGGCTCACACCTCACCGGCAGGGGCTGTCAGATCCCTGTCTCCCTGGGGGATCTCTGGTCTGGGAGCCGGCATGGGGGCGGGGGGGGGGGGGCTTTGTGAGCTCTGGCTAAGCCTGAGAAGCTCCACGTTCACTGGTTCAGCGAGCGGCACCAGCATCCCGAGGTCGGCACAGAAGGAACCCGGGTCACTTGCTCTCTCGCTCACCCCTCGCCACCAGGGCCTGCGGCGTCTACGGCCTAAATCTCACTCCAACTGCCCCACAGTGTGAAGGCCCAGAAGCTCAGGGTGTGGGTCCGGGGACCCCAGGCCTGGGTTCAAAGCCCCATGCCAGCCCTCGCCAGACGGGTGTCCTGGACACGTGCCCCTGTGCTCGAGAGCGTGGATAGGCGTGCACGGCTCAGCCCCAGAACCCTGGCCCAGTCCCCAGGAGTGGGTGCCGCCCTCCACGGGGATCCCCATGGTGCCTCTGCCCCGCCAGCTCCCACCCCGTCCACGCAGCAAACCTCTCTGCATCTTTCAACCCCCCTCGCGCCCCCAGCGCTCCCCTGTTCTTCGCACGCGTCTGCCCTAGGTACCCCGGGAGCCCTGTCTCCCATAGACGGTAAGTGGCGTCTCTCAGGGCCGGGCCCGCCGAAATCAGAGCCCGAGCCCCTCAACCCTGAACAGCAAGTCTGCGGACTCACAGCCCCTCAGCCCCAAAGCCCAGAGACAAGCAGCTCCCTGTGCTTTCCCGGCTCAGCTCACTGTCTAAAGGGCCAGAGACCAGGAAGCAGTTGGGAAACGAATTCGCTCAGCACTGGGTGTTGGGGAGCCCTGGAGCCCGGGCCCTGGTGACCGGTCCGGGTGGCGGGGAGGGCATTCAGCAGGGCGATGGTGCCGCAGAGCTGGCTGTGGGTTCTGGAGACCCCAGGGCTGCTGTGCCAACTATCCTGGCGCTATTCCTAGTGTGGTTACGGTTCCCTGTTCACTTCCGCTGCTCCAGGCGCCTGTTCGAAACTCGGGGGCACATCGTGCATGTTCCTTTAATCCCGGTCTCCGTGCTGCAGAGAAGGTATAAATGTTTCCATTCTGCAGATGAGAAAGCTGAGGCTCAGGAAAGTTACATCACCAGGTACGCAGCCCTGGGTGGCCCCCACCTGTGTCTGTCCCGGTGGCCCATCAGACTCAGCACACCTCTGGGAAGTCTGACCTGGGCTCCGGGCTGGGCTCTCAATGCTCAGCTGAACCCCAGGCAGGGACACGGCTGCCATGTGCTCGCAGAACCCCCTAAGCTGTAAGCCCCTCAGCCCGTCCCCTCTGAAGCCTGGCCTCCACACCAAGCTCCTTCCAGGAGCCCCCGTTCTGCTCAGCTCACACAGCCTGCCACCTCCCTGGCAGCCCCACACGGGCGTGTGATGGACCTGCAGACATGAGCAGACACTCCTCTGCACCCCCACCTGCACCCAGCCCCACTCCACGCCACCTTGAGAGGCCCCGATGATGGGGGGTAAGTGCAGCCCCCAGGCTGGGGTCAGGGCCGGGTGGGGTAAGTACGGTGGGAGGGGAGGCCGTGCAGGGCGTGGACCCCTGGCAGGAGGACTCTGGGGGCGGTTTTCGGGGAAGCACGGAGGAGGTGACTTCCGGCCCAGTGAACGCTTGTGAGGGAGTCAGTGTGGGATCCTTGAACCGCTGAGTTGGGGAGACTGGGGGTTACATCAGTCCTTCTGCCCTACCCGGCACCCTCCCGGTTTGGCTGATCAGCCTCCTACCGTCACATGAGAAGGAACACGTACCTCTCTGGGCCAAGAGCATCGCTTCCAGGAGAAAAATGGAATTTTTAAAAGCAACTCGGAAGCCGATTGCCTGCCATGTTGTCTGCTTCATGAGCAGGAGAGCAATTCCAGTCACAGAGCAGCACCCGGGGCAGGGGACCAAGGTTCCTGACACGAGGGAGCTGGCCGCGGCGGCCCCTGCTGGTGAAGGCTGGGGAGAGACCCAGCCAGCCGGGCCCACCCACATCCTGAGCCGTGGGACTCAGGACGGCAGCACAAGCGGCGACCGCCTACCACAGGGCCGGATATTCAGGAGCCGTAGACCAAGCTAACAAACAAGGACGTAAGACACGTTTCATCCTCCCAGCGTGACAAACACACCTCCATCATGGCCGGGAGGCCGAGACCAAATGTAGAATTGTGGCCCCTTGGACTTCCGGGCTGGGATGCGATGCCGTGAGAGCACCTGGCAGTCCTCCTCCCTGCTCACCCTCACAGGGGATTCATTCCCTCCCATGCCTTCCACCACTTCTGGGGCTGGTGAGCCCCATTCTGAGTCCAGACCCATGGATCCCGGGCCTCTGTACCTCCGCCAGGTGACTTGCTGGCCAGCCCTCAATCCCCACCTGCTCTCTGGGCGGGGCCGCCCCTCGGCTCCACAGGGAGGCCCCGACAGTCACCCTGGCCCTGAACCCAGAGCTGCCGAGCTCCGCCCTCGCTCCCACGGTGCACGGCCCCTCTCCAGGGCCGGGGGCCACCACCCCTGTGGTTTCCAGCTCTAGGCCCTCCCTCCCCACCCTGCCTGTCTCCCCCTCCGTGCACCTTTGCTTCCTTTGCTTGTCTCCCCTTCCCACCTGCCCCCCTCTGCCTATGCTCTGGTACCAAGTTCAGATGGAGGTTCCTGACTGATGGAAACAGATTCTGCGGCGGGCACAAAGCCTTGAGGAGCCACAGACGGGAGGCTCCTGGCCGCACCCTGACACAACGCTAATCGGAAGGGGAGACCCAGGTCTGAACAGGCTGGGTTACGTCTGAGGACACCTCCGCGGTACCCGTACTGCACACAGGGCAGCCCCCTCGAGGGCTGGCTGGAGGGCCGTTGCTTTAGAGAACCCGGAAGAATGGTTGTAATGAGCACGTTAGGACCTGGTATGCAAATCAAGGCGCTCAAAACAGTTTGTTCTCTTGAATAATTTAATCATCTCCACCACCATCTCCTTCTCCTTCTAAGCAGCCTGTATTTGCTTAGGAAGTGGGTGGGCAAGTCAGGACAGGGTCCCTGCGGCCAGAAGCCCCGGGGCGGCCCCTCTTCTCTGTGGGACTTGGCCTCCCCTGCAGGCTTCAGCTGTACCCCACCTGGAAAATGGGGATGAGAACCCCAGCCCCAGGCTCCTGGGGTCATGGGGCTGCACAGCTGGGGCGGACCCCTGAGCCCACCAGCGGCCATCCCAACACCTGGCTTTCTGAAAGCAGGACGGGTCTCAGTAACGGGACTGGCGGAAACTTTTCTTCATTCCTTGATCCAATAGGAAAGAGAATAATATTTACTGAGGGCCTTGATCTGACACTAACGGGGTGTAGACCTGTGGCAATAGGCATATTTCAAACAACTCTTTTGTCTTCTCAGTAACCCTGTAAGCAAGGCTTGAGAGAGGGAAACAGATGAGGGCTCGGAGAGGTTGAGTAATTTGATTAAAGCCATTGAGTAGTGCTGGGATTGAAACAGGGCTCTGTCTGAGCACACAGCTCATGACCTTTCACCAGAACCACACTAAGGCCTGGTCTCCCAGAAGAATGAGAAATATCGTGGATTCATCTAGGAAGACGACTCTTCACTGAAATGCCCTTACAGCGTCCTGAGGAAACAGAATCTGATGGAAGCTACAGCCTGTCTTCCCCACCAGAGAGCCCTTTAGGTCCATCCTTCCACACATCCGTCCATCCAGCTCAGATGTTCTCACAGCACCCACAGGAAAGCAGCAAACAAATGAACACACACGCACACACGCACACACGTGCACACGCACGCGTGCATACACACACGTCTCAGCTGGTCGCAGGCGGTCCTGAGGCGTGAAGGATGAGGGCGGGATGGGAGGCTGTTTTATGTCGGCCGTCGCGGACGGTCTCTGCGAGGTGGCATTTAAGTCGAGCCCTGAAGGAGCCAGACAGACACCTGGAGAGCAAGTGCCGGCAGAGCAAGCAGGTGCGGAGGCCTGAGGGACCAGGCAGAGACGCGCTGGGAGATAGGTCGGGCTGCATCCGGGAGGTGAGATGCTTGGCCTTTCCCTCGGATGAGATGGAAAAGCCCCGGAGGGCCCTGGGCAGAGAGACCAGGCAGCTGGCCTCGGCTTTGTGGGCTCACTGGGGCTGCTGGGGAGCAGGCAGTGAAGAAGCGGGAGGTGAGTGAGTCGGGAGGCTCCCGCGGGCGGCCCGGGGAGAGGCAGGAGCAGTGGGGATGTCAGATGCGGTGCAGGCGGGCCCGGCCCCACGAGCCAGGAGCAATGAGGCCTTGGGTAGATGCCCAAGTTCTGGGAGCAGGAGGGAGGGAAAGCCAGGCAAAGTTGGCAAGACTCCATGGGAGGGAGGGGCTTCTGAAAGCTCAGCCCACCTCCGCAGGGTCCTGGACGCCCTGGAAGGACAGGCGTGTTGTGTGTACTTATGTGAGTTTACACTTTCCTGAACAGATGGTTCGAAGCTTCCACTGGATCCTTGAGACACTCTGGGGCCCCAAAGGGTTAACAGCCAGTAACTTAAAGGATGGGCTGGACCCAGGCAGGAGGAGGAGAGGTGAGGGAAAGAGTTTCTGAGTTAAGAGAGAGAGACGGGAAAAGAAAATGAAGGAGGGCTCAAGATTCGTTCATGGGTCAGGGTCCCCATCCAGTGCTGGCGGGAGAAATGGCGGATACTGAAGGCCCTGGGGAAGGGTGAGGGCAGGCCCTGTGTGCTGAGTTGGGGGAGATTCTGGGGGCTGCACGCAAGAGCTGTGGGCATGGGTACGAGAGGCACGTGTCCTCGAAATGCAAAGCCCACAGCGATCTGCTTGTGAATTACACCCAGGAGAGCTCTTTTCCCACAAGTGGATTTGTACCCACAGGATGAAGACGACCCGCCTGGATCACACTCCTCCCTGCACTGCTCCCAGCAGGGACCCTGGCAGGGCCGGGAGTGGGAGACTCACGTAGCCGGGCTCTCTGGCATCTGATCTGGAGCTTGGAAACTGCCAGTGGCCCCCTTTAAGGACACAGAACTCTTTATCCCCAAAAGGGTTACAAGTACTAAAATAATCACGGAGCAATTTTCATAGACACAACATCTAACGCACAAAGCAATTCAATAGCGGAATGTTTTGCTTTTTTCTTCTTTTTCACAAGGCCCCAGGGAACCTGCCAAATCCCTTTGGTCCCAAACATCAAGGAATAGCGATGGAAAAGAGGAGGAGCTTCCCTGCCTTACGGTGGGGGTGGGGGCGTGGGGCGGGGGGGCAGTTATCCCTGGGCAGGTGGCTTCTCAGGCTCCGCCCCCAGCTGTGAACAGAGGGGGCCCAGAGTCCTAAGGGCCCCGCCCCGCCAGACTCCGCCAGACTGGGATTGGCACCTGCAGCACTCCGGTGGCCCCTGGCTGGGCCAGGCCTCCTCCCCAGCCCACCTCTGAGCTCCCGTCCCCACGGTGAGCATGACGGCTGTACGCTCGTGAGTCCCCAAAGTGACAACTTCTCCAAATGCAAACTAAATCCTTCCTTCAACAAATATGTACTGACTCCTGGACCAGGGCCTCTGGTATCAGACAGACACTCAAAACAGGGCTATCACATTTACCAACAACTGGACTTTGGAGAGGTCAGGTCACTTTGGGGCACTTCCATTTCCTTCTCTGCGACATGCTTACCTGGCACCGTGTGGGGACTTGCAAGCTAGTCCCTGCAAAGGCACTCAACCCACAGTGTTTGTTCTTGGGGTCTCCGCTCCCAAGCTCCCTGCCACAGGAGACCACAGAGGGGTCTCAGGGCTGGGGCTCTGCCTGGCCCAGCGTCCCCACCTGGCTCCTCCCGAGAGCACCTTCCTCAAGGGGAAAGGCCGAGCCTGTGTCACATCCTCGGGAAGGGTCCTCTTCTCCAGAAGGGCTTGCCTGGGCGTCCCACGCACCCGCTGTTTCAGCACTGTCACATGTCCTGAGTCTCTACTCCATGTGTGTGTCCCCTACACGACTGCAAGACCCCAGCACAAGCCTGCCAACAGTCACAGCACTGCTCCCACTGCTGCCGCCCCTCCTGAGGCTGCTGAGGACCACAGTGATGACCACGGCCTCAACTGCCTCCGGGGGCTTCACACATCACCCGTCTCACTTCTCACAACAGCGGCACGAGGTGGGAACGACGAGTCCTCAGATCACAGATGGAAGGCAGCCTCTGAGAGGCTCCAGGACCAAACCACACAGCGACACCTGCTCTGCCCGATTCCACAGCCCTGGTTTCCCCACTCCAGCCACGTGTTCTGAGGTGTGCGGTCAGTCAGCTCCACACAGGGAGAAATGCAAGGTGTCACGAGACGAAGGCTGGGTTGGACTGGACAGAGGGACCCAGGTGGGAATTCGGGCAGGTGCGGGTGGGAGGACGGGGAGAAGCTTCCAGATGGAGGAGACGCGGGAGCCGAGTGCAGAGGTGGGCAGGTGGTATGAGCTGGCCGGGCCCAGATCCCGCACAGAGACGGGGACATAGCAGACACGATGGGGCTTCATCCAAGAAGAAACGCAAGCAGCTGACGCACACATAGCGAGAAGCCGAGCCTGGCCAGTGATCAAAGAAGCGAAGTGGAGGCCCGCAGAGCCTTTCCTTGCTGACCCAGTGGACTGGCACGGGTTTCTATGGAAAATGAAAGCCACTGCTGGCAAGGGTCAAGGGGAATGGGTATTTACATACACGGTTGGTTACTACCTAGAAGCTGTAATATGGATGCAGGGCGATCTCGAAGTAAGTAGCAAACAGACACACTCTGACTCGGTGATTTCAGTTCTAGGAGGTTATTGGTGAGGGTGGATTTGGATAATAACACTGAGAAACCAGAAACTACCTCCAGTCCAAAACCAGAGGGGACGGGCTACATAGGTTAGGAGACACCGGAATAAAAGTACATCACGCAGCCGTGAAAAATCATGCTTTAGATGTACATTTGGTACGTAGGGAAAGACAGGACTATGTACATTGAGGAAAAGTGTACTTATGTACCTATATTTTCAGTTACATCTCATTTTTATAAAAGATGTACGCAAGAAATAACCTAGACGACTACAAACCTCCCTGTTAAGAGTCAACACCTCCGGATGACGGGATTGCTGCTAACAGGTAGCTTCTTTGTGTTCACCTATTATTGTTATTTCTCTACAACGAGCGTACATTTTTTGGTTTAATTTGTCAATAAGGGTTATCTGAACAGAGAGCTCATAGCCCACTTTAATTCTTATCTTTGTACAATCTGTACTAAGTGGTGTATGCCAACGTATGCCACATCTCGAGCTATGGGCTAAACTGTGTCTCCCCAAATTCATATATTGAAACTCTACCACCTGCAGAGCTCAGAATGTGACTTATTTGGAGAGATGGCCCTTAAGAGGTGATTAAATTAAAAGGGGGTCCTGAGGGTGGGCCCCAGTCCAGCATGACCAGTGGAAGAAACAGCAGGCGGCTGACGTCAGGGGCCAACCTGGACCCGGGGGCTTCTGGGCATGCTCCACCTGAGCCTCAGAGCCGCACAGGCCCCACCGAGGGTGGGAAAGTAACAGCGAGACCTCAGTAGAGGCATGGCAGCAACCCTTATGTGCCCAGTCTTCTGAAATAGGGGCTTAAGTACATGCTTTCCAATAAAACATGCACAGCGAGAGAAAACTGAACTCTGCCCGGGCCACTGAGGACTGGACCGGGGGAGCTGGGAGGGACTCGCTGACCACCTACACCCACTTCCTCCAGGAGGCGGGGTGACTGGCTGGCAGGCGAGGAGGACACACGTCTCCTGATTCGGACCCCAGGGCCCAGCGTGAGGACCACGGGACATTCGTGACGTGTGCACATGGCCGACCCCACCTGCCCCGGCAGCTTCAACACCCGGGCCAGGCGGGACCCGGGACACAGTTCCCGCAGCCCCCTGGCCGGCCGAGAGCTGGGGTCTGGGAAGTCTCCCCCGGGCACGAGTCCCGACGGCTGCCTGGGTGGCTTGGGCAGGAAGACGACTCCGCTATCGGTGACAGCCCCGTCGGTGGAAACGTAATTATGTTGCGGCCTGGTCTGCAGGGACGGCAGGGGCCCTGGCTGCCCGAACGCTGCTAATGGCTATTGATTTGTCCTGCCAGTCTCCGAGGCCTATATATAGCCTGCTCATAAAATCACTTGGGATCCAAACGGAAAGTGACCGTTGATCAAGTCCAACGGCCCTCGTGCGTGTGCGCGAGCACAGGTGAGCACGGCCGCGGGTAGGTCTGTGCACTCGGGCGACAGGGGAGAGGACTCGATGGGGCACCCTCGCGGGGCCTGGCATTGCGTGTATGTCACCTCCCCCCACGGGGACCCAGCCTGGCAAAGGGGCTTTGAGGAGGTGGAGGCTCAGGGTTCAGTGACCTGCCCACAGGCTCCTGCCCTGCCAGGAAGTGGCCGAGGAGAAGAGTGGACAGCCAGTCTCTGGGAGGAGAGACTCGGCCCAGCCACTCCTGGCTCTAGAAGGGGGCCGGGGGCCCAGAGGGGCCTTGGTGCCCTTCGTGGGTGAAGGAGAGGGACTGGGCACCCACGGGGGGCTCAGGAACTCAGAGCACACGGCGCAGTCCTTGCGCCCAGGAGCTACGGTCGTGCTGGAGAAGAAAGCGGATGTCGGGAAAGACAACCAGGCAGCCTAGGCCAGGGCCTCACAAGGGGTCCACCCGACAGTCCCCAAACCCCTCCACTCCAGCCATCTCCATGGCCACCGCACCTCAGCCCCATGCTCCCAGGGCCCCGTGAGCTCCGCTGGGATCTGTCCCACGTCCCGATGACGCTCGGGGGGTCCCAGGGCCACGGCCGAGCCCAAGTGAGTCTCTGCAGAGTGGCGTCGTGCAAGAGGTAGGGCCGGGGCTGGGGTGACCACGTCTCCTCCAGCCTGAAGTCTGCGTCCCCAGTGTGGCACGTCCCAGGAGCCCTGTGGCTACGGGCCGGGGTCTGGCTCTGGATGGAGCGCTGGCTCCCTCAGCAGCGCCCACGCTCGCTCTGTGCCCACCTGGCAGGCAGCATGGTGAGGTCGGCCATGCCAGCCCAGGCCTGGCACAGCCAGGTCCTTGCCTCTGTCTTTCCACGTGCTGGTGGCTTGCATAGGTTTTAACTAAAATCCAAAGGAAACGCTAGACAGTACTTAGTGCTAATTAAATGAAGATAAAGCTCCCCACGGCAGCCAGAGGCCCTGACTACAACTGGAGGCGTTTGTCCTGAGGGTAAATCGCCCCCTGGCAGCAGGCAAAGCAGCAGATGGAGGCCGATGGGAATCAGAGACCCGAAAGGCATCATCCACCAGTGGGAAGTGGAGGCGGGGATGGGACAACAGCTCACGCACCCCTCTGCCCCGTGGTTGCCCTCTCCCAGCTCAGCCTTGCCAGTGCCCCCAGGTGCCCGTCACCACCCACCTGGCTGGATGCCCGCCCTCTCTGTGGACCTGTGACCATGGCAGCCCTGTCGCCTGCAACCAAACGATTAATGCATTCATTCTTCCGATTACCCTTCACTCAGCTCCCCCTACCTGTCTGGTAGTCTTCTAGAAAGAAAACAAATTTCTAGAAAGAAATAACATAGAAAGGCAAACCAAGGGCCTGCTTCCCTGAAGCACAGGTTCTCATGGGGAAGGAGGGCGGAAACACTGCGCTGGCACATCCCGCGTTGGTGAGGGATCAGCTCTAGGAAGGAGATGGGACGGGTGAGGGGGAGACGGACGTGGGCTGTGCTGGAAAGGGTGCTAGGGGAGGGCGGGCAGCTGCAGGACGGGCTGCAGGATGGGCTGCCGGACGGGCAGGCGAGGGCTCGCCTGGCCAGGCAGGACAGAGGAGGGCAAGAGGTGGCCGGAGAGGCCTGAGGGGGGCTGGAGGGAGATGGGAGGTGACTGGGGGTTTCAGCAGAAGAGTGACAGCCTGATGCACGGGTGTAGAGGGTCACCTGGCTGACGTTGAGGAGAGATGGTGGCGGTGATGCGAAGAGGCCAGAGGAAGGCCTTAGAAGGGGCCCAAGAGAAGCACGATGCCGGCGACCTGGACTTGGCGGGGGTGGGGGGGGACGACGACTGGGAAAGCTGGCAGCCTTGGGGCCGCACGTGTGTTTGCAAACTGGCTGCCTCTCCCTCTTGCCTGCACAGGGCCCCGTCCGGCGTGACCTTTGATGTCCACTCAAAGATGTCACCATCCAGCTGGGCACCGCCTCCCCCCGGGGCCGTCAGCAAGGCGGGTGCTTCCCCCCCTCCCCAGGCCCTGACCTTGCCCACCTTGGGACAGTACTGCACTCCCCCGTCTCCCCAGGCCAGAAACAGGCAGAATGCTTCAGAACATTTACTGAAGGAACATGGTCTTCCTGTCAACCCCAGAGTAGCGGCTCATTATCATTAATTATTGAGAAGATTATCCCCGATAAGGACACGGACGGCTCGGTAAGGGGAGGGGATTTGCCCGACTGACAAGTGAGGGACAGAGCTGGGAAGTGACCTCAGCTGCTAGAGCCCAACCCCCATTCCCGACAATGGCACACACTCTGGGGATCCTGGGAGCGACGGAGAACACGCAGTTAACAGCAGAGTTCGCTGGGCACGGAGGGAAACGACCCAGTGGCATCACGCGACCTTAGGGTAACGCTTGGTGAGGAAGCAGGTTGAAGGCTGTGATCCAAGGGCCAACAGGGGCTTTGTCCCTGACACACCCAAGGCCAGAGTGGGCCCAGAGGCATCTTGGTGGCTGCCGTGCCTGGAGCTGGACGCCTGGGAGAGCTGGGATTCCCCCCCATCCTACAGGGAGGGACCCGGCAGGAGGCCCTCAGGGCCCCTTCCCACCCCTCAGCCCAGGAGTAGGGGGGTCGGTTCCCAGTTCTCTAGAGGAGCTCTCTCTTTGGTTCACTTATCTAATAAAAGCAAGAGACTAGAATATGGGTCTCTGGGGACCAGGAACGGGGCTGCAATTATTCATTCACTTTGCGTCTTCCTTTCCTGTAAACATTTCCCCTTTTCACGAGCTGATAAATTTGCTTTTCCCAGAAACTGAGAAGAGGGCCTTTGGCCCAGGCTGGGCACTGAGAATGTCACGCAGGCTAGAAATTACCAGCTGCCCTCCTGGGTGCTGGCAGGTCGAGGGCCGAGGTCACATCTTAGAGGGAGGGCGCAGCTGGCGCGGGCAGGGGGTCACCCTGAGGGCAGTACGGCCCGGCCCCAGCCGGGTGTGAGCACAGCCTGGGCCGTGAGTCTGACAGGCTGGGTCCCCCTGCCCGCCTTGTGGGACCAGATGGAGCCCCAGTCAGGACCAAGCGCTCTGTCTTGCCCTCCATGGCTGTCTGTCATTCTGGCCCTGGCGCCTGGGCCTCGACATGGTGGGGCCCACGTGGAACGTCCTCTGCATTCACGGCCCTGACATTCGGCTCCGCCTTTGGGGTCTACCCAAAGGCAAGTGTCTCCCTGACTCCTCCCTACCACAGTGTCTCGGTGACACGCACCCGACATGCAGCCACCCTGGCCCCTGCCCCCCGAGGTACGCTGCTCCGGTCCCCTGACACGCCCCCCCTCCCCCAACCAGGCACTCTCAGGGGACCTGGGCGTTTTTGGGCCACCAGCCTGGCCACTGCCTTACTGAGTGCAAGAGGACCAGGCTGGGAAGACTCGGCAGGACCACAGTCAGTTCAGTGGGGACTCGGGATCCAGGCGTATGTTCTCGGTTCCCAGGTGGAGTGCCCTCTACCCTACGAGGCTACTGGCCTGCATGCCCATGCCAGGCCCGGCCGGCCAGATGTCGGAGTCCACGATCACTCAGCTGCGTGAGCACGTGGGGCCAGCAGGCCAAGCAGGGGAACTAAACTGCCAGGTGACGTCACCCCATTTTTGCAACACAGCGCTGACCAGACTGCCCCCTGTGGCCCAAGGAGAGGCGGGGCTGCCGGAAAGGATGGTGGCACGGAGGTAAGGACGCCAACACGGCTTGCTTACGGAAAGGGGACGCATAACCGCTTATTCGGGAAATCGGATCTTAATTACCAGATCGATCACCTGATCAGGAAAGCGCTGCTGACCACGCAGCAGCCAGGGCGCCAGGCTGCCTTGCCCTCGGCTTCTCCCCGAACCCGGCCTCCAAAGTGGCTTCCGTCAGGCAGGCCTGTCTGCCCCGTCCATCTGCCTGTGTGCACGCACGCATACGTGGAAAGGCACATGTCTGTGTCATGGAAAGGCACGTGCGGTGCTGCCTTCAACTCAAGTAACTATAAATTTTCCATAAAGAAATTACCATAAAGTTCCTTTAGGGAAACCAAAAATGATTTGGTTTTGGTTTTGGCAATAAAACCAAAAGTCCATCATGCCTTGGAATCCTTATGAAATGACGATACAATAATGTCTTCTTAAACCACAGATCCGGTATGCCCTAGGCCCTCTGCAGCTCCTGCAGCGCCAACCCCCAGCCTGCACGTGACCCCCACCAGCCTCGCCGCTGAGCCCTGAATGCTCTGCTTCCGCCACCTGAACATGCCGCCTTGATCCTTCCCCTTCCAGCGCCCCCGCCTTGACCATCTTTCAAAATTCAGTTCCACCGCCACCTTTTCTGGGAAAGGTCCTCTTTCCCCGTCATGGTCGAAAGCAGCACCTTCACCTTTTCTCTGGATTTCTGTCTCAGGGTTCAGCAGACAGTTTTCCGACTGTACATCTACTCCTCAGCCTACGTGCTCCTTGGGGCTGCACCGAGACGGTCTGGCAGATGCCAGGCACTTAGTAAATGTCAGCTGAATGAATGATGGAAGGCTTTCTGCTGCTTAAGTTTTCCCAAGGGAGTTGTTAAAAGTGGTTCCAAATAAGCTCCACAGGTGTGCCTGTTTTCTTCCTGGGTCCTCCTCCCCGCCTTGCAGGGACTAGGCAAACATTTCCTGAATAAGCAAATGAATGAATGAATGATTTTCTCCTTGGTAATAACAAATAAGTTACCCACGCTGGCCATGAGACTTCTTACGTATTAACGTGCACTTCAGTGAAACAAAATCACATGAAAACAGCTAGAGTGAAAGAGACTTTCGCTTCCAGCCAAGGGACGACAGGGACAAGCTTACCCTCCCCCAGCACAACGTGGCACAACAAATACTGGACAGAAGGCGTGAAACCATGGTTTTCAACACGCTGATCATTGAGCAACAAAGTACAGTGACCCCTGAGAGATGAAGTGAGCCTACGATACCTCAGCTTACTGCCTGGAGAGGTTTCTGGGTCAGGACACAGGGAATGGGGACCTTAGGGGGACCCTGAAGATCCTGTGAGTTGAGAAGACGGCGCTGAGAGTCCAGGGAGGTGGAGGCAGCTGGAGCTTATCAGACAGAACGCTGGCGAGAAGACAGCAAGGGCAAAGCAAGGGACTGCGGAGGTCCAGGGGGGCCCTAAGGAGTCAGCGACATCCCGAAAGTACCCAAGGCTGGGGAAAGGAGCACCTAAAAGGCTCGCAGGGAAAAGTGTCTCTGGCTCACACAGACCCAGGAACAAGACCTGTTCCCACCTGTCAGACAACAAAACGTCAGAATTCATAAGGTGTTAGCCTGGTTGGAAAGTCCTTGCCTTCGTAGTGGGGGAAAATCGGCCCCAGACTAAACGCTGTTCTGGTCTTGCCTAAAAGGTCTTGAGAGCAAAAACCTAGATGATATAACCTTCTCTAAGTAATAAAACTGTGTCCCAGCATCTCAAGAGTATTTATATCCTGTACCCGAAAAGGCAAAACTGATCATGTTTGCCACCCAATGGAAGATTACTAGGCATTCAAAGAAGCAGAAAAGTATGACTCACAATGAGAAGGAAAAAAACCCAACAATCCAAACACGTCCAGAACTAACACCAGAATTAGCAAATGAGGACATTAAAACAATTGTAATAATCCCAGATGTTCAAAAAGTTAAGCAATGACATGGAAGGTACAAAAGAGACCCAATTCAAACTTCCATCGATGAAACGTACAATATCTGGGATGAAAATATACAGGATGGACTTCACAGCAGACTACACGGCAGAAGAAAGAAATAAGTGTCCTTGTAGGCACAGCAATAGGAAAGATCCAAACTGAAATATGCAGATTGAGAAGTTTACAGAGAGAAGAGCATCGGTAAGTTCTTGGAAAATTTCAAGTGGCCAAACCTATCCGCAGTTGGCGTCCCCTGAAGGAGAGGAGCATATGGAGGGACACAGAAGAAGCAAATGAGAAACAATGGCCAGTTTCTTCCCCAAACTGAGAAAAACGATGAACTCCAAGATCCAAGTAGCCAAACAAGCACAAGAAACAGGAAGCAAACGACACCAGGGCACACTCTAGTCGTACTGCTCAAGCCCAGTGATAAAGAGGAGCATTCTTAAAAGCAGCCAGAGAACAAATGCTACATCTCGAGGAACAAAGGTAAGGACGACAGTGGTTTCTTACCAGAAACGACGTAAAGGAGGAGACGCTGCAGCAACATCTTAAATGCTGGATGGGGTGGCACGCAGAACTGCTAAACTCGAATTCGAAGCCAGGTAGAAAACAACTTTTTCAAAAACTAAGGTGAAGACAAAGACTTTCTCAGAGAAACGAGCAGAGAGAATTCAGCAGAAACAGACCTGCATTTTCGGAACGCTAAAACAAAGTCTTCCAAGTACAAAGAAAATAACACCAGATGGAGACGTGGATTGATAAGAAGAAACAAAGGCACAGGAAAAGGTAACTACATGGGTAAATAGATAAGATTTTGTTTTTATTGAAAACTCTATAAAACAATAAAAACGTTTTGTGGAGTTTATAATTTATATACAAATAGGATGCATGATAATAGTGGTATTAAAACTCAGAGAGGAGAATTGGTACTATGTTATCATTAGGTCCTTGAAGTATATATAAAGTTTATAACGTCACTTTAAGATAAGTTAAAGATGTACACTATAAACCCTAAACCAGCCACCAACATAATACAGTAAAAGAGTCATAGTTTTAGCCAAAAGAGGAGGTAAACTGTCTTTGTTCACAGATGACACGATCATCTATGTAGAAAATCCAAAAAAAACAACAAAAAACCTCCTGGAACCAAGTGATTATAGCTAGGTTGGAGGATACAAGGTAAACATACAAAAGTCAATTAGCACCCCCCAAAAATGAAATACTTAGATAGAAATCTAACAAAATATGTTTAAGATCTGTGTGAGGAAATGAACAAAACTCTGATGAACATAAACAAAGTAATAATAAATATAGAGAGAGATAGTCCATGTTTGTGAATAGACTCAACATTGTCAAGATGGCAGTTTTTCCCCACCTGATTTATAGAGTCACTGCAATCAAAATCCCAGAAGGTAATTTTGTGGACATTGGCAAACTGATTCTAAAGTTTATACCGAGTGGCAAAAACAAACAAAAAACCCAAAGACAGAATAGCCAACACAATATTGAAGGAAAAGAACAAATCTGAAGAATTGACACTACCTGACTTCAAGACTTACTAAAAGCTACAGTAATTAAGACAGTGTAGTATCAGTGAAGGAACAGACAAACAGATCAATGAAAAGAATAGAGAGCCCAGAAATAGATCCAGGTAAATACAGTCCACCGATCTTTGACAAAGGAACAAAAGCAATACAATGGAGAAAAGACAGTCTTTTCAACAAATGGTGCTGGAACAACTGGACATCCACATGCCAAAAAAAAAAAAGGATCTAGGCACAGACCTTATACCCTTCACAGAAATTCGACTAAAATGGATAATGTAAATACAAAATGTAAAACTATACAATTTCTAGAAGATAAGAGAAAAATCTAGATGACCTTGGGTATGGTGATAAGTTTTTTTTTTTTTTTTAAACATCTTTATTGGGGTATAATTGCTTTACAATGGTGTGTTAGTTTCTGCTTTATAACAAAGTGAATCAGTTATACATATGTTCCCATATGTCTTCCCTCTTGCGTCTCCCTCCCTCCCACTCTCCCTATCCCACCCCTCCAGGCTGTCACAAAGCACCGAGCTAATATCCCTGTGCCATGCGGCTGCTTCCCCCTAGCTATCTACCTTACTACGTTTGTTAGTGTGTATATGTCCATGACTCTCTCTCACCCTGTCAAAGCTCACCCTTCCCCCTCCCCATATCCTCAAGTCCGTTCTCCAGTAGGTCTGCGTCTTTATTCCTGTCTTACCCCTAGGTTCTTCATGACATTTTTTCCCCCTTAAATTCCATATATATGTGTTAGCATACGGTATTTGTCTTTTTCTTTCTGACTTACTTCACTCTGAATGACAGACTCTAGGTCTATCCATCTCATTACAAATAGCTCAATTTCATTTCTTTTTAAGGCTGAGTAATATTCCATTGTATATATGTGCCACATCTTCTTTATCCATTCATCCGATGATGGGTGCTTAGGTTGTTTCCATCTCCGGGCTATTGTAAATAGAGCTGCAATGAACATTTTGGTACATGACTCTTTTTGAATTTTGGTTTTCTCAGGGTATATGCCCAGTAGTGGGATTGCTGGGTCATATGGTAATTCTATTTGTAGTTTTTTAAGGAACCTCCATACTGTTCTCCATAGTGGCTGAACCAATTCACATTCCCACCAGCAGTGCAAGAGTGTTCCCTTTTCTCCACACCCTCTCCAGCATTTATTGTTTCTAGACTTTTTGATGATGGCCATTCTGACTGGTGTGAGATGATATCTCGTTGTAGTTTTGATTTGCATTTCTCTAATGATTAATGATGTTGAGCATTCTTTCACGTGTTTGTTGGCATTCTGTATGTCTTCTTTGGAGAAATGTCTATTTAGGTCTTCTGCCCATTTTTGGATTGGGTTGTTTATTTTTTTGTTATTGAGCTGCATGAGCTGCTTGTAAATTTTGGAGATTAATCCTTTGTTGGGTATGGTGATAAGTTTTAAAATACATCAAAGGCACTATCCGTAAGATAAAGAATTGGTAAGCTGGAATGCATTAAAATGAAAAACTCCTCTCAGCAGAAGACACCATCAAGGGAATGAGAAGACAAAAACTGGGATAAAATATTTGCAGAACACATATCTGGTAGAAGACTGTTATCTAAAATATACAAAGAACTCTTAAAACTCAATGATAAGAAAACAAACAACTCAAAAAACATGCAGAAGACCTGAACCAACATCTCACCAAAGAAGACAACATTTGGCAAATAAGCATATAAAAAGACGCTCAACGTCATATGTCATTAGGGAATTGCAATTTAAAACAAGATACAGCTACATACCTGTTAAAACACCCAAATTCCAAAGCACTGACAATACCAAACGATGATGAGAATACGGAGCAACTGGAATGCTCACTCACTGCTGATAGGAATGCAAAATGTACAGTCATTTTGGAGGACAGTTTGCTGAATTCTTACAAAAGTAAACTCTTACCATATGATCCAATAATCATGCCCTTTGTTATTTACCCAAATGATTTGAAAACGTATGTCCAAAGAAAACCTGCATGTGGATATTCATAGCAGCTTTATTCACAAGTGCCAAAACTCGGAAGTAACCAAGATGCCCTTTAGTGGGTGAATGCATAAATAAACTGTGGTACATCCAGACAACGGAATATTATTCAGCACTGAAAAGAAATGAGCTATCATGCCATGAAAAGATACGGGGGACACTTAAATGAATATTACTAAGTGAAAGAAGCCAATCTGAAAAGGCTACATACCATATGATTCCAACTACGTGACGTTCTGGAAAAGGCAGAACTATGGAGACAGTAAAAAGATCAGTAGTTGTCACGGGTCTTGGGGGAGACGAACAGGTGGAGCACGGAAGATTTTTAGGGCACCGAAACTATTCTTTCCGTATGATACTCCAACAGCGGATATACGTCATTGTACACTTGCCAAAATCCACAGAATGAACCGCACCGAAACTGAATCCTAATGTAAACTGTAGATTCTGGGTAATACTCAAGTGTCAGTGTAGGTTCATTGATTGTGACGAATGTACCACTCTGGTGGGGGATATTGACAATGGGGAAGACTGTGGGGTGGTGGGTATATAGGAACTCTCTGTACTTTCTGCTCAATGTTGCTGTGAACCTAAAACTGTTGTAAAAAATAAAGTCTACTTTTAAAAATGGAATCATAAAAATACTTAACAAATCCAAAGGAAGTCAGTAAAATAGGAAAATGGAACAAAGAACAGTTGGAATAGACAGACAGCAGACAGAATACCACAGGCTTAAGGCTAAACTTAATAATAATCACATTCAATGTTAATAGACTAAATGTAAATGGACCCAAATAAAAGGCAGAGGTTGCCAGGATAAAAGCAAACTAAAACCAAACTAAACAAGACCTAACCATATGTTGCTTAAAAGAAATGTGCTTTAAATACGAAGAAACAGATACACTGAAATTGAGAGTATGGAAAAAGGTGTATCATGAAATCACTAATGTAAAAGTGGCTGGGGTGGCTATGTTAATATCAGTGCAAGTGATATTATGAAGTTATGAATGTTATTTCACAGTTGTAAAGGGGTCAATTCATGAAAAGGACATAAGAATCCTAAATGTTTATGTATTGATACCTAGTAACAGAGCTTCAGAGTTTGTAAAGTAAAATCTGATAGAGCTGCCAATAGAAACAGCAAAATCCACAATTACAGGCGTGTATTTCAATACCTCTTTCTCAATAATTGATGCAACAAGTGAACAGAAAATCAGCCAGGGCATAAAAGACTGGAACAACGCTGTCAATAACTTGACCTAATTAACATTTCTAGAGCATACTGCCCAAACGGAACACACAGTACGTGCAGGTGCACGTGAAATACATACAGACCACATACAGACCACATACCCCACTGTGCGTTTAAGAAGACTGCCATACGAAGTATGCTCTCTGACAACGATGGTATTATATTAGCATTTAATAACAGAAAGAGATCTGGAAAATCCCCAACTACTTAGAAACTAAACAACACACTTCCAAATAACCCTCGGGTCAAGAAAGAAATTAAATGGGAAATTAGAAATTATCTTGAACTGAGTGAAAATGGAAACATAGCGAAATTTGTGAGATGTCAATAAAGCAATGCTTACTGGAAATTTATAGCACTAAACACCGATTAGAGGAAAAGAAAAATCTCAAATTTAGGATTTCGGCTTCCACACTAAGAAATTAGAAACAGAAGAACAAATTAAATCCAAAGTAAAAAAAAAAAAAAAAAAAAGGAAGGAAACAGACAGCAAAGTGGAAATCAATGAAATGGAAAACAGGAAATCAATGGAGAAAAATCGATGAAACCAAAAGCTGGTTCTTTGAGAAGCTCAATAGAATCAGTAAACCTCTAGCCACACTGATCAGGAAAAAAACAGAGAAAATGCAAATGATCAGTATCAGGAATGAGAAGGGTGAAAAGATGAACAAACACCCATCACGTGACCCAACGACTCCACTCCTAGGCCGTGACACCAAATAAATGAAAGCACACGTCCGTACAAAGACTTTTACAGGAATGGCTGTGGCTGCTTTCTTTTTAACAGCTCCAAACTGGAAGCAAACCAAGTGTCTATGAAGTGAGCAGATAAGGAGTATACGTAAGTGCATCTGATGGGATGCGGCCCAGCCACAAAAAGGAGCAAGCTACTGATATACACAACATGGAGGAATCTCGACATGGTTATTCTGGATGAAAGAAGCCAGTCTCAAGAGAGTATGTAGTGCAAGAATCCACTTGTATGAAACTAACCTACAGTGACAGAGAGCAGATCAGCGATGGGAGGGCCGGTGAGGGGCGGGGGGGCCAGAGACGAGGCGTTCTACGGAGCAAGAGGCAACTCGGGGGGACGATGGCTCCACCAGCGCATACACGTGTACGCTTTAGATATGTTTAGTTTGCTGTGTGTCAACTAGACCTCAACAAAGCTGCTCAGGGCTTCCCTGGTGGCGCAGCGGTTGAGAGTCCGCCTGCCGATGCGGGGGACACAGGTTCGTGCCCCGGTCCGGGAAGATCCCACGTGCCGCAGAGCGGCTGGGCCCGTGAGCCATGGCCGCTGAGCCTGCGCGTCCGGAGCCTGTGCTCTGCAACGGGAGAGGCTGCAACAGTGAGAGGCCCGCGTACCGCAAAAAAAACAAACAAAAAACCAAAACCACAACAAAAAAACAAAGCTGCTTAAAATCCGGAAACTGACTCAACCAGGGCGCACCGGAAGGCCATGGCTCTTCCATGCAGAGCACTGAAGCGACGGGATGAGTACAGTCACAGCCTGGGGGAACGTCTAGTCACTGCTTAATGTAAGTTTGAGGAGGAAAACTCTGGTTCAGAGTGATTGAGCTGCTTCATGTCTGTGTCACAGCCCACGCAGAGAGGGGAGAAGGGCACCAGACATTGGCTGGGCCCCGCTGGGCACATGGCTGTCAGGAGTGTCTTCCATCTCATCACAGCCCCAAAGCAGAGCTACTGGGCCCGCTCTGAGGATGAGGACCTTGGTTCTGAGCCGACTTCTTCCCTGGGGTCTCACTGTCAATCCCCAAAACAGGAAAGGGCCTTGCTGAAAACTGCAGTGTGGGTGCATCAGGTCAAAGATGCTGATACGTGTCTCAGTTTTTTTCTAAATCTTGACCAGGTTAACACCTAAGAATTGGTGACTGTTTAATGTCCACTTTAAATTTATTTTTCAAATCAATTCCATTGTACTTCAAGCTGTGAATCTAACACTTCCCTGCCTGTTTGCGCCTGCGCCAGTTCCTGCCCAGGGACCCCCGTATGTTGGCCGGGCCCCACAGGAAAGCTGCTCCGAGGCGTGACTGGGAGTGACCTGTGACCCCATGGCTGGGCCTTAAGGTTGGCTGGTAACGTGGGGATGACACCTGGACGCTGCCTCACTCCCAGGGCTACTGTCAGCCCCACAGTAGCAGGGAGCAGACGAGCTCTGGAAGGCACAGAGGGCTGCTCAGAAGTAAGAGGGGGACCCACCTGCAGTGGGCACTGCCCCCATCCCCACGGGGTTCCCCTTTGCTGCCAGCCCACTCCCAGGTACAACACAGGACACTGGACTCAGAGTCAGGCAGCCCAGTTCCAGCCGGGACCCAGCCCTCCCGGCCGTGTGACCCGACAAGCCGCTCCCCGTCCTTGATCTGCGCTGTGGTGATGTATGCGTGGGCACCAGACAGGACAGCGCCACCCGATCTCAGACGCAGGTGCCCCTCACCGAGCCTGGTGGGCAGAGGAGCCTCCGCAAACGCCCCCTCCCCCCAGCCCCTCCTGCAGGGCCCACCCCCCCGGTGGCCACCGGGCGTGCTTCAGGAGAGCCGGGGTGGTGGGTTAATTTAAAATTTAACTTGCTTTGCTTTTCCCACCGGGAAAAGATGTGGGAACAGGTTTCTAAAAATAGCCTGGCCTGTCAGAACTGTTAACCATCAGGCTGGGCAGAGACGCCGGGCTGCTGGGGAAGGAGCGGCGAGGACTCCCAGCTCCAGGCCTCCCGCTGCTGGCCAGTGGGCAGCGCGCTGTCCTGGGGCCGAGACCACCCCTCGGGGAGGCCGGGGGGACCTGCCGCGGGCGCTTCCAGACAACCACCACCATGGAGGTAACAGCAAGTACCACCCGTGTCAAACGCCTCCCCCCTGAGCTGCCTGGCCAGGGGCGCATGCTTTACGCGCTCTCCCTCGCTCCCCCTCACAGGCCTACAAGGACCCCACCTTCATCGGAGCAGACAGAGGCTCAGAGACACTGGGGGCAGGCTGGAACCCAGCTGGACCGAGGCGGAGTGACCGCAAACCCAGCCCGTCTGTGAAGTCTGTGGCCACTGGTAGCGATGCCTCCCGTGTACCAGGGTCCCTGGAGCTTGTGGAAATGGGTTCTGGCTCCCCCCAAAGGTCCTGGGGTGCCTGTGGACACTCCAGCCTGGGCCTAGGCTCCGTCTGCTACCCGCCTTCCTTTCTGAGGAAAGAACAGACCCGGCAGAGAGGGGAGTGGGAAGAGAGGGAAGGAAACCCAGGGCGGCTTCAAACCGCTGAGCCTAGAGGCAGAGCTCACGGCCCACGGCACCCGCCCAACACAAGGTCAACCCACCACGTTTCTGAGCAGACAAACCCACAGATCGCACCCAGGCTGCCTGCCTCCCGGGGGCGCTGACCCCGGGCTCTGCAAGGGACCCAACTAGATCTGGGGCCCCCTCTGCCAGCAGTCTTGGGTCAGAGCAGAAGGATTTGGAAGAGAAGTCCAAGTGAAGGGCGCCTTGTTTTAAAAGAGCCGAAAGACAAACACCTGAGTGTCTCTAATACGAGAAACTGTCTATACACTACGACGCAAATAAATCCCGGGAGTCAGGCGAGCAGCGCAGCTAAGATCATCAGCGTGGACATTAATCCAAACGTCGCGAAATGGTAAAAGTGTGCCAGAAGCACGGAGTCCGCAGCTCTCACCTGGGGAAGCGCAGGGCTCACTTAAGCACCGGTTCCCCACACCCCCCTCCTCTCTCCCTTCCAGGTGGGCGCCTCAGCTGGAGGGGAGACCCACGGAGGTGAGAGCCCAGGACCGTAGGAGCGCTGTGCCGCCCTCAGGGAGCTGGGGTGCTCTGGGTGAGGTCACAGTCTCCCCCGCCTGCCCCCCAGGCTGGCTGGGGGCCGGCGGAGGTCTGCCCAAGTCCACGGGGCCCTCACCTGACCTGCCCTCACACACTTGTTCACCCTTGGCCTCATCATCCCCAGGCTGCTTGAATTTTAGCCCAGCTGAGCCCCACTTTAAAACGGGGGAGGCTGTGTGTCTCACTGAGGGCTTCCTGAGGCCCCACACTTTGTGTCTGTCATCTCACGTGACCTGGAAGCACGTCTGCGTGATCAGGATCCTCGGTGGCCGGAGACGGAGGCGAGAGGTGAGTCAGTACCATGCCACAGCTCACCCAGCTTGGGGGGAGGGCGGTGCTGGGGGTGATGGCACCGGAGCCCAGGGCACCCGGACCTCCCCCTTTTGACCGTCCTCGTGGCCTCCTGCCCTGGCCGGACACAGCACATGCTCCTGGCTATTTGCTCCCTGGTGTCCGGGGCTGGGATAAAAGGCAAGCACACCTCTGACCCTGAACCACAGGGAGGCAGGCGATGGCGGGTGGCAGAGGTTAGCGAAACGGAGAGAACCGTGTTGATGGGGGAGGACGGAAAGGCAGCCTTGTTGAGGGAGAGCTCATCCATTTTGCTAACGGGCCTCAACTGGAACACTGAAGTGGGTAATCTGATTAAGGAGGGCTTGGCCCGGGCCGTCTCCCGCTTCCTCCCCTCGGCCGCCCCTCCCGGCTGCAGGCAGCACATTTGGTATGGATCATCTTTCTCGGTAATGGGGTTATTCGGGGCCTGGCCGGGCTGGGGAACATTACGACGTGTCGCCACTGAACTGGGACAGCAGGTGCTTGTCGATGCATCTGTGGAAAATGCTCGCAGCACAATCTCTGCATCAGGACACACACGGGCAAGGACACTGGGAAATTGAATCTTATTACTAATTAATGGCTTTAATGCCTATGATTAGGCCTCAAACACACTCTATTTTCCCAAAGATAAGGTTAGCCCTGTTTGAACCAGGAACCCAAGAGCTCTGCTAACGCTGACGCGAGAGAGCTCAGCTCCGCTAATCAAATTCAGACGTTCCGAATCGACCGCCTAGATTTTCAAAACTGTGACCTGAGAATAAATGACACCAGGAGGCCTGCTTTGTTCTCCAGTAAGAGGTGCCACGTGGGGAGAGTGAAGGAGCCGGGGAGGGGGTGCAAAGGCCCGGGAGCCAAGACTCACTGAGCGCCACCGGTGGACAGGCCCCACCGCCAGGGCGCGCGGAGCACAGAGCGAGGGTTCTAGACACGGGGTGGCTCTGCCTGCCCCCACCCTGGGACATGCTAACGTCTAGAGACAGTTCCGGTTGTCGCACTCGGGGGAGGGGTGCCGTGGGCATCCGGTGGGTGGAGGCCACAGTGCGCGGGATGGCCGACAAAGACACGTATGGCTCCATATGTCCACAGCGCCCAGGTGGGCACAGGAGATGGACACGGGGCTTGGAGGAGGGCGGCAACACACCCTGCGAGAAAGGGGTCTCAAACCTTCGGGGGCTGCCCGTCAGTGTCTCCAGCTGGCCAGCCACAGGCACCCTCGGCAACCCGCGTGCATGCACACCCACAGGCACACATGCTCACGTGTGGTGACGTGTGTGTGTCGGACAGACAACAAGGTGCCACGGCCCCTGAGCAGAGCGGCGGTCTGCTGGCAGGAACCTGGATGCGGGGCCTGGCCACAGCGGCCCTGCTTCTCCTGTGAAGATGCCCCAGCCCAGACCCCCAAGGGAGCAAGCGCTCGGCACATCGGCACCCACTTGGGAGGTACAGGAGCTCAATGGATGCAGGCCTGGGCGCCCCACCTCCCGCTGCACAGTGCCCTGCAGAGCGGACACCCAAAGGCCAACGAGGGTGGGCCTCTGCCGGTACCACCTCTGCGGCAAGGTGACACTGTTCGGTGGGACTTTAAACTATATTCGTCCAGAGTCGACAATCAACAGCAGTCGAATAAAACCATCATTCACGGCAAAGCAGAGCGACAAAGGGCTTCCTTGGGCCGTCGTGTGTCAGGGGGACAGGAGGTGGCTGTTTGGCAGGGCAGCTTTGGGCAGTCTCAGAGCCAACAGGACAGGCTTGCTGGCCAAATGACTCACTGGGGCTGGCTTTGCAGTGTGCGGCACGCCCAGCCGGGGGTCCAAGGCAGCCAGGCTGCCAGGGGCGAAGGAGCCAGGTTCAAAACCAGCCTGTGCCACTTACTAGGCTGTGTGCCCTGGGCGAGACACTTAACTTCTCTGAGCCTCGGTTTCCTCCCCTTTTAAAATGGGTCAAAATCCCCACCTCCTAAGGAAGTGGGGCGATGGCCCAGGGGACCCAGCACAGAGGGAGCATCTCCTGGATGGTGACTCTCCTGGCCCAGAGCTGGTTCCAGGGCAGAGGAGCTTTCTAAAGGCCAACTCGACTCTGCTCCATCCCTACCACGTCCATCCGGGTGGTGCCCGCCTCTGCAGAGCGCCCCTGACCCCACGCGGGTGGCATCACCTGACTGCCGCCCAGCCAGCCCCCTCTGCTGCCGAGCTTGTCACTCTGTGGCTGGTCCCATCAGACAGGGTCCACACACTGTGGATTCCTGGAGGGAAGAGACCGCACTCCCCCTCAAGGCTGCAGACGGCAGAGGGTCAGCTTGCGTCTAGGGAGGCGGCGGCCAAGGGGAGGGGCCTCAAGCTCGGGAGCCACAGAGATGGGGCTCGGACACTGGTTCGGGAGCCCCGCCTCCGCTGGCAGCAGGCCCTGTCCACAACCTACCCTGCCCTCCCCGGCTGCCCGCAGCTCCCACCAGCAATGGCTGCCACGGGGCTCTCGCCACCCAGGGCGTCCCCAAACTACTGCATGACCCAGGCAGTGTTGCCCAAGGTTGCTGTCAGACAGGCAGACAGGAAAAGAGGGTTCCAAGGCCAAAGGGCGACCCCCGTAACACGGGGGACCTCTCAGAGCCACGACTGTGCGGAGGGGCAGCGTGTCCCCACGAGGGGCTCGGTCGACGTGCAGCATCCCAAGCACAGCTCTCCAGGCCGGGCCCACCCGGGGGACGCGCTTTGGGACCCCCGGTGTGAAACCTGCCTGACGACCGTGCGCTCCCCAGGAGCGGGACAACGAGCCGGCAGTCCTCTGCGGCCCCGGAGCTCGCCCACGGCGCACAGACCGCCCCCGCCCCCTCTTCTCCGGCGGGGCTGGAGCCGCAGAGGACACGCTCATGCACATTGCTGGGTGGACGCTGCTTCTGCCCGGGGGCTCCCCCGGCTGAGCCTCGGGTGGGTCTGGCAGGGACAGGTGCTAAATAGAGGCCCGCAAACTGACTGCAACCCCGCGTTCCAAACAAGCAGCAGCGCTTGCTGGGAATTCATCGCACTTTAAAGCTGTTCACGTGACAGAGGCCGCATCCACCCCGAGAGGGATCTGACCTCAGGCGCACGGCCCGAGAAAGCAATCGTTCTTTTCCTAAGCCTGGGCGAAGACAGCAAGGGAATAAAAAGACAGGAACCAGGATTTATGAAGCTCTTACTATGTGCTCAGCATGCCTCACACCCTAACTCCTCTAGTCCTCTCAGAGCTCTGGGAAGACAGAACCGGCTGGGTCCTTGGTGGGAGACGTGAGATGCTCTATGGACAGGCACAAAAGTTGATTCTTTGCACCGTGTTGGGCTCTTTATACGCGAGACTCAGGGCCCGGCCCAGGTCCCCACAGGCCACGGTGAAACAGGGATGGGGGCCCAGGTGTCCTGGCTCCAGTGCAGAACCTATTCTTCTTTGCCATGTTTGCATGCTGCCCGTGGCTCCACCCACCCAACACGTGCGGCAGGAGAAAGGCCACTGCTGACAAGCTGGAAGAGCTAGGCTGCCACCCTGTGTCGGCAGTGACCTCCCCGTGGGCCCTTCAGCGAGACGCCAGGCTTCTCCTGGACACAGAGATCTCAAAACGCTACCTAGAAGATGCGGGAGTTGGCCAGATCCTCCCCGACCCTTCTAGCTTGAGTAGCCATGTTTTCATGATTCAGACACAGCTTTCCCCTGGGGCTCACTTGGCTTCATGGCCAGGCAATGCGGCTGATAGGATCCGTGATCAACGCTGGGTAGGAGTGTGGTGGAGGCGGTGGGAGAGGTGAAGCCACCAGCAAGTGGACACTCTGATGATCACTTACAAGCATCTGAAAGCATCCTCTTCAATTACGTGGAAAACAATCCACGACTAACCTGAAACCCAGAGTGCACAAGCGAAGTGTCGGGAAGCGATCAGAGATCACGACGCTTGCCCAGCCGGGGAGACGCAAGAGGTGGGAAGCGGGCCTCTGGAACTGAAAACGAGCCAAGCACGAGCCAGTTAGCAGCTTGAGACGCCTCCGCAAAACAGCACGGGGCGGGAACAGGGGCCCCGGCATGTGAGGCTCAGGGTCACCAGCCATGGTGAACAGTCACTGAGCAAACCCAACACAGGAGAAGGCGGTGGGGTTCAAACCGCATCAGTAAGAGCCTGACACCCTCAGTACAAGCAGAGATGGATGGGGGAGGAGGCCCGCTCAGGACGCTCCCTCTCCTTTCCGCGCTGCTCATGGTGACATTCACAGAGTCAGCCCGTGAGCAGAGCCCTGGGCTTCTCCGGGTGCTCAGAGCCCAGCTCCGCACTGTTGGGGCGTTGCCACAGGTCACTCAGCGATGCTGGGGCTCAGGGAGAGGAGTCAACCTCGGTCACCTGGTAGGTCTGTTCCAGCCCCGGGGCCCCAATTCTGAGACACATGCCCAGGAGCTGGGTGACAGCAGTTACTTCCCAGACTGTTCCCATCCTCCCCCCACCCCTCCCCCGGCCAGGCAGTCTCCATAGATTTGCCTATTCTGGACATCTCCTATGAATGGAATTAGACAACAGGTGAGCATGTGTGTCTGGCCGCTTTCATTCAGCACGATGTCCTCCAGGTTCTCCCGTGTTGCAGCATCGATCAGGACTCCATTCCTTTTCACGGCCGAGTAATATTCCCTTGCGTGGATGATCCACATTTATTGGTATCTATTCAGAAGTTGACTGACATTTGTGTTGTCTCCAGTTTTTGGCTGTTATGAAAATGCTGCTGTGAACATTCGTGTACAAGTTTTTGTGCGAACGTGTTTTCACTCCCCTTGGGTATATACATCTCAGAGTGGAACTGCTGGGTCATACAGTAACCTTATGTTTAACTCTCTGGGGAACTGCCAGACTGCTTTCCGGAGCAGCCACACCATTTTACACCCCTACCTGCAGTGCATCTGGGTTCCAACTCCCCCACATCCTTGTCAACACTGGCTGTCCTAGTGTGTGAGAAGTGGCATCTTATCGTGATTTTGACTTGCGTTTCCCAAATGACTAACGAATGATGCTGGAAATCTTTTCGTGTGCTGTTGGCCATCTGATTTCTTTGAAGAAATGTCTACTCGAGTCCTTTGTCTATTTTTAAACTGGCTTATTTATCCTTTCTATTGCTAAACTGTAAGAGTTCTTTATACACTCTGGATACCAGTCCCTTATTTGCACATATTTTCTTCCATCCTGTGGCTTCTCTTTTCACTTTCTTGATCGAGTCCTGAAGAGCACGCAAGTCTTTAATTTTGATGAAGTGCAAGTTATCTTTCCTTGTTGCTGTTATTGCTGTACTCTTGGTGTCCTATCTAGGAAGAGATCGCCAAATCTAAGGTCATAAAGATTTACCCCTATGTTTTCTTTTAAGTGTTTTATAGTTTTAGCTTTTATTTTTAGGTATTCGACTCATTTGGAATTAATCCTGACGTATGGTGTGAAGCAGGGGTCCAATTTCATTCTTTGGCTTATGGATATCCAGTTGTCCCAGCAACATTTGTTGAAAATACAGCTGACCCTTGAACAGTACGGGTTTGAATCCACTCACGTGTGGATTGTCTTCAGTAAATAGGTGCTACGGTACCACATGACCGGAGGCTGGTTGAATCCACAGAGGCGGAAGCGTGGATATGGGGGGCCAACTATGAGGTTTTATGCTGATTTTTGGCTGTGCAGGGGTTTCTCGCCCCAACTTTTGTGTTGTTCAAGGGTCAACTAGACTATTCTTTCTTTATTGAACTGTCTTGGCACCCTTGCTGAAAATTAATTCATTAATGTGAGGGTTTATTTCTGAACACTCAATTTTATTTCATTGATCTGTATGTCCATTCTTATGCCAGTGGCACATTGTCTTGATTGCTGTAATGTTATAATAAGTTTGAAATTGGGAAGTGTGAGTTGTCCAACTTTGTTCCTTTCTTTTTTTCCTTCTTCAAGATTATTTTGGCTATTCTGGGTCCCTTGACCTAGAATTTGAATTCTAGGATCAGCTTGTCAATTTCTGCCAAGAGACCACCTGGGATTTTTTTTTTTTTTTTTGCGGTACGCAGGCCTCTCACTGTTGTGGCCTCTCCCGTTGCGGAGCACAGGCTCCGGACGCGCAGGCTCAGCGGCCATGGCTCACGGGCCCAGCCGCTCCGCGGCATGTGGGATCTTCCCGGACTGGGGCACGAACCCGCGTCCCCTGCATCGGCAGGCGCACTCCCAACCACTGCGCCACCAGGGAAGCCCAGCATCTGGGATTTTGATAGGGATTGTGTTGAATCTGTAGATCAATTTGGGGAGTACTGATTCAACAAAATTAAGTCTTCTGATCTATGAATAAAGGATTTCTTTCTAAAGATTTAGGTTTTTAAACATTTTAATTTCTTTCAAGGATATTTTGTAATTTTCAGCATATAAATCATACACTTCTCATGTTAGGTTTATTCCTAATATTTTATTCTTTGTGCTGCTATTGTAGATGGAGTTGTGTGCTCTTCATTTCACTTTGGGGTTGTTCATTGCTAGTGTATAGAAATATAATTGATATACCAGTCGTGCGTGGAAACGGAGACTTTCAGTCAGAGCTAGGATTTAGAAATATTACCTCATCGTCCTAAAGAGAAGCTTCTGCAGATAGAGGAGACCGGAAGAGGGCTGCTGTGCTAACCCAGGAGAAGACGAGGACCTGAACTGTAGCGGTAGATGCTTCTCACCGTTTGTTTGTTTGGTTTCTTCGAAGAGAGGGGTGGTAGGGAGGCCTGGAGGGGCGCTGCCCAAGGTGTGGCGTCATCAGGATCTGTGCTCCGGAAAGGGTATAATTAGCTCCGATGCATGGGAGCCCGTGTGAGCTGCTGCAAATGTTATCTTCCGAAACTCTGGATCCTGGCCGTCACTTCAATCAGCCAATATGGAAACACATAATGGGATCCCAGCGATACTGCTTGGAAGAGTTTCCTGCAGCTGCTGGAACAAATTACCGCAAACTGAGTGGCTTAAAACAACGGAAATTTATTCTCCTACAGCTCTGCAGCCAGAGGTCTGAAATCGGTATCACTGGGCCGAAGGCAAGGTGCTGGCAGAGCCGCTCCCTCCAGAGGCGCTCGCGGAGGTTCTGTTCCGTGTTTTCTCCGGCTTTGGGTGGCTGCTGGCAATCCTTGGCTTGTAGCCACTCTGCTCCAGTCTCTGCCTATGGGGTCACGTGGCCTTCTCTTCTGCATGTCACGTCTTCTTTGGCCTCCCTCTTATAACAACACACATGATGACGTTTAGGGCCTATGCATATTATCCAGGATAATCTCAAGTTCCTTAAATTACATCTACAAAGACCTCCTTTCGGCCACGTACAGTCACAGTCACAAGTTCCCGGGGACTAGAACTTGGATCTCTTTTGGAGAGCTGTTGTTTTTTTCCTGGCTGCGCTGCTTGGCTTGCGGGATCTTAGTTCCCCAACCAGGGAGGGATTGAAACCAGGCCCCAGCAGCGAACGCACCGCGTCCTAACCACTGCGCCACCAGAGAATTCCCTGGAGAGCCGTTTCTTAGCTACTCCCTGCTGTGTGTGCAGACAAGTGGAATCCTCATAACCACATCCATCAAATGCTGAGCCTCGGTCTGCTGGAACCACCCCCCTCACTGGCTTCCAAAAGGGTCCATTTCCCCACAGTTGCCATTTCTGTCCAATCTCAGGGGGCTCTATCAGAACCTGTGCTCCTTGTTCCGTGTCGGCACCATGGCAGCTCCACCCTGTCTCCCACCATCCACACTGAGGCCCTGGACAAGGGACCTGGGGGGGCTCCTGTGCGCTCTTCCTTACAGCAGCAGGCAGAACCTCCTGTAGGGACTGGCAGTGGACGGGGCGGGGGGCAGGCAGCCTCTGAAGGCCCTGCAGTTCCATGCGCTGGGGCTCAGGCAGTCACCTGTCAAACGTTTACTGAGACTGGCTCTGTGCGGGGCACAGGGACACCCTCAAGGTACAATCCCACTTATTCAGCGCCCTCTGCCACCTGCACCCTTATGGGCCGTGGAGCCTCAAGCATGTCACTCGTCACCTCTATACCTCTGTTCTCTCGTGACCACCTGCTCCACTGTCTGTGGACTGGGTGGTCGGTGCCGAGTGGCAAGAATGTGCCCGAAGGCCTTCAGGGAGCTCTTGTGATTACACGGGGCTTCTGGGAAAATCCTCTCATTTCATCCCCACAACATCCGTCCTTGCAGCCGAGAGTACCTCTTCTGGAAGGCCTGCCCGGTGACCCTCTCTGGGCTCCCGGGGGCCCTGAGCGCTGTCTCTTTATTGCTCTCTCCCTCCCAGCCACAACCGACTATCCCGCACTCGGAAGCCCCAACCTGGCGCACACAGTAGGCCCTCAGCAACAGCTGGCTGAGCTTTCTCAACACCGGGCCCCAAAGCCCCTTCTTCTTCTCTTAGAGATGTGTTGAAGGAGAATTACAGTCAAAACCCGAACACTAACTCATCCTCAGAGGCCCCCAGTGGCCGGCCCGCTCCCCAGCCCCCGTGACTCTGCTCCAGCCCAAGGGTCCCCTGCTGGCCCCTGAACGTGGTTGGCTGTTTCCACCCAGACACCTGGCACTGTGTCCTCCTCGGCCTTGAATGTCCCTCCTGTAACATCCCCTGGCTTGGCCCCCCTCCCTTGGGGTCTTTGTGGGTGTCACCCCGCAGCGAGGCCCTCCCTGCCCACCCGCCCCCGGCCCCTGCCTGACTCTTGGCACCAGCCAGCGTTTGTCTTGGGCCATCTTCCCCGATGGAAAGTGGGCTCCGGAGGGCGGAGCTGTGCCTGCCGTGCTCCCTGCTCCATCCCTGGCATGCAGTAGGTGTTTAATACACAGCAAAAGAATGAATTAAATGACTCCAAGAACGGAAAATGTATCCGTCCTCGGTGCATGGGGACACGTGCAGGGAGTGACTCGCAGTCAGGGCTGGCTCCCTGGCTGGAGGATGATGGTGGGATTTACTACCGAGATGAACGCCCAGTGCGTCGTTATTTTCACTGAAAGAACAGAGCATAAAAGCAATGCTGTCAGATGAGTAAGTCTCACATTTAGAAATCATGCCGTCTTATCTCTGAGAGGCCAGATCAGCACAGGACCAGGAGGAGGGACTCTGCTCACTGGGTGGGTGTCGGGGAGGCAGGCCCCCTCCTCGCCTGGCTGTGTGCCCAGCCGGCCCCTCCCGCCCGGGCCCTGGTCGCGCTGGTAACACTGGGGGCACGGCCACTTTCCTTCCGCTCAGCGCCTGGCCCCCAGTGGGCACGGAATGTGCAGGCAGCCTAGTCCTTCCCCTTCTGTGAAGTCACCCTCTGGCAGGGCTGGCACCACGTCGGCCTGGAATAATCCCAATAACTAACAAACGCCACCCCCTGCCATCCAGGGGGTTTGTTACTTACGTAACAGGTCCAGGGGCAGAGTCTGTTACGTATGCCTGTATCAACACACACACACCATCGACACACCGTCCACCGAGCTTCGGAAAGGTCTGAAGGCAGTCTCATCAGGAGTGGGCGCCTGGCACACGTTTGCTAAAATGTGTGTGGTCTAAAGGCAGAAGCAGCCCAGGTGTCCACGCAAGGATGGACGCACAAAGGGCAGTGTATCCGTTCACGGGAATATCGTTCAGCCTTAGAAGGGAAGGAAACGGACACTGGCTATGAGGTGGATGGACCTTAAAGACAACAGGCTAAGCGAGATATAAACCAGTCACAAAAGGACAAATACCGTATGACTCCACTTACTAAGGTCCCTAAAGTAGAATGGGGTTCACCAGGGCTTGGGGGAGGGGGAACGGGGAGTCGTTTCATGGAAACGGTTTCAATTTTACAATATGAAAAGTTCTGCAGATGGACGGCGGTGACGGTTGCACAAAAAGTGAACGCACTTAATGCCACAGAATGCAATGAGATTGGATGGACAAGGCCCTGGATCTTCTCACAGGGGACGCAGGAGGCCGGGCTGTCGCGTCTGGCTGGCGTAGTGAAGAGGCCGTAAGAGGCAGGCACATCCCCACGTGGCCAGGTGGCTGGGACACCAGGAGCGCGTGGATGCCGTGCACGGGGCGGGGGGTGCTTCTGCGGGACGTCCCCCACCCGGCCTGGGCTGTGCCCACCGTCAGGTGAACGAGGCAGGGGTGTGATGGCGCGGTGAGCTGTGACAAGCTCTGTGGGGATGGCGTAGGGGTCCGAGCCAGGAGGCGGTGTCCTCCCCCAGAAAGCACCATGGAGTCAGGAGTCCTGGTTCCCAAATGCACAGCCACCAGCTGTGGCCGAGGGACCCGCCAGGAATCCACGCTAGCTACCCCGTCAGCTGTGCTGCGTTACCTCCTTTCCTCTGTTCTGTCCTGTATCCTGAAACTTTTCAAGTGCCGACTGGCTAAGAAACGGGATTTGGGAGCGTGCAAGCAGGAAGCGGCAGTTCTGCCTTTGAACACCAGCATCTCAGCAGCCTCCCAACCCAGCACCGGTCTGCAGAACCCAGCGGCAACCCCCAGAGGCCCGCGGACGTGCCTCATGGACACCTCTCCGCCAAGCCCTGGGCCTCTGCTGGGACCCTCTGTACCCCACAGTCTGGCTGAGACTCACGTGGGTTTGCTGGGCGCCCACCCTGCCGGCGCTGATTCTCCCACCGGGCACATATGCACAAACCAGAGCACGACTGCCCAGCTCACCCCAGGAGGGCAGGGATGCCCTCCTGCTGGCTTCTGGGCACGCCTCCTGTGGGCCAGCCCTGGGTGAGGCTTTAGGGCTTGACGGGACCAGCGGGCAGGGGACTGGCCCTCAGGAGGGGTGGAGGGAACAGTGAGAGTGGCTGTTGTTGGGAGAAGAGGGTGATATGAGATCCTGGTCACATGAGGGGCTGCTGGGCAGCCGCAGGACACCAAGTGTGGTCAGAGGGATGCCCCTCCCCGCCCCGGCTCCCACCCCTCCCCAGCCAGGCCTCGGGCGGCCCCTGGCCCTCAGACTCAGTTTCTTCACCTTTAAAACGGGGATGGCCTCATATCATTCCCAGGATTGCTGTGAAGAACAAATACAATAGTAATGTGTAAGCTGTCAAATCCTGTGAGATGCTGACATTAGCCCCACGGAGGAAGACTGAGGAACAGTCTTCTTTACAGGCAACATGTCAACTAGTATTTATTTCTGATGATGATGGGAATATATTAGAAACGGAACATCCTGTTTGGAAAAAAATGACTGTCTTTGCCTCTAGAGTGAGGAGCTGTTCTCTGATTTGGGAACCGAAGCGTTGCACTCGGAGTGTTAGAAGGGTTTAGAACGTGGAGCGTGTCTGTGTATCTGTCTCTGTGTTGTGCGAGCGTCTGAGTGTTGTGTCTGTGTATCTGTGCGAGTATGAGTGTCTGAGCGTTGCTGTGTGTGTTTGTGTATCTGTCTGTTCTGTGTGTGTGTGACAGTCTGCATGGTGTGGTGTGTTTGCGCACCTGTGTTGTGTGAGGGTGCGTGTCTCTGCGTGCGTGTGTGCTGCTAGGGCCCTTCCCAGGCTCTCGCCAAGGTCGTGGCCTCTTAGAAGGCAGCGTCAGAAGGAAACTTGAGCCCACCTAGCCCGTACTCTGCCCGTGACCCCTACCCCTCGTGCAGAGACCGACTCCGCTGCCCCGGGGGGAGGTGGCCAGGGCACCCCATCTGTGCTGGACCACACGCAGGGCCAGCGCGTAGCCACCTTGCCCAGGAGCCCACCCACAGGCGGTGCCAACGCAGGGGACCCTCAGGCCCCAGATCCTCTCTGAGAGGGCCCTTGGACCGGGGCACGTGGCCTCTGCCCTCTAGCAGCCCACAGTCACACGCGAGGCCCCCCCGATACAGCTGAGCACCCACCCTTTCCAGGGGCCATCCTTGTGACCTGCACACTCAACCCGTTGCCAAAGGCTAATTCCCCTCCACGTTCACTGGTGGAAGGTTTTCCAAAGAACTTCAAGCCCTTTCTCCTCAGAGGAGACGTTTCAAGGCCCACCGAGCAGCTGGGAGGCCGGGCCCGTCTCTTCAGATGTGTGCAACGCCCTTCGGCTCCAGTCCCCCATCTTGGAACCGCAGCTCCCCTTCACCCCTCGCCCGGGGGCACGCACCTCAGTGGGGATTTTTATCTCAGTCGCTTGGGCAACAACCTGAAGTCAATGCCATCCAAACGTGGTCTCAACGGTCACTGAGTTCACCCTCTGTGAAGCCAAGATGTGCCCGTGTGCCTTTTCCCGGGGAGCCCCAGTCAGCAAACAGAGCACCACCAGCCCATGGGGGCAGCAGCGGCTTGCACACGTGTGCTCCACAGACACCCCGAGTCCTCAGACCACCCCTCGTGCAGGGCGGGAGCCTGAAGCTCAACCAGCAGAGGTGTCGACCAGCCCCCACCGGCGGGGCGGCAGAAGAGCTGGGTCGGCAGCCGGTTCCTCTGACTGCCTGCCTGTGGCCATCTGGAGCAGTAGCGCTCCCAGCGTGTCTCATGCAGGAACTCACGCATCACGCATCACGCACCGAACATCCCTGTAGGCCCTCACCCCGTCCAGGGAGGGCTCCTCTCATGCTGGGGGCCCAGAGGCACCTCCTAACTGGGTACACACTTGGGTAGGTGGTTGAGTCAGGCCAAGGCTCTCTCCCTGCCTCCTTCAAGCTGTCGAACCCCCACTGAACTCTCCAGAGAAGCCCCCAGGCCTCGCCAGGCGGGCAGGGTTCCCGGCTCTCAGCCCAGATGCAGAGCAGACGCCCCCCCCAAAGGTGTGTGTTCCCTTGGGAGTTTCTGCGGGTCTGGGGAACGTGGAGCCGGTGGGAGTAGCAGTGCTCGTGCCGCCTTCCTGCCCGAACGTGTGTAAACTCCAGGCCGTGCAGAGGCCTGGAGAACGAACGTTCCACGGAGACTGAGGTGGGCCCCACACGACTGGGTGAAGTGCCCCAGCAGGGCTCCTGTCTCCCAGCTCTCTCTGTCTGGTGCCCAGGAAAGCCTGTGATCGCAAGCAGGCGACGGACAGCCCACAGCAGGTACACAGCAGAACTGCTGGGTGGAGGACGTGCCGGCACAGGGTCGGTGGCTCCTGCGGGTGGGGACTGGGTTCTTATGGCTTTGCCCTGATGGGCTGGGATTGCCCCACGTACAGGCAGGTGTCACGAGTCTCATTTTACACAAGAGGAGGGCAAGACACAGAAAGTTTAAGGAGCTTAGCTAAGGTCGCAGGGCCCGAGGGTGGTAAAGGCAGGGTTCTGCCTGACCCTTAAAAAAAGTTATTATTTTTGAACATCTTTGAGACCTACGTCACACACAACACGATTCGCCCCTTTAAGGTGAATAATTCCAGAGTGTTTAGTATGTTCGCAGTGTGCCGCCATCACCACCATCTAATTCCTGAGCACCTCATCACCCAAACAGGAACCCTGCACCCACTAGCTGTCGCTCCCACCCCCTCTCCCCCGAAAACCACCGATCTACCTTCTGCCTCTACGGATTTCCCTATTCCGGACGTTTCACATAAATGGAACCAGACAATATGTAACTTTTTACACCTGGCTTCTTTCACTTTGCATTATATGTTAAACACTCATCAACACTTCAGCATATATCAGTACTCTGTTCCTTTTACTGGTGAGCAATGTTCCATCGTTCGGAGACCCTGAGTCGCTGAGCCATCCGCCGGTGGACACCTAGCTTGGTTGTTTCCACTTTCAGCTGTTACAACTCATGCACGGGCTTGGCTGGTCCTTCATATGTTTTCATTTCTCTTTGCCAAGGAGAGGATGTGCCTGCTTTAGACCCCTGTGTTCTTGTACCCAACCTAGTTCAAAACAAGAATAAATCTCTATAGACGATAATATCTCATCACTAAAAACATCTAACTTGATAACCCTCTGAGAACGGAGAGACAAATGCAAAGCCCAGATAATCTACTTAACTTGTCCCACTTAGCATTTACCCCCAAAGCAAAAAAGTGTTACCTCGAATTGTACAGAAGCCGCTTCTAAAATTGACTTTACAGTACAGTCTTCTCCAAAGGCGGACTCAGCACTTTGCCCCGCGTTGCATCAGCAACATTTGGACGAAACGGGCACAGGGAGGGGAGTGAGGCCGTACCGTAAGCGTGCCTAAAGGCCGGCAGTGTCAGGGCGGGAGCTGAGAAGCTGCGCTAAACGCCCCAAGAGCCAGCGGGCGATGTCCTGCTGCAGAAGGGAGGCTGGCTGTGAAGTCGGCTGGTGCTGATGAGACAGGCAGGCGGAGGCCGCTCTGGGGAATGAATCCTGGGCCGTCGCCTTACGCTTCTGTCTCTTCCTCACTGTGACGCCCTTCCACTGTCTTGGGCAAATCTGAGTTCGCCTGCGGGCACCCGGTATCCTGACAAACCAGCCTGCCTGCCGTTCCAGCCCTGTGCTTCCTCATTTCCCCACTGGGGCTTCCCTCCCCTGTCACCAGAGAACACCAGCATCACCCCCACTAACACGCTCATCCCCGAAACCACAACGGCCCCCAGCACACAGCAGCCCTGACTACCTCCTCCACAAGCACGGCACAGCCACAGACACGCAGCTCGACACCCTACGTGCCAGCCCCGAGGCTGACCGAGCGCTTTCCCCCGCAGACACCACCGAGCATCCCCCCAATTCCTCCCACCTTCCCCGACCCCGGCACCCCCCACCCCGACTCCCCCGAGCACTCCCCAGAGCAGAGGTTGCCGCAGGTGCGACTGGCACCTGAGCACACCTGCCCTGCGTGCAGAGTCACTGAGGAACTGGAAAGACAGGGGTGGTGGGAGGGTCTGTGTAGATGGGCTGAGGAATACAAGTGATTGTCTGTTGCCTCCTGAAACCCACGGAAAGCACGGCGATGGAACAGATATGGCATGAGGCCACGAGGAAAGAGGCCATGACAGCTGGGGGAAGAGGGCGGTCATCCTGGGGAGGAGTGAAGAGTAATGGACAGAGCCCCGCAGAGGCCGAGGACAAAGGAGCAGCTGCTGGGAGGCGAGGGGTCAGGAGGACCGGCAGGAGCCGGCCAGTGAACAACGCCCAGGGATAATGCAACCTCGGGCCCAGCGGCAGGGGCACTGCCCTGGGAGCTGCGGAACATACGAATGAGAGTCTAGAGTCTGGATCCTTAGGGGAGCTTTGTCCCCTGCGGTGCCTGTTGTCGCTGGTCTGAACTATGAAATGGGACCAAAATGAGCTCCTCTCCCCGCTAGCTGGGAGGAGTGGGGAAGGAAGCGCCGCAGGCCTGCCGTGTCCGGCTGCACAGACCCTTGCTGGGTGGTGGCACCGTGGGAGAGCGGGTCCCTGGCAGGCGGCCGTCTCCCCTCCTCTGGCCTCACTCCTGCCGTCTTCTCTGTCCCTGCTGCTCAACAAGAGGAGTGCAGCTTGGCGAGGACAGAAAAGCAGCGGGTGGGACTCATGCCTACGAGCTCTCCCACCTGTCTGACCTGGGGTAAATCGACCTTGGGGCCTCAGCGGGAGCTGAGCTTGATGCCCACGTTCAGTTCCCAGGTCTCGGGCCAGGCAGACGTGAAACGGAGGCTCAGACACTCACTTTTCCAGGGTTTTCTGCTAACAAGTAGCAGAGTTATTACTACAAGTAGTAGACTCTGAATCCACATCTGAATTTAAACTCCACTCCCCCCTAAACTCTGCTGCTGGCCTAGAAAAACAGAGAACGGTCACTGAGAACTCTGAGCGTTCCTACGCGGGACACGTGGAAAGGCGCAGGAGACAGCCAGAAAGCGGCCACTGCTTCTGCAGGAGAGCAGCTGCGGGGGTGCGGCTGGACCACTTGTGCCGTAGAACCCCACGTGCTCCGGGTGCCACTGGCGGCTCTCACACCTCTCGGCCTGCGGGGGCTTCAAAACCAGGGTCAGGCTGGCAAAAGCTGTGCTGCCAACTGGCTTTATCTTCCTGCCAACAGAAGGGGGAGGCAGCTGTGATAGGAGGAAGAGCGTCCACAGCCGTGCTTCCAGCCCTTGGACGGCCCCTCAGGTTCCAGGGTCCTCGCTCTCCCAGCGCAGAGGCAAATATTATCACCTTGTGTCAGGGACGAGACTGGAGCGCAGAGGAGGTAAGCACTTGCTCAAGGTCACACAGCTGACCCGAGATTCAAATGCTCTCCATCTCCAGATCACCAAGACGACCCAGTACTCCGCTCACGGTCGACACCCATTCACCCGCTAGACGTCCCCGGGCCGGGTGCTGGCTGCCTGCCGGAAGTCCCCCCACGCCCCTGCCGGGAGAAGGCCGCGCTGGGCATCCCCAAGGGAGCTGCCAGCAGGAGACACACAGTGAGGGCAACGGTGGACCCCGTTCTCATTAATCACCACTCCTGTCCCTCACTGAGCTGCCTCAGACGCCCTTCGAGACAAGACGGAGAAACAGGCCAGGGAGGCTCCAGAACATGGGCCAGGTGATGCCGGTGGGCGGCCCAGCCTGGGTTCCCGACCACTGGCCAAGCTGGCAAGAACGGTCACGGCTGGAGTCTGTCCGCTGCACGAGTTGCGGGGCACTCGGGGCAGACCTGCTGACCAGGGAAGCTTCCAGAAGGAGGGGACGCTGAGCCCTGGAAAGCAGGTCTGACAGACGGGAGGATTCGCTCCAGCAACAAGGGGCACCGTCCAGAGCTGTGGGGCTGGCCATGCAGAGGCAGAGGCAGAGGCAGAGACGGGGGAGCAGAGGAGGGGAAGGCCGGGGGCCTCGGGGAGGGAGGACGGAAGGCTGCAGGTCTGAACGGGACCGTCCCATTCCATGTGCCACACGCAGACCAGAGCCGCACTGGACTCACTGCCGGCACGCACGGAGCTCTGAGATCCGGCCCGGGCGGTGGGCCTGCGATCCCCACAGGCAGACGGGGGTCCCGACAACGGGCTGCATTAATCAACGTAGAATCTGTGTCACAGTTTTATTTTTCTTCTGCCGGTTGTACTAGTATAGGCTGAGGGATCCACATCCATTGTTTACACACGCGTGCAGGGATTACTCGCACTTCCTGGACAAGGCTATGGGGTTGGGGACTTCAGGTGACTTGCCCTCGGCTAGAAAGAGACTGACCCCAGGTTTTTCCAGTTCTGAAGCTTTACAGTACTTCCCATCTCTGGGCACCAGGCCCTCAGATTGAGGAGCGGCAGGACCCTGCCCTCGGGGCGGAGGGTGATTGGAAGCTGAGGGTAAGTGGTGTGCTGGGCAACGTTTAACCATCTGCTGTTTGGAAAAACAAAACTGACTTGTCACTGGCCAATTTCCCTGGTGTAAATACTTCCACCTGACTGATTTCTAGCTACGAACGTGAAGTTAGTTGAATTCACAAAATTCCTGAAGATGTGAGTGGGTCTAAGGGTACGCTGACACAGCCCCAGACAGTCTTCTACTGCCACTCGGCAACGTCCCAGTCACTCTATAAGGATCGGCCCCCTACACCGACATCCTGAGAAAGCCGCCCCTGCCCTCCTCGGGCACAGCCCCTCACACTATTTTCCCACCCCTCAACCCCTTGAACCCGTCTCAATCACAGCACTTATTCCCGAGCACCATCGCTGTTCCTGGGGAGCCCCCCCCCAAGACAGAGACCACCTCATTAGGGCACAGAGGTGACATCTGGAAGACAGCACTTCGGAGACAACCGTAAATAAGTTCCACTTATGACTACAGATGCAAGAACTATAGATAAAATATTAGCAAGTCAAATCAAGCAGTGTGTCACTAGGATAGCTCACCGTGACCAAGAATGGTTTATCCTAAGGGTGGGTCACACCAAGAAATCTATCAGCCTAACTCACCACAACATTTAAAAGGGGAAAAAATGAGGATTACATTAATAAATGCTAAAAGTCATTTGATAGAAAAAAAACTTAGAGAACTTCGCCCCCCAAAAATCCTCTTAAAACAGAAGAAAACTATTTAAATTATAAGAACTGTTTTTATAATAAAATATTTTACATATTCAAATATATACATATATGAATCTGTTACATTTCTAATTAGAATGTTAACTTTTAACTGGACAAAAATGCTCTTAAAGTTCATACAGACATACACCTAAGAAAAGTGTAAAAGAAGAATAGTGAGAAGGGGGCATGCTTTGCCAGATATGAAAACTTATCCTAAAGTTACTATGATAGAAGGGCATGGCATTAGTGCAGAAACGGACAAACCTTTTCAATACTACAGATAAGAGAATCCAGAAGTAGATCCATGTTTACAAAGGAACTAAATATATTACATAGATGGCACGCTAATTCAGAGGAAACGGCTGGTTTTCAAAAATAAATTGGTTCTGGCATAACCGACTAAACATCTCTAGGACAAGCCGGGATCCACCTCGTTCTATATGCACAAATAAATTCCAGTTGGATTAACATTTTAAATGAAAAAAAGAAATGAAAAGCACATGTATATAATAGGAAGTGGGGGAGGCATTCCTAAGAGGACACTGAACCTCAGGAAAATAAAGGGACTCTTTCCGGCAAAAGCCACGAAGGCAAAGTCACAAGAAACAACAGTCGAGGAAAAGGTACCCGTGGCACATCCAGCAGACAGTAGGTTCTCACGGCCAGGTTACAGCTTCCTATGCATGGGTAAGAAAGAGACACAGGATCTCATAGGAGAAGGGGTGGAGGGAGTACACAGGGAATTCAGGGGGAGGAATCTACAGGATCAGTAAATAGAGGAGATCCCCAACCTTGCCAGTTGTCTGGGAAAGGCAAATCAGAGCAACAATGGTGTGCTCTGCCCATCAGAGTACAGATGGAAGCCATCAGGCTGAAGCAGGAGGACGTGGGCAGGTGGGCATGTGACCTCCTCCAGCAGTGCCCTCTGGGCAAGGGGGCTGGGGTGCATAGAACATGTCCAGTACGTGGTTCTTAGAGGGGTCTAACAACAGTAGGATCCCACCTGGGGAGAACAAACACATTTCATATATAAACACGTGTGTATGCGGCTACATGAGCCTGGAGAAACGTGTAAAAGGACATAAACATCTATATCAGGGCGCTGGGACTGGGTGCCTCCTCAGAGGACAGGAATGGAGAAGGTAGGCAGGTGAATACATTTCATACTATTCAGTAGTATTTCACTAGTAAAAATGAACAGGGATTACTTGTATAATTTAAAGAATCTAATAAATGGTTTTTAAGTGCTTTCTACATCAAAAACCAATCCCAACGCCCAGGCTTGTCATCGGTCCGAGCGTGATCATTGCTCACAGGGCCTGTGAGCTTGTTAAGGCTTCCGAGTAAAGAGATCAAGGATGCTCGGCACTGTAACAGCCTGGTAAATAGGAATCAAAGAGGCAGCAGCTGGAGCCCTCCCCGCGGAGCTCAAGGGAGAGCAGGGATGGCGGCGCCGTGCTCGGCTATTGGCTGGGCCCAAATTGCCCCTCACTCGGGGAATGAGTCGAGCAGGGCTGAGCAATCAGGCCGAGAGACTTGAGAGCACTTCCCCGGCACCGGGCTCTGACTCCTGCCCCCTCGTCAACGTGGCTCTATCAGGGGCCACGTGTGCTGCCAGAGCCCCAGGCAGGATGCGGGTCGTGGGACGTGGGACGCAGGAGACCAAGCCCCGCCCCCCCTCCCGCCGCCGCGGTAACACACACACTCAGTGTGTGTTGAGGCTCCGGACAGGCCAGTTCATCAGTTCAACTAAAAATCCATGCCTGGAGCTGATCTGGGCCAGACCCGTGCAGGGCCCTGGGGATGTAGAGATGACTTCCTCTGTCTATTCATAACCCAGGCCAAGCGCTGGGCCCCGAGGAAACAGCCATGGGGAGACACAGGGACCCTGCCCCTCAGAGGCTCCCGAGTCATGGGGGTCAGTGACACACAGGGAGCTGACCTCGACAGCTTTCTCAGGGCAGTCCTCCCACACGTGAAACAAGAGGGTTGAGCCCAAGCACTCATGTGCCCAGAGGGAACACCAGGTGCTGGACCCACAGGGAAAACAGACCCAGGCCTGTCCCAGCTCAGAGCCCGGAGGAGAAGAGGGGCCCTGGCGACCCCACTGGTGTACCTTTACAAACCGAGCAGTGCTGGAAGGGCGCTGTTAGGGGATGCGTGCGGGGGCTAGGCTCCACGTGGGTGTTAGAGAAGGCCGCCCCGCAGAGGAGGCGTGTGAACCGGGAACTGTAAGGCGGGGCCAGGGCTCTGCCATGACCCCACGGGGAGAAGGCGCACGAAGCCCTGGTGACAGAAACGTGCTCAAGGCCTCTTTCCCTCTGGCTTGGTCTGCTGGGGCTGCTGGAGCAACACGGGCCGGGGGGCTCACGCGACGGACATTTGTTTCTCACGGTTCTGGAGGGTGAAGTCCAGGGTTGAGGGGCCGGCAGGGTTGAGGTCTGGCGAGGGCTCGCCCCTCGGCTTGCAGATGTCAGGGACCCTCACTGGGGAACCGGGAATTCAGCTCCAGGCCCACGGCACAGCTCCCCCATCCCAGACAGGCACTGTGAACACTGGTCGTGAGGTTCTTTTATCTTTTGTTTCTAAGCAACACTCAGTGTCCCTACCTGGGTCGCCTGGGCTGAGGGGGGAGTGCGGGGCACTGGGATGGGTCAGCCCACGAGAAGGGACTAGAAAGATGTTACTGAGGGCTGGGGTCTCGGAAGGATCAGAGGCAAGACCCGCAGCCTGCAGGGCCCGGCAGGGTGGGCAGCTCTCCCCTCCGGGGCCCACGGCCCAGCTGGGTCCAGAAGCTCACTCCCTCCCGAAAGGAGGCGCGACGGCGGGGGGCGTGGCTGGTGTGGGTGGCACCGAGTCCCTTGAGGCCGCTGTCCCGGCCAGGCGTCACTCGGGGCAGTGCTGCAGAGGTGTCCCTGGACGTGCTGGCAGGATGGACGTGGGCCGCGAAGGCAGAGCTGCAGGAGCTGGGAGGGGCTGCACAGGCACCTCTGAAACTCTGTCCCCAGAATCTCTGCCCTTGATCCCTATGGGATCAATTAACGTTCCCATGAAAATGGAAATTTAATTTCCATAATAAGTTCTGAGGAAAAGGTCACTTCCACCCCCAGGAGACTGCGTTTCTCGGCTTGTTTTCAGCTAGGCATTCTGCAGGACAGGGCTGCTGACACACGCCCCGTGGAGGGTCCTGGGGAGCCGAGTGAAGGGCAGCTGCAGCTCCAAGACCGTGAGATGGAATCGGGTTTTAAGGCTGAAGGGCTCCCTCCCTCCCACACTCCGCAGTCTGAGTACTGATTGTGCAAGCTCCAGCCAACCTCGGGGAGGGGCGGTCCTCAGGGAGGCGTGGCTGGGGGTGTGGCAGCCTGGACACTGGGTTGAAAGGATGAGACAAGAGGTGCAAAGGGAGAGTTAGAGACGGTCTGGTCCAGAGAAGGTGGGCGGGGCTTCTCATGGGTCAGGGCGGTGCTGGGTTAGAAGGACACATGGCAGAGGGCCTGCCAGAGTCGGGGGCGGGGACTGTGGGCAGGGGGACGGAGGAGGACAAGGCTTTGGACTTGCAGGTCCGGAATTCAGAGAGGCTGGGGGGAAAGGGCAGTGTGGGCCGCCAGATTAGGGGCCAGGCAGGACACAGGACTGCTGTAAACAGTCTCATTTTTACGCAAAGCAAGGTTGTGGCAGAGAAGGCACTGATGTTGTCAATTTAGTGAAGGAAACTGAGGCTCCAAAGGTTCAATCACTTGCTGGAGGGGTCTCGGCCCAGCTCTGGCCCCAGGGCCCATGCTCAGCTCGCCTGCAGGAGCCACTGTGACCGCTCCGACGTGCCCATCGGGTTTCTGCCAGTGGCCCTTTGTTGTCCTGGCTACACCTCAGAGGTGCCCGTGCTGGCATCCTTCCTTCAGGCTGGCACGGGCGTCCCCCGACCCAGTAACAGGTTATGAAAGGGGTGAGGGCCGGGTCACTGGGGCTCCAGAGCTTCTGGGGCAAGGCTCTCTCTGCCCCACCAGACTCCCTGGTCTCCTCAGGTGGAATCTGCTGTCGCGAGCGCGTCTCCTAGTCAAAGTGCAGAACAGCCTTTCTTCCTTGGGCTTCCTGTGAAAATAGCAGCATTTACATGATAACATCTGACTGCCATCCAGCTCGAAGGCCGTTTTTAATACTTGAGGTCTGACACCGCACGGAGACGAGGTGCTCAAGACACTAGGATGCGAGTAGCTGGCGAGACCTGCCGTGCCTGCCCGCGGGCCGCTGCTGGTCAGTTCTGGGATGCGGGGTTGGCGGGGCGCCCCGGGGAGGCCGGAATGGGCCTGGCGCTCTGACCTCACCGTTTACGTCGGACTTCCTTGGTCCTCAGCTTTGCCATCTTGAACTTGAGCTCTAGGCTAAGGGTGGGGCTGATGCTCTGGGGAAACGTTCCTAAGTGAGGCCAACCAGAGTGAGCAAAGGGGTCCGTTCCCCTGCTTGGAGTGCCCACCAGGCTCTATTCAGCATTCACGACTCTGCCCAGGGCGGCCTCCTCTAGGAAGCAGTCTGGCCCGCAAGTGGGATCAGCTGTCCCTCCCTCCCTCTGGGAGGCAGAATTCTACTCACGCTTGTACAGCCCCCTCTTGAGTCTGGCAAGAACCTGTGGATATGTTATCTGGCAAAAGGGAGGTGTTTTAAGTGGGCCTGACCTAATCAGGGAGCCCTTTAAAGCAGAGAATTTTCTCCAGCTGAGCTCAGAAGAGGAAGTCAGAGCTTCAAAACATGAAAAGGATTCAATACACCACTGCAGGTTTGGGATGGAGGGGGCACATGGCAAGAAATGGGGGAAGCCTTAGGAGCTGACTGCCAGCAAGGAAACGGGGACCTCAGTCCTACAGCCACGAGGACCTGAATTCTGCCAACAACAAGAAAGAGCGTGGAAGCAGACTTTTCCCCAGAGCCTCCAGGGGAGAATTCCACCCAACGAACACCTTGGTTTTAGCCTGGTGACACCCCGAGTAGAGAACCTTCCTGAAGCTCCCTTGGCTGACCTCTCCTTAGCTTTCAAGATTCTGCCCATAGCAGGTATCTTCTTCAGAGAATTCTCCTACTGTTTGGTAAGCACGGAATGCTCCTGGGCAGGCTGCTGACCCCTCCCCTTCCCATCTCAGACCCTCTCTCCTCGGCGATCCTCAGCCTCCACTACTCTGGCTTAGAAACAGAGGTCAGCCATGCACATGCCCAGCAGAGCAAAGAATTCTCCTCCTTATATGAAGCAGAAACTCCCCCAAACAGGCACTATTCTTCTCCTGGCACACGTGCATCTACAGGTAGCAGAAACCCTGGACAATCCATGCTACAAATGCATGCCTAGGGAAAAGCCCCACGGACAGCAGAGGGCTGTGTGGGGAATAATTGGGCTAAGGATCTATGACGGAGGACTGACGGTGCTCACTAAGTGCCATGCACATTGAGAGCGCGAGGTGGCTCCTTTACGAAGATGGAGAGCAAAAGCCTTGGCGCACGTGGGGATCCACCAGCCACCCGGCCAGCCCCGGGGACCGCCTGGAGCAGCAAGCACTCTCGTCACCCCCACCTCCAGTTGAGGGAGTAGGAGTCAGAGGGGTCTGCTGGTCTGGCTGACCCAAGAGTCGGTAGAACAGCCTGAACTTGGACTCAGGTCCGCAGGCTACAAAGTGCCATGTTTTCCACCCATCCCTGGTGTGGCCAGTTCCACACACGGAGGTCTCCGGGTCAGTCTGCGCAGTGGAAGCTCGAGGCAGGTCACATCGGGCACAGGCTTGGCCATCAGCATCCCTATTTGAAGACGTGAAACCGCAGCTCTGACAATGTCTCAGGCCCGAGGAGCAGTGCTGCTGTGTGGGCTGGCTCTACCGGGGTGCAGGCCCAGTGATGGCCCGCCAGCCCAGCAGTCGTTTCATTAGGGCCTTTCCATTCCAGGTGCTGTGGGCTCTTTATTCCAGGTTGGCTCACCTGGACAGGGTGACGCTGAGGGGAGGGTTTCAAAGACAAATGTGCCCCCTGTGAAGAGGGGTCTACTCTCTAGCCTGCGGCATTGAGGCTGTTCTGCGGACAGGGCTTTGCTGATGTGAAGGTGACCCGTGAGCACCTATCTCCCCTCTTTGAGCCCTACGCTCATTGGAGCACCGTTTTTTTGTTGTTGTTTTAAACTGGTTGTGGGTGGGGCAAGTCTTCACCCACCTGACCAGTCCCCTGGCCTCCTCACCACCTACAACCAGAGCGGCTGCTGATTTTGTTTCATATGTTGGGTTGCAAACACACCGCATTTGATGAACAGATTTCGAAAGCACCGAGCAGAATCCTGCAGGCCCTTCCCGGCTCTGCACGCCAGGGCTCTGTGATAAGCGTCCTTATCAGACCCTCTCTCCTGCGGTTGATGCTGTTTGCTGTGCGCTGTCTGTCTGTCTCTCCGTATGTATCCACCCACCCATCCATCTATGCATGTATTTTACATCCACGAAACGTCCTAACTCGTAACCCTGGGGACACGAGTGGAAGGCAGCACGAGAGGCCCAACACCGCAGCAACCCTACTGCTGTGAACTGATCGAGTCCCAGCTGACAGCAGATAAGAGGCACTGTGGCCACATCTGCTTGCTTTAATTAAGGAGGAGATTGATAAGAAGTGTCACAGTGAAATGAAGAGACTCTAAGCCTCACTGGTCTGCTGAGACATAAGAAGCTGAAGATTAAAAATACAATAAAAGTTTCCCCAGAAAGCCTACAGAAGTAGTGACAGGGAGGATGGAGCTCATGGGGCAGCAGAAAAAGCCTGGCAATGCTCAAGAATTGATCCCACTCCCCAGTCTCCAGCAGGGGAGGTGGCCTCATCTCGCCAGTCACTTGGACAAATTGTATTTATTCTGGGGTAAATGGTACTTTTCACCAAGGGAAAAGCGCTCCTGGACAAAGAAACGCTCGCCCTTCTCAGACACTGGAAGATGTTCTGATTCTGATTCCCCTGGGCTGGACGTGCACCTGCTCCTGTAATCTTCCCCAGGTCCAGACACGCCAGAGGCCGCCAGGCCCCTCCTACAGACAGACTTGGAGGGGCTCAGAGTTCGGACCAGACCCAGGCCCCAGCCCCAGGCCGTCTGATCCCAGAGCTGCTCCGTTCACTTGGACAGTCGAGATGCTGCAGCCTGCAGGACGTACGACCCAGCTAAGGGCTGAAAACTCACAATTCATCTGGATGCCGGAAGAGAGAGAAGCTGGGCTTCCTGCAAGCCTGGAACATTCGGCTGAATTCCCCTGAGTGGAGACCAAGGCTCTGAGAAATCTCAGCACACCTGTCATTTGTTCTGAGAAGGAACAAATGCTCTTTGAGGTGCTTCTAACTGGAGGTGTTTTATTTTGAAAACTAAAGAACACGATCATCTAAACTCCCCAACGTTTGCTCCTGTTACTAAAAACAGGAGGTTGTGGTTCAGCCCCACCACCCCCAGGGAGTCAGAAAGGCTGATGGGAACTGCTTCTTCTGCCTCTGTATTTTTTTTTTTTTTCCTCCTTAAAAAGAAAGACAATGATGAGGACTCAGAGCCTGGAGACCCGGGTTCAAGTCCAGACTCAGCCGTGAGACCTTGACCAAGGAGCAAAGACGGTGGAGGCCACGGCGGGGCCCTGGGTGTCTACCCAACAGCAGGGTTTGGACAGGGAACCAGTGAGAAAGTGGACAGAAAAAATACTCTGTAAACTTTAAAGCCCAAGACAACACATCTGCGAAGAACAGAAAGGCCGGTCAAGGTCGCCAGCCAGACCACGGTCCTTGTCATCACAGTCTAAGTGTACAGGGTCCCGCTGGCAGTGACAGTGAGAAGGGCTGCATTCATGGAGCCCCGAGACAGCCCTGAGGTCGGCCGGGGAAGAAGGGGGTCCCGTCGCCATTTCCAGACGAGGATGCCAAGGCGCGCCAGGAGAGCCAGATGCGGGTGCCGCTCCTGGGCGTGCGGCTTCCCAGACCCCTCCCGAGGGCCCCATGGCACCAGGTGGGTCTTCCAAGGGGTCTCCGGGTGCCCGCATCCGCTCAACCTGCTCTCCCGTTTAGCCCTTATCATACTTGGTTGACATCCTACGTACTTGGTCGCTTTTCTTCTCTGCTGGGCTGGGAGCCCTGTGAGCACAGCGACCGCATCTGCAGGGACGAGCGCGTGGGCAAGGCAGAGTCCTCCGGCACACGGGGCGGTGCTGGGGGCCAAGCCTGAGGGCCTGTGCTACGGAAGGCTCCTCCCCGCAGCTGCTCGGAGACGCTCCGGAAGAGCCTCCTTTGCCTTCTGCCGCTGGACCTGGTGGCCTCAGAGACCTCCCGGTGCCAGTGTCTGACCGGCATGAGCCAGCCTAGTTTCTTTTGGGGGCGGGGACTCTGCAGAACCAGACTGCTGGCCCTGACAACAGACGTGTCACCGCCACCTAGGCACCCACAGCAATGTCTGCCGGGCTGGCGACCACTGGACGTTCTCGGCCCCATCAAAGGCATTTGTACGGCTGCCTCTGACCGATGGTTCCTTTAGACGAGGCTTGATGTCCAGGGGTTGCCTGGGAACCTGACCATCAGTTTTCTTCCTCTTATTCCTTCCCCGCTTCCAGCCCTGCTATGGGGAGATCAGAACCTTTACGAGCTGAAGGGTGGGCAGGCAGCTACAGCCCCGGGTCAGCCAGCCTTGTAGCGACAGGGGAGCTGACACACCAGGCTGGTAAAAATACACACCGCCAGGTTCTCTGGGGGCAGCTTCTCCCACGCTGGGAGGCCCATTCGGTACCATCAACTACCAAATAATACCAAATGCACCACAAGATGGGCAGTCCACCCCTGGCCTTTGTTCAAGCTGTTACCTTGGCCTCACGACGCTCTGGCATCCTCACCTGCCTGCCACTCCCGCAAGCAAGGCCTCGGGGACTGGCTCTCTCACGCATCCAGCAAACACGGCGCACCTGCTACCTGCCCGACACTGCGCTTGATGTTGGGGACGTTATCAGGGGATGTGAGCATCATGGTCTTGGCCTCCTGGGACACCAGGCCAGGCAGTGAGTGCATCTAGAGCAGGGCTTGGGCAGGGCGTGTCCCAAGCACCCCGGGGGCCGGGGACAGCTCTCAACAAGTGGTGCCCACACTGAAGGACTGATGGACCAGACAGACCACCACCGCAGGGATAAGGAGCTGACGCTGGGGCAAAGATCCGCGGAGGGACCGAGGCCCCGTGCTGACGGGATCCACGTCTGTGTCCACTTGAAAGTGGCCCATCAGAGAGGAGGCTGAGCCCCTCACACTAGTCCCTCACTCTGCACACCTGCGGGCTGCGCTCCACGGGGGGTCTTCCCACTCCGCGTTCCCGCAGGTCCCCCTGCAATGCCACTTCCCCCAGGAAGCCGCCAACTCTGTTGGGTGTCTCCCCTGTCTGGTGAACACGATAAGGAGGGAAGGAAGGACCGTCCCAGGACGGCACACGGCCAGCCTGTGCTCTGGGAGAGGGAGGGGTGCCTTCCAGAGATGGGAAGTGCCAGCCCCGTGCCAGGCCTGGAGACACGGGGTAAAAGCAAATGGCCTCTCCCTCCCAGGGCCCAAAGCTTCCATGGCAGTGCCCTGTGCTGTCTCCAACGGACTCCACTTTCTGAGAAACTCGGGCACCCAAGACAGTGCGGCCATCAACAATTACTTTGCTTCTGTAGTGACTGTCCCCAGGGTGGCTGTTTGCCATCAAAAGCAAGGGAAATGGAATTCTCAGCTGGTCTGGGCCACCTGAGCCCAGAGACAGACATGCACACACCGCGGACCTCGGACGTGCTGGGAATGGCTCCCAGCCCCCATTCCTCGCCTGGAGGACCTCAGGCCAGGGGACCGTGTACTACTTACTACACACGCAGGGCTTGGCAGACAGCACCAGATAAATATTTGTTGAATGAATAATCGAGAGAACGCTAGTCATCATTTACCAGGTGCTTCAACGCCATCTAATGTGGTAGTCGTGGCACCAGGGCAAACCTGGATGCAGAGTCTTAAAACTGATGTGACAACCTGGCACGGCTCCCCAAGAACGCCTGAGGGACCTGGGTGTTGCTGGCCGACCTAGGAATCCCTGAGGGCCCTTCTGGTGCAAGGCTGCAGGGCCCTAGGGCAAGCGGCAGAGCCAGCTGGGAACTGAAAACTGACCCTCCTGCCCTTGGTCTTGGGCCAAGAGTGCCCTTGGGGCAGGAATTCACAGCAACTACCGTTCCTGGCTGACGTCGGCCTGGCCGTGCGCGGGGTTCTCAAGGCCCTCCTGACACGCTGCTTTCTGCTGAAGGACCCCAGGTCACCTCCTGCTCTGTCTGAGGTCGGAAGGAATGTGAGCTTGGGAACCGGTCCTCCACTGGCTGTGGGTTGTGCTCCAGACAAGGCGGGTGACCCTGGGGGAGTCACCTGATTTCTCTAGGCCTGTAGCATGGGGACAGGCCCCTGGCGAGGCTGTGAGACAACGGTGCCCTCCTCTGGCGCCCACGGGGCCAGAGCCCTCGTTCCCTCAGCCCCTAACCCAGAGGCATGGCTGGCACACCAGGATCCTCATCCAGGGTGCGATCCTGGGGCCTCGGTCAGCGGGGGGTCAGAGAAACATAAATGAACTTTACCCAGAGCCCAGGAAACCCGCAGATGAATTCAAGTTCAACTACCGCTTCCTGGGTGTCTTCTAAGCCCCATGTGCCGTACTGTGCTTTGAAAAGACTGGCCTGATACCAAGCTGGCCAGGCTGTAGCCTCTCTGGACAGCTGCAGGGAGAGCTACTTTCCTGGCTACTGAAAAAGCACTCCTGCTTGGCCTTGGGGCACCTCCTTCTTCTCCCTTTTAAGTGCTCCTGCCTGAGCCTGGGGCGTCTTGCCTGGGGCAAGCTGCTTTATAATCTGCTGCTAGCCAGCTCTGTCCTGAGAAGCCCTCCAGCCAGGCCTCCACCTGCCGGCCTCACTCAAAGCGAGCAGGGAGCGCTGGAGGGGAGAGCAAACCCACCTGCCGCTCTGTCAGAGCAGATACCCACCCCCAGACACAGCCTCACTGCAGCCTTGACAAATAAACACGGTCAGCGGGCAACCCATCACGCTGGTAAATTGAATCAACCGTTTCTCTTGCTTTCCTGCTCAGGGCCGCGATCACAGCTCCCCCTGCACCAAGAGGTGGGAGGGGACCGGCAGGGGTGCGCTCAGGACGCAGGGCTGATCCCTGCGAGGGGGCAGTGGGCGCTGGCTCGGCCCCACCGCAGCAGGGTCCTCAACACACAGCACAGAGAGGCACCACCACCACCACCTCCGTCCAGTAGTTCACAGTCCTGCCCGTCAACAGTTTTCAAAGCGCTCGTCCCTCTGCTCTGGGGACACTGGGTGATGCTCTGTAATCTACACTTAGCATCCCCGTGGAGTGCCTGCCGGGGCCGGGACCTGGGATAGGCAGCATCTAATCTAACGTCCTATAACCCGGCAGGTGAGTGTGAGCGTTTTTGTTTTAGGGATGACGACGCTGAGGCCCTCGAGGTGAAGAGACAGACGTGTGGCAGTGCTGGCTGGGCCTCCTGGGCCAGGATGCTTCTGGCCACCCTGGCCGGTCCAGCCACCCCCCAGCCCTGGGCCTGCGGTCGGACTACAGGCAGCTGGAGGCAGGCGGGGGGGGGGGGGGTCTATCTTGCTTGCTGGTACAGACCTGGGGCCAACCCCATGACAGGCACATGGCGGGTGGCACTCAACAAATCCTGAATCGGGGAGAGAACGAGTAGCACATTGAACGTGTTCAAACACCTAAACAAGCGTGTGGAGTGAACGGGGCAGGGACGGTTGTCCTCACTTGGCAAATGAGTAAACTGAGGCTCAGAGAAGTGAGGCAGCAGAGTGAGCTGGTGGCAGGGCTGGGACTAGAACCTGCGGTCCAGTCTCCAGTTCACTACTTCCTGATTTCTAGGCTCCTGTAGACTCAGGTGAAAAGAGTCCTAAAACGTCCATTTTGCGCATGGGGTAAAGTTGAACTCCAAATTTCCGTGAAGTCTTAACAGGCTTGGCAGGCAGCACACTGCCCCGCCCGCGGATGCCCAGACCCTGTACACACACTGGATCACATGGCAAAGGGGAACTTGGGTTGCAGATGTAATTAAGGTCGCTAAGCAGCTGTCTGATAGGGAGGTAAGCCCGGGTTGCTCAGGTGGGTCCAACATAATCACCAGGGTCCTCAAGTGTGGGCGAGAGGGGCAGAAAAGTCAGAGCCGGAGAGGTGGCATCAGGAGAAAGGCTGGACCAGCCAATGCTGGCTTTGGAGGCCAAGAGGCCATGAGCCAAGCGGCCCCTGGACACTAGAACAGGTGAGCGACGGAGCTGTCCTCAGGGCCTCCAGAAGGAACACAGCCCTGCTGACACCTTGATTTTAGCCCAGCGAGACCCATTTTCAACTTCTGACCTCCGGGACCGTAAGACAACAGATTTGTGATTCTTTAAGCCACTTTTGTGGCCGCTCGTTACAGCAGCCCCAGGACACGCAACACAGCACCTCAGCCAGAGCTCAGCACTGGGTACGTGCTCTCTGCACAGCTCTCCTCACTGTCCCCTTGGTCACCTGCCCTCCATCCCCACGCCCAACCTCCAGAGGGCATGGCCTCTGGGGTCCCGCAGGCTTCAATGGCGTCCCGACCCCAACCCCGCCTCCCAACGTGGGCGCCTGCCCAGAGGCCCACCCATGCCACCAAAGCCCTGAAGTGGCCCGCACGCAAGGAGACCCCATCACCGTGAGGGTGAACTCAAAGACACAAACCCTACCCCCAGCAGGGCTCACAGCGCCTCCACCAGCCTCACTTCCCCCATCTGTCGCACAGGGTACATCACGCCCAGCTGTTGCAAAGATTGCGTCTGACAACCCCGTACGATTCCCAGCAAAGTGCCTGTGGCACAGAGGAGGGGGTCAGCCAAGCCGGCTCCCTGCTTCTCCCCCCGACATGAAATAACCGGGCTTCAAACACATCATAGGATGAGATGGAGGACGAGTCATTTCCGTCTCACCAACACTTCTTTACTGTTACCTCCATAACAACTAGAGGGGCCGTTACTTTTCCAGACGGGCGAGTCATGGACCGGACGCATGCCCACACGAGCCGTGAGGGCACTGCCTGTGCGCACACAGCCGCAAGCTCCGCGTCCACACCTCGGGGAGGGCTCTCTCCCACAGGTGACGAGCTTGTGTGTAAACTGGCTTAAGCTTTCTGGAAGATGGTCTGGAGAAGAAAACAGGGTTTTTCATCTTGTAAAAGGCCAGGAGCCCTCATTTACCAGTCAGGTTGGTCTGGATCCACTGTTTCAGAACCGGGCCTGGGTTGTTCCACGTGCAGATGCCTTGGCCGCGATCCCCAGGTGGCTAACGTGACCCGTTGGCCAGCCTTGGTCCGGAGGCCTCAGCCTCTCGCACGCTCCCAGCCCGCCCTGTCTCCTCGGATGTCCCACGAGCATCGATTCCTCCGGCACGTCCCACCCAGGCTCATCGTGGTCTCCTTTGGGCCTCACCACTCAACTGACACTTATCCTGTCTTGCATGTGTTAATTTTCTCCAGTTAGAGGTAACTAGCAAGTGTGTGGTGTTTATCACTTTCTGGTTGTACGACTTGGGCAAATTCTCTCTCTTTTTCTGGGTCCCAGAAATGAGGCTGACGCTGCCCCTGCTTTGCAGGGTTGTGGGGAGGGGTGGAGAAGATTTAGAGGGAAAGCCCCAGCGAGGCCCATATGTCTACAAATGCCCGCACCCCCCCCCCCCAACTCCTGCCCCAGGCCCTTATAGATGTACAGGGCGATCCGTGGAGTCTGCAAACCTGAAATACACCTGAGGCGCAGAGATTGCTAATTGCCTCCGAACACCCGCGTTCCCTTGTACAGTGAGGGGTCCTGAGATTTAGATGGGCCTTTGGCCACTGTCAATAAAGCCATACCTCCGAGCTTCCTGTAAATTTTGGCCAGTGGAATGAAAAGAGTGGAAGTCTGCTTGAAGGGGGCCGGCAGTGCCTCCTTCCCTCCCCTCGTCCTTCCCGCCGGCCGAAATCCCGAAAGCCACAGCAGCAACAGTCAGCACTGCCGCGGCCACACAGGATGGGGTGGCGGGGGTCCAGGCCCCTGGCGCTGAGCGCGTCACACCAGCCTTGGCCCGCCTGCCACCGGGTTTTTGCGTGACTGAGACATGTGAACTTTACTTAAGCCGCTCTCATTTTGGGGCTTCTGCTACGGTAGCCAAACCTCAGACTACGGGACACAACCTGCAATTTCTGTGTGTCACAGACGCGGTTCCATCTCTCTAGGGCTCGCTGGCTGGGGTGCGGGCCAGCTGAGTCAGCCCCCGAGGGGCAGGCCGGGGCAAGGAGCGCTGGGACGAGGGCACACCAAGGACCAGGGGATGGGGAAGGCTTCCTGGAAGAGGCAACGGCAGCTCAAAGGGCAAGCAGGGAATGCAGGGAAAGGGGGGGGTGGAGGCATGGCAACCACATCACCTACTTAGGTAGGACCTGACCAACAGAGAGACCTCGAGGGAGTGGCTGTGATGGGCCCTGAGAGTCATAAGGAAAGTTCAGGAAAGTCTTTGAAGGCCTGAAGCTGGAGGAGACTGGGAGGAGTCCTGTAAAAGTCCCAGCAAGTAGGGATGAGACCCTGGCCCCCCCCACCCCGCCCAGAAGCCAACCATCGATCCTAAACTGAACGGAGCTCTTAGTTTCATCCCCGTGACAGCAGCCGGCACCTCAGGAGGGTGGTGACGGGATGACACTCGTTCTCCTCTGCAGCTGTGTTTCCAATCAACGGCCCAGCTCCAGGCCCCACCACATTCTCACCAGCCTGCAAACCTCGGGCTTCAAGCCCCACGACTCTGGTGAGATAAGGTGAACCACATCCTAGATCAGCAGAGTAGGTGCAATGAACACATGACCGTGGGAACACAGTGAATAACAAAGACAAATGTTTACACAGCACTTTAAAGAAATTAACTCTCTTACACACACATAATTACGATGATCTTGGAGAGAAAATGTAACTGTTTCACTGAGTTCTAGTTAATCTGCGTTAGGACACAATTCCAGACACACTGGAAGCTGGCTGATGCGTTCAGACATCTGAGAGACTCCAGGCTACCAAGCCCCAAGGGCCCTCGTGGACAGGCTCAGAGCAGCATGAGGACGGGGCACTTTCCTAGCTCCCCTACCACTCAGTCCTTGACGCTACTTGCCAAGGGTGCCCCCCGCACTTCCTGTTGGGGAGGCCACGGGTGAGCACAGCAGGTTAGAAATCTGAGTACACGATGCAGTCTGTTAGTCCAATACAACGTCAAATCTATATCATTTTTATCAGATTATCCAAATTCATTAAGAAACTATTGAAACTATCTGGTCAAGTTAATCAAAACATTCATGGTTTCATTCACTCAATGATTACTTATTAACAGGCGACTCTGTGCCAGCATCTGGACTTGCCACTGTCCCTGCCCGGCAGGGTCCCCAAATGCCGGTCACTGTGGGCACACAGGAGGATTAAGCCCGCCCCAACCAGGAAGGAAGATGCTGCAGACCTTGTAGAGTGGACCAGAGAGGCCCCTCAGGAACAAATGCACCTCTTTTCCAAAACCAAGGCTTCTGCCAAGAAAGCTGAATGTGGCTCGTGGTGAACAGAAGAAAAAAAAAAAAAAAAGCAGTTTCTGAGAAGGAGAAACACACACACTACAAACACTCTTCCATGAACACCCAAAGCACTGAGGTGAGAAAAGAACGGAACCAATGTTCATCCTGGACGAGGAATGGAATCAACGGACCAATTCCGTCTGAATGACATAGACACGGCATCCTGCAGCCAGCGGTCGTGTTCACTCAGCCCTGTGTTATCCTTCAATACAAATGCAAAGAAGTGAAATGGCGGCTTCGGACTACCTCGGGGACGAGCGTGAGTGAGCACCTGTGTTCCCCTCAAAGGCGTCGGGGAGAGGAGCACGTTTAAAGACCCCTCCAGGAGAAAAGACCACCACCGACAAAGCACTGCCCCTCCTGACCCACCAGCGTGGGCCCCTGTCACCAAGCAGGGGCCTGGACTTCGGTCTCCAGGAAGCGAACAAGGTCCCCCGTGGAGAGTTTCAGCCACTCCACAGGGCCTGCCCGGGAAGCTCTCGGGCAGGTCACTCAATGGAAATGGCTTTCTCAAGAGACTTTGAGGGAGGAGGCAGAGAACAGAAACAGGCGATGAGAACAGAGCAGCTGACAGCGTGCTCGACAGCTGGGCCCCTGGGGCTCCAGCCAAACCGCCGCTGCACCGCCGGCGAGCAGCCCCGGCCCGCGCAGGCATCAGGTGAGGGACGGGTGCCGCACCCGCTCCGCGGGCTGCCCGTCAGCCCTCCCAGGGAACATCATCATCTGGCCTCCCCGATCTGAAGCCCACGTTGCCTCTAACGATCGAGAAGGTGAGTGAAACGCCTGTACGCGTGCACACAGACCCACACACACCAGAGGGCCACTGACACACTGACCGGTTACCTAGTCAATAACCTGGAGAAGAAAATCCCCCACTGACGTTAGAGAAGTAGGATGTGCTGTATGGAACACACACACATACATACACACACACACACGTATCTCTTGAAAATCCACATGTCACACGCGCCTAAAGTTGGGTCTCTTTCTATACGTAGACACAGAAGTGTAGAGACTCAGCCCTCTCCATATAAATACGTACGTGTGTTTATGTAGCTCCAAGCCCCTGAAATAGAAATCTACATGCTTAGGTGAATCAGAGGTTTCAGAAGAGTCCAGACCCAGGTGCCCGTGCTCCAGACTAACCACGCGCTGAGCCATTTTCTTCTCCTTAAGTAGCCTTCCCTTGGCACAGCGAGTGCCCCTCCCACTCTGACGAGGGACTTGAGGGCACACCTGCCCAGGGCCCACCGGCCCCCGTCTCCAGCAGGAGGTTCCTGGGTGGCCTCTTTTCCTCTGCCCTTGTCTAGGATCCCTGAGGAAAAGACGGATCTCCTGGGGCCCCCAAGGGCACACTCAAGGGGCCCCACGCGGATCACAGAGCAAACGGGAAGCAGACGATGTAGGGCCACGCCGGGGATGCTGCTCCCATGGCGGGAAGAGCTTCACCGCGGACCAGGAGTGTCGGCGATCTTCGACGCCGGCCAGCCTTGCCTGCTCTGGTATCAGAGAAGCGCGTCAGGAGCCGGGAAGGGACGGGCGTGTCGAGCTGTCTCCTCTAACCCTGCTCTGATCCAGCTCTTCAGCTTCACTGCGCTCCTCGTTAAGAATTTCTTAATAACTACGAGGGAACTGCCAAGTAATTGTTCTAATTATGTAATACAAACACATGATTTGCCATAGCAAATAGATACTATAGTCCCAGTTATATATTACGGCATACAGCATTCAGTAACCTGATAACACCTTATGGAAAAACCCAGACGAACTTTTTGGCCAACCCAACACAACAGTGAATACAATCGTGGTCACATCCCAGGGGGTGAATATTTTTGAGCATGTTCCACACAAGGAGGCCCGCTGCGGGCCCCTCACCCTCCGCCTCGCTGAACCCTCACGCTGCCCTGTGAGGTGGGCACCACCTACTCCTGGAACAGGCCAGGAGGTGAAGGAGCTTCCTCGGGGTCCCCCGTCGGGAGCCCCGCTGAGCCCATCTGCGTCAGGGGCCAGTTCTGCCGGAGCGCCTGGCTCCGCCCCGGCTCAGCGCCAGCAACCCCTGACCTCTGGGGGACGGGGCCTGGGAAGGTCTGCAGCCCGTGGCCTGAGGGCCTGTGCGCCCTTCCTCTCCTCGCCCACAAGTGCCCAGGCCTCCAACGGTTTTCCCTCCGCTTCCTGCTTCCTGTACCAGCTCCCCAGTGACCCCCGAGCCCAGTTATTCGGAGCCTGAACCCCTGGAGGCTCGACCGTTGACACGGTGCTCCTGCCTCCGTCACCCCATCTGGTACACATCACACGTGGGGAAGATGGAAGAAAAACTAGAGTTTTTGAGCGCTCACTATGTGCCAATTACAGTGGTGACCGTCTCATATTCACGACTCACGCAGGGTGGGCAGGTCTCACGAGGCACAGCCAAGTCTGGGGCCTGGGGCCTGGGGCTCCTGACTCCCAGGGGCTCCTCCCTGCAGCCCCCAGAGGCAGTACCCTGAGACGCGCTGCCGCTGTCCTGCTGAGAAACGGGGTTACTTGTGACAACGTTTTCATCACAAGTCACCATAACTGTCAAAGAAAAGAAAGAGCGAGACTCTAATATACCTCCCAAAGCCACCTGCAAAAGCTGGGCCGCGAAAGTTACCATTGGGAGGGATGTAAGTCACACGAGGAAGGCTGTCTGGTCTGTCAGTGAGTTGGGCAACCAGCTCCCCCATGCACGCACAGAGGCACACAGCCACCTGCCCGTCCATTAGGCATGCGCTCTCCATCCTTTCCACCCACCAGCTGTCCAGTCACTTCGCTCTTCACCCACCCGCTCACCCAACTGTGCCTCGGCCCATCCAAGCATTTACCACGCAGCTGTGCCCTCGTCTCTCCCTGCCCAAAGGCCCATCTACCTCTCCAACCATCACCTATCGAAGTCCTGTCACACGCCAAGAACCATGGCAGCTACGGGAGCACCAAGGTGAATAAGATATCCTCCCTCCTTCAAAGGACTCTCAGTCGCAAAGAGGACACCAGCACGTAAAAACAAACTGCGGAAGCTCCTCCATCCACACTTTTCACTTCACGAACATTCACGAGAATAAGGGAAGCTAAATAATGGAGAGAATGCACATCAGCTCAGCTGCCAACCAACAGATGATGTAGTGGGTCACTTACATGGTGTTACTTTGGGACTGGCTAGTGAACAGACTTTCAGGGGTCTCACGTGTTGGTAAGTAGAGGAACTTCCACACAACAACGCACTAGGTCCTAAAGGGAGGTAGGAACAAGGTTCTGTGGGAGCTGGGAGCACATTGTACCAGGGTAAGAGAATATTGTACCTTATCTGAAATTGGTCTGATTCAAACCTAAGTCAGTGTGATTCAAAAGCTCATACCCGTCCCATGTTACCATCTGCTTTCAATAGGAACAGAAGCTCAGGCCCAAAGCAACTCAGAAACTACAAATGCTGACCCCCAAATGCTACCAGCTGCTCCCCCCATCTTGATTCCAGGAGTTGTGTGAGGGTAGCTCGAGACTTCTCTGGCGGTCCACTGGTTAAGACTTCGCCTTCCGATGCAGGGGGTCCCTGGTCGGGGAGCTAAGATCCCATATGCCTCGCGGCCAAAAAACCAAAAGAGAAAACAGAAGCAGTAGTGTCACAAATTCAATAAAAACTTTAAAAAACGGTCCACATCAAAAAAAAAAATCTTAAAAAAGAAAAAAAAAAAGACGGCAGATTTCCTGAAAATGTGTCCTGGGACGAAGGGCACCTGGGACGGCTCCGCAGAAGGTCCCCGGGCTCCGGTCTGGCCAGATGCCACTGCTGGGTCTCCAGAGGAAGCAGAGCATGAAAAGGGTCCTGGTTGCGTTACCGAAGACACGGTAATGCAACCTGGGAAGCTTGGAGAGCGCTAGAAAACTGAATCTGAATGTTCAACGAGCAAACCAATTAGGAAAGGAAAGGACTTCCTGTGGACTTATTGGAAATACTCATACTTAATGATTTTGGAGCATATGTAGTGGCTGCAGAAAATAATTTTACTGTGAACATTCTGGGGAGACTGTGCGGTGGCATGAGGAAGAGCTCTCCAAGGTCAGGAGGCTGCAAACAGCCCGGCCGCCCTCCGTGCGTGTGAAGCGGGTGAAGGAGAGAGGATGCTGGTTTGGGTCACCAAGCACAGCTGGCATCCTGGAGGCCCTCCTGGGGGAGAGCGCGCTGCTGAGCGCCCAGGAAACAGAACACCTGGTCCCTGAGATCTGACCCCAAACCAGCACAAACCAAAGAAAACCGTACACTTCCTCCCCGGGCTCGGGCGCGCAGCTCTGCGCGGTTATAAGGGTTACCACGCGCCGGCAGCAGCTCCGCTTGACAGCTGTGTGGCTTTGATTACTGAGACGAAAAAGTGAGTTCACTGAACAGGTTGGGACACAATCTCTCAAAACGTGGGTGGACCCTGGGGGGAGGGATCCTCGGAGGCGGGGCAGCAGAGACACGGCTGTCTGCAGGCCCCTGCCCACGCCCACCTTCCGAGCAGCTGTGAGAGATGCTGAGCAGGCCACACGTGCTCTTAGCTCCAAAGCGTTCTCTGTGGCTTCTTCCCCAGGAATGGTTCCGACCTAGGCATCTTGTGGAATGTTCCGAGGTGACGCTCCTGTCCCGTCAGCACCTCGAAGTGCCATCCTCCGTCCTGGGAAGGCCTGCCCATCACAGCTGTGTGGTCAGCGAGCCCCACACTCAGTACCCACCAACAGAGCCCCCCGTGGCAGGCACGCGGATGGGCAGGGGCCCTCTTCCAGGCAAGAGGAACACGCGGTCTTCCTGAGCAGCCTGGGTCCCCTCGGGGTGATTAGCAGGGGGCAGTCTAGGGATCAGCGCACCGTCACTCAGAAGCACCTTCCAAATCTCCTCCACTGCGGAAGGAGCTAAGGAGGCGTCCCTGTGCTTCCCTCCTGATATCCACCACGGGCCGTGGATTCCGTGACTCAGGAGTCTGTCTGCCCCACCATTAGGAGAGCTGGGACAAGAGGGACAGACCCTGGTTAACGCTGAGCACAAGGCAGGGGGTTCACGGAACGCTTGCTGAATCAACGGGCGAGCAAAGAGATGAATGAACAGCGAGCAAATGAATAGGGCTCCAACCACTGGTCTCCCCAAGGGTGCAAGTCAGTTCTAAAGCCGTGGGACTGTGACTGTTTCCTCCGGGTCAGCAACAGTCAGGACCAGGAGAAAGCAGGGCCAGCCCAAGGGGCGAGGAGCAGACCTGGAGAACAGCTAAGGGTGGAGGGTGGAACTCGGCATAGAGCGCTGACTCTGGGGGCCCGGGGCAGAGCCTGGGGACAGGCGCCCTCAGTGGTTAGGGCGCGTGGTGGCAAGGTGATGGCCAACCGACAGCGGTAACCTTCGAGAGGAGGCAGAGGGGTCTTGTTTTGGTTTTCTTTTTTTTTAACTTGTAAATAAATATGGAGATGTTTCATATTTTAATATTACATATGCCACCTAATTGAATTGTATGCGATTATTACATATACACAGATTATATACAGCTATACAGTGAATGTGCAAAATGTGCAGCTATTATTTGGGATTTTGTTTTGTTTTAATTCTCAGGGCAAATGGTCTCACTGCAATAAAACAACAGAACAAGGAAAACGAACGCCTCTGACCATGCCGTGTCTTTGAGTGCTCTGGGGTGGAAGGCTCATCACTTCCTACCAGCTTATCAGATCCCTGGAGGGTCTTGTGAGGCTCACTGTGCTCAGACATCTCCGCAGGTTGGGCTCTTCCAACACTTGAAATACCTCTCCACTCTCCTGACGACTGTGCAACATCCAGCACCTTCTCTTTGTCAAGCCCTGTCAGACTCGACAGGGCCGGCTCTGCTCCCCGGAGCCTCAGATCTCGGACGCCGCCGTCAATGACGTTTCTAGTTCCAGAAAGAGGCTAGGAGCTCAGTGCAGTCTAGGCCTGGCTGGGGTCCCATTCCATCTGGGCAGTGACTCGACCCTCAGCGACGTGGGCTGTGCCCAGGTGGGAGTGCTTCCGGCGCACCTACCCTTGGTGGTAGGGGCACCTGGCACAGCGGCCAGCGTACAGGATGCCCCGAGTAAAGGGCAGCCTAGCCAGGCACCAAGACTCAAACCTGGCTCCTCCACCTCCCAGCTGTGTGGCTCTGGAAGAGGAACGTAACCTCTCTGAGCCTCGGTGGGACGAGAGTCACAGGGATCACAGCAGCTCCTTCACAAGGGGGGCTTGGCATAACGCCCGGCACACAGTCAGGTCGTAACAAGCGCTACTCTAATGAACTGCTCTCTCCTTTCTCTCTCCTGCTCAAATCTCTCAGGAGACTTGTTGGCAGTGGTGGGTCTTGAAAGAGCCCAGCAAAGGGGGCACCAAGTGGGCACTGAGGCCGGTGCTGGGCACCCTGGGACCCTCACCGGCAAGCACGCTGGCCTCCCCCTTCCCCCTGCAAATCACACCGACCTGGCTCCCCCACTTGCCAGCGGGGCCCCCGGGCTCTGGATAGGCTCCTGGCTCCTTCCGCTGGGCGATATTCATCTACAGATGCAGCTGGCACGGTGTTCTGAGGTGGGAGCGTCAATTATTAAACCACTATTTGTTCATGTCTCCGGGAGGCGGGAGACTTTGCCTCCTCCACAAACATGCCTGGAAGACCACTGGGCCTACGCGGTTACCCTGCAACCAGGAGCTGGGCCGCTGATCAAAAGACAAACAAACAATCAGGCCTAGAGATTCTGAATCGGGACCATGAAGCCGCTGGGCATGGAGGTGAGCAGACAGCGGTTCAGTACTGGCTCTCCTCGGAACCTGGGGAGCAGGCGCTGGACTTTCCAGGCCTAAGAATCTTGCTGAGAGCCCCAAGCTGGGACTGCAGGGCCCCTGGGTCACCGGGTGGCCAGCCTTGGCTCTGAGGCCCTGGCGGGGTCTGCACCCCAGCTCTGGTGCCTCGCCAAGTCTTGTCACTTCCCTGAGCCTCGGATTTGGCAACTTCAAATGACAGTGGCATCCCCGAAGCTGCGAGTCCCGTGGGGATCCAGGACGGTGAAGGGCAGGGTCCCCAGCTCGGCTTATCCGAATCATCATGTTGGCTGTCCGTTACACACGCAGACTTGGGCTCTGCGCCTGACCCTCTAAATAAGGAGCCTTAGGAGACAGGGGGTCAGTGATTCTGAACTGGCCAACCCAGTACCTTGCACCCTCCCTGCGGCAATGGCTGATGAGAAGCCCCATCAGGTGTGGGGTACCCAGAAGCTGCCCTGAAAAGAGCACTCGCCTCCTGGAAGGCCCAGCTCGACCCTGTGCCTTGGGGCCACCAGCTGATGCACGGATTATACAGCCTGTAAGACGGGCAATTCCCTCGGGTGACCTCCAAGCATCCCCTGCACATCACCGGGCCCAGCCAGCACAGCCTCCTACAGAACCAGGGAACTGGGAGGTGGTGTGCTTGGTGGAAGAGCAACAGAACCGGGTCCAAACACGCTGTCTGACTTGACCCCAGCTCCCCAAGTCCCCGTCCTTCAGTCTTTTCCCCAGTAACACGGGAACGGTTTCTCCATCTCCCTGGGTTACATCAGAGATGAAACGAGACAGTGACTGTGAAGAGTAGTGACTCAGTTTGGACTCAGGACATGCAGTGGCCCCTTCCCTCTCTCAGCGGTGACCTCATCCATCCTCACTCCAGCGTGGGAATCCCCTCCCCCCTACCCTTGGCACCACGAAGATTTGGGACTTTGGGGAGGTCTGTGGGAAGAGGGGTGTGCAGACACTGGGCAGGGCTGCAGGTCGGGTGGGCGGGGGTTGGGGAGGAGTCTTACCTTGGGGGCAGCTATGTGCCTAGTGCCTCATCTCAACGTGCCTTTTCCAATAGCCACCTCTACCTGGAACGTTCTCAGGACCAACGCCAAGCCTCCCAGGGGCCTGTGTCCCAAAGCCATCTCTGCTCCCCCAGGAGATAGACCTCAGAGAGCCCTGGGCGCCCCCCTCCCTCCTCTGCCCCCCGACTCTGGGACCAGGAGGCAGGGAAGTGAGCCCACAACTCCTGACGGCAGCCTGAGCTCTAGCAAGAGAGGCTGTGCAGCCAGGGCTCCTCCAGAGGCTCACCGCTGCTTCCCCAGGGCTCCCCTGTAACGCAGGCCAGCAGCAAAGCACCGGACTTGGGGGTGGGGGGTGGGCGGGCCTGTTTTCTCAACAGCGACTGCATTAACCGTGTCTGAGCACGGTCTCCATTTGTAAATGTGACAGGCTTGCTTTCAGAATTAATTTCTTCCCGTGCCAAACCTGGCGCTGCCCGAAAGGACTGATGGAGGAAAGGGGAGGCGGTCGAGGGAAAGTGCAGGCAGAGCCAGCCTAGGTGGAAGAGAGCGCCCTCATCCACTCACGCATTCACCCGTCTGTTCCTTCACTCATCTTTCATTCACATGTTCTCCGAGCACCGAGCACTGTCACGGATCTGGCGCAGTGCTCGGCGTGGGGTCACAAATGACTCAGCCACACCTCTGCTCTCCAGGAGGGCTCGCAGCCTGTGAGAGGAGGCGGGAAGGGCAGTGGAAAGTCAGGCAAGATGCTCTGGAACCCAGGGTAGGGGCAGCCAGCTCAGACGGGGACGCAGTGCCTGTGCTGCGTTTTCAAAGAGTAGCAGGAAGGCGCACAGGGCAGAAGGAAAAGGCACGGAGGGGTGATCGTCCGAGGTTTCGGACATGGGTCAGCATGGCAGAGGGGCGAGGCCGGACGCCAGCAGGGGTGACCAGGCCTGAAGGCCCTGATGGGGAGGAGTCTGTATTCTTTTTTTTTTTTTGCGGTACGCGGGCCTGTCACTGCCGTGGCCTCTCCCGTTGCAGAGCACAGGCTCCGGACGCGCAGGCTCAGCGGCCATGGCTCACGGGGCCCAGCCGCTCCGCGGCATGTGGGATCTTTCAGGACCAGGGCACGAACCCACGTCCCCTGCATCGGCAGGCGGATTCTCAACCACTGCGCCACCAGGGGAGCCCGAGGAGTCTGTATTCTGAGCACAACAGGGGCCCAGTGGGCATTTGAAGCTGCCGGGGCCTTAGTCACGGAAGCAGGGTGAGAAACACCACTGCTGCCCGTGTCTCCACGGAGAACTTGCACACAACCTCGGACTGCATCCTGACCGTGGCCCTACCGGATGCTGCCCACTGTTCCTCCATTTGTCAGCTGAGGAGCCTGAAGGCCACATGGTGGGCGAGCAGGGCAGCGGGGACCCCAACCTGCCTGCCGATGCCGGTCCAGGGCCGGGGCCTCTCACGGCCACACATAGCAACAGGCCAGCCAGAGAAGCCATGGGGCCTGGCAGCCGCTCCCCGCAAGAGTCAGGAGCCGGCATGGGGTCCCTTCGGCTGGCTGCCACCTCCCAGGCAGAGGTGAAGCCCTTCTCCCACCAGGAAAAACTGCCGTGGGGGCGTGAGCTCCTCCCTAGCAGCTGCCACGAAGCCCGCGGCGGGTGGAGGGAGCCACAGACAGAGGCACCACGGACCCAAGTGGCCTGGCCCGTGGACCCACCCGCCTTTAAAACGCCATCAACCGGCCACTGAACAGGCAGCTGTCCTGAGGACAGGAGGCCTTCCCCGCTGAGGAGAATGGCTCGAAAAAAGGCTACTTTTAAGTGAATCCACTTACAAATGGGACCAAATTGTCATGGCGAATAGTGAAAATAAGGTAAAACTGAGGCTTTACTTTGGAAATAAAATGAAAAGAAGTATGAAAACAAGCTCACTTTAGGATATACTTAACACAAGCCAGGTTACATTTGCCAGAGGTACTAAGTCTTTGAAAGAGCAAAGGAAGAGCCAAGTTGTGACCGTCTTTTCCTGCCCTTTTCTGAGAGCGCGCACGAGGGCACAGCGCGCCCGCTGGCTTCACTCCACACGGCAGCGGCAGCGCAGGAGGGCCATCTCTGTGCACCTCCTGGAGGGCCCCGCGCTGGCCCAGTCACCCCCTACCCTTAGCTCTCAGCTCTGCCCCCAGGTCCTCCTTGGCCCAGGGCTCGGGGTCCAAAGGAAGCTCTCCTGGATCATTTCACCAACTTCAGGAAATTCTGCACCTTCTCCAAGATTTGTGATGGACTCTGCAGTTGCTCTTCATTTTCTTTGCGCTCTCCTGTCAGGTGTTATGGACAGTAGGCAGCCGGGCGGGTGCAGGGACTCCACAGGAGGAGACAAGGGCCCGTGTGGGGCAGGGGGAGGGCGTATGGGGGAACCCACTATACTGAGGTCAGCCCGTTCGTGTGACCCCTGGGACAGCCCTGTATCTGCAGGGCGTGGACGCTGACGAGTCAGGAAGATCAGTGGTCTTGCCAAGGCCAGAGCCGGCCCGCGGAGCCGAGAGCCAGGGGGCGGGAACGCCGGGCACCCAGCCCGCGCCTCCGTCAGCCCCGCACCCTCACCCCACGGACCCGCCTCACCGGCCCATCCAGGCCCTGCTCATCCTGCTGCCTCCAGCCTGAAACCTTCCCCTCTGCTCTCGCGGGCTGAAATCCTACCGCTACTTTCAGCCCTCTCCCACACGCCACTTCTTCCACGAGTTCTCCCCGCTCAGCCCCAGACAAGGCACTGCTTGGTGCTCTCAGCAACGCATGAGAACGCCCGGGTCCGGAGCCTCTCCCCCACCCCGTGCCCCGATCGCTGGCCCGAGTCAAACTCAAGAGGTGACGCTAACTTGAACCGACGCCCAGGTGGCCCACGTGGCTGCGTGGCCTGACGTCCAAGCCCTGGCTCAGGGCTCACGGGCACCTTCAGCCGCCAGCTCCCCATCATCAAGCCCGTCCCGCGCTTCCAGTCTTAGAAGTGGCCGTCAACGCTCTCACCATCCCCATGACCCACAGAGACGTTCAGTGGAAAGCAGGGCTTTCTGCTGCTTACTAAGCAAAGCTGGATTTCTGCAGAATAAAGTTCACGCTTCCAGAAATAGAAAAGGCATGTGGGTGATAACGTGCCATAGCTCCAGAAAGCAGGGAAATTAACGCTTCCTCCTAATGACAGCTTGGCAGGTTCCGCGTCTGAGAAAGAGAATGACCGAGGGCGATTCTGCTCCCCGGCTGGTGGCAGCGCTGCCTGTGGCGGTCAGCCTCGCACCCACAGGAAGGGTCCAGATGCCAGCACCGCCCCCAGGCAGCCAGCAAAACGCGTGGGACGGAGGGGAGCCCGGCCGGGGCCTGGGCCCAGGACCCAGAGGACACGGGAGACACGTGTGCGGGATGCGCTCCCAGAGCTCACGCAGGGAGCTCTGAGGTCCGCGGCAGGAGCGGGTGACAGCTGGGCTGCGCCCTGAAGGACGGACTAAGTTTTCCAGGTGGAGCAAAGGGAGGCGGGAGGGGACCCCGCCTCAGTGCTTTCAGTAGAGACACCCGCCCCCGTAGGGCCACAAAACCCTCTGAAAATCTGACGAGAACTACAGACCCCGTTCCCAGAGAAACGAATCCCCACGTACAGTGTGTGTAATTTTGCGCCGTTTGAGGACAACTCACCGCCAGCCCCCGGCTGACATACTTGCTCAGCGGAATGTGAGTGGCTGAGGACAAAGCCTTTTGCAATCCCTGTGCCTCCAGAGTCTAGGCCGCACCCGGTGCACGCCACAGCGCTGAACAGACGCTTGCTGAGTGAACAAACAACCGAATTGGTGACGCCGCCGACGCCCCGCCAGGCTGTGCGTGGGCATTAACCGAGCGCACATGGGCTTGAGACAAAGGTCCGCGTCTTCCTTGAGCGCAGAACAAGCTCACGAAGTGCCCTCCCTGCAGACCCAGGTCCTGATGAGACTGTCACAGGCTCCCAGGAGTGGGGGAAGGCAACATGGCCCAGGCAGCCGGCCTGCTCCTACGCCAGGCGCTTGGGCGGCCCGACGATGCTCGCCACAGGCCCCTGTGCTTCAGGAGAGTGGCTGCCCCAGCTCTACTCGCACAAAAGGCCAGCAGGGGGCCGGCGCTGGGGGCGCCCGGGGAGGATGCCCAGGGTGAAGTGCAGGCTGCGACATTCCCCCTGTGGGTTCTCAAAAGCTCCAATGGATTTTTAACAAAACTCAGCCAAGGTAATTCAAACCAATCTATCCCACACCAAATATTGCCATCAGAGCACAATGTCAACTCAGGACAACCCTGCCTTCCCCACCCCTGGCCGTTCGTTCAATTCACAGACATCAGGGCGACCTCTGAGCTCCAATTTTCTGTAGCTGTCTCCATGTCCAGAAGACCCCGTGCTTCCAAGTCTGCAGTGAACCTTCCAGTGTTCAGGCTGCCTGTAACACCCGGAAGCACCAGGTCCCACGTCAGCCCCGAGCCCTGACTTGCACTTCAGAAACCACGGACAGTGACAGTCTGTGTCCAGAGCCACAGGCGTCGCAGAGAGGGGCTGGGAGCCAAATGACAGGGGGGATGCTGACCTCAGGAAGATTACGTCGGAGGATGAAACACCCACATGAATAACTACCACCCCAAATGAAAGATGTGGGTCTCTCAGGGCGGTGGGGTAAGGTGCTGCGAGCAGGAACCACGGAACCACGTGGGAGGAGCCTGGTGCAAAGAACACCGGCATGACGGGCGCAGGGACAGGAAGAGAGGGGCTCACAGAGCACGGCACCGCCTCGTCATCCGAGCGCTCTGGGGCCCTACTGCCTTCCCGCCCTCTCCACCGGGACCCCTCCCCCTCCTCCGGGCTTCCGTCACCAGCTCGCCGCTTCCCTAGTCCCTTCTGCCCACACCTGCCCCGTGCTCCATCTTGGAGCCCCATATCTGGGCTGACCTCTGTCCTCGGAACCACACGTCCACCCGCCTGCTGAATGCCAGCTGTGTCCAGGTCTCCCTGACTGTAAACACCACTGAAAAGTCTGCACTGACCTGTCTGCATTCCCCCTAAGGTTTCAGGTTTGGGGAAGAAGGAGAATTGGGAACTGGAGGCACGGATGTTCACAGCCCCCTGGAAACACAATCCACGGCAGACGCCTCTGCTCCAGGCCCCTCTCCTGCTCCCTGGTCCTTCCCGGCCCTGCCCACGCACTCCTGGCAGCTTGGATGGACGGCGAAGAAGCTTCTGTCTGTCAGGCGTGGCACTCAACAGCCTCAGCTCCTGCTGGGACCGCCTCCCTCCCCCTTCCCTACATTACCCTCCCTCCCTCTCCTCCTCCTGCATTAATTCAGCGTATGAGTCATGAGTTCTGACTGCGGCCAAGCTCCTTCCGTGCCCTGTACTACAGGTAAACTCTTCCGTACTCTTCAAACTTCCAGCACCCACGACACAACCGCCCCAATCCTAACCTGTGACACGATCTCCCCTCCTGTTTCACAAGGAAAATGGGCCACAAGTGGGACCCCTGTGTCTTCCTGCTACGAAACATACACCCCACCACATCTGGACCCTCCAGGTGCCCCTCAGCGTCTGGGCTCCAGGCACACGGCCCCGTGGAAAGCGCACCCGACCTTGGCACACCATATCCTTAGGCCCGCACTGCTGCCGCCTCTTCTACTTATCTCTGCCCAGACGTTACCTCCTCCGGCCCCCTCCCCAGGAAACCCAACCCCTACTGCCTTCCCGCCCTCTCCACGATCACCCACAGGCCTTGGCGCCATCGCACTGCTGAGCTACGTGAGTGACAGGCAGGTAAGTGAGGGTCTGTCTCTCCACAAGAGGGTCAGCTCCCCGAAGCCAGGCTCTGAGCCGCTCCTGTGCCTTGCCGTGTCCAGAGCACACGGAGGTTCCAACAGTCCTCACGACACGCTGAAGGTCCTCTGCTAGGCCGGGACATGAGCTCAGGACACCTGAGGCCCAGCTCCTCCCATCACGCCAGGCTACACCCACGGCCTTCAGCGTCTCCTACCAGCCCATGCCCCTGGACCCCATTCCAGGCCCAGCGCTCGGTTCACAGTATGCGCCCAGGAAGCGAGTGCTGACTGATCCAGTCCCTGGCATGACGGGTGGCCTCTCTCCAGGCCTCTGGCAGAGCCGCAGGTTCCTGCTGCGGGGTCTGCCCCGCCCCCCATCTGCCCTCCCCACCACCCCGCTTAGAGCTGCTTCTTGACAAGGCTGCAATAAGAGAAACACCACAGCCTGCAGATCCCGGGAACCACCTGGCCACAGCAGAGCGGGCATCTTGCAGGCTGGCAGGAAGTGGCTCTCTGGCACCTTCCCACGGCTGCACTCCTGCACTTCCTGTCAAGCCACATATGCTGTCAGGAAGAGCTGGTTTCCACGCATGTCTGGAGTGGCTGCTTCTGCCCACTCCAAACCAGAGGAGGGGATATGCTTTGGGTCCTATGGAACCTACACGCTGGGGGATTGGGAGCTGACGCTTTGAGCCTCAGAGCCCTGGCCTCCTCTGTGACAGAATGAAGGGATCGCGTCTACTTCACTGCCCCGCCCTCAGCTGCCTTGTTATGATGCGATTCTGCCCCACCCTCGAGAAATCAGGGCTCTTCCGCAAGAACCAGCGCACTTTGGGTGGACAGGGGCGGAACACCTGCAGGAAGTGGTCGGCTCTTAACAAAAGGGGCCGTAAAGCCTCGTTCGAGTGTGTATTTATCAGTAGGTCCCCAGGGGCTCCCGACGTGATGGCTAAGCTTGGCCGCTCCGTTTGTTCGATGCAGCTCGCTGTTGTTGAGAAGGTATCGCACCACACACTCCTGCTTGACAGATGCTGGGGATACGTTACGCCATTTAACCTTCCGCTCAGTCACATAAACTGGGACCTTTACAGATCCAGAGACTAAGGGTCTGCAAGGAAAAGCATCAGACCCAAGGAAGAGGAGGACCCAGGGCCCACGGCCCCGAAGCCCACGTTCCTCCTGATCTGCTGTGGTTTTGGCAGACGGGGCGGTGCCCTGCATTTTTCTATTCCACCAGGATCTTTACATTTGCCACCACCAAGGGAGATCTGGTGAACTCGTTTCAAGCTAAGGGGCCGATCCTCTGACAAAACGGACATCTCCAAGAGTGACGGTCACTCGGCTGGTTTCTTCCAGCTGTCGGCCTGGATCAACCGTCCAGTGACGAATCACCAGGCCAGGCCTCGGGGAGAAGGATGTTGTCAGGGGCCGCCTGGAAAAGGTCAGCAGCTGAGTCTTGGAAGCTGCCTTGTCAGGCTCAAGGTCTGGCTTCAAAGTGGCCCGAAGGCCAGCACCTTTTAAAGGACAGCTTCCTTTGTCGATTCCTCAAATGGGAAGGAGTTATTTTCCCCCAAAACCTCTTAGCACTGCAGCCCAAGCTGACCCACATTTGCTTCCAGACCTCTTTTCCTTCCTAAGAAATTACACAGCTTAATTTCAAACACTCTCCCTTAAGCATCTGCTCTGCGCTTCCTTAGCACATTCTGAATAACGTGGGTAAGACACAAAAATGGCGGGTAAAGTAGAGCGAGGCCAACAGCCCTGTCTGGGGGGGGGCTGACGGAGAGGGACAGACAAGGAGGAGGCAAACCTGGACCCCACGCGGGAGGCCAGGTGACCTGGGAGGCCCCATCCACATCCACGCTCCCATGACCTCTCCCCCTGAGGGCGTCACCTCAGTCACGGCCCATGCACAATCGGGACCTCACTCCACCCTCAGCCCGGCCCGGGGAAGGTCTGTCGGAGGGAGAAGGGAGCACTCGGGGGCAGAATCACTTATCCAGGGTCACGCAGGCCCACAGCTGAAGCCAGAGCTCCTGTGCCCAGACACGTGCCCTGCACTGCTGATGGCTCCTGGGCTGCGGTGGGACGGGCTCAGACACCAGCGCCTGTGAGCCACGTGGACTGGATGGAGACCCAACCAGGCCGCCTGACCTGCCCGGCCTCCGGTCTGCTCAGCTGTACGGAGGGACCAGTGGACAGCTCCGGGCGAGGCCGTCGGTGTGGGGCATCCAGCTGTCCCACCACCAGGGAAAGGCACCTCCTCCTCTTTGCCGGCCGATGGACGGGGTACGAGGACTGCTGGGATGGTGAGCCCGGGGCCCAGATCCGGCCCTACTTCCTGATGCTTGATCTTGGGCGAGCTGTCAGAACCATGAGCTGTTTTTGTCCACCCATCGAAGGGAAACGCCTGTGCCCCTGGGTGGTCCCCTAATGCTGGGCCTCGAGCGCACGGGGAAGGCCAGTGCCTGCTCCCTCCCACCCTGCGCCTCCTGACCACCCCACCCATCGGGGAGGACCAAGCTCTGCGTGACCCCACCGTCCCTCCGGCCTCCTGACATGCAACCGCGTGCGGAGTGGCCCCTACTTCCCGCCCGGCCTTCCTTCCACAGTCGGCTGTGCTGAGCAGGCCTAACTCAGTCCGATCTGGGCTGGGACGCCCCTGAGCAGGGACAGGCCGCCGGGGGCCGCCCCCGCTGGCAGCGCCAGAAGCACGGAAGCCGGCAGCACCGGTCTAGGGTCCCTCCTCTGACCGGGAAGCCAGAAACCTCACCTGAAGCCTAGATCTTTATCTCAGCAGACACTTCCAAAAACACAGATAAAAGGTCATGTGGCTCATCTTCTCCATGAGAAAAAGCCACAGGAATCGGCTGAATTTAATGCAAAGTGGGAGAATAAATAAATGAGATGCTTTCCAAGGTCGCTTTCAGCTCTTGCTGAGACCTAGGCCCGGCCCAACGCCTGCAGTGCCAACCCAGTGAAGGCGGGCAGGGCAAGGCGCCGCTCCCCATTCAAGCCGATCCTTCCTTCGTGCCTCCCGCAGCAGGCCTGTTCTGAGTGGACCCTCCACTGGCACGTCTAGGAAGGATGTTTTTGCCTTTGAGAAAGGCTGAGATGGCAAACCTGTCAACCTGGGGAAGGCCGAGGCAGCCACTCCACCACCAGCACATGCACGCCGCATGCACTGGCTCATTTGCAGCTCTGGTTTCAATGCTGCAGCTAAAAATACATGCGCCGCCAATGAGACGAGGAGGGGCCTGCCAGCACGGGCAGCGAGCAGCTTTCTCCCTGTGGCAGGCTGGAAACTGAATCCAGGATGTGGGGAAACAGCGACATTCCCAGGATTGCCAGGAAGCCCAGTGGGTCCCCGCCAGGATTCAGGCATGGAAGGCCCTGGGGACAGCACCGTCTGCCAAGGGCGGTCGAAACGCCACCCAGGTCACCCATCCGTCCGGGCACAGCCCCAGCAGGCCACACACAGCCCCCTGTCTGCACGGGGCACAGGGCTGGGATTTTGACTACTCAAGGACAGGCCTTAGTTCCCTAAAAGATGCCTTGTGGAGCTGGAGCCAAGGGAGAACGGCGGGCGACGCCGTTACGGGTTGGCTGCGGGCCCTCACAGCCACCGCCCAGGCCTCAGGTCAAGAGAGTCACTAGGGTCACGAAGCCGGGACTCCAGCCCAGGGCAGCTGCCTCCCGAGTCCACAGGGAGGTGGAGGCGAGTGAGCTGGAAGCGCGGGTCTCCTCCCTGGCTCCCCCCACCTCCCGGGAAGACGGCCCAAGCATGCTGACCACTCACCGGCTCTTCTCTGGTGGAACTGGGCGTCCCCCACCCCCCAAGTCCAGATCTTGGCAGGTGCCCTTACTCCCTCCCTGCAGAAGACACACTGCTGTCACCAGGCCTGATGCCCAGGTACAAGGTCTCAGGGGAGGAGCTGCAGGGAGTCGATGAGCACAGCAGAGGGAGTCAGAGGCCTGGATTTGATGTCCTGGGCGGAAGGCCTTGGGCAAGTCACTTAGCCTGGCTGTGTGCCCCAGGGCTCTCCTCTGTAGAGCAGGGACAGTGACGCTATCAACCCAGCAGGGCCTTTCCAAGGCTCTGATGCAACACGGACATGCAAGCACTTTGTAAACTGAAAACCCAGGTATGTACACCCTCCAGCATCTTCTCAAATGAATCAGGGGAAATAAGAAAAGCGGATCCTGTATCTGTACTCAAAGAGCGTCTATCCCAGATGGCGAGACAGAAGGTACTTTAAGAAGAATATAAGGCACCACCAGCCCAAGGGCACAGAGCTGGCATGGCCAACATATACAGGAGCACGGCACACGCACACGGGCCGGCACTCGCCGCGTTTGTGCCAAGGGTAGCCAGTGCAGGGGAAAGATGACGTGGCCGGGCAGTATGGGGACAGTTCCACAAGGGAACCTGAGCCTTGGAGGAAAAGCGGAGGAAAGGCAGGCAAGGCTGCTTGGATGGGCCACCACGGGAGTGGACGTGACCCCCTCCCGGGGACTCCCACAGCCCCCCACCCCCACCCCGGATGGGAAGCGGCCTGCGAGGCACCCTGCGTGACGTGAGGAAGCCGCGGGGTGAGTGGAGGGAGGAGTCTGCACCTCAGATGCTGGTGTTCCGGCTTTGTCCCGGGTGACACAGGCCGGCAGGATGAGCTGGGACAGGGAAGGGCCACTGCTATTAGGACATCTTTGGCCCGCAGCACAGAACGCGGTGGTTGGAGGGGAAGGAGGAGGGGCGGTGGCGGTGGCAGTCCAGCAGGGAGGCCTCTGCCATGGACGGCAGATGGTGAGAGACGGGGCTGGGATGTGGAGGAGCTGCTGCCCCCAGCCAGCCTGGGCCCGAGTCCGGGGGGAGCCTGCAGCAGCCACGGCCACCCCGCCCAGCAGTGACGTGAACTAGCAGGTAGACGGCCTTCACCAGCCAGAGCGCTGAGCTGCCTCGGCTCCGTTTAACAGAGCAGCGGACGCCAGGGGCTCAGCAAGGTCCTGTCTAACGGCCTTCGCTAGCCGTGCTCCCGACGGCTCGCCGGGCTGCAGACTCAGTCAGAAGACACATCCTTCTCCTGAGTGCGCTTCCCGGCCAGAAGCCCCAGGGGCTGGCTCGTCCAAGGGGCCGTTTCCTCAGCTGGCACCCGAGGCTCTTTGCTGTGCTGTCCGTCCCTGGACGAGGCGTCAAGAAAAACAAGAGATCCCATTCACCGGTACCGTGAGTCCCAGCTGATGCACGTCCAGATCCCCATTCCACGACTCTTCTCTCTAAACACAACTTATGTTTGAAAAGGGCGTAGCATCCAGAGAGCAAATTTCCTGTGAGACGGAAGCCCTGGGGTTAAAGTTTTTATCTTGCAAAGAAACAATGGGAAAACCAGAGAAAGACTGAAACCTCCATCCCTTGTTTTTCGCATGTTGCATACCTTGAAATCACTTTCTTATTTAAGAAACGGAAAACACCTACAACAGTGTGACAGAAGCTGAGTCCTGTGGTCGATTCAAGCACCAGCTCTGTGACTTTCTGAGTGGGAGACTCACTGCTGTCTCTGCAGAGCCCCGTCTCCAGCTCTGTGAGGTGAGGGTCCTCCACCTGCTCCAGGGGCCCCGGGAGGGGTGGGGCGGGCAAGGCAGGCGGTGTTTGTAGGGCAGATGGCAGAGGGCGTGCTGTGGGCAAGCCCTGCAGAGCTCTGAGCGCCTCCAGCCTCACACAGTGGATCTTCCCACAGCAGCGGAAAGATCCTGATGCTCTTTTCCTGACCCTAGAGGTGAAATCTCGGCAAACAGAAAGGGCCTGGGACCACCCAGTCCAGCAGAACCCACCCTTGCAGCCTGGATTGAGGTGGGTCACTTTTGCACCGGGGCTGTCCCACACACCGGGACAAAGTGCTTTATGTCAGCAGTTGTTCAACTGCAGTGAAGTGCCTGTCATTACATGAGCCAGTGGAGGGCCCGTGGGTACCAGCATCCTAGGACACTGATCGTCAACAGGTCCAGGAGCGACGGAGTAAGCGCTGCAGGAAACGCGTGTGAGCTCTGCCTGGAAGCTCATGTGAAACTCTGGGACTAAGAAGCTCGCAGAGACCTGCACTTGACCTACATCTGCACTAATTAGCACCCGTTCAAAGCAGCCGTCTAGATGCTCCCGATTTCACTTTCCACTGTGATTAGGAGAGAACTCAAGCAGGCCCAGCCCGAGGACAGAAGCATCGTCACGATTAAGGCTCCTCGGTGCTGCGGATGACGAGGAGGTTTGAGAAGCTTCTCTCAGAAGCCAGAGCCAGAGGCACCTTTACGAACGGACAGAGATGTTTTCCCCAGTGGAAGTCTTCTGGCCCATCTATCTTTGTCCGGTAGGAACACACCCTTTCTCCCCAACAAGCCCGTGAACTCCTTCGGGAAACAGACTGTTTCTCATTCATTCATTCATTCATTCACAGAACAGACGTTTGTTGAAGGCTTAGTATTTACCAGTCACTCAACAAGCATTTGCCTTGTGCCTCCTCTGGGTCACATAAGGAACAGGCCCTGGAGACGGAGATGGACGTTAACTTGGACCTCATCCCCGTGAGTTCATGGAGAATGAGAGACAGGCACAGATCCTCACAGGGGAATCGGAAAGAGCCACCATGGGGATGGAGGACAGAGGGGAGAACGGGGCCCGGAGAATAAGAACAGGGAACCAGCCAGGAAAGGGTGTGAAGAGACAGCGAGGAAGGGGGTGCCGTGGACAAAGGCAGGGCCTCATGTCAGGCACCCCTCCTGAAAAATTCAGTTCCGAGGCCATGGGGTGGGGGCAGGGGGGACCTGGGGGACCAGGGGGATGAGGGAGGGGTTGGGGGCAGGGGGGTATGGGAGACCAGAAAGGGAGTGGGGACAGGGGAGCATGGGGACCAGGGAGAGGGGGAAGGGCATCGGCACAGCAGAGCCAGCCCATGTGGGATCCGCCCCGTGCAGTGTGAGAGGTTGACATGCTGAGAGTGGGGGAGGGTTGGGGCAGAGACGGAAGACCGGTTACAGTGGGGGGATTGACAAATCGGTAATTACATTAGAGATAACAAAGCCAATCTCCCAATGCCAAGGAAGTGAGGTACAACTGAGGAAAGGGGACAAAACCTGAAGGAACTTTGCCGTGTTGGACTGGAATTAGAGGTATCAGAGAGAACTGGTAGCTGTCAATACGCATAGAAAGAGACGTTGACGTGTATGTGTGTATTTAGAGTTATATGTACATGTATATTCCCTGGCTGTGTTCTCTGAGAAGGCCAGGGAGTAGCAACACCGCCCCCGCCGGCAGTAGGAATGACCATTCTCACATCTGCATCTTGGTTTCTAAATAATGATCTTCACTAAAGGGAACCAAGACTTCTTGGGGAAAATGGATGCTGTCGCAGCTGTAGTTCGTGATGAATCTGGGACACCTAGTGCCAGAAAGCAAGGAAGTGTCCAGGGAATGACGGAGACTTGTCGAGAGACACAGAAGTCAGCCTGAAAGAGCTCCCACTGCATCAAAATAAATAATGACAGTCACATACTTTAACCCACTGAGTAAAAGAGGAAATGACGAATCCACTCAGAGTAAACGAACAAAGGAAAGTTTAAGGAGGAATCGGTACTTACAAAGTTTCAAAGCACCTTCCCACAGAATACTTAGTGATTACCAAGAGAAACAAAGAAACCTGATCGCAGAGAAGGCTGGCAGACACCACCTTGTCAAGTGATCAAGGTGGCCACCACTGGTAGTGGAGCAAACAGAACTCACGAGCCATCTGAGAGGTGCAAGAAGGACACAGCACTGCCTCTGTGACTACTGACAGAGACACAGGTACTGAATCTAATCGTGAGGACACATCACACAAATGCCCCAAGTTGAGGGGCATTCCACCAATGGCTGGTTGGTAACATCTGGAAGCACCAAGGTAAAAAAAAGTCAAAGAGAGACTGAGGAATTGTTGCAGATTGACTGAGACTAGAGACATGAAACAACTGAAGGCAACAGTGGTTCTGAACCACGTCTAGATCCTTTAGGAACCAAGGACACTATTGGGATGACTGGCAGAACTTGAATGGGGTCTCAGTACTGGATGGTAGAATGGACGCTAATTTCCTGATTTTGATGGCTGTGTCGTGGTTAAATAAGAGAATGTCCTTGTGTGTAGGAAATACACAGAATTTGGGACGATGGTGCAGTGCCTCTAAAATGGCTCAGAAAAAATTCTAACCACTGTACGTGCAACTTTCCTGCAAGTCTGTGAGTAATAACACGATAAGTTCCTTCTTTCTTTCCTTTTGCTTATCTTTACATCTAAAAGACTATGGTACTGTGGAATTTCTGGTTAGAAGTCAGCAGACCCAGGCTTCCAATCCAGCTGTAGGCCACTAGCTCATTATATGATTTTGGGAGGCACAATAATGGGGAAAACGTGGATTTTCGAATCATAGTGACCATGCGCTAGTCTTCACTCTGCCACTCACAGGCTGAATAACCCTGCATACGCTTTGCATTTCCCTCCCCTAAAGCACAGGAATAACACTACCTACTTCAGAGACAGACTGTGAAGGTTACGTTATTAATTCCTTCCACAAATATGTATTCAGCTGTCACTAAAATGTTCCGGTAACAGTTCCAGGTTCTGAGAATACAGGGAAGAGCAGATTCTTTCTCTGTGGAGCTTATACTCTAGCAGGGGTGGAGAGACAAATAAGAAAAAAACCTGTATATGTAATGAACTTTCAGAGAATAAGAAGAATTGTGAAGAAAACTAAAGCAGGTAAGGCCTTAGAAGGTGATGTGGGGATGGGGAGGTCAGACAAGAGAAGCAGGAGAGCTTAGAAAGGAAAAGGAAGAAAAAATAAAATCATCACACAAAATAAAACCAAGATGACACAGATCACAAGAGTCAAGATAAAAAGCATAACAGAATACATGACAGAAATAAGACCAAACATATGTGCCATATCAAGGAATGTAACTGGTCTAAACCCACTTATTAATGAAAAAGACAATGAAGTTAGATCACAAACAAAACTCAACTCTATGCTTCATCTAAGAGAACCACATAGGGGAAAAAAAAAATTCTCAAATGTTTAAAACAAAACAAGAGGCAAAGGTACATCAGCCAAACCAAAAGAAAGGAGGGATGAGAGCTACAGTCTCAGACCAGATTGAAATAAGGGCAAAAGACATTAGAGGAGCCACAGAAAGGCACTTTACATGGTAAAAGGCACAACAAAGTGAGAATAATTATGACATCTATGCACCAAAGACCATCAGCCTTCACACTGCATGTATTACAGGACAGACAGTATCACATCGATGGACAGAAGTCCATCAGGGTGAAGAGGACCCATGTTAGCAGTAATTGTAATTCACTTCTCAAAGTCCATGGGTAGATCAAATAGGTAAGGATCTTAAAAAACCTAAGCCAATTAATAAGGTATAGCTAAGTGATACATTTCAACTCAATACACTTAAAACAAGGAATATGCCTTCCTTTTAAATGTCCATGGAGTAGTCATAAAAAAAAAAAACCCCAAAAAACAAAAACTAACCACAAAGAAATCTCAGTAAATTCTAAGAGGTGAGAATAGTACTAAAGTGATTCCACTGCTGTTACATTAGAAAGTCATAACAAAATGAGAAAAAACAAACAAGCAAAAAACTATGTCTTAAACAGCTCTTAGGATAAAGATGAAACAAACTAGAATCGCAGAATGCCTAAAAATATCAAACATGAAAAATGTAAATGCCAGAATGTGGTTAAAGCAGTAATCATAGGAAAATTCATAGCCCCATAAAACTATACCAATAATAGGACAATCTAAATGAATGAATTAAATGCCCAACCCAGTAAGTGAGGGAAAAAAATAATATAATAAGCCCAAATAAGGCAGAAAGGAGAAATTAATAATGATAGAAGAATCACTGAATTAGAAAAGAGAAGAGAGATAGAATTAATGAAGAAAGTAGATCATGTGTTAGCTCACTTAAACAAGAAAAAGAAGAGGAAGCAAACTTATATAAAAGAGGAAGCAAAAACAGGGAAAAAACCCTCCGTTAAAGAGGCAGTTAAATACCTATATAAGTTTTCTTTTTTAACAAAATGAGCTATACAAGCTCTTTCTGAAGTCATACAAATAAATATGAAAGATGTGTAATGGGCATAGGGCTGATTTTACAAGATAAAAATATTCTACAGATCTTTGGCATAATAATACAAATACACTTACAACTACTGAACTGTACACTTAAAAATGGTTAAGATGGCAAATTTGTATTATGTGCTATGATCACAATATTTAAATAAACAAATGAAGGAATGTAAGAAAATGACATTGAAGAGGATTACCCAAGCAAATATTAAAATATATTGTAAACCCATAATACACTTACAAGGGTGATACTGGCCCATGGATAGATTAATGGAAGAGAATCCCAAGATTTTCCTAAACATATGAGAAAATGGCATTGCTTATTAGTGAAGATAGATCATTTATTAAGTGACTTGGGGATAACTAGATAGCTTTCTGGAAAAAGAAAAGGTGGATCCATGCCTCACTCTTCACACCTTAATAAATCCCAGATAAATAAAAGATTTAAATCTTAAAACAGCCGAGCCCATGAAAGCATTAAGAGAATTTTTTTTAAATGTACTCTAAATGAGGAAAGTCTCAGTATGATATAAAAACAAAGTTTTTGTTTGTTTGTTTTTAAAGAGATTGTTAAATTTAAATAAGTATCTTCCAGCTTGACTCACTCCTGGGAGGACTGGCATACTTATAAGGGTATTTGCTGCAACCACATTTCTAATAGCAAAAGATTACTAAGGGCCCATCAGAAGATACAGAGTAAATAAATTACGATACATCTTACGCTGTGGTTGAGAAGACTGTGGCAGCTCTGTGTGCAATATGGAATGGGGCTGGACCCAGCCTATGTCATTAAGCAAGAAGGGAAAGTGGCAGGAAGCTCTCCCGTGGTACCCGAGGAGGAAAATACACAGTTTGTGCACGTTTTATCTTCACAAAATAAGCAAATCACACAAACACTGACCACATGCCACACAGAGGATCCATTTTGGGGCGGTAGTCTTTCCCATCAAGGAAAGCCTCACGGCCCCGCTTTGTAGAAAGAGGAGGACGAAGCATCACCCATGGCCTTCACTGGAGGCCCAGAGTAACAACGAACACCCACAACAGAGCTGGCGGGAATCGGCCAGCTCCTGGGCTGGGCAGGACCCCCTTCTCCACAGCACCCTCACGCCACTACTTCCAGGTCCACCTGTCACCTTCCCTCCGAGGAAAGGGGCCCCGAGGCAGTCACAGTCGTGGGCCTCCCTGGATGCCCACGACCCCTGTCCCCGAGGCCAGAGGCTGCAGGTCTGGTATGTGCACCTGCTCCCCTCAGGCCAAGTCCCTCTCAATCGGATGCAGGAAGCTTACTGAGCACCTCCTTTATCCTGCCCACACGGAGCTCCCAGTCTCGGGAGCAAGACAGAAAAGTGAATAGGCAAAGACAACGTGGGGTGGGAACTCGAGAGGCGAAGGCTTACCGCCGGGACGGGAGGATGTCTAAGCAGAGCGCTGAGGGGTCCAGCGCAGTGATTTCAGGTGGAGGAGCTGGGGACTGAGGGAAACTCAATCCACCTGGTTTACATGCTGTCCTTTGTCCTTGAGCTTTCTCCAGGGACCTGGCTCGGAGAGACATACCCTCTGGCCCAGGATCAGAAACCCTGTTCTGACTCTTGGGCCCCAGAAGCAAACTCCAACTCAGGCTGCCTGGGTTCCTGGCACAGGGGTAGGACAAGGGCAGGGCTGGGCCTCACTCAGCCTGGCCCCTCACGCCTGGGGTGCAGCTGGCCCTCCCGGCTGCTGCGTCACAGAGGATCCAGAGTGACCCGTGGTGAATTCGTTCTCTCCTTGCCAGGGGGAGTGTGGATCAGTACGGCCTCCCTGGAGGCCAAGCTGGCCACAAGCGTGCAACGCCTCCACAAAGCACCAGTAACCCTGCCCTGGACACTGGCCCTCTGGGACTGACCCGGGGGCAGAAGGGCAGATGCCAAGAATGTCCACCTTAGTCTTATGAATGGAAAACCTGGAAACCATTAATAGCCAGCCAGCCAGAAGGGTGTACTTGGGCACGTCAACACGGAAGTCACGTGCATTTAAGTCATGTGGAAGGAGGACGTCTAAGGACTAGGACTTGGATGGCCTTGACCCTGTGAGGAGGATGGCCTTCATCCACCGATTCTTCCACGCGGTCAGCAAACATCGAGACCCGGCGGGTGCGGTCAATGCTGCCTGTTCCCAGGGCGCTCACTGGGAGTGGTGGACACCATCTACAGGCCACGAGGACTTGAGGAGGGGACACAAAGGAGGACACGCAGCTCGGTGGTGGGGTGTGACAGCATGGAGGTGTGGGCGGCAAGCAAGGCTTCCCAGGAGGACTGAAGAAGGAAAGACAGGACTAGGGGAAATCACGGGGCACAGGGAAACAGGCCTGGACGAGAGGGCAACTTCCTGGCAGAAGGCAGAGCAGCGGAGGGAGCCCGGGGTGCACACCTCGGGGAGGATGGCGCTGGGAGAGCCCAGAGAGACGGGGGACAGAGGCTGGAGGGGCAGGCGTGCTGGTCGGGGAGGGACTTCTAGGCCTCATTAAGGACGCTCCCGTCCATCCTCAGTGATAATGGGAGACAAGGAATTGTTTTAAGTGTTTAAGAGTGACATCATTGGGGTCACGTTTGGGAGGGTCACTTGGGCTGCAGGGAGGACCCCAGGTCGCAGGAAGCAGATTGGGGGCAGGAATAGCAGTTTGGGGGACCAGTCATGGAATCTTTTCACGCAGCAGTTTCTTCCATAAAACATAGACTAATGCTTATCCCAGCAGGTAGTTATGAAGAATAAACGAGGTGACAGAGTTACTGGACACGCTGCATGCGGGAAGTGCTCCCCAAATGCAGCTATTCTTTTGGGAAAGATTATCACAATAAAGCAGGCTCCCAAACATGCTTTAAAAACTAGAATGCTTGGGACCAAATAGAAGAATGGGGGGCAGGGTCGAGCGGGTGGTGGGAGGGGAGAGGAGAGAGGAGAGGTGCTGCAGAAGGGCAGGAACAGGCTCTGGGGCGCCGGGGGGCCCAGCACAGCCGAGGCTCTCGGGGCTCCAGACAGACAGCGGTGCCTGCCTTCAGTGGCTGCGAGGAGGGGGAGGGCAGCTCACAGAACACGCCTGGCACGGAGGGGCCCAGGGCAGGGCTGCTACCCAACAACGAAAGGGCAGGAGGGGACTGGCTGGTCCCACAGGGTCATTCCCTGGCGGGGGATCATGGCCTGGGGCTTTTTCTTTGTATGGGTTTTTGTGTTGTTGTTGTTTTGTTTTTAGTTATTTCTGAGATACACATTTTAAAGTAATAACTAGAATTATGACTTATAACATTATACCAGAACATATATTTAGAAATTTCATGTAACATCTGAAACATTTATATTAACATATTTCCATACAAATAACCCAAAGAAAGTTTAGTATTAGTTGTTTTGTTTGCTTGTTTGTTTGTTTACACAGCAGGTTCTTATTAGTCATCCATTTTGTACACATCAGTGTCTACACGTCAATCCCAATCTCCCAGTTCAGCACACCAGCACCCACCCTGCCACTTACCCGCCTTGGTGTCCATACGTTTTATATGGGCTTTTTGTTTTCAGCTTTTTTCCTTCCTTTTTTATATCCTGTATAAATTATTTTTCCTTTTTTTTAAATCAATTTACATACATATATATATATATTTGGCAAAGGTGCCAAAGGGACAGTGACTCAGCCCCTTGGCTTCCCTGCACCCATTGCCAGGCCAGCTGGGCCTCAGACCAGATGGCCATTCACCACAGCTGGGCCTCAGGGAGGGGTCCTCAGACCAGGCTGACCAGCCGCTGGGACTCACCAAAACCACCCGATTCACCTGGCCCAGCAGACCCAGCCTGGACCGTGGGCCTGAGTGCTAACCCTGGCCCGGGAGCAGCTGTCTGGAGACGTAGCCTGTGGGGGAGAAATCCACAGCCCAGCGCCATTGCTAAGCTCCCTGGGAAGGAGGCGGGTGTCCATGGGCAGCTCACCTGCCAGGGAGGCCTGCGCCACACGTATCCAAGATACAAGTATTGCCATCGGTCCTCACGAATCTCACGCTAGAAACAAACTAACCGTCTCCCCCACCAAGGCCTCCATGTCACCCAGTTTGATGACATGACATCTTGCAGGAGTTGGGCCGCGTCTCCCCGCAGAGTCCCAGGAGGGCGGGATGCAGCCCGACCTCAGGCTCAGGACAGTCTGGCTGCCTGGCGCGCCGGGATCCAGACTCCAGAACGGAGCTGGCAGAGTGCAGAAGGGGCCACTGAGGTAGACGGAGCAACGTGCAGACGTGATGAACCCATAGCGCCTTCCAGGTGGTTCTGTCCCCAGGGAGGCCCGTGAGCTCCGCTGGTGCCGCGGGCTGTGTGCCCCATCCCAAGCACAGTGCCGGCTCCTTTGAGACTGAGCAGGTGGTCAGTGTGGGGGTCCAGGGCTGCCTCTGGCCTCCGCTTCCAGGACACCCGCCAAGCTCCCACCTGGCAAGCACACCAGGCTACATGGGGATGGTCTGCTGACCGACCTGGGCCCCCTGCCTGCATCAGACCAGGAGTGTCTGGAAGGCCGGGATCAAGTCTAACTTGCCTCTGTGTCCCCAGCACCTGGGACAGTGCCTGGTGCAGATGGACAAATCCATCAATCCAAGAACCTACGTATTCCACATAACTTGAAGCAACAAAAACCCCGTGAGTCTGTTTCCTAATTTGTAAAAGGGGGACAGTAATCATGACCTCAAGACTTGTGCGGCTCGGACGAGCCACACGGAGGGTTTGGCGTCATGCTCCCCAAATGTGAGGGTGGATCACTCTCCGAGGCAGGGCAGTGGGTGACCTCACACAAGGCATCACGTGGCCGCTGCTTCCCTGACAGGCGTTACCCTCGTGCCTACAAGTGCTGCCCACACATCACAGCTCGGCCCTGGACCTGGGGGTTTGCTCGGTGATGATCTGGAGGCTGTGCACTGAAAGCATCCCCTCCAAGAGGTAGCCAACACCTGACTGGTATTCACTGACTGTGGATGAAGGACAGGACAGACCGGGCACCACGAAGCTATGAAGAGGAAAGCTTCAGCTGTCAGCTGAAGAAGGGAGAAGGGGCACAGCCGTGGGACAATCAAATCATCATGGGAAACGGCTTAGCCCATTAGTCACCGCCACCCAGTATCCACGGAAACGACTGGAACTGGCCCTCGAAGCAGGCCGTCAGGAAGCCCACTGGGCTCTGCCACCCTCCCAGCCTCGTCTTCCCACCCGGAGGTGCAGCCTCCCCAGCTCGCAGTTTTGCTCCCGGATGGACAGAGACAGGAGGCAGCCGACGCGGGGTCCCGTCCCAGGCCCCTCCCCCCCTGCCGCGGCTCTGTCCTGTCCGGTCCTGCCTTGCCTTGGGATGCTCCACAGAAAGAACGCATGCAGTCCTGGATCCACCCCAGAATCTAGCTTCCTTTCCTCCTCGACCACCACACAGCATCAGTCCTGGTGGTCCCCACCGCCCCAGGCCCACATCCCCGCTGAGAGGGAAGGAACGTGCTCTCGCAAGGTCACAGGCATCTCTTCAAACCTTCGCCCAGGATTTGGGGCCCTCAGCATCTCCAGTTTACAAATAAGAAACCCAGGCCCAGAGAACTTGCTGACTCGTCCACAGAAGTTGCCCCAAGAGGAAGCGGCAGACAGGACTGAGACCCGTGGTGGGTTTGTGCCACCCACAGGTCTGCCTGTGGCACGTGACGCAATCACCATCACGAAGCAAACCTGACGGCTGTGCTCTCTGCCACCACTCCATGGACTATTAACAATTCCAGGGTATCCTTGCTGAGGGAACGACCCCAAAACACAGAGAAAGCTCTATGTACAGCCAAGGCAAGTAACTTACATAACAACAAACACCTCCAGAAAACAGAAACAGCCGAACACCAGAGCAAGTACTAAGTTATCTTGTATCCATTTGATGAAATTACGGTGAGGACTTAAACAGCATGTGTTAAGACGTGTTTATAACATGGGAAATACTTATGTTTGGTCAAGTATAAAAAAGGACACAGAAGTATGATCATCTCTATGAACAAAATTTAAGTTGGGGGACAGGAAAAAGACTTAGAAATGCACACAAATGAAGTAGAGACTGTTTTGGGGGGGGGGTGGGAAAAAGGTAATTTTTCTCTATCCAACTTTTCTGATTTCCCCTGGCTTTCTACAGTGAGAATATATTGCTTTCATGAAGTGAGCTAGTGGAAAGGTCAAGAGTCCAGGGTGTGGAAAGCTGCCTTTGAAGAACCAGGAGGACAGCCCAAGTTATGGGGTGAGGAGCTGGTGGCTCCAAGATGTTGGCTCCACTGCAGAGGGGACAGTGAGGGTGGGAGGTGACGTGTGCTGAGGCCAGGGATGAAGACCCCACCCCACGCACGGTGGGCTGGGGAGGCCAGCCTGGGGCAGGAGGGAAGCAGACGAAACTCACCGCCTTCCCTCACGGGCCATTACCCTGGAACTGCATTCACAAGAGGGTGAGAAAGTCACCCCAGAAACCCAGGCTCCCACAATGCCCATGTCATGATCAATGACCAAGAGTCACATAGTCACTTGACAAAACAGCTCAAGAGCCTTAAATGTGTGCACGTCTTTTGACTTGATAACACTAAAGCTAGGAAACTGATCTAAGTCAGGAAAGTCTACAGAAGATGTTCCTTGGAAGCAGCCAGATATGGTAAGAGTTAAATTAATCATGACACTCTGAACAGGAAAATACTACGCACTGTTTCTGGAGACCGTGGATGCCTCGAGGACAGGAACTGGGCTGCCGGGGATGCTGCTGGGAGCCCGAAAGCGCAGCCCCGAGCTGCCTGGCACCGCGGACACTGCCAGTGAGACCTCCTGGCAGAAACGCCTTTCAGGTCCTGGTATTACTGTTTAAAACGTCATGCATCTCCTCCAGGATAAAATCTTTTAATACTTGCATTATTTGCCAACACACTGGTATGCATGTGACACATGACAAGGAAAACACCTGCGAGGAGACCAGTGCAAATCCAGCAAGGGCCTCTGACCTCTCCCAATGTACCCTCCCCACCCCCAATCTCTGGAATGAGTCAGACCCTCCAGGGCTCACTCCCAGACTGCCGAGGCCTTGGGGAACTTCTTCTGACTGACATGATGCCTTAATACAAGTTTTGCGTCACTGTGTTTCCTCGGGCTGGTTGGGGCTGGGAGTCTGATCCTCCTCAGCTACCACATACGGTGGAAGTAGCTGGCTGAGCCCGGGTCATTAAGAGCCAACACATTCCAAACTAGGAAAGCGAGGGACACCCCCAGAGGTGCAAGCAGTGACACATTCCGCAGAAACACCGCCCGCCTCCTTCCACTCGGGCTGCACCAGCGAGGCGGGCGGCTTCCACGGAAGGAGCCCCCGGTGCAGCAGTCCACTCACAGCTGCCGTGTCAGCGCCCCTCACAGGACTCCCGACAACCTTCACGGGCGGGAGTAGGGAGCCCGGCAGAGTGGGCAGCCCCCGGGCAGCGCGAGGGGCTCTCACAAACTGAAGGGGAAGTGCGGGAACGCCAGGAGGAAGGCCTGTTCTCTTCAGACCCCTGGGATAATTTTCCTGTGTCTCCAGCATGCCAAAGGGGGAGGTCAAGCTAATTCATTAAGCGGATGAAATACCAGATACTAATTTACAATGGTTTCTGGGGTAAAGAGAAGAAGGTACACGTACAAGATTGTTTGCATCTGACCCAACATAGATTACATGATGGAATCATTTCCAGAGGATAATAAAGACTCCCACTTCAACAAAAATTCTACATTTAGTTTGTTTCTCAACAAAATTGTTTCACCGCTATTTAGGAAGGCGGAGACTGGGGTGAGAGTTCCAGGTGCAACGGGCAGCGAACGTTCAAATGCCTTTTTCGAAGTGCCACCTCAGGGCGATCGCTCACGGGCTGAGCGCCAGGCTGAGTTAGGGTGTTTACCAAACAAACTCTGTCAGAGCTAGTCCAGGAGAGACGAGCTAACCGCAGCCTCGCTCCCGCCCACCACCCTGATCACGGGAGATGCAGAAACATCTGCAGAAGACACGCCCATGCGGACACCAGGTGCCCCCACGGAGGACGGCAGACTCCGCAGCAAATGGACCCCGAGGGCACCTCCACGTCACGGCCACACCTGTGCTCAGAGGGCAGCGAGCCCGTTCACGAGGCTGTGCCCGGGCAGAGCTCGGTAGACACGCAGAGGCCGGCGCGGCGGTGAGTTTCCCTCCTCCCACCGCTCTCTGTGACGTCCCACACACCGCCAAGCGCGAGAGCCTGCGCATTCTGAGAAAAGGAGCGCGGGCCCCCGAGGTGACGAGCGGTACTCACCCCACAGGAGAGGGGCCAGCTGCAGATGCTCCAGGACCAGCTGGCTCAGGAGTCCTTCCACACTCGCCTCACCTGTGCGCTTCAGAGAGGGGTGAGCCGCGTTAAGGAAAACTCCGCTGCCTCCGAGTCCCGGGCCAGGGGGAGAAGTTCTAGAAGTTTCTCCACAGACTCCCAGACGGGAAACCTCCCACGGCAGGTGACCGTCCCCCTGCTCTCCAGGGATGGTCTAACCAACCACAAGATATCACCTGAGTGTGTGGGAAACAGGTACGTAAATGTGGCAAGGGCCTCTCCCCCCCCCACCCCGCCCCCCGCCACCCCCCCCCGCCCCCCCCCCGGCCCAGATCTGGTAAATTGAGCTGTTACGTGAAGAAGGGAAATCCACTGGGATAATTTCAATCCAACAGCTATTCTTGCTGGGGGAAATAAAGAAGAGGGAAGGTTGTTTTTCCTAAAAAGGATGCAAACTGTGGCTTACTGTTCAATACAACCAAGTGCGTCTCTCTACACGTGTCGGTTTCATGCCAGTTTCACGTCTGCCCTGTTATACATCTTGATGTAATTACACATATTATTACAAACGGACTCAGGCGAGTTCATAATCGAGGAAGTCATAGGGCCTCTCAGCAAGTATCGGTGGATGAAGAAATTAGGTTTAGAAATGCAGGAAACAGACGTCTCCAAGGTGCTAATGTTAAACAGCCAGTGTGGTCCTCAGAGAGAGATCTGTAAGCCTCTCTCCCTTTTCCTACATAAATTAAAGCCCCAGTACTTAGGTTGCAATCAAAAGGGAAGAATGTCATTCCTGACATTCTCTAGTGACTGAGGAAGTGGGGGAAAATCCCATTACTTTCTTCCATTAGCAAGTTATTGCATTCAACAAACACAGAGTGTGTCTGAAACAAGACAGGCATGGTGAGAAGCACTGAGGACACTGAAATGACTGGACGTGAACCTTGAACTTGAGAGGCTCACATTCCAACAAAGATGACAATATAGGAACAGACCATTGCGCTTGCCCAGCCTGAGGACAGCCGGGTCGGGATAAAGCCACACAGGCAGAGTAGAACGGGCTGGGGCAGGGAGCGAGGGGTGCCGAGGCCCCGAGGGAATGAAGACCAGAGCTCCCGGGTCCCTCCTGCCAGAGAGGGACAGCCCAGCCCTCAAACAGCCCAGCCGAGCATCCACGGAAAGCTGTTCAGACAAGAGGGCTGCCCAGGAGAGCCAGCTGGCCGCACGCGGCAACGGGCCTCAGACCAGGGCACAGGCCAAGCCGCTGGCGTCCAGGATGCTCAGGAGCACCGCCCACCTGCCTCTCCAGCCCCGGGTCCTGCTTTGGCTGCCTTGGCCCCGTTTCAATTCTTCCAAAACACAGCGTGCTCTCTCAGAACTCCATACCCTCCACCTTCCGCGCTCTTTGCCTGGAAATGCTTTTCCCTGCCCTCTCTCCTCCTCACTGTACTCATGCTTTACCCCTTACCGCAGACCTCACCTCCTCCAGGAAGGCCTCTCTGAACTGCCTCTGCTCCGAAGGCTCTCGGCAGCCCCTCGGCAGCCCTCGCCAGATGTGTGTGTCTTCCATCGTCTGGCTTCACCACTCGCCTGTCCGCTGGGCGAGGGCAGAGCCCTCATTCTGGGGCCTGGAACAGTGTCTGGATCATCGTGGCCACTCCATGAACACTGTCTGATGACTAAATGAATGCTGGCATGAGTCAACATCCCAGGTAAGTGGTGCAGGGGCCACATCTGTGTGTGTGTGTGTTTCTTTCTGTTTTCTTTCCTGACTCTCTCTGGGGGGTATTTTCACTTGTATGAAATTAAGACTTCAGAATATGGCATATTACTCCCTCTTGTTAAAAAAAAAAAAAAAATCACGCCAGGCTTTTGAGGCTGATCGCACCCCGGTGCTTGAAGAACAGAAAGAGTGCCTAACAAACGTGGCCAGGATGAGGAGCCTGTGAGATGATTAGCGAGAAGAGCAAGTTAGCATGTGAGTAATTACAAAGTCGCCAACGGCACTGGGGCTTTGGAGACCATTCCAATAGCATATTTCCGTATTCGGACATGAGCCATAAAATTATACAGCTGAGCTAGTAAAGCTAATTACCTGCACGCACCTCCCCTCCCCTTCAGCCCCGTGAGCCACCAAAGCAGCCTTGTGTCTGAGCCTGGGCACAGGAATGCAAGCCTGGCTGGCCAGTCAGCTACGCAGATGCTCTATCGGCCACTTTCAGAGCCCAGGTTACAGTTACAGTGAGGGCAGTGGACATGGCAGCCGCTTCTCTTTCCTGAACACATGGACTCTGGCGGTGGGGGCAAGAGGTCGACAGAGAACGATGACGAGGACAATAATTCCTATCATCATTTCTGCTAGAAGGAGTATTTCCAAAGCGAGTCCCATGAGAGAGGCTGTGTGCTAAGTGTTTAACATGTATCTTCTCAATTTAATACTATTTTCAAATTGAGTATGTGGTGGGTTTAAAATAGGGACTGTTACTTCCATTGCAGAGATTTTTAAGACTCAGGCCCGTGGGGATAACAAGAAAGCAGACACGGCTAGGAAGTGGCAGGATTGAGGCCGTCTGACCCTGGAGCCCACACTGCAGCCCACACTTTCAGACACTTTACTATGAACACAGTATCGATTCCTCACAATAAACCTGGAAGCCAGGACCCGTGATCCCCACCGGACAAACGAGGATCCTCTGTGCACAGGGCCGGGGCCCGGCCAGGACCCCAGCACTGCCAGGGGCAGAGTCACCGCCCGCTCCCAGCATGGCGCGTGGTGGCCAGCCTCTTTCCTCCAGCCCTGAGGGAGGCCCACGGGGAGCTCTCCGTGGTGCTGAAGTACCTGTCTCCCCGCTTCAAGCCCTTCCTAGTCACCTGGGACGCAGCAATTAAGTTTCCAGGTCAGCCGATGGGTTCTTGCCCCCAAGATATACTCCTGTCCCTTAGGAGGGCAGGGGTGGTGACACTGCAGCAGGGGGAATGTAGACCACTGTGGGTGCCAACCAGGCTTTGCAAGTCTCCTAGCCACACCCTCAAGTAATGATCATCAACAACCCCTGTGCGCCTGGAACGTAAGAAAACTCAAGTGCCCAGCTCAGTGCATCCAACTCACATTCGTCCTGCCTCTGGAGCCTCCCACAGGCAGCTTCTGGCTCCCCGCAAGGAGCCACGCATCCCTCTCACAGCGCCCTCTGCGCCTGCCACTTCCTGCCTCAGAGCCACGGCTGAGCTCCCTGGAGCCACCACACTTCACTCACGCCTCTCAGAGGTGGCGAGCCTCGCACTGCGGGCTGGCCCTTGCTCACTGCCATCCCCGACTCAAACCTGCCGGGCTGACGAGCGGGCAGCTCTGCCGTCACGACTGCTTGGCCGCTTATTTTTGCAAACCAGTAAGAAAGACTTCAGAGGGCTGCTTGTGGCTCCAAACCCAGGAGAGTAAGGGACGCTGCCCCTGGTCAGTGGCACTGCGCCTGGCACACAGTAGGTGCTCCATCAATGCTCAGTGCTTCTCACTGAGCACCTACTTACCTAAGGGGCATCTCACACAGCGCTCACAGCAACCTCAGGTTGAGGAAACCCCTTCGGGGATGTTAAGCCACACAGCCAGGGAGGGAGGATCCAATTTAGCCCTTCAGCTCCAGGTGCAGAGCTCCTCCCTGCCAGGGGGTGGGCCTGGATTCACATCAGGGTATCAATACCTACAGCGTGGGCTGTGGTAGCTGCCGGGGACGAGAAGACCCACCAGGTGAGATCCTTCCTACTTTTAAGAAGCCCAGCCTATTGTGCAAGGATGAGCCCTTAGTATTATTAGTCACCCATCATTGTTAATTACATTTAATTAATCAATATTTGTGCAGAGCTTTTTTGTTTACAAATGTTTTCATGCACATTGTCTCAGTTAATCTTCTACGAGTCTTGGGAACCATGGATATTTGCTTCCAAATCTTAAAAACAACGCCAGATGCTAGGAAAATGCAGCAAGTTAATAAAATACCTTCCCTTTCATTTCCTGCTAGCCCGTTAGCGGTGAAATATTCAGTCATGCACTGCAATCAAAGGACCGTTTAAAACCACGGAGCAGTTTTTGAGACCCCGCCTGTGTGTATGGGACTGAAGTTTACCAGGACCCAGCCTGATGCTCTAGAAGAAGCGACTGTTCAGTCAGCTCTTCCCTCGGGGAACATGCAGCCTGGCGGGCGGCAGGCCTGGGTCCTCCCACAGGGGAGTGCAGCACCGCGCTCTGAACACCGGCTGTTGTAAGTGGTCTACTGCTGATGTAGATGTTCCTGAACGGGCCCCCAGGTGAGCGTTCCGGAGTGGGGAGCTCGTTGAGGAGCAGGCCTGCACCTTGGCACCACCCCCGCCAGGAAGATGGGTCGTCTGCGCCCCATGTGCCAGCTCTGGAGTGACAACCCCAGGTGCAGGGACTTAGCCCAGCCCCACTTCAGCTCAAATCAATTAGCAAATTGTCACAACTAGAAATTACGCTAATGGAAAGGCTGCTTTAGGTGATTAATGAGCCTCTTTCCCATGACTCTGTCCTCCGATTTGCTTCATGAACTTTAAGAATGCTGATGCTGGGCTGTTCTCATCCCAGCAGGGCCGCCAGTGTCTGGGCTCAGCTCCCTGGACAGCGCCACGAACTGCCGGGGAGAGTCTGCACGCGGTTCGGGGCTGCAGGTCTTGCGGGGAGAGAACAGTCGAGTCAGAGGATGGAGGGCAGGCAAAATGGAGAGAGCCCTGCGGGGTAGGTGTGCCAATCAGCAGCATGCCCGAGGAACACTACGTCTCTTTGGCTTCATCTGAAAAATGGGGATAACTTGAAGGCCCTGGCAGAGACCAGATGCTCTTCTGCTCTTTTGCCCAACACAGAGCTAATAAGAGCACAGACTCTGAAGCCAGGCAGCTGGATGACAGCCCAAGCTCTGCCACTTACTAGCTGGGTGACCTGGAACAAGTTAGGTAAACTCACAGGCCCTCAGGTTTCTCATCTGTGGACTGTGGATAAAAACTACTTCACAGGGTTTTTGTCAAAACTGAGTAAATCTAGGTAAATTGCTCAGAACAGTGCTGGCATCTAGTAAGTGCCATAAGGTGTTAGCTGTTACTTAAGCTCTGTAATTTTATGATTCTATTATATAAGATACACATGCTCACAATAATTGTCATGCCAAAAGTGCACAGAATGTGTAAAAGCCCAGCGTGCGCCCAATCACATGAGCACGCTGCACGTTGACTCGTGTGCGTGTACACTCTCTCTCTCTCTCTCTCTCTCTCTCACACACACACAGATTTGGAACTTTGCTTTGCATACTAGGGAAAAGTCCTTCCCCACTCTCGTGAGCCGGTGAAACCCGAAATCTATGCTCTCTGTGAGCCAAACCCTGATTCCATTCAGAGTAACTTCAAGGTATACATATTTGGATTCGGGGGAGTCAAGAATCAAATATGTGTCCCTCCCACCTCACTCCCTCCGTCCCCTGAAGGCTAAAGGGCCAGGGCAGCTTTACATCCTCGAGGGTCGGGAGCAACGCTTCTCTTGGGCTGGCACGGCTTCCCCACTATGAGGATTGAAGGCCTAACCGAGTGATTACCCACAGCCATAAACATTCACTCCCTAAAGACAAATACAAGACGCAACCCTGCATGTTACTGAAGATGATCAAGGAATCAGCTGTACCGATAAAGGGAGCTACTTGTATTAAAATTCATTTAGATAGAACTCTCTCTCCTAACATGACTATCAGAAAAACCTAGTGCACTGTTTTAAAGGAGTCTTATCTAAAAATACTTAATTTCTCTCAGGGAATGAGAAGACAGAGCTCCATCAGAAGCATCTGTGAGAGTTAGCCAGAAGCCAATTAGAGAGGCTGAGAGGCCATCTCAGGCAATCCGGTGCAAACAGTGAGAGCTCTGCCTCAGTCTATAAAGGGAGGAGGGCTTGGCTATCGGCAACTTCTCCTCACTGGCGGGGATGCGGTCTCAGAAGCTGAGAAGCCAGGTGTGGCCGTATGCCAGGTGGCCTGTCCTGGTGGTGACCAACCAAACTGAGGACGTCGTGCCTAGAGTCTCACAGGGTGGACCCCAAGTACAGACTGATGACAGACGTCACAGCCGCTGCTGCGCTTCTGGGATTTATAGAGGGCCACTGGTGTCTGTGAGGCCAGACACGCCACCATCAGCGGCACGGCCCGGGCCAGCCCTGGGAAGGCAGCCCCTCGGGGGCGCAGCCGTGCTCTCAAGAGAACGACCACACTCCCCTTCCCAGTTATTAAGGACTCTGCCCTCTGCGTCCCCCGAAGACATTCCCGCCCCCGCTCTGGGCTGCTGAGTCGTGGGCACCTAAGGCCCACTGTACCCCTGGGGTCCTTGAGCCTCTGCCTCACCCTCAAAGCAGCCAGATGGTTACAAACGATCTCCAGACGGAAGGCGGGAGACGCGTGCTTACCAGACCAGACCACCTGGCAGAGACTCAGCCCAGATGGTCCGGGCCGCCAGCCTCGTGGGGATCAGCTGAGCTGGGCATCCAGTCCCCGTCGGGAAACCTACATGGGGTTGGATTCTAGCAGGTCAGCACTCAGCAAACCCTGAAATGCTCTCTGAAGAGAGATTTGCAACAAAAACGAGGGAAGCGAGAAGGGGCGCTGACAAAACAAGCTTGCTCCCAGCGTCTCCCGCATCTGTTTCCACCGCAGACAGCCTGCGCAGGGCTGCCCCCTGGAAATGGAGACGGGCTTCCACTCAGACGAATCTTGCTGGTTGCAAACTCCCTTCCTACGTTCATCACAGCACTCAGCGTAGTGCAACCAAGCGGGTGACCATCGGCTGCATCAATCAGATGGAAACCACTGAGTCACCAAAAGGTTTCAGTAGCTACATGGAAGGATTCCAGGCAGCACCGGGGCGGGGAAGAGAGCACGAGCTTGGGCTCCGTCGGGCAGAGTCCACACCCCATCTTGCTCACCGCAGTGTCCCCGGCGCTGGGCGCAAACCGCAGCACATCATAGGTCATCAGGAAATAGCCGCTGACACCACCTGACCTCAAGAACAGCACAGCCTGGCAAGGGAGACAGTCCTGGGAAGAAAACAAACTTTCCTGTGCTCTGTAAGCAGTATTCCAAACAAGAGTTAAGCACTGAGAATTGCAGGACCCCAGAGGAGGGGCAGTTCCAGCCGGGCCAGATGGCAGAGGGGGCAGAGTGGGCTCCGTGGAAGATGGAACATGTGAGGCCAACCATAAAGGACGGCCCACACCTGCTCCAATGCTGATGCCTGTTCCTCCGTCTCTCAATTACCGTGGAAAGTGAAAACAGATATGGTCAGCTTCCATACGTCCCCAAACCAGACGCTCTGGGTGATTGTCAGAAATGCCAACCCAGCCCCTTTCAGGCAGGCCCCAGCAGAGGTGGAGGTGAGGACGCCAGGGGACAGTCGTGGGGGAGGTCTGGCCCAGCGTCCCTTGTCCAGGAGAAGCCTCACCTGAGGCCGGGTCACCTGAGCAGCGCCGAGTCTTCCAGCAGGAAGCGTGTCCCCTGTACTGACACACCCTAGGGTCAGGGGCCGTGACGGCACCACGAGGGTGAGGCCTCACTTCAGGTTGACTTCAGTCAACAGGAAAATAACACGCGTTCTGGGATCCTGGCTCTCCAGCTCCCGGCACCATCTCAGGTGAGTTACTTAATTTCCAAAATTTACTTATTTACTTCTTTTTTTTTTTTTTTTAGGTTAGGTCATACAGTTTTTTTTTTTTTTTAAACATCTTTTTTGGGGTATAATTGCTTTACAATGGTGTGTTAGTTTCTGCTTTATAACAACTTATTTACTTCTTAAAAAGGGGTAGGTATTACCTGTTTTGTAGGTTTGAGGGAAAGTGCTAATATCCTGTCTGGCACCTGGTACGGGATCAGAAGGGCAGATACAATTGTTAGAACTGACCCTAACGGCAACCCGGACCAGGGGTCATCACGGTGCTGAACAGATGGAGACACGGGCCTGACAGGTCACCACCTCCCTGCTGGACGCAGGAGACAGCAGAGCCAGACCTTCGGAGCCAGGGCTCCGGCCCCCAACGATGCAGCATCTTTGGTCCCAGCCCAAAGGCAAATGCAGACGGTCACTGGGTCACGTGCGGGGGCTACTACCTGCTACTGACAGAGTTCCGGGAGAGTTGGCTGTATTAAGGTTTCCGAATTTCAGTAAAAAGGGTCCAACAGTGGCAGCTGGAGGGAAGAAGAAGGTTCAAAGAAGAAGAATGGAAAGCAAGGGCATGTTTATCCGGAAAGCACGGACAGGCCTCTCTATGTAGGCCGCCCCTCCCCGCCCCCAAGAGCCCCTCCGACATCACCCCCAGGCGAGTTCCTCCTGCGAGATGGGAGCGCTCAGGAGGACATTCCCTTTCAAAGTCACCAGGCTGAGGTGGCACAAGGGATAGGCAAGGGAAGAGGGCGGGCTTCAGGACAGGTCTCTGTGAGGAGTCCTTCGTCCTGGGCAGAATAAGGATCGAAGCGCAAGGACAGGAGAGCCCCAGGTGTGACGGGGGCAAGCCTGATGGCGGGGAGGGTGCTGGTCCTGCAGGCGCCACACGACGGGGCTCCTCGTGGTACCGTCACCTCCCCCCACTACACTGGGAGGAACGGGAAACAGAGGGGTTAGGCTGAGACCCAGTGGCTGGCGGGGAGGGGTGAGGCGGGGGAAGAGCGCCTGCCGGTCCCACGTCCAGCTCCGCTGCCCGGCATCCCTTCCCCAGCCCCGCAGACAACACACTAAGTAACTGACACACAGGAGCCGTGCGAGCGGCGGTTTTCATAGCAGTGATGATGATGGAAGTGATAAACAGAAGAGAGACAGGTATCGTAAATCTAGGGGAACAAGCGGTACTCATGAGCTCATTTGGCGGGGCCAGCGTGTAAACCCCACCTCAGAACCAGTGAGCGCCAGGGCTGAAAACACCACTAGGCCCCTGGTGCTCACTGCCCCTGGATGGCCAGGTGCCCTCCACCACCTCCTCCACAGGAGGTCACCCTGTCCCTGCAGAGGTGGGTCTCCTGACCCACCGGGCAGCCTGCGGGGACCCGTGGACTGTGTTGGCTCTCGGCCAGTTACCAGGCTCCTTGTAATAAAGCCTGCCCTTTATTATAAGGGGGGGAGGGGTTACAAGGAGGGGGAGGGACGGACTGGGAGTGTGGGGTTACTAGATGCAAACTGTTACATGCAGAATGAATAGACGACAAGGTCCTACTGTACAGCACAGGGAGCTATATTCAATATCCCGGGGTAAACCATAATGGAAAAGCATATAGAAAAGAATGAATATATGTGTATAACTGGGTCACTGTGCTGTACAGCAGAGATCGGCACGGCATCGTGAACCAACTAGACGCCAATAAAATATAAATTAACAAGTAAAAATAAAAATAAAGCCTGCCCTGCATCTTTCACAGAGTGGCGGGGGAGGTCAGACGAGAGGAGGGACCTGAAAGCACGGTTGGGCTGTACTGGGAGGGACAAATCTTCACGGCCTGCAGGGAGAGCCCTGGAGGTCGATGCTCACAGGCTGCTGCGGGCAGGACCTGAAGGAGGAGGCCACAGAGCCGAACCCTCGTCTTCAGGAAGGGAGGGGAGGAGGGAAGGGGGCAAGGAGGCAGGCAGGGCAGCCCGACTGCTCCGCACAGCCTGAGAGACGCCTGGCCCCTGCTGCCCCAGACTGCATTCTGTACAGCCAGTCACAGGGGACGACTCAGGTCCCCAGTGTGTGTCAGGAATGTGCTTGGAATACTCCAGCCCTGCCGGTCCTTACCGCAGGAAAGCTGTCTCAGCCCTCCCAGGCTGCACCGCGAGTGTCCGTCTCTGCGTCTGCCCCTCCCGCAGACTGGGGGCGTCTCCAGGGCTCAGCCCACGGAAACAACAATACGTACAGGCTGTTAGCCAGGTGCAGAGTAGGTCTGGAGCTCCCGGTGTCCCTGCCACGTATCTGGATGTTGCAGATGTTACCCAGACAGGCGTGCACACACCTACCGCAAGAGCCACAGTTTCCTTTAAAACACGTCTGTCCAGCCTTACGTGCCACATACGGGCCATTTTTATTACTACAGTGGGTGTCAAACTAGGCTCAAATTTTTTATGAAGTCTAAATATTGAGAAAATATTAAAATGCATAATGAAATAATTAGCCAATTCAATCTTTGGTCTTTCCATCTGCTTGAATTTAGATTTACAATAGCAAAAGTCTGCTATCCATCCCATGCCAGATGTCATTACCAGATAGGAGGGGAAGTGGGGAGGGAGGGAATGTCCTTAATGCTAATTCTCTTCACTCAAATTCGCCTTTGGGGACAGTCTTCCAATCCTTAAACTAGGAGACAGGTGTGTCTGGCACATGGTAGGCATTCAATAAGGATTTGCAGCATGAATTATTAATCGAACACAAAACAGGGAAGTCAGCTTCTTGAAAGAATCAAGGCTAAAACGAGAGAAACCCAAAGACATTTTAGTACGTTTTCAATAATAGTTTTCAAAGCACGTTCAGAGTTTTGATGGTGAATATAACCCCGTTAGAAGGCAAGGACTGTGGGCTCAAGCAGGCCGCGGGGTTCAGTGCTGGCTCCTCCCCGTTCTCTGCAGGAACTCAGAGGCAGCTGCATCAGTAAGACGTGGTGAGAAACGCCCTGGGAGCTGTTGAGCGGTGCCGAGGACCATGTGGGACCCCTGGGGGCAGCACCCAGGAAATGACACTTGCAGGTGCTGCCGTGCGCCCTGGCTCCCAGTGAGGCCCAGTCTCCGTGAAACTTGGGGAGGCAGGGCCCCCCAGTCCCAGAATGAGACCCCGCAGAAGGATGAACCCTTCCCACCGGGTGCCCGAGCACAGTGCCCCTCCTCCACGGGTGCCAGCCAGGCCTGCCTGGCTCTGCACGAGGCCCTGCATGAAGCCAAGGCTCCAGGACCCAGCGCGGCTCCACGCAGGAGGTGCGGAGCCTCCGCAACCCAAGGCCCAGAAAGGACCCTCCTGGCTCGTGCCAGGACGTAGACGCCAGGACTGAGCGCTAATGGCCTCCTTTTACGACCGCCCGCCCCCCTGCCCCCCTCCCCACCACAGGATATGAGCACCTTCGCCACGCTCCCCATGGGGCCCTGGACTGGCGGGTAAGCGCTTTGCTGCCAGCCACCCCACCTGGGTGCGTCCTTGGCTGCACCACTTCCTGGCTGGACTCAGGGTGAGTCAGCTCACCCCGCTGAGATCCCGTTTCCCCAGCGGACCGTGAGAGGTGCCGACCAGAGAGGTGTGAACAGTTGACAGAGGTGACGGATGCAGCGAGCCTGGGGCGCGGCGTGGGTGCCGCCTTCCTCCGTGCTATGACACTGCTCACTCGAGCAGCGCCGGCTGACTGGACCCTGACTCTGCTGAGAAGTGGGGTCACCGAGGGAAGGGCACCTCCCGCGGCCCCCCACCTTTTCACTTCTCTCTGTACAGAAGACAAACGCCTAGCTCCACCATGCATGCCAGCCAGGCTCCCTCCGTGAGCCCCTGAGCGCTCTAGTTTATGGCGTCTGGTTCTCAAAGCCTTCCATCTACAGCGCTTTATCTGTCACAAGCTCCTCGGAGACAGGGGTCTTGTCTACCAAGCCCAGATTCACGTTAGCTGGCGCGAAGGAACTTGCCTCAGTCCTGGAAGCTGTGCCTCCTGCAGCCTAAGGTTGATTCCGGAATCCAGGGCGACGAGCCCACACAACAGCCTGTGACTATCCCACTTCCACAGAACCAGTGTGTGAACAAGGTAATCAACAGACATTCCCATCAGAGTTGCCTCTTCCTGGGAGACACCCTGAGCGAGCCATCCTCTCGCACCATGCGAACTGTGGGGCATCTCCCACCCCTGTCCCCTTGATAAACTTCTACTCACCCTTAAAAAGCCCACCGTGGCGACACCCCCTCTGTGAAGCCACCCCTGACTGCCCTACCCCCGGCAGCTTCATTCTCTGAACCTCACAGCGGTTGGCATAACGCTCTGTCCCTGCTCCCCAGCCGTCCGTTTAATCCTCAGATGACGCACACGCTCTTTGGGACCGGGCAACCCCATGAGGCCCTGCCTACGCACTGCAGTCCCTCAGGCAACTTGCCACATACCCAACCCAAAGCAGGCACCGAGTAAAGACTGCTGGAAAAAACACGTAAATAGATAAGTGAACCTGAGTTTTCTCCAGAGTCCCACTCACCCAACTGAGTGTCTACCACGAGCCAGGTACTGATCGGAAACTCAAGGCAGGGCCACTTACTTTATGAAACCGTCTTTTTTAGTGCAGTCCTCCTAACGCCCCCACCCCAGTCTTTTCAAAATGGCATCTGCGTGCCTTGCTGAGCTGTACGGCCTGATTTCAGTTTCCCCAACAATCGTATCCTGTGTCCAGCTGTCAGTATGTGGAACCTCCCGACCCCAAGCCCAGCGCTGATGGGTGGCCGTTAGAACCGGTCACTAACACAGATCTCAACGCTGACAGGAAACACGTGATCCAAGTTAGAGCAGCTCCGGCCCCAAGGAGGCCTTTCCTCATCCTGAACCTTGTACTTCACTCGTGGGGCCCTGGGCGTGGTGGAAGGGTAAGAAAATGCCCACTCTTTGGTCCGTATCTCCCTGCCATGCCGTTTGTGAGTTATCTGTGGCTAGCGCTCAACAACTGACCCCTCTGGGGTCCTCCTCAGGGGTCCGCAGGTCGGGGTGGGCACCGGGAAAAGGATATGATGGTCCAGTGGATGTCCAGCTTGCTGTTGATCTCCAGGCCTCGGGCTTCCTGCCTCTCCTCCTCCAGCTCCTTGGGATTTGCAAACTGCCCCTTCTCCCCAGGGGATTCTGGGAAACTCTCAAAGTTGAACTTGTCCACTTGAATAGCCATTCTAAGAGAAGGGTGAAACAGAGCAGAGAATCAATCAGGAAGGCAATTTCTTCTGTGGGCTGCTGGAGAAACAGCCCCTGCCAGCATGAGACAGGATAATGAATCATCATCGTTAGTAGTTCATAACCGATTCACTCCAAGAAAATGAAATAATTGACTCCCAGGGTAGTACCAGCTTCAGAGCTGGCTCAACACCGTTTAGCACGGAAGACACAGTCAGAATGTCCGACGCCAGAAGGAAATCTGAATTCTGGAGTAGGGTAAGGCAGAGAGGAAGCAAGGGAAAAATCGCAGAGGGGTGGCCTGGCAACCACTTACCCCTGGGCCCCCAAAAGCCAGGGGGAACTACAGCCTCGTCATCAGAGCCCTGCCTGCCGCGCTAAACCTCACCCTTGGCCAGATGGACTTGCTCACACACGCCGTGTGCTCTGCCAGTCGCACAGCTCCCCACCTGCCCACTTCCAGCCCCTGAGCCCAGGACCCTACCCTCCCTTCAGGTCTCGGCACAAGTACAACATCCTCTACAGAGCCTCCCACACTGCTGCTGTGTCCCGCACTCGCAACCTTCTGGCAGTTTCCAGAACACACCAGGCTCTTCCTCCCTTAGTCTTTGTGCCCACAGCTCCCCACATGGGAATGTTCTTCTCCTGACCCTTGGCACAGCTGGAGGCTTTCATCCTTTAGATTTGAGCTTAAGAAAGGCCTTCCCAGCCCACCTCTCCACAGCAGCTTTCCATCGCATCCCTCCCCTCGCCCCACTCTCCACTGCGGCATTCAACCTATTTCTGCAATAGCATTTACCATGAGCTGTAAATATTTACTTTTGGATTTGTTAACTATCAATCCTACCAAAATTCAGCTCCTTGAGGGCAGAGATCCTCTGGTCTTGTTTACCAGTGTTTCCCAGGCCTAGAAAAATGCCTGCCAGGCACACTGTAGTAACCGGTTCAGAGAAGAAATGAACGAGTGAATTAAGATCCTTCCCTGGATCTAGGGGAAGATGACGGAAAAGTAAGACGCGGAGATCACCTTCCTCCCCACAGATACATCAGAAATACATCTACGCGTGGAACAACTCCTACAGAACACCTACTGAACGCTGGCAGAAGACCTCAGACCTCCCAAAAGGCAAGAAACTCCCCACGTACCTGGGAAGGGAAAAAGAAAAAAGAATAAACAGAGACAAAAGGATAGGGACGGGACCCACACCAGTGGGAGGGAGCCGTGAAGGAGGAAAGGTTTCCACACACTAGAAACCCCTTCGCGGGCGGAGACTGCGGGTGGCGGAGGGGGAAGCTTTGGAGCCGTGAAGGAGAGAGCAGCAACAGGGGTGAGGAGGGCAAAGCAGAGAGATTCCCGCACAGAGGATCAGGGCCGGCCGGCACTCACCAGCCCGAGAGGCTTGTCTGCTCCCCCGCCGGGGCGGGCGGGGCTGGGAGCTGAGGCTCGGGCTTCGGTCGGAGCGCAGGGAGAGGACTGGGGTTGGCGGCGTGAACACAGCCTGCAGGGGGCTAGTGCGCCACGGCTGGCCGGGAGGGAGTCCGGGAAAAGTCTGGACCTGCCAAAGAGGCAAGAGACTTTTTCTTCCCTCTTTGTTTCCTGGTGCGCGAGGAGAGGAGATTAGGAGCGCTGCTTAAAGGAGCTCCAGAGACGGGCATGAGACGCTAAGGCTGCTGTTGCCGCCACCAAGAAGCCTGTGTGTGAGCACAGGTCACTCTCCACACCTCCCGTCACGGGAGCCTGTGCAGCCTGCCACCGCCAGGGTCCCGGGATCCAGGGACAACTTCCCGGGGAGAACGCACAGCGGGTCTCAGGCTGGTGCAACGTCACGCCGGCCTCTGCCGCTGCAGGCCCGCCCCGCACGCCGTGCCCCTCCCTCCTCCCGGCCTCAGTGAGCCAGAGCCCCCGAATCAGTGGCTCCTTTAACCCCCTCCTGTCTGAGTGAAGAACAGACACCCTCCGGTGACCCACATGCAAGGGCGGGGCCAAATCCAAAGCTGAGCCCCTGGGAGCTGTGAGAACGAAGAAGAGAAAGGGAAATCTCTCCCAGCAGCCTCAGAAGCAGCGGATTAAATCTCCACAATCAACTTGACGTACCTGCATCTGTGGAATACATGAATAGACAACGAATCATCCCAAACTGAGGAAGTGGACTTTGAGAGCAAGCTTTATCATTTTTTTCCCCTTTTCCTCTTTTTGTGAGTGTGTATGTGTATGCTTCTGTGTGAGATTTTGTCTGTATAGCTTTGCTTTCACCATTTGTCCTAGGTTTCTATCTGTCCTTTTTTTTTTTTTTACTTTTTAAAACATTTTTTCTTAATAATTATTATTTTATTTTAATAACTTTATTTTCTTTTACCTTACTTTATTTTCTTTTCTTTTATCTTCTTCCTTCCTCCCTTCCTTCCTTCCTTCCTTCCCTTTCTTTCCTTCCTTCCTTCCTTCCTTCCTTCCTTCCTTCCTTCCTTCCTTCCTTCCTTCCTCCCTCCCTCCCTTCCCTTTCCTTCCTTCCTTCCTTCCTTCCTTCCTTCCTTCCTTCCTTCCTTCCTTCCTCTCTCTCTCCCCCTCCCTCCCTCTCTCTCTCTTTCTTTCTTTCCCTCCCAGCTCCACATAATATCAAACGGCGAAAATCTCCCACAGATCTCCCTCTCAACACCAGCACCCAGCTTCACTCAACGACCAGCGAGCTACAGTGCTGGACACCCTATGCCAAACAACTAGCAAAACAGGAACACAACCCCACCCATTAGCAGAGAGGCTGCCTAAAATCATAATAAGTCCACAGACACCCCAGAGCACACCACCAGACGTGGACCTACCCACCAGAAAGACAAGATCCAGCCTCATCCACCAGAACACAGGCACCAGTCCCCTCCACAAGGAAGCCTACACAACCCACTGAACCAACCTTAGCCACTGGGGACAGACACCAAAAACAACGGGAACTACGAACCTGCAGCCTGCAAAAAGGAGACCCCAAACACAGTAAGATAAGCAAAATGAGAAGACAGAAAAACACACAGCAGATGAAGGAGCAAGATAAAAACCCACCAGACCTAACAAATGAAGAGGAAATAGGCAGTCTACCTGAAAAAGAATTCAGATAATGATAGGAAAGATGATCCAAAATCTTGGAAATAGAATAGACAAAATGCAAGAAACATTTAACAAGGACCTAGAAGAACTAAAGATGAAACAAGCAACGATGAACAACACAATAAATGAAATTAAAAATACTCTAGAAGGGATCAATAGCAGAATAACTGAGGCAGAAGAACGGATAAGTGACCTGGAGGATAAAATAGTGGAAATAACTACTGCAGAGCAGAATAAAGAAAAAGGAATGAAAAGAATGGAGGACAGAATGGGATAACATTAAACGCACCAATATTCGCATTATAGGGGTTCCAGAAGAAGAGAAAAAGAAAGAGACTGAGAAAATATTTGAAGAGATTATAGTTGAAAACTTCCCTAATACAGGAAGTTAATCAAGTCCAGGAAGCACAGAGAGTCCCATACAGGATAAATCCAAGGAGAAACACACCAAGACTCATATTAATCAAACTGTCAAAAATTAAATACAAAGAAAACATATTAAAAGCAGCAAGGGAAAAACAACAAATAACACACAAGGGAATCCCTATAAGGTTAACAGCTGATCTTTCAGCAGAAACTCTGCAAGCCAGAAGGGACTGGCAGGACGTATTTAAAGTGATGAAGGAGAAAATCCTACAACCAACATTACTCTACCCAGCAAGAATCTCATTCAGATTTGATGGAGAAATTAAAACATTTACAGGGCTTCCCTGGTGGCGCAGTGGTTGAGAGTCCGCCTGCCGATGCAGGGGACACGGGTTCGTGCCCCGGTTGGGGAAGATCCCACATGCCGCGGAGCGGCTGGGCCCGTGAGCCATGGCCACTGAGCCTGCGCGTCCGGAGCCTGTGCTCCGCAACGGGAGAGGCCGCAACAGTGAGAGGCCCGCATACCGCAAAAAAAAAAAAAAACAAAACACATTTACAGACAAGCAAAAGCTGAGAGAGTTCAGCACCACCAAACCAGCTTTACAACAAATGCTAAAGGATCTTCTCTAGGCAAGAAACACAAGAGAAGGAAAAGACCTACAATAACAAACCCAAAACAATTAAGAAAATGAGAATAGGAACATACATATAGATAATTACCTTAAATGTAAATGGATTAAATGCTCCCACCAAAAGACACAGACTGGCTGAATGGATACAAAAACAAGACCCATATATATGCTGTCTACAAGAGACCCACTTCAGACCTAGAGACACATACAGACTGAAAGTGAGGGAATGGAAAAAGATAATCCATGCAATTCGAAACCAAAAGAAAGCTGGAGTAGCAATTCTCGTATCATACAAAATAGACTTGAAAATAAAGACTATTAGAAGAGACAAAGAAGGACACTACATAATGATCAAGGGATCGATCCAAGAAGAAGATAAAACAATTGTAAATATTTATGCACCCACCATAGGAGCACCTCAATACATAAGGCAAATACTAACAGCCATAAAAGGGGAAATCGACAGTAACACATTCATAGTAGGGGACTTTAACACCCCACCTTCACCAATGGACAGATCATCCAAAATGAAAATAAATCAGGAAACACAAGCTTTAAATGATACATGAAACAAGATGGACTTAATTGATATTGATAGGACATTCCATCCAAAAACAACAAAATACACTTTCTTCTCAAGTGCTCATGGAAAACTCTCCAGGCTGGATCATATCTTGGGTCACAAATCAAGCCTTGGTAAATTTAAGAAAATTGAAATTGTATCAAGTATCTTTTCTGACCACAACGCTATGAAACTAGACATGAATTACAGGAAGAGATCTGTAAAAAATACAAACACATGGAGGCTAAACAATACACTACTTAATAACAAAATGATCACTAAAGAAATCAAAGAGGAAATAAAAAAATACCTAGAAACAAATGACAATGGAGACATGACCACCCAAAACCTATGGGATGCAGCAAAAGCAGTTCTAAGAGGGAAGTTTATAGCAATACAATCCTACCTTAAGAAACAGGAAACATCTCAAATAAACAACCTAACCTTGCACCTAAAGCAATCAGAGAAAGAAGAATTAAAAAAAAAACCAAAGTTAGCAGAAGGAAAGAAATCATAAAGATCAGATCAGAAATAAATGAAAAAGAAATGAAGGAAATGATAGCAAAGATCAATAAAACTAAAAGCTGGTTCTCTGAGAAGATAAACAAAATTGATAAACCATTAGCCAGACTCATCAAGAAAAAAAAGGGAGAAGACTCAAATCAATAGAATTAGAAATGCAAAAGGAGAAGTAACAACCAACACTGCAGAAATACAAAAGATCATGAGAGATTACTACAAGCAACTCTATGCCAATAAAATGGACAACGTGGAAGAAATGGACAAATTCTTAGAAATGCATAACCTGCCAAGACTGAATCAGGAAGAAATAGAAAATATGAACAGACCTATCACAAGCACTGAAATCGAAACTGTGATTAAAAATCTTCCAACAACAACAACAACAAAAATCTTCCAACAAACAAAAGCCCAGGACCAGAGGGCTTCACAGGCGAATTATATCAAACATTTAGCGAAGAGCTAACACCTATCCTTCTCAAACTCTTCCAAAATATAGCAGAGGGAGGAACACTCCCAAACTCACTCTACGAGGCCACCATCACCCTGATACCAAAACCAGACAAGGATGTCGCAAAGAAAGAAAACTACAGGCCAATATCACTGATGAACATAGATGCAAAAATCCTCAACAAAATACTAGCAAACAGAATCCAACAGCACATTAAAAGGACCATACACCATGATCAAGTGGAGTTTATTCCAGGAATGCAAGGATTCTTCAATATACGCAAATAAATCAACGTGATACACCATATTAACAAACTGAAGGAGAAAAACCATATGGTCATCTGAATAGATGCAGAGAAAGCTTTCGACAAAGTTCAACACCCATTTATGATAAAAACCCTGCAGAAAGTAGGCATAGAGGGAACTTTCCTCAACATAATAAAGGCCATATATGACAAACCCACAGCCAACGTCGTCCTCAATGGTGAAAAACTGAAACCATTTCACTAAGATCAGGAACAAGACAAGGTTGCCCACTCTCACCAGTCTTAGTCAACATAGTTTTGGAAGTTTTAGCCACAGCAATCAGAGAACAAAAGGAAATAAAAGGAATCCAAATCGGAAAAGAAGAAGTAAAGCTGTCACTGTTTGCAGGTGACATGATACTATACACAGAGAATCCTAAAGATGCTACCAGAAATCTACTAGAGCTAATCAATGAATTTGGTAAAGTAGCAGGATACAAAATTAATGCACAGAAATCTCTGGCATTCCTATACACTGATGATGAAAAATCTGAAAGTGAAATCAAGAAAACACTCCCATTTACCATTGCAACAAAAAAGAATAAAATATCTAGGAATAAACCTACCTAAGGAGACAAAAGACCTGTATGCAGAAAATTATAAGACACTGATGAAAGAAATTAAAGATGATACAAACAGATGGAGAGATATACAATGTTCTTGGATTGGAAGAATCAACACTGTGAAAATGACTCTACTACCCAAAGCAATCTACAGATTCAATGCAATCCCTATCAAACTACCACTGGCATTTGTCACAGAACTAGAACAAAAAATTTCACAATTTGTCTGGAAACACAAAAGACCCCGAGTAGCCAAAGCAATCTTGAGAACAAAAAACGGAGCTGGAGGAATCAGGCTCCCTGACTTCAGACTATACTACAAAGCTACAGTAATCAAGACAGTATGGTACTGGCACAAAAACAGAAAGATAGATCAATGGAACAGGAAAGAAAGCCCAGAGATAAACCCACGCACATATGGTCACCTTATCTTTGATAAAGGAGGCAGGAATGTACAGTGGAGAAAGGACAGCCTCTTCAATAAGTGGTGCCGGGAAAACTGGACAGGTACATGTAAAAGTATGAGATTAGATCACTCCCTAACGCCATACACAAAAATAAGCTCAAAATGGATTAAAGACCTAAATGTAAGGCCAGAAACTATCAAACTCTTAGAGGAAAACATAGGCAGAACACTCTATGACATAAATCACAGCAAGATCCTTTTTGACCCACCTCCTAGAGAAATGGAAATAAAAACAAAAATAAACAAATGGGACCTAATGAAACTTCAAAGCTTTTACACAGCAAAGGAAACCATAAACAAGACCAAAAGACAACCCTCAGAATGGGAGAAAATATTTGCAAATGAAGCAACTGACAAAGGATTAATCTCCAAAATTTACAAGCAGCTCATGCAGCTCAATAACAAAAAAACAAACAACCCAATCCAAAAATGGGCAGAAGACCTAAATAGACATTTCTCCAAAGAAGATATACCAGCAAACACATGAAAGCATGCTCAACATCACTAATCATTAGAGAAACGCAAATCAAAACTACAATGAGATATCACCTCACACCAGTCAGAATGGCCATCATCAACAAATCTAGAAACAATAAATGCTGGAGTGGGTGTGGAGAAAAGGGAACACTCTTGCACTGCTGGTGGGAATGGGAATTGGTACAGCCACTATGGAGAACAGTATGGAGGTTCCTTAAAAAGCTACAAATAGAACTACCATGTGACCCAGCAATCCCACTACTGGACATATACCCTGAGAAAACCATAATTCAAAAAGAGCCATGTACCAAAATGTTCATTGCAGCTCTATTTACAATAGCCCGGAGATGGAAACAACCTAAGTGTCCATCATCGGATGAATGGATAAAGGAGATGTGGCACATATATACAATGGAATATTAGCCGTAAAAAGAAATGAAATTGAGCTATTTGTAATGAGGTGGATGGACCAAGAGTCTGTCATACATAGTGAAGTAAGTCAGAAAGAGAAAGACAAATACCATATGCTAATACATATACATATGGAATTTAAGAAAAAAAAATGTCATGAAGAACCTAGGGGTAAGACAGGAATAAAGACACAGACCTACCAGAGAATGGACTTGACGATATGGGGAGCGGGCAGGGTGAGCTGTGACAAAGTGAGAGAGTGGCATGGACATATATACACTACCAAACGTAAAACAGATCGCTAGTGGGAAGCAGCCGCATAGCACAGGGAGATCAGCTCGGTGCTTTGTGACCACCTAGAGGGGTGGGATAGGGAGGGTGGGAGGGAGGGAGACGCAAGAGGGAAGAGATATGGGAACACATGTATATGTATAACTGATGCACTTTGTTATAAAGCAGAAACTAACACACCATTGTAAAGCAATTATGCTCCAATTAAAAAAAAAAAAAACAAGATCCTTCCCTAACACCCCAGGCCAACGTTTACCTCCCGCCCACCGCCACTGTTGCCCAGCCCGCACACCTGTATCCACGTTCAACTGCGTCCCCAGGTGCTACAGTCCCTGGTCTCGAGAAGGCAGGAGGGCTCTAGCTAACCACCTGCAGCTGGCCTCCAACTCCCACTCCCATGCCCCTGACAGGCGCATAGCCAGGGACTGTGTCTTACTGACGCTGGAAATCCTACCTCTTGGCATGAAATCAGGCATACAGCAGGTACTCAACAAAAACGTGTTACATGGATGGATAAAGAAAGGGGGGGAGAAAGGGGGGGAGGCCCTGAAGATGACTGTCACTCAACACATAAAAGTAGGCATTTTCTTGTATTTCACAGCCTGTGCTGTGGCCAAAATATTCCACTGAGCCTCAGCACGCTCTGATTGGCCTTTGGAGCTTCTTCTTTAACAGCCGGGAACTGGTATTCAGGGTGTATGAACGTAAGATTAAACCCAAGGAACAGAGGTCTTGAGAGCTCGGAAAGGACTACTGGAACATTGGTAAATCCACAGCATTTGGCCAGGAGCGTGACGTTTGAGGGTCAGCTACTGAAGAGTTAGAGGCACTTACTTCTGTGTAAGAGCAGAAACAGTGCATTTCATAGCAAGGACCACTTTCAAAAAATTACATGTACTGTTCTTGTCGGATTATACAAGTAGATAGGCTTACTGTAAAAAGCTGGAAAATAGAGAAAAGCATACAAAAGAAAAAGCACTCAATCTTATATTCTAAGGTTGATATGTTAATTCTGTAGTCTTTTTTCTAAGCACTTGTATTTTAATGTAGTTTAAATCATTATATAGGCATACATACAAGTCATTATATAAGTATTAAATATATGTGACCACACATACATATACACATAATTTTAAGACTTGCTTTCCTCTCTTAATATAGGATGAGCAATTTCGCATCATTAAAAATTAGTCTGGGGCTTCCCTGGTGGTGCAGTGGTTGAGAATCCGCCTGCCAATGCAGGGGACAGGGGTTCGAGCCCTGGTCTGGGGAGATCCCACATGCCGCGGAGCAACTGGGCCCACGATTACTGAGCCTGCGCGTCTGGAACCTGTGCTCCGCAACAAGAGAGGCCGCAACAGTAAGAGGCCCGTGCACCGCGATGAAGAGTGGCCCCCGCTCGCCGCAACTAGAGAAAGCCCTCGCACAGAAACAAAGACCCAACACAGCCATAAATAAAATAAATTCATTAATTAATTAAAAAAAATTAGTCTGCAGAATATTCTATCGTATGGCTGTATCATAATTTACTTAACAATTCCCCTATTTCTCATACTTTCAGGTATTTTCCATTCTTTAAAAACTTACTGGTGAAAAAAATCGTAACAACCATCTTTGTGCTTAAATTTGTTCTCTGCATTTATGACTGTCTGTTAGACTCCATTCTAGAGGCAGAATTACTGATTTGAGGGTGTGAAAACCTTTGAGGTTTGGAGGCAGAGGACCAAGTTCCTTCTCAGAGACTTCTTCCTGAGGTACACTACCCCGAGCAGTGCGGGCGGGCACGCCTCTCTCTGCACCCTTGCCAATACTGACAATGATCAATTTTTAATCTGTGCTAGTAAGAGGCAAAATGCTGCCTCGCTGATGCTTTAATTTGCAGGTCTGTCTGAATTACTCCTGAGGTTGCACATTTTTTCAGGAGCTTATTAGCCATTTATCTTTCTTCCCCTGTGAGTGCAGCCGGAGTGCTTCTAATTTCCCACCCGGCAGAAGCGCTTCCTACTTCCAAGCTAGCCCGGAGCAAACTAGTGCTCTCTTCAAACAAAAGGTCAGAATATTTCCTAGGTTTCACTAAAAAGGCCAAATTCAGCTCATCGTCTGATAACTCAAAAAGAACTAATAACTGTCACCTGTCAGATGGGTGTGGACACATCCTAATACCCAGCTCTCTTCTGGTCGAATGCAAAAAGGGAGAGAGGCCCGGCTCTCAGCAGCCTTAGGGTCAGAACACACACTGAACACTGGACACCAGGATTACATTTGTGTGACCGTCTTCGGTGGGGGGAGGGGGGCTCTTTCAAACAATTTCTGACTGCGTAAGCGTCATACTATATGACCCATCTCCACCCTTCAGGAAAGTGTAGCCAGGTGTGCCCACAGAACAGGAGAGGAAAAAAAAATGAAATGCAACGAACACTTATTGCATACCCAGTCCCGGGCCAGGTATTTTCAATACACATTCATCTCTTTTCCTACTGTGGCCTGAGGATGAGTGTGATTTGCTTCCTTTTACAGATGCAATGACGCTGTGGGCATAAGCCACCTGCCCAGTGTCACAGCGCTGCTCCCGTCAAGAGCCGGCCGCTCAGACTCAGCGCTGCGCTGTTTTTCGCTGTATCTGGCTCTCCATTGCTTAGGCAGAGGACCTAAAAGGTAACGGTTTTTGCTCGTGCTGTTTTCAGAGCCGGCGTGGGACACAGACCCGGTGACCGCGGGCCTGCCATCCACAAGAACCAGCGCACCCCCAAACGTAAACAGCCCTCCTGACCCAGCAGCCCCAGGTCGCGTGCTGCCAGCAGACGTCCCAAAGGCAGTGTCCCTCCTCTCCCACAGATGACGAAATCGAGGCACCAGAAGTCGAGTGGCTCACCTAGGGGCACCCTGCTTAAAATCCTGCAGCCACGGTGGCAACTCCAGGACCCGAGGACTACCCATCCCCCAAACCCCAGAGGAGCACTGTCCACCTCTACGTCTCTATCTACGTGGGCCTGGGGCACGGTCCTGAGCCCCGCCGCCCTCCTCCTTCCTCCCCTCCAGGAAGGGGCCGGCAGCAAGGCCGGGAAACGTTTCCCAGAGCCGAGTCCTTACACGTGAGCTCTCTGCCCGCCATGACGCGCACACCGGTCCCAAGGGCCAGCACTGTCAGAGGGGGAGTCACAGCCTGGTGTCCTGGGAGGCACCCTTGCTCCAGGTGCACCCGCAGACGTGCCAGAGGGCCCCCTGGCTGGGGGCAGCAGTGCTCCCTGGTGACGCAGCAGGTCCAGAGCCCATCACAAAGCAGCTGCTCGAAGAGGACGCGGCCCCACGGCCGTCAGGGCCGCTTACGGAGGAACTGAAGCGGAGCTGCTGGGAGCCCCTTGTGGAGAGGAGGACGGGAAACCCAGGAGGAGGACGGGAAACCCAGAGCCGCCTAGGGGAGGCAGGGAGGGAGGAAGACCATCTACTGCAGCGGCCCCCGGAGGGGAGGGAGCTGAGGCCCCGGACGGCAGCCCACGTCCACCCCGTGGGCACCGAGGCGGCAGAGGGCACAGAGCAGGGAGCCCCGGCTTGGGAGCAGACCACCTGGGCTGGACCCCCAGCTCTGCCCCGACTTGAACATGACCTTGGCCGTGGCCCTCCACTTCACTGAGCACCTCTGCGGAATGCGGTCGGCAGTAGTGACCTAGAGGGCGGGCGAGGGGTCAGCGTTCTTACTCAGTACTAGTGACCACGCCATCAGAGGTCAGCTCCGCCACAAGGCTCGGTCACAGCACAAACCCTCCTGGAAGGGTGGCACTGCCTCACAGTGCAAAACCCTGCACCCAAACTGGGGCTAATAAGCCCCGTCTTGTAAGATTTTGTGCAGATTAAGTAAGACGGTCCGCAAGTGCCCAGCACACCATAGCATCCTACAAACAGTGGCCACTGTCACGACTATCAATCCCACCTTACATATGGGCAGACTAAGGGGCTGGGAAGTTAAGGAAATAACCTGAGCTGCTCACGGAAGAGCTGAGATTCGGACCTGAATGCGGTTCTGATGCTGACCCAGCGCCCTAGCGAATTCCCCAGCCTCCTAACCGTACATCCCCACCACCATTCAATTCTCTTCATCTTTGCCGCATCGGAGTGAAACAGAATTAATACTGCTATTGAATGCCAATTTTCACGTTTAATTTTATGGCCAAATGTGACAATAATAGTCAAGAGTTGGCACTAAAAAAAGGTGCTGTGATTTTTGAAGAGTCTATAAAAAAAGCGGTGGTTTTTAAAATACCGTATCATATGATTCAGCCTTTGAACAGCTGATAACCTCGCCAGGGAAGTCATAATGATGACATTTAAATACAAATCAAGGAGTCGGATTTAGAAGGACTATCCAGATATAATTAAATTGAACTTCCATTGGGAGATAATTGATAGTTATATGATGGTATTCTAAATTTATGTGGTGCATCCTTCGGGAGTCTATTTGACTATGCAGAACGCCAGCCTATTTCTCTGTTTTATAATGACGTACAATCCAAGTGAAAGGGAAGCGGCCAATCTCCAGAGTCATCCATCCTGAATGAGAAGAACTTTTGGCAGACAAGAAAATGGCATCACTGACAACCTGGATCACACCCAAGAAGATCATTTTCACCTTAAGCCTCATAGATCAGTTATGGTTTTAAAAAAAAAACACCTTCCTTATTATTATTTTTAATCGAAGAGAACCGTATTCTAAAAATCAAAGCACCATCAGGGATCGCAGCAAACACAAGAGTGGCAGCACCCGTGGCCACGGGGGGCCCAGCATGTGCCTCACCACCACCACCTACGTCCGTCCCCACGGCAGCCCCGGCGGGATCACACACACGTGCTGCCCAAGGCCACAGGGAAGGCAAACGGGGCAGAGGACTCTTAACCAGGCCTGGACGGCCCAAAGCCCGCGGCAGGCGAAGACGTGGGTCCGGAGAGGTGTCCCTGCTCCCCGCGCTCCGGGCACACGGAGGGCTGATGCAGCTGAAGGACAGAGCGCCCGGCAGGGCCACTGCAGCTCAGACACGAGCACAGGCCTGGGAGCCAGGGCTCCACCCTCTAGCTGGCACCACGCAGAGGCTGGGATCCACCTGGAGGGGAGAAAGCTGAGGAGATGCCCGCTTCAGACAGATCCCAGCCTCTCTTGATCGCCGAGTCTGCCTCTGAGGCTCCAGCCTGTCTGAGTCTCCAGTTCCTCATCTGTGAGTTGGAGGCTGTCCAGGGCCCACCGACCTCCTGCCTGGGTTTCTGTGAGTTCAGCGAAGGCCAAGGGTGGGGACTGGAGCGGGGACCATGGCCTCTTGCTGCCGAGACAGCTTCTCGGAAGAATGACCACGTGGTGTGATCACGGGCGAGGGACCAGCTGGTTCCGCAGGAGAAGAGGACCAGGGACCCCACGTGACATCCCCCGTCACACTCCCCCATACACGTGCTCCCCCGTCGTCCACACGCGGGGACCCCAGGGCACTGCCCCATCTTACAGACGGGCGAGCTGAGGGCAAACAGTCCTCCTCCCCCACGGACCTGCCCTCCTGGGGCCCCTCGCCTGTCCTCACCGCTTCCTCCAGGCAGCTAACTCCACTCCCCCGCTCCAAGACCCAGCCTCCCTGCGAAGCCTCCCTGCCTCCCATGCTGCCTTTCAGGCCGGCTGGGGCACCCCCGTGTCACTGTGCCCCCATCGTCCCCAGCGTCCTGCCCTCCTCCTCCCCGAGGGCGGCCAGGGCTCTGCCGACCCATCTCCGGGCCAGGGCTGCTTCCGCCACAGCCACATGTGCAGCCTCCGAATCACCCCCGAAACGCCGACACCTCCTGTATAAAACTGATATGAGTTTATTCTGTATTAGAGAAAAAGAAACAAAGCCATGCTTCTAACGTCCAGAGGCGCTGGCTCTGAAGCATCGGGAGTGTCCCCTTCCATCTCAGCCAACGCTTCTGCGGAAGCACAACCCCGTACCTTGCGTTTCTGTACACGAACGATTGTTTGGGGACCCGTTAAGTACCTTTCTCGGCGCAGAAAACAGTGCTTAATTAATAAAATGAGATTTACTCCTAACGTCATTGAGCTGCCAGCTGATGCCCCTGAAACTGCGGGAAGCAGAGTGAGGGCTGGATCCCGGCTTTCCGGGGCCACTTTTCATTGACTTCTCTCTGCTAGGCCTCCTGCGGGGCGGCGGGGGGGGGGGCCCTTGCCATCTAGACAGGGCTGGCCGGCCTGCTGGATCCCTGCCACAGAGTTCGGCAGAGGCAGGGACAGCCGGGGCCTCTGTAGTGCGGTGGAAAGGGGCGGGATGGCAGGCCAGTGGGCAGGGGTTCAAGCGCGACTCTGCTCCTGACGGGACGTGGGATCCTGGGCGGGTCACCTGACTTCAGGGCACCCTCTGGGATGGAGAACTGTGTGGAGGAACGAGCACGGGCTTTTTGCAGCCACACAGACCTGGATTCTAAATCCACGCTTGGTCACCTAGGAGCTTGGTGGCCAGAGGCTGTGCAAAGCAGTCAGGCCACAAGGACAGGGAGCACAGCACAGTTTCTTGTCCTCTGGGGTGTGTGCTGTGACCAGGAAGGTGGGCTGTAAGGTCCCTCTGGCAGCCCAGTTACCTGTGATGATTAAGAACTCACATGGGAACTGGGTATCTGACATGGGGGTTAGTCAGGATTGTGGAGAATTTGGACCACCTGGCATATAATTGGTGATCAAAATTACAGCTATTACTTTGCGGGGGGGAGGTAAAAAAAGTTCTAGAGTGGATTGAGATCAAAACAGGAAAGCATTTACAATGGCGTTTATGAAGTAAAAAACGCCAGGTAGATGCTAGGTACTTTATTTCTTCTTTTCACTATCCTGTAATCACAAAGAATATTACACGAAGGCTAACGTGAAAGCATCTGAGCCTCTCGCTGTGTCCTCAGCCCTGCATCCTCCACAGCTCCCCCCTCTGCTCCCAGAGGCCCCGCATAGGACAGGCTGGCGGGGAGACCCCACCAGCTCCTGCCCGTCTACCCTCATCTCCTGTCTCCCTCTCTTTCCACAGCAGGACTCACAGGTCCCCCAGCACAGGACGAGCTTGGCTGAAGCAGGGCCTTCCCTCCCCGGCGAGCACCAGAAACCGTTCCAACAGTGCCCTGGATTTGCTGGGTCTCTAAGGGGGAGCTTGGGGTTTTCTCCAATGCTCCTCAATGACTACTCTGGGGAAGTCTGTACGAAGATCAAAATAGCTATCAGATGCTCTCCCGGTTTTCTGCTATTCTTTTAGTCTGAAAGACCTGGCTTCTGCCTAGGCCTGCCTCTCATCGGCTGTGTCTTTGGCGAGTTACCCACTGGGAGCCTCCGTCCTGGGCCGGCGCGGGGGCCCTTCCTAGGGAGGGGACACGCAAGTTAACCCAAGTAAGGGTCCGGCCACGGTGCAGCTGGCACCTCATCAGGGTTAGTTCCCGCCTGCTTCCAACCATAGTAGGAAACGAGCTACTTTCCTGTGGTAGGTGGACCCACTCTGCCTGGTATGAGTGAGTGAGTCCCCGCTTCTCCCCGAAGGCCGTGCTCCACTCCGGTGGGCTGGGAAAGCCACCGAGGAGCTCAGATCAGAGCAGCAGCCTCTGCCGGGGCAGGTGGGCCGTGGCCGCCATGCATCCTTCAGTGAAAAGCAGGTGCATTAACACACGCTCGGGCACCTCCGGCTCCTTTGAGTTCTCCCAGAGTAACGTGCTGGCCAGGGAGGGAGATCTAAGGCAGCAGCGTCCCCATCGTGGAGCCTGCTTCACTCCCATCACCCTGCAGAAGACGTGGCTGCATCGTGGGGCGGCCGCTACCTCAGGGTGAGGGCACTAGCCCGGGTCCCGGCTGGCAACCCCATCACCCTGACGAAGTCGGGATCCTGCACAGCAGCTGCAGGTCAGTGACTGCGCCCGAGGGACACGAGCTGATGGGACACTTCACTGTTGTCCCCTAGTCACCTTATTCCACACGTTGGCCAGCCAATGTGCCAGGGTGGGATGTGCTGTGAGCAACATTAGGGTTCAGCGGGGTGCTGGCTGGGCTAGACTGAGGAGGGAACCTGGGACCAGCCACCTGGGACCAGCGCGACGGTACTCAGAGAGCTGTCGGCACGACGCAGGCCCCGCGCTTAGCATTCAGGGACATGGGCGAATCCGAAGCAGGCCCCATCTCCCCGTGGGAGATGGACCTCGGGCAGACGGGCTGTGAGGTTTGTGACGAGCTGTGACAAGTGCTATGCCACAGGGATGCTCGGGTACGACTCAGCGAAGGGGCGACCCGTCCTGTCCACCGTCCCTGAAGCTGCTCGGGCTGGGAGTCAGGGTGAGATGAGGAGGGAACAGCCCAGGTACGGGAACATCACAAGTGGCAGAGCACGATGTGATGGAGCGTGAACGCCGGCTCGGCTCCCTGGACACCAGTCAGACTGCTCTGAGGGGCCTGGGAGGGACGAGGCCAGAGGGGTAAGCAGGGGCAGATCACAGAGGCTCCCATGGCCTCGTCAGGGTGCGTGCACAGCCCCTGCTCGCTATGGCCGAGTAGATGGCCACACCGCCAGGCAGGTGGACCCACGCTGCAAGGAGTGTCAAAGGCTAGTTTTAAGAACAAAGGAAAATTTTTTTAAAAATAGTACAAAGAGGAGAGACTGAAGGAGGCAGAGGAAAAGGCAACTACAGAGGGAGAGAACGATTACTGAGTATTTGCAGTTAGCACACATGCCCTCCTTCAAATGCAAGGTCTTACTGTCTTCACAAAGCAGATGAGGAAACCGAGGCACAGGTGATGGTGTGGTCACCAAGCGTCAGGCCTTCCTGGACACAAACATCCTTCCACAGAGCCCAGGTGGGGATGGCAGCCCGGAGCAGCTTCCTCCCTGTGCCGCACTGGCCCCTGGCAGCCAGAGGCCTCCTGCGCACATAGGAGCATCCACGGGTGAGGCACTGGCTCCTCCCTCCTGTCCAGGTGACACCTAGGAGGGAGGCTGCTGGGAAGGCAAAGCCCAGGGCCTGGGTCCAGGGTTCCAAAATGAGAAGGCAACCTTCCTCGTTGCATCCCCTGGGGTCGCACAAGGGGGGTGGGCAGGGGGCTGCTGCTGTTTGGGGGATGGGGTTCAAACCCACTCCACTCGGCAAACACGGGGCGGAGCCAGGATGCTCACAGGTTCAACCCCAGGCCCGGGGGGATGAAGAGAAAGAGGGAAACAAACTGGAACATCGCTGGCAGATTTTTTCCTGGCAGATGCTGCTAAAGAAAGGACGTGAGAGAAATACGTGGAGGTACTTTTGACATCTGGGTTTAGGACAGACCATGGCCGTTTCCCTCATCAAGCTAATGAGAAGCAGAAGAACCCACAGAGCTCAGTGACCCCAAAACAGCTCTGGTAGAGCAGCTACAGACGGATCAGACAGTTCAAACGCTCGGAATGGAGCGCAAGGATCCTGGTGCATTGCCAGTGGCAAAGGTAAGTGAAAATATCCCGCATTTGCGGAAGGACAATAACACTTCAATTATGCTCCGCAGAAATTAAAGTTCCCTTGTATAAAAATGCCCCTGTTAAGTGGAGCTGAACCTACAAAACATTACCGTGTTGTATCAGTCTTTCTGGACAGAAATATTTCTACGTTGGGATGCAGATTTCCCACCTTCCACAGGACGCGTACCTGCTTCTACCTAACTAGGAGATCGAGGAAGGGAGGGTCTCAGGTAGGGGACGGGGCATCTGGCACTGAATCTGCATCTGGTGGAGGGTGGTCCCCTCGCCGAGACCTTGCTCACAGCCAGGTTCCTTGCTGGGTTCTCTATAATCACGTCTCTTAATTCTCACAACCACCCCGGCGATAAATGTTATCAAGATCAGTGTCCGAATCCTCTAGAAGAGGAAACCTCAGAGCCCTGTGTGGCCCTGGGGGGCAGAGGAGCAGGGCGCTCTGGAAGGCGGACGTGGCCCTGTGTCCTTGGAGCAAAGCCTCCTCCCATCACAGCGTGTCCAGAAAGGGTCAGAGGCGCCCTGCAGACGCCAACCAGTCTCCAGGGTGGAGTCCAAAGGCAGGTGAGTCACCTCTGCTGGACTCTGTTCTCTCACCAGCAGACAGGGTAACCCCCGGAGAGCGTCCTGAACACTGTGACCTCAGTTTGTCATCTGTAAAATGAGCACATGATCTAGCTAAAAAAAGGTGATCTGTGGATTGATTTGGACAGTGTATTCTTAATAAGAAAGCCTTTTAGAAATCCTAGTTCTTTCATTGCCATTGTTATTACACAATACCTTCCCACCAGCACCTAGCACTCCATACATCCAAAACCAGAAGCATGCCACCTCCCAACTGCTCCCCTCCAGGCCCATCTCACTCCTGCATCACCCCACACACCAGGCCTGCGATCCCCCTTCCCTTTGCCCTCCAGGCCTGGGCAGCAGGCTGTGTGGACTGACCCCGCCCCGTCCCCACGCCCTAGTTCAGGCCTCCTGCCCCCTTCTGCGGCGGCCACCTGACGGCAACGTCACTCTAACTCCCAGCCTCTCCCCTCTCTGCCCTCTGCACCCTGTGTGCAGAACTCGATCACAGTGTATATAAACTGCCCTGGTTCTAAAGGGCTCCTGCCACCCAGAGAACAGAACTGGGGATGAGGGTGATGATGCCTAAGAAAAGTGTGGATGCAAAATCCAAGGGACCTCCCTGTCCTGCTAAGTGGTTTCCTAGAGCTTCTAGAGCTTTCTTTAGACAAAGGGGCGAAGGAGGTTTAGCAGAAGGAAGGCAGCAGCCGGGGGGGAAGGCTGGAGGGGGGAAGAGACCGATGACGAGCCCGTGTGAAGGCTAGTGCAGTGGCCCAAATCCAAACCAAAACCACCATCAGAAGAAGAAAATTTCTAAGGTATGGAATTCTCAAAGGGATTTACAAATTGGAAATTGCCCAGTTACTATCTGTGTGCAAATAACATTAGTGTAACCATCAACAAATAGTGTACATACGGATATACTTATAAACACAGAAATAGAATTAAGGGAGATTCCCTTGGAAAATAAAAATTAGAATACATTTCCAGAAGGTCAAAATTCTTTCCAAGAGGCCTAAGTGCCAGGGAGGAATTCAGTTTTTACAGTGAGAATCCCTACCACGTACGAGGCCTTTCCCTGCACCAGGTGCTGTGCTCGAGCCTTTCCGTCCCATCATCGCTCAGGGCTCACCGCAGACGCGGCCGCCTGCTGTGCTGAGACCCAGCTCTCATCTACCCCCCATGAAGCCCCGAGTGTAGCACTGTCATTCCCGTCTGTACTGATGGGGAAACTGAGGCTCCTAAGCCACCCCCAGGCTCCAGAGGGACACGGTCAGGGAGCAAAGGTGGAGGCCCGTGAGCCACGGTCCCCGAGTGCGAGGAAGTCGGCGGGATGCTGGGGGCGGGAGGAAGTGGGGGCCTTGGCCTTCATTCCAGAGGTACCTACACGGGTCCTCACGTCAACAACCGGCTCTTCTGATAAACCTCTTCACATGACCGCCCCAGAGCCGTTCACCAAGACGGCAGTCTCCACGTGCCGCCCGACACCAGCGAAGGGAGTCCGCGTGGATGGGGCCGCACCAGCCTCCGTGACCTGCCCCGCCAGTCTCCAGCCCCGTCCTGCCGCCGGCACCACGAAGCCCTTACTGTCCCCACGCCGCGTCCACGCTGCACTCAGCACTTGCACCTCTGGCCTCTCACCCGGCTAGGCTCACCCTCGACCCACCTCCCCTCAGCTCCCTGTGCTTCCAGCAGCCACCCTGGTAAAGCACACCCTGGAGACCTCCTGCCCCACCTGACAGTGCTCGGAGGACAGAGACGCGGCCTGCCTGTCCTCGCCGTCCTGGCGCCTGGCACAAGGTCTGGAACGCAGTCAGGGCTGAAGAAAGTGGACGCTGAACTGAGAGTCACCCCACAAGCCCTTCGTGCGACTGCAGCGTCACCCGCCCGGAAGGAACCACGCGCTGACGGATTTTAAGGCAGCTAAATGCCTCCATTTTATTAACAAAATGCTTCAATCATACCAAGTCAGCTGCCGTTAGGAAAAAGGTGCTTTTACATCTAATTGCACATTTCATCAACGCTAAGTTAAATGTCCTACTTCCTAACGTCAATGAGGAAAGCAAACAGGGACAGGAAGGGGTCAGATGTCCCGAGCGTGCCCAGCTTGGGAGAGGCGGCACAGGGGTGCGCGGCCCAGCCTCTCACCCCCCGGAGTCAGGGCAGGGGACGGATGGGGCCAGGGCAGCGGAGACGCAGAGACCTGGGCTTGCATCCTTGCTCTGCCCCAAGTCTGGGCCATCTCAGGAAGTCATTTGGCTTTCTGAAGCATTTTCTGGCTGTAAAAATAAGGATACGGAGGCTAACCTCAGAGTACAGTCGTGAGGTTTAAAAGGCCTCGCGCCCCGTGCTGAGCACTGGGGATGCACTCCAAGGGCGGGGCTACCTGGAATCACATCCCACCATGGACACCACCCACCCTGGCACTGATCCGGCCAAGGGAGCAGAAGGGAACCGGGAGGGCACGGAGCACGCAGACTCCTTAGGAGGCATGCGAACCCCCGAGGCCTGGGCCCGCGCACCTCCGGGCCTCAGCTGTCCCGACTCACCTGCGTGCCTCCTGCCCCGGGGCCTGCAGCGCTCGGGCTGCTGGGCCTTGACTCCGCCTCGGGGATCAACCCTGTGAAGGCTACTCTGGCCTGTTCCCGCCTCCGCCCCACGGGAAGTGCAGGCTCCCTGCCCTGAACACTGTGCCCACTATTTAACGGTTGGTTAACCACACTCATGACCGTGGTTGCTTCACACCCACACACACACACCCACACACACACGACTATGAATTCAGAGTGAATTCACTATGGATTCTTATCCATCTTTCATAGACCTACAACTTAGGTGTTCAACAAGACTGCTGAATGAATTACTGAAAACTGCCTTTGATAACCTGAACGATGCGATGAGAATGAGGGGCCAGCTTTGTTCTGTGTGGCCCCAGGGGGTAGGACAGAGGGGCTAAAGTCACGCAGAGCCCTCTGTACCCCTGTGTGACAGCCCACCCCTCCCACTGACCGTGAGGAAAAGTCTGGACCCGCACAAAGGCAGGCCCCTGAGCTCTCTGGGAGGAGAGCACAGCGGGAGGTGGGACGGGAGTAACTCAGACTAGCGCCCCCCCCCCCCCCCCCCCCCCCGCCGCGGGCTGGGCCTCCACATCCCGTCTCACTTCTCCATGGAGTGGCCTGGGGCGCCCCCAGTAGACAGCATCAGGCAGCAGCCCCAGTGGATGCAACTCGGATAGAAACGCCACCTTTCTGGCCAGGAAAGGGGGTCCCTGGAGGTGGCAGAGCGTGTGTGTGTGTGTGTGTGTGTGTGTGAATCTCAGGGCACGGGCCCTAAGAACAGACCTGGAATTTGACCCTCCGCACCTGCACGCCCGCCTCAGATTCTGTTCGCCCCTGAGCTGTGGGCGCACAGGACAGGCACCAGCTCGCAGGGCTGCCTGGCTGGGATCCCGAGCAGACACAGGCACCTCAGCCTGACCCCGAGCGGCCCAGGGCGCCACCGCCGGCCTCTCTTCTCAACCCCACATCCAGTGAGGTCACGTCGGGAGCTGGAATCTGGCCGCAGGGGAAGTATTTGCACCACAGAATTTGGCAAACGCTACAATCCAGGGTGAGTTGTTAACAACCTAGCAGGTCACGCTGGACAGACCCAAACCAGTGAAGCAGAGGCTTGGGGAACTGAGCTGAAGGACGAGAGATCTCGACTTCCAGCCCAGGAAGGCGAGGCAGGATTTACGACTGGAACCTCACTGGACAGGCTGCCTGCCAAAACAAAACCATCAGTGCTCTCCAGAGGCTCATAAAAGATAACCCTCAGAGTCTACAAGAAATAATGCTCGCAGTGTCCAAGAACAATGTAAAATACCTGCCATGCAAGAAAACAGGGAAGTGTGACCAATCCTCAAGAACCAGTGATGCCAAGCCCAAGACAATCCACACGCCAGAGCCACCTGCCAATAAGCCAACAGGCTTAAAACGTAGAGTCACCGTAACACAGCACGACATCTGAGAGACACGAGCTGAGCTAAGGGGCCTTTAAATAACTCCATGACACAGCCAGTCTCAAACACGGTGCTGGTCTCACATTTGAGGGAAAAGACAAACAATCAAAACCTGCTCAGCCCCTCCACACCTCGGGCAGCCACTGGACCTCGCTCTGCTTTCCTCCTCCTAAAGCCTCAGCCCGCCTGCTTCTCTTTCCAGATTTGCAGGTTTCCGCAGCCCTGCATAATTCTGCTGATCTTCTCAAACCGTGCTTCTGCACGTGGCCTGCAGCTTCGGGAACACAAAGCCACGGCCTGACACGTGGGGAGCAGGAGGCAGGGGTCGGAGGTGCCCCTCCCTGTAACCACGGCCCCAGCAAGGCTGCGGGGGTCAGCAGAGGGGTTTAAGAGCGCACCGAGCCAAGCAGGGGGCTCCAGGACCCTCTCGCCGCCTTTCCAGCCTCATTTCCAGCCTAGCGCTCTCTGCTTCACCCACTCCAACCTCCTCGAGGGTCCAAACCATGGCACACTCACTTGTAAAATGGGGTAATAACCGCCTCCTCACGGGGGAGGGTTTCCCCAGCCCTGGGAGCAGAACTCGACTCCGACGGCCCCAGAAGTAAACGATGCCGCGAGTGGTCCCCTGTGTCTCTACACCTCTCCAGTACGCACAGGTGACGTGAACAAACACTTAGCATGGTGGGTGGCACGTAACAGGTGCTGGACAAGCACAACTTCACTTCCCTTATATTCTGGGATCACCTGAACGTCACAGACGTGGTAGGGGAAGGGACGGTACTCACGGAGGGCGGGCCCCACAGAGCCTGCTGCCCTAACACGCATTCGCCCTCCGCTCCGACTCCTGGGATGGGCCAGGCATGAGGGGTGGGGGCAGGAGCCACAGCCCACCCGGAGCTGACATTACCAGGAGCAGGACGGAGCTAAGGTGAGTAGTGGCGAGAACAGCTAAGAGCTCCCCCAAAGCTCTCTCCAGCAACCGGTGGGTTGGGTGGATGCGGGCTGGAATCAGACTGGAAAACAGGCAGCTAATGACTAGATCGAAGCTTTGGAAAGAGCTCCTGCTTTGCATTCAAGTAGCAAACACAGTGCAGGCCTTTAAGGGAACAGACTAGAGCTATTTATACCCTCCTTTCTCCAGCCAAGACATTAAAAGGACAAAAAGGTAAGACTAGAGCTATTTATACCCTCCTTTTTCCAGCCAAGACATTAAAAGGACAAAAAGGTAACAGTGACAAGATTAACATTCAAAGACAATTTCAACTCTTCTAGACCCGTCAAATCCAGTAAGAGGCATTTTCACCTTTGGCCCCATGGAGGAGGGAACTTAGATTTCATTTTCAGTCAGCCATGGTGAGTGGCGGCCCCTGAGAGACCCTGACATCCCTGGGAGAGGCTCAGAGAGGAAGCAGGAGCGAAGGAGGCCACACGGGGTTACGCTGAGATGAAACCACTGCGGAGACAGCAGCAGTGCTCACCGGACGACAGGCACATGCCCCCCTTGCACAGATGCAGAGACTGAGGCGCAGGCAGGATAAAGCCCTGCTGGAATCGGCCCTGGGGCGCCGAGCCTGCTCCCTCCACGGCTCCGCTGTCCTGCACAGGAAGCAAGCCCGAGGCCCCGACCCTCACCGTCCCACCTCCCGGGCCGCGCCACCGGGGTGAGGGCGAGAGTTGGAACCCCACGTCTACAACTACAAGCATGAGACAACTGGAAGCCACCTCGACCTCGTGGGCTCAGCCTTCTGACCTGACGGTGAGGGTTTCGGTCACAGGCTAACTGCCATGTACCGGACGCCGGCTGTACTAGGTCAGCTTTGCCCCCAAACCTCACAGCCCCAGGCAGCCACGCCCCCCATTCCACAGAGGATGACGCCCAGGACCTCGGGGGTTACCGGCAGGGCAAACGCACACAACGGCAGTTTCCAAACACGAGGCTTCACCAGTGGATCCACATGTGGCTTGAACCCCAGGAAGAAGAATGGACGCTCCTCTGCGGGTCTGGCTCGCCCCTCGAACACACAGCTAACAGCTGCCCCCAGAACCCCGTCTTCAGTGTGTGGAATTTTACATCTGAAAGGGGACAAGCACATCCCTCTCTCTGCACAGATTAAATGAACCCAAGCCCCAGCTTCCACAAGGCTGCACGCAGCCCCAGGCCTGAGCCCTGGGCCCCGGGGTCCGGGTGGTGCCCTCGCCCCGAGTCTGCTCGTCTGGATGGGGCTGTGGGCTCAGCACAGGCCGCCAACGCAAGGAGCTCAGATCGCTATCGCTCATCTACCCTCCGTGGTAAGACTGAGGCTCTGACCATCCTGTCTCATCACAGAGTTGCTAAGGATTACACGTCCCAAGAAGCAGAGGAGGAAGGGAAACGTGAACGCAACGATGAGAACGGAAACCTGCTTCACCCGGAAAATATGACCGCGATTTATCGCTCCACAGCAGATGACGAAGGCCCATCAGAGAAACTCTGCTGAAAATAAAGAAAAAAAAAAAATCACCCGGAGTTGTTTTGCCACAAATTAGAAAATGCTACTCTCCGGATGATTTCTGCTTCAATTTTTTCCTTTATTCACAGAGAATTTGTCAAGCGTTACAGGAGCACCTAAGAGCAGCGATGTGATTCAAAATGAAAGAAAAGGCTGAAGAAGGTTGGATGCACAGCTTGTGTCTGGGGCAACCCCAGAGTCAGTGGCCTGGAGCTTGGAAGCACTGCCTGGACACGCAAGAGGCACGGAAGCCAGATGCGCAGCTCCAAGGGCGGCGGCCCCGGGCCTTCGTAGGGGGCCTTGCACACCACCAGGCCTGGCTACTGGCCCCGTGCACGGTGACACATCCATGCTGGGTCAGGGGCTTCGAGGACCACGGTGTGGCCGGCCAGTCCTCTTTCCCAGACACGAGCACAGGGGAGGCTGGGCGTTCTGATTCCTGCAGTGGGAAAGGCGTGGGAGGCAGCATCCCCGAGCCTCGGCCTACCTCTCCTCCACGTGTGATGTGAGCACGATGGCAAGCCTGACTGATTCAGTGATGCTTCGGGGTAGTTTGTTACCACAGCACAATCCCCTGAATGCTGCCCAGCCCTTCTCCCCGGAACGCCTGTGCACTCTGCCACCGCAGATGAACGCCGAGCTTCAGGGTGCGGTGCGAAGGCCACCACTTCCGGAACGCTTTCCTGATTCCCCAGCCAGGAGCCATCTTTCTCCTCTCAAGACCCCCAGCCCCTTGTCTGTCCCCCTGCGAACTTTATCACTTTTTTCCCCTGCATTACGGTTCTCATGACCCAGGTTTCCTTCTCCCGCTGTAGGAGAATTTCCCTGAGGACATGCCCCAGCTAAGACTGCTCTGACTCTCACATCTTCTGTCTGAAACAGGGACTCCACAACCATCACCGCAGACACTCACCGCACGCTGCTGGCTTGTCAAGACGCTCAGGTCCCTCACATGTAAGACTCAGGAATCCCCAGATGCTGCCCTGCTGAGACTGGACCCGGCAGAAGCCAGGAGAGCCACAGGCTAACACACCACCTGGCACCTGGCACCAGGCCTCGCCAGTCCTGCTAGAGGAAGATTCAGAGATGGGCAATCCAAAGCGCTTCCTAGGTCACTGTTGAGGATGCAGTATACTTACTCATTGGTAAAGTGTACCCTAAGGTCCAGCCCTGTAAACAGCACTGGACCACACAGCAGAGACACGAAGACAGATGAAACGCAGCCACACACGCGGGAGCGAATGGTTAGTGGGGAGGCAGACAGGTACTTGCAGACGCGCGACAGATGTGGTAACAGAGCTGAGCGCCAGACCCCACCTCCCAGAGGTGGAGGGGAGCCCCCTGGCCGGCAGGAAGAGCAGGGCACCCCCAGGACGAGCTCGGGGAGGCGAGCCTGTGGCAACTACGGGACTCACGGCACTTCGGCAAGTGACAGTGTGAGCGCAGAGCGGCAGGCGCCAGCTCAGGTGGGAAGGTGGGAGAGGCTCAGAAGACACCATGCTGTGTGCCCAGAAGGGAGCTGCTTTAATACACTGGGCGTATGGGTATTGTGAGACCATGAAAACGTGTGCTCCTGAAGGGTAACAAAACAAGCCCCTGTGATGCTGTGGCGGAAGGGGAGGCTACAAGAGAGCGGCCACAACACAGTCCTGGTTTTGCGTCAGTAAACTAGACACAGCCCCATCACTGTGGACGAGGATGCGGGTGGTGAGGGTGTCATCTCTGGGAGGCGGGATGAGTGCAATTCAAAAATCATCTTCTTGAGACTTTTCTAAACTGAACATGTGTTCGTTTTGCAGGGGGTAAGGGTAAGGGATGCTATCTCAAAGAGCAAAAGAAAACCCTGTTCCCGGGAAGCTGGACAGCAGGGTGAGAGCAGCAGCGGGTGGGATGACAGCACAGGGGACGAGCCCCCAAGCGCGGTGACGGGGTGATGGCGACGGTGCAGGCCAGGGGCTGGCATGAGGGCCACGGTCGAAGCAAACAGGACCCCTGTGTGCAAACGAGCGGGGACAAGCATCGTCCACGTGGGAAACTGCACACGGTCGGGTTGGAAGAGGAGAAAAAGGAGGCAGATCCGGGCAGACGGGAAGGGCTGTGGACGAAAACACTCGGAAGGCAGAGTGTGAGGTGGAAACGTTAACATAAATGTCACATTTTATTCCCACTGCCGCTACACTTTCTAAGTGACCGCGGCGTTGGGCGATGGAGCCTCTGACCACAGGGGACAGAGCCAGCGCTGCAGTCAGCACTGCGGCCCGGCATCTGACTCAGTGCCCGTGCGGATCAGAAAGCAGACAAGGCGAAGATACGTTCGGAAGATGCATGAAGAAAGGTAGGCTTCCTGTGCCTTTGTGCATCTTTGGGGATTTGAAAACAGAAATCAACCTTGCGGAAGATCGATTCAGCCAGAAATACCTTTCAGCAGTCTGGCCGCAGGTTGAAAATGCCACAGCCATTTAAAAAACAAAAAGGAGAAAGTCCTCCACAACGTGGAATTGGCAATTAAGGCAACAAAGGAATTCCTGAATGAAAACAGTAAAGCGGGAGCCCTTCCCCCACCTCATGCGCCTGCAAGTCTTTCTCTGGGGAGCTGAGCAAAGCTGCCCCCCAAGCCTCGATCCAGTGGTCCCTCCACGGAAATCCTAGGAGAACGCCAAAGAGGGGCTGGTCATTTGAAACAGTCTGTTTTAATGGGAGAGCTCTTAAATATGCAACCCCTTGAGACATGTAGTGTTGTCCCGCCTTACTTTTTGGAGGCCAAAGGAGAAATACTACAGTTGAGTGAGGTATCCTGTCTCCCAGACCTCCCTCCCTCCCCCCACAGCCTCTTTTTTCTTTTTAATTTTTTTTTTTTTTTTTTTTTGCGATACGCGGGCCTCTCACTGTTGTGGCCTCTCCCGCTGCGGAGCACAGGCTCCGGACGCGCAGGCTCAGCGGCCATGGCATGGCTCACGGGCCCAGCCGCTCCGCGGCACGTGGGATCTTCCCGTACCGCGGCACGAACCCGTGTCCCCTGCATCGGCAGGCGGACCCCCAACCACTGCGCCACCAGGGAAGCCCCTTTTCTTTTTAATTTTCTTGAAGTGTAGTTGATTTACAGTGTTGTGTTAATGTCTGCTGTACAGCAAAGTGACTCAGTTATACACGTATATGTATTCTTTCTTTATATTCTTTTCCACGATGGTTTATCATAGGATACTCACTACAGCTCCCTGTGCCCCACCCACAGTAGGACCCTGTTGTCCATCCTACAGATAACAGTTTGCGTCTGCTCACCCCAAACTCCCACTGCATCCTCCCCACCCCTTGGCAACCTCCAGCCTCTAGGTACAGGTAAGGAGCATCCCCCATCCTCTGGGCCCTGGGACAAGAGAGGCCAATCAAACGTGGTCTCTATGCTCAAAGGACTGGGGAGAGAGACGGAGGGACAGGCGGGCAGTTGATGACGCCACACTGTGGAGGGGACGAGTCCTAGGAGCCGGAGAATGAGCAAAGCCCAGATGAAGGCCTGGAAGAGGTCACGCCCGGGCTGGGCACCGCGGATGGACAGTGCACACAGCTGAGTGAGTGCAACCCAGGGGGAAGTGGGGAGGGATGTGCTAGGACAGCCAGGGGGGCAGGCGGGAGCGGCCACAGGAGCAGGGGGCTGAACAGGAGGCCAGATGGGGCTGCCAGGAAGTGTGTGCCAGCCAAGACCCTCACCCAGCTTCCCAGGCCCCTTCCTAGGGTGGGTCTCCCTTGACCACCCCCGGAGGCTTCTCCTCAGGCTCGGGGTCTGCAGGGGTAGGGAGGACAGAGGCCCACTAACTCGGGCTGGCGTGGGAGCCCCCAGCCGTCTGTCCCACGTCACCCCAACCTTACGGGGCCACTGTCCCCACAGTGGCCGCTAACGGGCCAGTGCTCACACACTCTGATTCCAGACCAGTCTGATCACATCTAGTAACTGTTCAATCAGCACTGCCAACATATTTTCAAGTCCTAAATCCTGGAACTGGAAAGAAACCTCTAAGTTCAGTGCGGCAACGACGATGCCCCAGGGCCCAGGAGGCAGGGTCACAGCAAGGGGCGGACTGAGGGTGGTGACCCCCTCCCCTGCGAGGAGCTGGCAGGAAACTCGTCACAGGAGCGGGGCAGCGGCCGACAGGTGGCCTTCAAGACGTGGCTCCCGCCGTGCTGCCTGATCTCCCGACTTGTCAGGAGAATCAGAAACTAGACCGAATCTAAAATGTCCATATTTTTTAAACGGTGGCTCGGGATTTTTTAACACGAGGCAGGCCAAATGGATCTGTGAGCTGGACTGGGCCTGCTGGTCCCCACCTCGGACTCTCTGACGGGGTGCTTGGTGGGCAGGTGACCCCCTTTGAGGATCCACCGCAGGCTCCACCAAAGCACGGGGAGCCCGGTTACTGACCGGAGGTCTCTCATTTCTGAACAGCTCTGTCAGTCATGTTTTTCTTAATACGTCTCCTCTGCCACCTCTCTGTATGTCGACATAAACCACTGGGCAGAGAAACGGGGAAGAAACCAAAGCTGAAGTTTAACTGGGGAGCTTTCTGCCATTTTCTACTCCAACCAATATTACCATCCTCATCACCTTCATCTTACATTTCATACTGTGAAAGTCTCATAGCGCCAGATGGAAGGACAGGAAACACTGTAATGAAATGGGGGGAAAATAAAAAAATAAAAACGTGAATGAATCCGACGATGCAGAAGGAGAGCCCAGACTCAGAGGAACTGCGGGCCCGCGTTCCGATGAGCTAAGGGGGCTGTGCTCTGCCCTGCTGCGTCAGGGCGCATGGCTGGAGGAGACGCAGCGGGACCACACTCCATCCAGGCCTCCACACCAAGGGCAGGAGAGGCAGCTCCGCTGTCACCCAAGGAGCCAGGACCACACCAGCCCAGGGGCGTGGCGAGCACCTCGACAAGGCCCCCTCCCCTCCTCAGCCTCACAGCTCTAGAGAGCCTCTTGCCTCTAGGCTGCATGGTGCTCAGAGGCACTTGCTCCGTGCTACGTCCACGGAGGCTGCGTCCCAGCTGAGCAGCCAGAGGAACCACGGAGGGGCCAAGGCTGTGGCTGCCCCCAAGCACCCACAAAAGGAAAGTGTGCAGGCAGGGTGTTCACGGCAGCAAGTGAAGGGGCCCTGGGGTGGCACTTCTCAGCCCTGTCCTCACCAAGAGATGACAGAGGTGGCACTCACATCACTGGTTTTCTGGCAGGCCCAGCCTACTTGGCAGGGGAGCAGCGAATGGGAACATCTGTCTGGGCCTCAGCCCCAGAGGGCACTGCAACAGGTTGCGGAGGCCAGCACAGTGCCCGGGGGCAGCGGGGGGTGCTATCAGTTTGTCCCCAGGGGGTGGAAAGGGGCATCCCCCCTGTCCCTCAGCCCTGCTCAGGGGGCTGCCAGCTGAGACAGGACATGCATTGGGGTCCCAGGGATAGAGACCCTATCTCTGGCAGGGTGAAGATGGAGGCGTCAGAGCAGGGGTAGATCATCAGGCTGGTGGTCCCTCATGTGACCAACTGTGACCACTTCCGTGAATGTCACAGGGCAGACTGGCCGAGCGGAAGGCAGATGGTGGCAGAACGCGGCTCTGCAGCACCAGGCCGGACTGTGCCCACCTGGGCTCAGGGCGTGGGTCTGCCAGACGCTTAGCAAACCTCTTCCCAAAGCAAAGCGGAGAAAATGCCAGAGCAGACCTGAAGGCGCATTTCCTTGGCTTCAAGGAAGCACTCTGAAGACCCGCGTGCAGGAAGCACAGGGGCAGGTGGGAGGCACCAAGAGCAGGGGCTTCAGAAGCAGACACACCCGGGTTTGAGCCCAACTCCCCACCACGGCACTTAAACACTGTGCCTCGGGTCCCTCGTCTGTTACTAATTAAAGACCAGCCTCCCTGATGTGTAAACAGTAAAGAGGGCTGAGGACACTGCATGGTGGCAGCAGTGCTGGCCACCCCTCCTCCAGTCCTTAGAGGGTGGTCCTATCTGTTTACCCAACTCTGGGGCTTTCCCCCACTATGCCATCCTATCTTCCTGGGGTCAATTAAGGGATGAACAAACAATAGTTACCATTTATTGATTGCTTAGAAAGTGACCAAAAAGGACCCTCTTTGGATCACTGTATTTGGGTAACTAATTGCTCATTGGGAAACACGAAATTTTAAAGAAGAGAAAAGTTCTAGCATGTCTCAGTAAGCCCCAACTGCTCCTATAGATAACAACTATAAATTTCGGACAAAATATTTTTAAAGACAACAATCTGAAACCACTGGAAGGTGAAGGAAAACAGGCAAACACTGAGAAGAATAGCCACCTGGAAGAAGGAAAAAACATGGATTTTACCCTTTCTTTATGGCTTTTGGCCTGAGGATGAGCTCAGGTCAGCACCACACAGAAGCTAAAGCTCTGGTAGAGAACCTACATCTTTCTTGGCCAACGAATCCGAAGACAGAGTACAGGGAAACCACAGCAACTGGAAAGTGAAGCAGGGGATGCAGGAAAGGACAAAGCCAAAGAGTAGGAGCCCAGAATGTTGTGTATGGACTCTGCCCAAATCTTTGGCTGACTCCTGAAACAGATGTGCATGGAGCAGACTCAATGCAGTCCAGCCAGCTATAAAAGAAAATGCTAAGATTTGAGATGACCAGAAGATGGAGTTTTCAATTTGAGGCCAACAAAGATAAACACTTGCTATAAAATAAAAACAACAGATTCTCTTCAGAGACTATAACAGAATCGAGAGACTCCAAAACATAACATTACAATGTCCAGAATACAATCTAAAATTAGTTGGCTTTTGATGAACCAAAAAAGTGTGACACATTCTCAAGAGAAAACACAATCAATAAACTGATATCCATCTTGAGATGCAAATACTGCAATCAACAGACAAGGATTTTTAGAAGTTTTAAAAATTATACTTGAGAATATTAAGGAAAATACCATGGCAATAAATGCACAGATAGGAAAACTCAGCAAAGAAACAAAAATTTCAAAAAAGAACCAAGTAGAAAAGCTGAAACTGAAAAGTATCTTTAATAAAAAGAAGCAATCCAATCTTAAGAAGAAAAATAAAGAATGAAAAAAAAAAAAAAGACTAGAGCTTCAGGGACCTTGAAACAGTATCAAAAATTCTAACATACTTGTTCTTAGAGCCCCAAAGGGAGAAGAAAGAGAGAATAAGGTATGAAAGGGGGGGGGAGGGAGGGAGGGAGGGAGAGAGAGAGAGAGAGAGAAAGAGAAAGAGAAATAATGATCAAAAAATTTCCTAATTTGGTAAAATACATAAATCTACAGATTCAAGAATCTCAGTGAAGCCCAAGCAGGACAAATGCAAAGAAACCCACATCTAAGCGTGTCGTAACCAAACAGCTAAAGAGCAAGGATAAAGAGAATCTTGGAATCAGCCAGAGAAAAACAACACAAAAACATACAGAGAAACACCAATTTAAACCACTACTGGTTTCTCCTCATAAATTATGGAAGCCAGAACACAGTGCTGAACAATACTTTAAAGCACAGAAAGAAAAGAGCTGTCAGCCATAGTTCTATACCCAGTGGAAATATCCTTCAGGAATGAAACAAAAACATTTTAGATGAAGGAAAACTAAGAAACTGTCACCTCTTCTGCAAGAAATGCTAAAGCAAGGGCTTCCCTGGTGGCACAGTGGTTGGGAGTCCGCCTGCCGATGCAGGGGACGCGGGTTCGTGCCCCGGTCCGGGAAGATCCCACATGCCGCGGAGTGGCTGGGCCCATGAGCCACGGCCGCTGAGCCCGCGCATCCAGAGCCTGTGCTCCGCGACGGGAGAGGCCACAACAGTGAGAGGCCCGCGTAACACAAAAAAGAAAAGAAAAGAAAAGAAAAAAAACGAAATGCTAAAGCAAGTTCTTGAGGTTAAAGGGAGACAGTACCAGATGGAACTGGTTATTCTGGGAAAAGTGAGCATCATCAGAAATACTAAATGCTCGGGCAACTATTAAATACTTTTTCCTCTTATTTCTTCTAAATACATAGGACTTCTTAAAGTTAAAAAAATGTTAACAATGTCATGTGGTTAACAGTGTATATAAATCTAATATCAATGACAAGGATAGCATAAAGGACAGAGGTGGGGCAAATGAACCCATATGGATTCACTTTATATGAAATGATACAATCTTAACTTTAAGTAGATCATGAAAAATTAAGATTCTATATTTTTTTTTTTTTTTTTTTTTTTTTTTTTGCGATATGCGGGCCTCTCACCGTTGTGGCCTCTCCCCTTGCGGAGCGCAGGCTCAGCGGCCATGGCTCACGGGCCCAGCCGCTCCGCGGCATGTGGGATCTTCCCAGACTGGGGCACGAACCCGTATCCCCTGCATCGGCAGGCAGAAGATTCTATATTTTAATCCCTAGATTACACTAAAAAATATAAAGAGGTATAGGTAAAATGTCAACAGATCCATTTAATTTATATGTGTGTGTGCATAGAGAGAGAGAGATAAAAATCAGAGATTGTTATAAGAGACAAAAACGCAAAATTCAACTGTATGTTGTCTAGAAAGGATGCAATTTAAATACAAATACATAGTAGGTTCAAGTAAATGGACTGAAAAACCTCCCCATGCAAACAGTGTGGTTATATTACCATACCGGAGTGGTTATATTACTATCACATAAAATACACTTCAAGACAAAGAGTATTACCAGAGATAAAGAGGAAAGTCCATAATGGTATGAAGTGAGTCCATGAGCAGTGCGTCATCACCGTAAGTGTGCATAACAACAGAGCCTCCAAATACACGAAACAAAAACTGTCCACGATGAAAAGGGGTCACAGACAATTCCACGGTCATAACTGGACATTTTAAGATCTCTCAGAACTGATCAAACAATTAGACAAAAAAAAAAAAGAAAAAAAGAAGTGAAGAAATAAGTGAGTTGGACAGTACTATCAACCACTTAACTGGTGTTTAGAGAACACTACAGCAAACAACTTCAAGCGCTCAGCTACATCCACCAAGGTGAACCGTATGTCGAGCCATAAAACAAGTCTCAATATATTTTAAAGGACTGGAATCGCACAGAGTATATACTAAACCCTAGCTAATGACATATGCGCCAAGGATTTTAGGGGAAAATGTACTAATGTGTGCATGAACAAAGTATGAATTAACAGACGTGTAAGAAGGCACAAATGTAAACATATATGCAATAAAGGACAGCAGAATATTAATGCCAGAATCTAGGTGGTGGGTATACCAGTACTCACTGTGAGATTCTTTTAACTTTTCTATATATTTGAAATTTTTCATAATAAAAATTGAAAAAATTCAATTATTCTTCAAATGGGAGTCTCAGAATACTTAAGGCACTACTGTACATTGTAACTCACTAAGAGGGGGAAATGGCTATGTAGTATTTCCCCAACTTATCCATCTCAAGAACCACCCCCACCCCATACCCTTTTTTTTTTTTTGCGGTACGCAGGCCTCTCACTGTCGTGGCCTCTCCTGCTGCGGAGCACAGGCTCCGGACACGCAGGCTCAGCGGCCGTGGCTCACGGGCCCAGCCGCTCCGCGGCACGTGGGATCTTCCCGGACCGGGGCACGAACCCGCGTCCCCTGCATCGGCAGGCAGACTCCCAACCACTGCGCCACCAGGGAAGCCCCCCATACCCTTTTAAGGATGATCTCAAGGGAACAGGAGGCCAAAGATTCTCCTGGTATAGCAGAATAGGCCCAACCAAAATTTGTGTCAGGTAGACCTGATCTTTATTCCAATTCCGCTGAATCCTCACTGTGGAATTACTTCATCGTTCTGAGCCTCAGTTTCATCATCTGTAAAATGGGGCCAATACTTGCATCGACTTGAGGGATTATTTGGGGGCTAAACGGGACCAGGGATGTGAAAAGCCTACCTCAATGTCCAGCATTTAGTAGGCAGCTGATAGTTATTACTGACCATCTCCCTCCCCTTCCTGAGCCAGGAGCGCCATGCCTGGACTCATCTTGCCTTCACCAAAATCCCATGAAATCATTATTTTTTTCTTCTTACTGCAGAAGCAGCAGCAACAGCTCAGGGGGTTTAAGTGACTTGACAAGCCAAACAGTTACACAAGTGACATAATCACGGAAGGCTAAAGTAGAATAAACAAAACTGGACCCAAAGTGGTGAGACTTTATAGGTGTCCGGCAGCTGGGATTATGTGAGGGCTCTCCGTAGGAACAGTGAACAAAGAGTGTGCCAAGATAACAGAGCAGGGGGGGCAATGTGCCGAGAAAATGGAACACGAGGAAATAAAAAGAGAGTCGTGAACATTCAGGCGTGCCTCCACTGAGGACAAGATATCACAAGACAGGCCAGGACACTGGAGAGGGGCCATGGGCAGCTGAGGCAGTGGACATCCACCGCACAGGGCGATGGTGGCCGTAAGGACATCACCTTTGCTGTTCACTGAGCACCTCCTGTGAACCAGACCCTGTGCTGAGAGCATCAGATATAATATCACATCAGTTCTGTCAACCCTAACGAGTACACTCTGTTGCTAACCACGCTGTGGAGATGAGGAAACTGAAGGTTGAAGTCAATTAACTTGCCAAGGTCCCACTGCTCCCCCAGGTCCCTCGGCCTCCCATGTGCTCCTCCATCACTGCGTTGGGCACCTGAAGTAAAGGAGGTACCTGAGTCCTCCTTACTCCCCCCGCATCCGCTTCTCCTGTTGCTTGGTGCCAGGGAAGGCACTGGTTAACGTGGAGAGAGCAGACGAGGGAGGGGCTCTCCTTGCTTGACATACATCCCGAACCCACCCCCACGCCCCAGCACCTGCTTTCTTCTCATATTTGACTCCATGTGGATTCTTGTTACTCTAGTATTTGTGCAGAACCTCCTTGGCCCAAGGGCCTCTGCCCGACCTGTGTCTCCATCCTCCACCGTGGGGCCTCGTGCAGCCAGCACCTCACAGGTATTGTCTGAGGTCAGGACAGGCCATCTCTGTGGACAAGGACCAAGACCCGTGTGCCTGGTGCAGCTCTGCTCAGCTCGCTGGAGCCTCACACTTGTGAACAGTGCAGAAGACGGGAGCATCACTTCATTTACCCGATGCTCCAGGAGCCCTGGAAGGGGAAGGGTCTGAATTCTGGGCATTCTGTAGAGGGATCTCAAGGGATGTAAAGGTCATGTCAGAGCACTGCAGGGTTAGGAGAGAAGAAACAGGTCTCTGGGCATCGTCACCTGCTGTGGAGGAGCCGCCCAGGATGGCAAGTGTCATGCCATGGGAGAGTGCCCTGGGGGCAGCCCAGGGAAGCCCGAGGGCAGGGCCAGGGTGAGGGGGGACTGGCACAGAGGCCTGGCAAGAAACAGGTGTAGTTTAGTCAGGAGCTCGGGCAGAGGGTGCTGTGCTGCCCAAGAGGGCACTTCCTCGAGAACCCTTCTCACCAGTGGCCACAGGAGGGTCGGACCAGTAAGTACAGATAGGACTTTGGATCATGGGCCATCAAACCGGAGCAGAGCCAGATGATCTGGGAGGTGCCCTAGCATCACCAGAACCTGTCCCTGGTGGGCTCCGGCGCCAGTGGCTCCCTATGAGCCACTTTGGACACAAAAACTGGGTTACGTGTGGCAGTGAAGAAGCTAACCGCACCATTTTAGTCTCTCAGTCATGCCTAAAGGACTCACAGAGAACTGCGGTTTACTTAAACACACGAAACATGAAAATGTAAGTTATTTGTTCAAGGAAGAATAAATTCTGCTCTTGAATAGGCTGGGGAAAAGAAACCCCGAAGACGTGGTCCTCCCCATCAGTCTCATCGCCCCACCCCCTGGCACAGCCTTCACATCCTTCCAGGTCTCTCTACAGAACGCAGGGGCCGGTGCCTGATTCAGCTGAGGCCCGCCCTCTGTACCCAGCTCACCGGTGACAGGGGCCTGGGGCCAGCGGGGTCACACGGTACTGTGGTGGCCCTGACATCCCCACACTGGAACCTGCAGGCTGGCCGTGTCCGCACGCGGCCCAGGCTCAGAGGCTGGCGTCGGGGCATGGGGGGTGGCCCCTCACCCTGGGGGGAAAGCACCCTGTCTTCAGGTCTGCACAGGCTGAGCACAGCGGGCTGTACCAAGTCACTGCAGGATCGCCTCCTCTTCCAGTCAGCCCAGAAAAGGTGTGCGGGGCTCCGAGCTAAAAGAGCCAGCGGACGGGACGCAGGGGAGACGGAAGGGCACTTCTGGCGCGAGTCTCTGAGTGTGAGAGAAGACGGCAACGGGAGCCCGCTTTCCCGGAGAGAGCAAACTCGCTCCGACCGGGGGTGCCGGTGCGCCCTGCACACACACCGCCCTGTAACACTCAAATTTAAGTCAAAAGACTCCCCTCACGGGGGCTAAAAATAGCACACACGAGTCCAATTAGTCCCAACAGCAACCAGCAACTCTGGTTGCCATAGAAACAGCACAGCTAGGACGGTGCGTGGGCAAGAAGGGCTCGGCCCCTCTACCTGCAAGGTCCCCGGGGACTCAGGCCACCCCGGGTGCCGGACTGGGGGAGGGGCACTAAGGCTGTCTTGACGGATGCTCCCTCCAGACACCTGTCCCAGGTGAACAGCGTATGACCTAATGCTTTAACATCGAAGTCAGCCTTTCCTTTTAAAAATAACTGAGGAGATCACGGGGTGTAGGGGAGCAAGCACTCGGAGCCCGGCGGGCGGGTTCACGGACCTCCTCCACAGTGAGCGCGAGCACCTAGGCAGACGGTTCCTCAGAAACAAACGCATATCGTGTGCCCATGGGCCGTGCCCTGAATGGCTGCTCCCCCTCGCCCTCCAGCTGTGCCCACTCTGAGAGAAGACGAAGAGGGACCGTCAGGTGCCTGGTGTCAGCTGCATCTCAGAGCAGCTCAATCCCAGCCACACGGCCCCCTCGTGCACCTTCTAGGCTGGATGGAGAAGCCCGACAGGCACTGCAAACCTCTCTGGTCCTCGTGGGCTGAACCATCTGCAGGCAGAGCCAGCCTGGCACCCAAGGGCCAGCCACCCACGCCACCCACAGGTCCCAGTGCCTCCTATCGTCCCCTCCAAAGGCCCTGCGTTCCAATCAAAGCGACCTATTTTCCCCGCCGAACCCGATATTCCAGCTCCATCCACAGCCCTGCCAGGGGAGCCCTATGAACACACAGGTCCTCAATGGCAGGTGGCGGCCGACCACGGACTCGAGACAGTTGTGGTGGGGAGTAGAGCAGGCCCGTGGCCGCCGAAGCTCCCCACAGGCCAAAGTGGGGTTCACGAACAGCCGCAGGTTGGCAGGGACCCCATCACGGGGAGAACAGAGCAGGCGGGAAGAAGGCAACCAAGACGGGATGCCCGAGGCAGAGGGAGGAAGAGTGGCCATCGTGGGCCCGCATGGCTCCCTCCCCATCCCAGAAGCCTCCCCATGACGCCCGCTTCCTGCCCGTAAACCTCTTGAGCCGGCGTGGGCGTGCCTGTGCGATACCCATGTAGCCCTGTGACTGAGCAGCCCCCTTTGTTTAAACTCCGTGACCCCCTCCCCTGCACCCCTTCCACGTGGTGAAACCTGGCCACTCCACGAGCCCGAGCCCAGATGCCGCCACGTGGCTCCCGCGAGGGCCTCGCTCTCAGCACTTCACGGCTCTCCCCGAGGAACCCAGAGTCCCTGCCAACACTTGTTTCTAGGCAGCTGTCACTCTCTCTGCTGCTTATGTCTCGTTTTGTCTCCTCTCCTGGACAGCAGGCTTTACGGGGGCAGGGCCAACTTCTGAACAACCTCTGACAACCCCGATAGCACCCTGCAGCCCACAGTTCAACCCGTCTGAAGGAAAGAGATGTGGACCCCTCTTTAAAAGTGCTGCCCCACTAGGGACACACGGGTTCTGAGGCCCCCGTGCCTGAAGGGGCAGTCACACAGCCACAGACGGCGGTTCTAGATGGCAGGGAATGCTCCGCACACAGACTCACCTTCCCGGGAAGTGGGGAGCTGCAGGGTAACCGTCCTCGTCCCTAAAGAAGGGCCCTCTCCCCTCTGCAAGGACGCACGGAGCAGTCTGGACACCACGACCACTGCCCTGGGAGCACGTGCTTGACGGAAAAGACGAGCCGACCCCGGGTGACCAGCCCGTAAGGGCCCCAACAGGCCAGATGCCGGGTCTGAGTGACAGATGGGGGTGGCTCCCAGCTGAGGCACCTGCTGGGTAGGTGACCAAGAGCAAACCACTGAGCCGCCATCACTGCACCTGTAGGAGGAGGCCAGGTGGGCGTCCCGGTCACAGCTGTCACGAGCGCCGGGTGACCTGTCCGCCAGGAACGCCTGGCCCAAGGACGCCGACACACGCCGAGGGCCTTAAACACCACTCCCCCCGGCGTTCGTTGAGTGCTTCCTGTGTGTCAGGGACTCTCGGCTGCCACAAGTTCCACACATCCACGGCCTTTGGGCACAGCTTGCGAAAAGGTCGTCTTCCCCATTTCATCGCAGATAAAACTGAGGGTCTGAGAGTTAATGATTTTCCTCTAAGCCCCACAGCTGGCAAGAGGTGAAACCAAGCCTTGAGCCTAGAGCCATCTGGCAGTAAAGCCGGCCTGCCCTCTCACAGGACGCCACCACCAATGGCCGTTGTTCCACAGCCAGCACCCCTGGCCACCTGGCCCCCTGGGCACTGCAAGCTTTACTACAGGCACAAACAAAGGAGAATGGGAAGGCCGACCAGAGCGTCCACAGACCAGCACCACCGAGAGAAACCCCACCTCACGGGAGGAGCCCAATCACAGCCACGACTGCAGTGGAGACAGCCCCCCAGTCAATAAACAAGTACTGGCCGTCAGGTGGCGTCCCCCATCGCCAACTCGCACTGGCTGCCTTGCAGAGGGGAAGGGATGCAGGAGCTGGCTCGGGACCCCTTGTGGATCTCGCCCCAGCAAGACGTGGGGCTTCAAAAGGACAGCGAGGCCACGTGGCCATCACTGCAGACCCCCCAAGGCCTGGGGTCCCAGCCTAGCCCCAAGCTAAGCCACAACCCAAGACCCTCGCCTGTGGATGAAGGGCAGGGGCTGTGGGGTGATGGAGCTGAGGAGATGGTGGTGGAAGGGGACCCGGATCGAGCACACGTAAGGTGCTCCAGCAGACACGCATATACGTTAGCTCATGCACTATTCACGACAAATTGTTTCCAGATGTGGAAATCGTGACGTCCGGGGCTGTCTTGCCCAAGACCAGTGGCAAATGAGCGCCGGGGCTGGGATTCAAATATCACTCTGGCTGGCCCCGTCGCCTGTGATGAGCAAGCCGCCGGCACCGGAGGCCTGTGACCCACCCCGTCCCCTGAGGAGGCCCCTCTGACCACCACCGAGCTCCCGAGGGTCTGGACACCCACGTGGTGAGACGCTCCATGAGGCTCCCGTCAGGGCGAGTCTGCCTGCTGACGCCATCCGAGGGGTGAACTTGGCCCCTGAGCCCACTTTCATCCTGCGGGCAGAGGCCTCTACCTCTGCACCTGTTCTGAACCTGCCTCCTGCCCTTGGGATTCTCCCGCCAATCCCACATATGCCTCTAAACCTGACCGGGCCAGCTCCACATACCACCTGTGGTCTGTGGCCTCCCCGAAGGCCAGATGACATCACGGCCACTGTCCGCGGCACCAGAAAAGCCAGGTGTCAATCCTGACTGCCTCTTTCTAACGCGTTCCCTTACTGCCCAGCGGCCCTGAACCTCAGCTTCCTCAACCGGGAGTCGAGGACACCAGCTTCCATGCAGGGCTGTGGAGAGGACGGCAACGGTGTGGGACCCCCAGCACTGGCCTGGGCCTGGGGCCCAGCCTGTCACTCCTGCTTGTCCCTGCTGCATGACTGCATGTCCCGGGGGCTCAGTGGCAAGGGGACCCGTCCCCAGTGATGCCCTGAGGTGGGCAGGAGGGAGGAGGTGCACAGGCTGCCTGGAGGCTTAACCCCTAACTTTTTAAGATCTGCCTTCTGGGTCCAACTGCTCCCAAAACCAAGTTCTATAAAACAAGCCAAGAGCAGCAAAACACCTCCTTTTATAAACCCTTCTGAGTCAGAGACCAGCAAGAAAAGCAAAAACAAAAACACAAGCAAGGCAGATTACGGGACATCAGATTCTCGTAGTGAATGTCCGTCTCCTTCCTTACATAATTTAAGATGACATTTAAGTAGTAACAGAGCAGCAGGAACACACTGAAACCCAGAACAGATGAACACGGGAGCGCACACACTTGCAGCCCACAGACTTCCACTATGCGCCCGCTGTGTGGGGCCAGGAGCAGGTGTGGGAACAGTTTCTGAACTTAAGGACTGTATGGCCGATGGGGTTCATTCGCTATCAGGAGCAGAAGAAACTGTCGTTTTAACACTAACAGAATAGAAGTTACAGATGTTCCATGAGCTGGAGAAGCAGAAGCAAAGGCACAGAGGTATAAAAGCATAAGCTGTATGTCTCATTCCTTCCTTCATTCAACAAACATATACCGAGGACCAAATATGTGCTGAGCGAGCTCCAGGTATATGAAGATTACAAAAAACTTTTCAAATTCCCTATGTCAAGAAGTTTAGGGCCTGGTACAGGTGGCAAACATGGAAACAAATGGATAGAATGTAAAAGGTTAAATCTAAAACACAAAAATGCTCACAAGTTATGGGAGAATGAAGTAATGCACTGTGCTTGGGACTGTCAGGCAGGGCCCCTCAGAAGAAAGACTTCATGGAATGTAGGAAGGAAGATGAACTCGCCGGTGAGGGGAGGGCATGTGCTATGGGCAGAAGGAACACACATTTGTGTGTGTGTGTGTGTGAACAGGATGCACCATGGTGTGTCTAGGATGCAAACGCAAGGGGGCAAACACACGTATACGAACGAATGAACAAGGAAAGAATCGAGGAAGATGATGTAAGAGATGAAGCCAGGGGACCCTTCCGCCTGTACCCCAACATCTGGCATCGATCCGCCCCCTAGCAGCCGGCAAGTTCTCAAGAGCAGAGACGGGATCTTCTGTTACTGAGTTCATAAGAGCACCTCGTACCCTCTTAACACCTGTCTGAGGAACAGACAGGAGGAGGGAAGGAAGGTGGGGAGCTCGTGAACCACACGAAGGCGTTTAGACTTCACTGCACGTGCAGAGAGGCTCTACACGATGACCCTGAAACGGGAGGGCAGAGCCGGTGGAGGAGCACCCCGTGAAGCCAACAGAAGGAAGGAGGCTAAAGGTGAGCGTGTGGTCCGGCCGGAGGGCTGGAGACAGAGCACGTCCCGGAGGCCAGAGCGGCGGCGAGGGGTGAGGCAGGGTGCTGGCCACCAGGAGCAGGGCCGTACAGAGACCGCTGAAGAAAGCTGCCTACGCACACCAAAGGGGCTGACGGGAGCCGCTGCTGGCTAAGCAACCCTCGACGCTTCAGGAGATGACACACAGGAAGCCAGTTAACATGGCTACGATGCCCTGGGATGCTGGAGACGCGGCTTCGGTGGCTGCAAACACAAGTGAAAACGACTCCACAGCTGCCGACGGGGAGTGAGCGGAGTGAAAAAGCGAGATCACCAGCTGCATGGGGCGCTCATTGCAGCACTGCAGCCTCCCCTCAAGGGAGCACTGACCCCAACGCTGCTTCTCTAGACACACTTGATTTTCTTTGGGGGCCGGGAACGGGCAGCCTGGGTCTCCGACAAAGACTCCCAGAGCGGGGCTTCGCTGGTGGCGCAGTGGTTGAGAGTCCGCCTGCCGATGAAGGGGACACGGGTTCGTGCCCCGGTTCGGGAAGATCCCACATACCGTGGAGTGGCTGGGCCCGTGAGCCATGGCCTCTGAGCCTGTGCTCCACATGGGAGAGGCCACAACAGTGAGAGGCCTGCGTACTGCAAAAAAAAAAAAAAAAAAAAAAAAAAAAAGACTCCCAGAGCAGAGGCCCTGGCAGGACGGCGAACTCTGGAAGGTGCCTGAGTGGACAAGGGGGGCTGAGATGAGGGGGCAAGCGTCAAGTTCAGATCTGCCCCAGAGAGCACGAGGCCACCACGTCCCCAGAGACACCCAGCGCTCCTGGTGGACAAAAAGTGAGCGGTCTGAACGCACACACCCAACAATAAAATGGGTAGGCGAACACCATGGCTTTGGAAAACTGAAACGCACCTGGTCATGCAATGTGCTGAGGATTTAAAAAAAAATAACTTGCATATATTTCGAATAATATTATTACATGCACATCATAAACACTGAAGAACAGAAGGAAAAGATTCCCCCACGACTCTCTTCCCGTGCACACTTTGTTGCATTCCCTTCCAGTCACATGAACTTGCCGTGCTTGTTGATTTGTACACATTGTGTATCACACTACAAATACCAGTTTATGTCCTGTCTCTTCCACACATTAAGCGGTGGACATGTATCCACGCTGCAGGCATGAAATTCAGCTCCTCTGCAGTCTGGGCCTGGAGCGGGGGTGATCGGTCCTGATCCTGGGAAATGGACTTCAGATTCTCCCAGCCTCGTGGAAGCATCGGTGGCTGCCCACCAGCTGGTGAACAGGCAGACACAGAGCCAGGGGGGTCAGGTACAGTGACTGGGGCCAGGAGGATCCACAATCCCAAGGGACGGCCCAAGAGCTTCGGCAAGCACCTGGGCAGGGCTCCCCAACACCCCCGCCCTGGGTCTCAGCAGCAGCTCGGGGACATCCCAGCCTCGCAGACCACGGCGCCAGGGCCACCTGCTCCAGACGTGGCGTTTGCTTCACTCTCGTCTAAGCAGCGTGTCTCCCTCGCCTGTGTCTGCTGGCATCACAATCCTCGTTGTGACAGCGGAGCTCGGCATTACAAACTCTATAAAAACACAATCTCTGATGGCTGCAAACAGTCAATTATACAAATGTACCGTAATTCACTAATCATGCCCTATGGTCGGACATATTGGTTTCTAAAAATCACATAGAAATAAACACCCTTGTGTTCAACCCTCACTCTGTAGTTTAGATTTATTTTCATCAGGACAGCTTCCCAAGAGGGACTCGCTCACTGGCTCAAAAGCTTTCGAGGCTCTTTGTTATAGATTCTCAAATGGCTCTGCAGTGAGGCTGCAGCACAAAGGTGCGTTTATGTTCATGGAAACCCTAACACTTCATGGCAGAAGATCCAGACGTGGAAGGGAGAGGGACCCACAAGACCTGAGGCCCATTCCTCTAGAAGCTCATAAATCCCCGTGGACCACAGGGAGCCATGCCCACCAGGGGACAAAGAGGAAATGGGGAAAAAAGCTGACCCTGACCAACGTCCTCAAAGCCCACTTTGTGAGGCACAACCTCCAGCAATGTGAGGACCGGCAGAAGCATCTGGAAGCTTCAGATGCCGGGAAAGTGCCAGGAGTGCTTGGAGCCACAAAGACCTGGGTGTGAAACCCCCATCCCAGAGCAACCAGATGATCTCAGACTTCCGCCTCCAGGACTATGAGAAAGAAATTTCTATCGTTTCCAAGCTACCCAGTCTGTCGTACTTTGTTACGGCAGCCCGAAGACACCAGGGTAATCTCCCCATCTCGAGGTCCTTAACTCAATCACATCTGCAGAGTTCCTTCCGCCACGTAAGGGAACACATCCGCAGGTTCCGGGGATTGGAACGTGGATGTCTCTTAGGCGGGGGGCATTGTCCTGCCTACAGCCCTTGTTAACCACTTGGCACTGCCCTGGACCCTAGGGAGAGAGACAATGAGGAATGCATGGCCGCTGGTGAGTGGAGCGTCACCCCTCACTGGGGAGAGACACCCGTAGACACAGTCATGGCAGAGTGGAGTCTAACAGCAGGGCAGGTGCCAGGAACTGTGGGACACAGAGAAGAAGGAAGTGTCTCAGCAGGCCTCCGGCAGAGAGGATGCTAGACTGGGTCTGGGAGAATGCACACATTCTCCAGGTGGACCGAAGAGAGGAATCTGTTCCCTCAGGGAAGGGGCGCAGTGCAGAGCACCGGCCTACACTTGATTCTGAGGGTACTTCCTCTCTCAGACACCCTGACTCAACCCCCTGCTAGGAAGCCACAGCCTGGGATCTAGAAGCCAGGACGCCCAGTCTAGCCTGGCTCTCCCTCCAGGCAGCTGTGAGATCCTGAAAAGGCCACTTTGCCTTCTTGCTGGCCTCAGGGTCCCCACCGGTAATGAGCGGTCAGGGCTCTGACGATCTCAAAGACCCCCCTTCCAACTTCAAGGTTCCAAAGGTTGATGGAGTTAAGAGGTATTTTTCAGAACAATCATTACAAATATTCAGAAGAACCGCATCTCCAAACTAATATTAAGAATAGTTATTAAAGAAAACACGAAGAGATTAAATAAGGTAAACAAACATGGCAAGACTGTGTAACTTCAAGCACTCAGCAAATTCTGGGAAGAATAATGTTTGACAGAGGCTCGATTTTTAATTTCCCTACAATACTAAACATCTCTACCAAGGAACTTTGACCCCAGTGCTATTAATAGGCGCACCTGAGAAGACTGTTCAGTGAAAGCAGCAGAGGAAAGCTCTCCCTAAAATTAACCCAACAGCAACTGATTTCCTCCCCGGGACTGAGCGCAGAAGGCACATCACGTTATACTGATGCAAGGAAAGCAGGGCAGGGTGAGGGCGCTCACCGCCCCTGCCCCCCCAGGGCCATGTCTGTTCTGAGCTGCCCAGGCTGGCGGTAACTGTCAGCCTGCCCACCTTCACTCCCTAGATCTGGGCTCCCTCCCGCACCACCTGTAACTGCAGTGCCGAGTGTACGGCTTATTCGTCTGCAGACCCTCAGCACCTAGCACAGGGCCTCTGACATTCGGGCCTTTGGAAAGGGCTGTTAAGAATATTCTTGTGTGGTCTGAAATATGCCTTTTGTAGCTGCAATACTGGCTTGTCTGCTTCCTGAGGCTACAGATGCTCCCCACATGACACCCTTGAAGATCGCCTTTTGTCAGGCAAAACACCTGGGAGGAAGCATCAGGTCCTCTCGACCTCCGGCCACCCTGTCTCCTGTGAACAGACTGGGGTCTGCACACACCTCTTGGGCACAGAGCTGGGAATACGGACTGACAAGGTGGTCCTCAGGTTCTGTTTAGCAGAAACAGTGCCTTCGTGAATTTTTTATTGTCAGAACTACTTATCAAGAACAAAGGTTCCCAAAGCAAAGCAGCTTCACCTCCTGGTCTCAGGACACCCCTCTCAAGGTGTCCATTAGAATTCAGGAGCCATAACCTCTGCCTTCCTCTTCCAGAAACATCTCCAAAACACAAGAAGCAAACACAAACCATGCAATTACTTATAAAAAATAGAGAAGAGTCCCGGAGGGAGCAAGGAATGTACACGTTAAGTAGGGAGTCTGCTGTGTGCTGAATGCAGAACAGGTTCGCAAGAGATAATTAACTGGAAATAAAAGAATTCCCTCTAACCTAACCAGCAATACACAGCCATGAAGGAAGCAAGGCAGACAGGTGTCCTGGGGGCTGTGCAGCCTCCATCACGAGGCTTTCCAGAACAACACCCCGAGTTCTCTCGGAGGGAGGTTTTTAAAGAGAAAAAAGGTCCTTGGTACATATCAATTCTGAAAAACAAACAAACAAACAAACAAAAACCAACTTTAAACAGGATGCTAGTATGAGGTGATGAAGACAGCTGATTTCAACCAATACCAAGGAGCACTTCCTCCAGGCTAGGCCCTGCATAAGAGGAGAGGGATCCTGGGCAGGGGGGATGAGGTCCTGTCTCGTCCTAGAGGGGAGCTGGACACAGGGAGAGGCCGTGCCATGCGACCCCAGAGCAGGTGCCCCGAATTCCAGTCCTCACTCGGCCTCGTGGGAGTGCGGGGTGGGACACTTGAGGACTCTGGCCTCTCCCACCCGAATCTCTCTGACGGGGGATGGGGCAGCCACGGTCTCAGTCTCCCCCTTTACTGGATAGGTTCAGGCTGCCCACTCTTCCAATTGCTGAGGCTCAATAAGCAAGTCTGTAAAGCTGGCAGCACGGTGCCCGGCACGTGCCGGGTGTCACGCACATCAGTCCCTTTCTGGTCTCGTGTAACAAAACCTGAGAGCAGAGATTGGGCTTCCAGCCAGAGTCTGACAGGTGCTCAATAAACCCCAGTTAAAACAACAAGGGATTCACTTCCACGCCTAGCACACATGTGCATCGCACCAGGCTAAGTGGGTATGTCTGTGAGCCCTCCTCCACACAGCACCAGCACGGTGCTTAGGACACGACGGGTATTCCAGTAATGCCTTCTGAACGAATGTAGGAAAGAACGAAAGAATGCAGAGTCAGTTGTAACGTTATATGTTCATAAAGGAAAAAAGCAACCATCCTCTAAAGATGGCTAAAAGTGAAAGATGAAGACCCAAAGAAGTATGGTAGTTTCCCTTTAAATGCAAAGAAAGTACTTGGACTCCAGCACTGTCCACATCTTGGTGTCCTTCCTACAGGACTGCCCACCCTCGCCTCTTTGATCTCAGGCTGCCCTGTGACTTCTCTGACCAACAAAATGTGCAGGCACGACCCAGGCCACATCCCAGCAGAGTACTCCTGAGCTCTCATGTGGCCGGTACCCTTCTCTTCTCCTCTGTCCCCAAACCAGGATGTCTCCAGAGGACGTGGGTCACGAATGAAAGCAAAATGGAGCAGAGCTAAACCAACCTGTGATACACACAAAACGTGAGCAAGAAACACATCTTCCTGCGGCACTAAGTAACTAAGGTTCTGGGGCTTCTGTTACTGCGGAGACACTCAGCCCAAACTGAATGATACAGAAAGTGATTCAATCCAGTTCCTGCTGGGCCAGGCACTAGGCCAGGAGCCAGCACTGCGATAATGAGAACGTGATCCCTGCCCAGAGGGGGCTCCCAGGGCAGAGAGAGACACGCAAGCAAATAAGCACACCCCAGCATGAGATGTAGGGGACGCGTGGATAAGAGGCGGGAGGAGTGGGGAAGCCCTAAGTCCCCGAGGATCAGGAGATGATGCGGCCGACGGGGTCGGGCGGGGCGCTGCACAAAGAGAACGGGACGCCCCAAGCCCACACCATGCTATGTGTCCTTTTACTGTTTCTTCCCTCTTTTTCTTTTTCCTATTGCTGTGGGACAGTACTTGGAAACTGGATGATGAAAGAGGCAAAAAAAGTATGCATTATTTTTGGCTTTTTAAAATGCACAATGATTCCGGTAAAACTAAACAAACTCTTAGTATACGATCCAGCTGCCATGCCCCTTGGTGTTTACCCAGAGAAGCTGAAAACTTACATCCACACAAAATCCCGCACAGGGGTACTTAGAGCAGCTTTATTCACGACGGCCAAAACTTGGAAGCAACCAAGACATCCGCCAGGAAGTAAATAGATAAACAAACTGTGGCACTTCCAGTGGAATATTATTCAGTGCTAAAAAGAAAGGAGCTATCAAGCCATGAAAAGACACGGAGGAGCCTTCAGTGCATATCACTAAATAACAGAAGTCAGCCTGAAAAGGCTACGTCCTGTATGCTTCCATCTGTACGACATTCTGGAAAACACAAAACTACGGAGACAGTAAGAAGATCAGTGATGACCAGGGGCCAGAGGTGAGGGAAGGACGCACAGGCGGAGCACGGGGGATGTTATGATGATGGATGCACGTCACTATACGCGTCATTGTCCAAACCCACAGAATATACAACAGCAAGGATGAAAAGAAAACAAAAAACAATTTCCCTAATAAAAAGCTGGTGTAGGCGGATGGAGGGTACACAATGACATACACACGCGCTCTCTTTATATATATATATATATATATATATATATATATATATATATGTATATACATTAAACGGAGAAACTCGCAGCCTTTGCCCCATGGCCTTAACAATTCCCACAGCTCTCAGGTGCCTGTTTTCTGACTATGTGCCCCCTGGTCACTAACAGGCCCTGGAAACAGGCTCCTACTATCAGCAGTCTTAAGCTCTTTCCCAGGAAGGAATGGATGCCCAGTCTTCCGTGAATCTCAGGGATTTCCAAGACGACCCTGATGTCAGGGGGGAGGACACAGTAGAAGGAGGCAACTGGACTTGGCCTCTGGAATCGGGCAGCTGGTGGACAACTGATACCGTACGTTAACGAAGTGACATTCCTGAAGGGAGGCGTGGTCTGCTCCCTGTAAAGCCTCACCTTACAGGGCCTTTGCCTCTTTCCCTTCAGGATGCCCCGTGACTGACACAGCAGGGTACCCCACGCACCTCCGAGGTGACACAAGGGGACTGGCATGTCTGGAGCAGCTGCAGGTACATGAGAGCTACTCACTCAGCCTTCTCAACCCCTCCCCGGGCAGGTACCGCCACCAGCCCGGGTGTGCAGATGTCAACACCGACGCCAAGGCAGGGTAAGCAACTTGCCCGAGATCGCGCCACAGGCAGAGGTCAAGGAGGGAGGACCTGGCCCAGGTCTCTGCAACCCTGAAGGCACGGCTTTTCCACTAGTTCTGAAGTGGAGAGATTCTCAGCTACGGCTGCACTTCACACAAACCCCCGGAGCTGTAACAGTATTTTGAATATAGTAAGGATAACATTCATAGTTTTTTGCATGTGTGCAGGTGTGTGTAAGTACACCTTGAGCACGTGTATATACACGGTGCACATACTGTGTGCATATAATACCTATGCAATATATTCACTCTTAAGTTGAAAGATAGGGAAGGCAACTGATAAGATGGCCCTGAATGGGCGGACCCGCTATTGTGCTAAAATGCTCCACGTCACGGCCTCGGGAATGATACGCGGTGATGGCACCCCTCCTGCGCAGGTCTGTCATGTAGCCTTGCCCTTGATCTATCTGATCGCCCCAGTCACTGGCCCTTCCCTCCCGACACACTCTGGGGTCCTCCAAGCCACTGTCCTGTAACACCTGCCTCTCTGGTGCCTGGAGAGGCTCCTGGGAAGCTCTCGACTCACAGGCAGAATGAGCCAGGGAGCCGACAGGAGGGAGCTCACCACAGGAGGCCTCTCACGAGCCCGCTTCAAACCCTGGCTCGGACACCCACGGGCAGTGTCACCTGGGGTGGGTCACCTGATCCCGCTGAGCCTGTCTCCTCAACGGGCACGCAGAGATGACAGAAGGGTGGGGGGGATGACACGAGAGGCCCGGAAGCCTCCTGCTGACGGGGAGGGCTAGAAAGCGTGACCGTGTAGAACGCAGAGGCGTCAGCAAGTGGTCCAGGAGGAAGCCTCGGACGCCCCCTTCCCTCCAAGGCCAGGGGCACAGCGGCTCACGCGCTGGAAGCCGAGGGGAGCTCCTCTGCCAGCGCGGCTTTTACTGTGTCCATCGTGGGCAGGTTCCAGCGGCTAACGGGTCCTTTGAGTCAATGTACCTTCGTGGAGACCTTCTGAACTGACACAGATTAAACGACTCCATCATGTCAACACCCGTTTCCTTTCAGTTTTGCCACCAGTGGTTCTAATACTCTGCTGTGAGGCTGCCTTGTTATCCAAGTTCCAGCCCAATTTCACCCCTGAAGTGCTTCCTTATGTGAAAGATGCTAGGTAAGGCAGTCCGAGAAAGGACGCACGCCGTGGACTAGACTCCCACCCCAGAGGAGGGTCCCTGGACTGGCCTCAGCCCTGCCGACCCCTGCAGGCTCGGGGCCTGGGACCAGCCTGCCCAGCTTCAGGCTGCCCCACACTGCTGGCCGGGACGAGGATCCCGACCCTCCTTTCACTTCTCCTCCCACGGTGGGATCTGCGTCCCATTCCCAGGCCCAAAGGCAGTGTGTGGGGTTGAACAGGAAGAGCTTCCCTAAGCTGGGGAACAGAGGCGCTAGCTGGGCCCAAACAAAAGGGCAGCCCCCGGAGTCCCGCAGGGGCCCAGCAGGCCTCTCTGAGCTTCACCGGTTACGAGCCCGATCAGGGCCAGGAGAACCGGGTGCCAGCAGCTTGAGATCCCTTGTGGGGCCCCAGAGAAAGGCGCCGGTTACACAGAACGCCTGTCCCAGGAGACGGGGAAGAGCACGCCTCTGCCCCACCTTTCCCCAAGGTCTCACTCCCGGGAGGGAGGGAGGAGAATAAAGTGGTCAAGTCTTCCAGGTGTCCTGCAGCTTGCAGTCAGCTCCACTGCTATTTCCTCACAGGACCCAACTGAGACCCCAGTTTGCTGGCAGCCTGAATGACAAGCCCAAGGGCACGAGCCAGGCATTGGCAGAGACGCAACCAGAAGCCAGACCTTCGGCTCCCAGTGCTGTGCTCTTTGCCCAAGGTCACAGCGTGGCATTTCTGGTGCAGCAGGAAGTGGGCTGCCCCTGCGAGGACAGCAGCCTTGCGGCCATAGCCTCTGTGCCCTCAGAACCTCCCCACTCCGCCCTGGCCATGCATCTGCTAGGCAAGCAAATGGCAACACCACCCCCAGCTGCCCAAACTAGAAACTTCCCTTTCTTTCTCCACGACCCACACCCACCAACCCTCTATCCTTCCTCCCTCCTGAGGGTCTCCGGATTCCGACTCTTGTCTCTGCTCCAAAGGGCGCCCCCAGGCGCAGCCACCATGACCTACCTGAGACCACCCAGGCTCTCACCAGCTGTCACCCCTTCCAGACACTTCCTAAAAGGTCAAGCTGACACTCTCCTGCCTCGAGCTCTCTTGTGACCACCCCTTCCCCTCCAAAGACGTGGCTTTGACTATGGCTCTCACAGGAGGATTTCAAGCCAGGGTGAAGCTGTCATTTATCCTGAAGGTGAAAACGAGGAAAACCCAAAAGACAAAGACATCTTCAAATGTATCCCTCATTAAAAATGTATTAAGACTCATCGGCCTCCACGGTCCTCTAAGATCTGGCCCAGACTAGTCCACCCGTCCTCACCTCCCCCTAACACTCGGGGCACGGGAAACACCCAGCTCTCCCATCCTGAGCTGCAGTGAGCTGTTCGTCAAATGGGAAAAATAACCCTTGCCCTGGAAAAACACAAACATTTACAAGCCTAAGCTAGTTTCAGGGGAAGCAGCATAACGTATGACAAATACACACAGATGCTGCCCCGGCTAATATGTGCCGCAAAGTCCCAGACATCCTGAACTCTACTTCCCCTCCTCTCCCCACCAGCCCCTGAAACCAGTTCCCGTGGACAGTCAGGATGCTGCCACTCCCGTGTGGGCCGCAGCCTGGTCCTGCCAGACCTGGAGCCACTCAGCTCCAGGGCTGCGTCAGCTACCAGAGGTGGATACGAGGTTTCCCAATCCCGCTGGGCCTCTGAGAGCCCTAAGCAGCACCAGCGTTACCCCGATGTCTCCCGCTGGGCGGCTGCTGAGAACAATGAGCCTTAATTACCTGACGGGCGGGACGCTCTAGAGCGGAGAGACACAGGAAACGGCTTTGCTTCTTCATCTGTTCATTTTCCAAACCTTAGACAGAAAATGCTTGTGTGTTTCATTTTGAGCTTATGAAAAAGAGTTAGAGAATTTCTTAATGTCTACTCATCCCGTGGGGATGAAAAGGCATGCATTTGGGGTGTAAGGATAGATAAAAGGAAAAGATCTAATAATAATGGCTCCATCACAGAAAGTAGATAAGCAGACACCAGTGCCTTCTGATGGAGATTCTTTGCAAAAAAAAAAGAAAACTATCACTGAATATGATCAAGCCTCTAGAGCTTACTACCAATTTAATAAGGAATAAAGAAAAAGAAGTCAGAGGAGCAAGGTCACCACCACCACAGGCACCCAACTGGCCAAATCCCCAACTGGGGGACCTGATTTAGTCAATGAACAATTGTGAGAAAAAAGAGATGCACAGGGAGCCTACAGATTAAAAATGGATGTGAGACTTATCAACCTCTTGAATTCTGATTCCAAAAAATGTTTGAAAAACATGGCACCGTGGGCTTCCCTGGGGGCGCAGTGGTTGAGAGTCCACCTGCCGACGCAGGGGACACGGGTTCGTGCCCCGGTCCGGGAAGATCCCACATGCCGCGGAGCAGCTGGGCCCGTGAGCCGTGGCCGCTGAGCCTGCGCGTCCGGAGCCTGTGCTCCGCAACGGGAGGGGCCGCGGCGGTGAGAGGCCCGCGTACCGCAAAAAAAAAACAAGAAAAAACAAAACATGACATCGAGATCAATGGAAATTTAAACACTGATATTGAGGAACTGCTCATTTTAAAACATGATATGGCATTGCAGTTATGTTTTTAAAAAGAACTTCAATGTTGACTATTAAAATATTTGCAGATGAAACGATACATCGTCTTGGATTTGCTTCAAAATAACACAGGAAATGGGGCAGTTGGTGAGGGAGAGATGAAAAAGATTGGCCATGAGTCACTAGTTATAGAAGCTGGGTGAGAAGTACTGTTATGGCACCTCTTGTATATATTTGAATTCTCCACATAAAGTTTTTAAGTAAAAGAATGAATAACGACACACCCCTTCCCTTCGGCACCTTCGCTGAAGTGGCCCACCTGACAGATGAGGCGTCAGCATCAGAGAGTGTGAAGGACCAGCCAAGGGCGCGACCAAGGACCAGCAGAGCTGGGGTTGCAGCGCACGCCTCGGCTCGGTCCAGGGCACTTTCCTCTTCCCACCAGATAAGACGAGACCCTTTCCCTAACATGTGGGCAGACACCTTTGGGGACCCTGAGAGGTCTGTGCGTGGGGCTCCACGGCCAGACTCCAATCCCCACGAAGGGAAAGTTGAGTTCCCAGAATTTCTAGCTCCAGACCAACCGGAGCACCGTGGCTGGGGAAGACTGGGCTTGGGAGTGTGAGGGATAAACACCAAAGAGAACACAAGACCCGCGTCACGACCCGCCACCTCCTCCTGGTGAACTGAACCAGGAGGATAATCACCACCGTGTCCCCCGATGGGGTCAGGCTGTGAGTGGAGGCGCCCTGAGGAGGCTCCCTAAGGAGGAGGCGAACACCTGTGATGACACTCAGCACGCCCACTGCTAACTCCCTCACTCGTGCACATTACCTGAGCACCTGACAGTGGATCAAGGTGGTAGGGATGTTCAGAGCTGAGCAACACACACACGCTGCCCTCAAAGAACCCGTAGTCGAGCCCCGTGGTCCCCGCACAGGGCCACACGTTAGAGTCACCAGGTGAGATTTACAGGTCCCGATGCCCAGGTGGCACCCAACCAATCAGATCAGGATGCGGTGGGGTGGGGGGAGCCCCGTAATAACAATTTGAGGCAAAGTTTGGGAACCTCTAGCCTGGCAAGAGCGAGACGCGAGGTAGAAAATAACCAACACCATCCAAGAGTCCATGGACACACAGAGGAGCAAGGCACGGCTCCAGGGGGAGATCGGGGAGGACCCGGTGGGGCGGCTCTATCACGGCTTGAAGTCCCGCAGTGCTGACCCTGCAGGCCACGTTCCGCTCTCCCATCCGTGCCGAAGGTCGAGGAACCACAGGGGGACGGCCTTGCTCTCTCCGGGCCTTCCTGTCACTTCCCGGGGGTGGTCATCTGCCTGAGATTCCTGTGGGTGCACCTCCCCCGAGACCCCGGGCGTCCCGCCAACCCCCACCTCCCAACTGCAATGATGCCGGCCCATAACCTCGGCCCCCAGACCCAGGGGCGGCAGGTCTGCTACAGCGGACGCCTCAGTGTCGCCCTCTGCCCTTCCAGTTACCTGGTTACCTGTTCCCTGGTCAGGCCTCGTTAACGAGTCCTCATAGTAAGTCCTCCCTGTGAAGTGGCTGGGTGGCCTCTGGCTCCTGACAGAGGAGGACCTTCTGTCCCCACGTCAGACACCGCCCAGAAGCCTGGGCAACGCGGCTCCGAGTCATAACTAAGCACTTGAGCAGAACTCCGCAGTCATCTCCCCAGAAGGGAGGCACAAGACCCCCAGCGCACGCCCTTCCCTAGGCCTGGCGGCTTGGACGGTGGGAGCCGTTCTCACAGCTGAAAATAACATGACCTGCCCGTCATGGGGCACCTGCCGGGGGTCACGTGCAGTGCTAGGCACACAGCCTGGACTAACTTTAGGACTTATAACGACCTGCAGGACATGTATCAGTATCCCCACTTTACTTGAAAGCTCGACAAGGCCAGGCGACTTACCCAGACTGCCGAGCCAGCCAGTGGCCGAGCGAGACCGGGCCTGGGCTCTGTGTGGCCCCAGGTCTGCGCCCGCTAGGCCCGTGTCCACGGGGTGGGCGCCTGAACACCAGCCTGCAGCCAGGGCGTGGGTGCAGGGGGCACCACCTCCTGCCCCAGGGAGGCTCCAGTCGCTCAGGACAACAGAGGCCACACAGAGCTGCCCGGCGTGTGGAGCCCAAGTGAGTGACCTGGTTTTTCTCTTCTCACGAAGAGGAGAGACTCTCTCCTGTCATCGGAGTCCGCAAACTGCAGCATCTTCCAGGTATCGAATCTCTGTCACCTGGATGCTTCTCCAGGCTGAGCTCTGACCCCTCTTCTTGCTGCCTATGAATCATCAGGGGATCCTATTGATTCTGGCGCCATCGGGTTTCTCTTAGGAGACTTGCAAAACCGCTAACTGGGAGGGATGCAGAGTGGGGTGGCGGAGACGCTGTGGCCAGGGAGTGAGGCGTCCGGCGCCAGCGTCATTCTGCCCGGGGCCTGCGAAGCAAACCCGAGCCTCAGTTTCCCCATCGGGCAGCTGAAAGGACAAGAACACACCAAGGTGCTTTCTCCTGGTTTCCATAAGTTTACTTTCTGAAGGACTCTCCCACTTTCCTCCCAGCCTGAAAAAGGAACAAAGAAAATCCACAAAGTCTTCTGACTCAGAACGGCTGCAGAAGAGACCACCGGGCTGGGGGCACAGGCTTGTTGACTGCAAGGGACAGGGCAGGCCACCCGTGGAAGGAGGCCATGCGCAAATTCCAAATGCGGTTACACAGCAAAGAGCAACGGGCTCCTAACAAGGGCTTCCTTGCATGATTCCGTGAAGCGTTCGACAGAACTAAACGAGAGAGAGACACGGAGACAGTTGGTAGGAGGAGCTAGACATTTGGGGCTGGGGCTGTTCTGGGCTCGGGTAAACACCAGAGGTTGGCCTGCGCAGAAATCACTGCTGACACACTCACTGTTCCCAGGGAGGGCACCTGCACACAGGTGAACAATCGCGGGGGTAGAGGACGCACAGGCTGCTCCCCAAACCCCTCTGCGGGGAGTTACAGAAGACCAAAGTCAAAACGAGAGGAGGACAGGACCTTAGTGGTCACCTGGCTGGTCACCTCTCTGAGCCTCAGTTTCTTCACCTGCTAAATAGGGATGATGGTCATGATAGCGACCTCAAAAGACACGTTGAAGACAGAACACGCAGCCCAGCAAGTAACCGATCACAAGTCATCGCTTATCACGTGATCACTTCATTTGCTCGTTCATTCCTACAGGAAACATTGTCTGAGCCTCTCAAAGGACCCGGGAAGAAGTTAAAACCTAGAGGAGGGAAAAGGCTTATCTAAAGCCACTCAAGAGGCAGAAGAAGAAAAGTTAAACCAGAAACAAACTGCGGGCTGAATGCAGCGCTGCGCCACAGGCTGGACCCCTCGGACCATCAAGAGAACCCTAGAAACACAACCACAATGCCGTGGGGCACCCAGGCCTTCCCACTGCCGCCCCAGAGCCCCGCCAGGATCCTCCAGATGTGAGGGTCTGGCCCTCGCCATGGCCTGGACGGCGTCAAGGGGAAAGTCTCAGAGCGCCGAAGTTGTACTTGCTCTAGAGACCGTCCCTGCCCCTCTGGCGTGACAGCCATTCTAGGACCCGTGCGGTGCACCATCCGGACACTGGACAGGGCTGACCTGTTCTCAGCCAGCCAACGACAAGGCTCCCCAGCGAGGAGACGCCTGGACCAGACGTGCCGGGCCTGCCAAGCAGGCAGTGGCTCCCTGTGAGTGAGGGCGGGACAAGGCGGGGTAGCCTGAAGCACGGGATGAGACGGCATCTGTTACTGTAAATTAAGAGAGATCTGTGCATAAATGAGGGTTGTCGTGAAATTTAATTTTAATGGTTTGATAATTAAGCAAAAACACAATAATTATCACACCTTAATTTTTCCAGTACATTTGCTGCTGGCGACACTGTATTTTCTTAAGGAAGTTCATGCTGTTTCACTCAGAAAAGCGTTCTAATGTTTCTGGTCATCTTTTGAAACTGGAGATGGGGGATGCCCAGTTCTAGGGACATAGCCTAAAGAAGTGTAGGTAACTCCCGTGGAGGGGTATGGTGGCAACTGGGCAGCCCTGGGTTCCAGTTACAACTAACTGCGTGGCCCTTGGCAAGTTCGAGCTCTCTTACACATAAGCAGAGATGGGCACGATGCCCACACCTCGAGGATGAGGATTAAAGGCGGAGATGCTTGTGAAAGTGGGTTCTTCTTTACACCACCCCTCGGGGAAAAATGAATGTCACTACAGGCATCTAGCTGCAAGTCTGGGGGACATTCTCAATGTCACAACCGACGGCGTGGAGCCCCAGGAAAGGCAATCAGCACGGACCAAGCGTCACAAACTGTGTATGGCAAAAGTGAAGTTAACTAACGGTGCTTAATTACAGAACTGAGGCATCAACCAGGCCACAGAAAGAGAGATGAGTCACCGATTCCCAAAGGACCTTTCACGGAAAAGATGAGGAAGGTGAAAAGGTACTTGCTACGTCCATTTGCTGAAACGTTGTATCTTAAATTATAAGATGACATAGATATCCCTAGGAAATATGGGTATAAGAGTGGTATTTCCAGTTTAAAAACTCGAATATGCAGCCTGTGAAGAGGCCCTTCACGCCACCCCATGCACACGCCCCTTTCCAGGGTGCGCTGCCCCTTCACCTGGGCTGCTCTCCCTTGCACTCCAGCTCTACCTCACTCCTACTCAGTGTCCTGTTCTGTATTAGCACCACTTCCTCCAGGAAGCCTTCCCAGCCCCAAGCTGGGTTTCTTCCTCTCAGCTTTGGATTCTCCTCAGCCTGTGCGACAATCCCTGCCTTTTTTCCACACCAAACGTAAGTGCAGTGAGGACACAGTGAGGACCTTACTCACTATGCTATCTCCTGGCAGGGCGTGGTACTCGCTCGCCGCTCGGGAGGTGCTTGTTGAAGGAATGAATGAGCGCCTCCCGAGCCGGACACCCAGCCTGCTCCCCCCGCCTCCCCGACTCCTGCCGGCCTGTACGCTTGACAATGGACTTCGGCGCTGGTCACAGCTTACCTAAGGCTGCACAGAGCAGAAAGAGGAGAAAACAGAACCTGCTTCCCCCCCGCCCCCTCCAGCCCATCTTTTTTTTTTTTTAACATCTTTATTGGAGTATAATTGCTTTGCAATGGTGTGTTGGTTTCTGCTGTATAACAAAGTGAATCAGTTATACATATACACATATCCCCATATCCCCTCCCTCTTGCGTCTCACTCCCACCCTCCCTATCCCACCCCCCTAGGTGGTCATAAAGCACCGAGCTGATCTCCCTGCGCTATGCAGCTGCTTCCCACTAGCTATCTATTTTACGCTTGGTAGTGTATATATGTCCATGCCACTCTCTCACTTTGTCCCAGCTTACCCTTCCCCCTCCCCGTATCCTCAAGTCCATTCTCTAGTAGGTCTGTGTTTTTGTTACCATCTTGCCCCTAGGTTCTTCATGACCATTTTTTGGTTTGTTTTTTAGATTCCATACATAGGTGTTAGCATCTCCAGCCCATCTTAAATCACCATTCCAAGCTCAGCCGTGGCGTCATTCAGACCTGGGTCCCACCAAGTGCCTTTGACCTCTGTACTCAGTCTGCTTGTCTATAACATGCGGACAGAATCTCCTGTGTGAGGGTACTAGGAGGACAGAGTGCCTGAACTCCTGCAAACACACGGGGCTCAGAAACTGTGACTCCAAGGACACGTTTCTCGTGTACTTGGCACGCCTTTCTACCCGGAGGGAGGGGGAGACGGATGCAGGCTCCCAACAGTCTAATTGGAGTTGGTCCCTCTCCTGGACTGCAGGTCACCCTTAAAAGGACGTCAAATGCCTTGTGACCCAGGATGCCAGGGCTCTGAGAAGAGCAGCATCACGGCTACGTGGATTCCAGGAATACGGCTTTTCACTGAGCGTGAGGCTGTGTCACCCCGGCAGAACCCGTGCTTCATCTGCCCACTCCCCAGGGAGCAGTGGGAAGGTGGCCTGCCACGCCCTGGGAGATAAAACCAGAGTCTGAGGGCTACCGCTGCCCTCACCACCGGCGAGAGCTGGCCCGCCCTGCTCTCCTCAGAGTGGCTGAGCCTGGCCGAGGGCAGCCCTCATGAGCGCCTAGGGAAGTCCGAGGTGTGTGTGGGGGCGGGGTGGGGGTGGGGGACAGCCATTGCGGGTTGAGCTCAGGACTCCGGGAGGGCACTGGGCTCCAAGGAGACAGAACCTGGAGGTACGGGGACAGCAGCCCAGGACTCAAGGGGCTTCCACCTTGAGTCCACCTTGAGCTCAAGGTCCACCCACCACAGCTTCCTCCCCCAGACCTGCTCTGTCAGACCAAAGACCTGGGCCCTCTCCACGGAGGCAGAGCGTGCGTCCAAACCAGGCAAAGCTGGAGAGGTCTGGAAAGGGAAGCACAGTGACTCCCTGCATCCCTGCGAACGCTGGGATGCCCGGTGGTCACCCCTGGGTTAGCGGGGGCAGTGGGAGCAGAGCCAAAGTTGACTCCCCAGACAGAACGGGGCATCACGACCTCCGGTTTACCCCCCACCCAAAACAGCAGGATGTCCCATCAGGCAGGAGTGGCAGGGCCGCCCCGGCCGGGGAGTGTCGTCAACTCCCGGCCACGAGGGGTCCTTGCTTACTCATCCTGTAGCTCCTGAAGCCTGACGCAGGCACCCCAGAGCAAGTTCTCGAAGCATCGATATTTATCGAATGAATATTTTATGAATGAATAAAGAATGTGTGAGTTAGATGCATCAAGAAATGAGAATTTAAGGAAAACGCTTAACAAGGAAGAAGCCGGAAGCACAAGACTGAACTGTGCTTATTTGCAAACGGGGTTGTTAACATCGCTGACTTCTGTGGCTGACAGAGAGTCAAGCTTAGAACAAGCTCAGCAATTTGTAATTTTTTTAAAGCAGGATTTATGCTGGTGTCATGAGACAACCAGAAGGATGTCCTCTGGGATCCCAGGCTACATCAAAACATCTAGACTAGGCAGACAAGGCAGGGGGCAGACGGTCTCCTTCACAACTTGGGGACCAGCACGGGGCCCAGGGCGCTGCCGGTGGCCTAGAGCACCAGGGACGTAGCAGCAGCCCAGGAAAGAGCCTGTCCTCACGCCCTGGAGCCAGAACACTCAGCACGGCCGCCACGGCCTCCGTGCACGAGCACGTGAGCCCTGCACACGCCCGCACAGCAAGAACCCCCTAGAACAAGGAGCTCTTGAGAGGGAGTGTTTCCTTCCTCTCGAGGGTTAGGCCATAAACACCCTCCCAGTATCAGCCCCAGACAGCAAATACGACTGTGCATTTATATGTCATCATCATCAATAATGACATTAAACAGCCACACCCTGGAAGCAACCTCGTCGTGGATCAGCGTGGAGATGGATAAACGGTGCACTCACGAACGAATCATGAAGAGCAGTCAGAAGGCAGAAACCTGACTCATGTTCGACTCGAGAGCACAGTGCTGACTTAAAGTTATACAGACGTGCAGAAAAAGACGCATGATATGGAACCACTTATGTCATTAAAGAAAAACCTGAACACAGTGTTTGTTGTGGCTATAAATAAATACAATAAAGCAGTAAAGGGCTTCCCTGGTGGCGCAGTGGTTGAGAGTCCCCCTGCCGGTGCCGGGGACACGGGTTCGTGCCCCGGTCCGGGAGGATCCCACATGCCGCGGAGCGGCTGGGCCCGTGAGCCATGGCCGCTGAGCCTGCGCGTCTGGAGCCTGTGTTCTGCAACGGGAGAGGCCACAACAGTGAGAGGCCCACATACCGCAAAAAATAAATAAATAAATAAAGTAGTAAAGCATGGAGTGGATGATGCCATGGCCTCCGAGACACACAGACTCTGGGAGGAGGAAGAGAAAGGAAGGTGGGGCGGGGGCCGGGGGCGGGGCTGTCGGGCTTCGCTGCTTTATTTATTTATTTATTTATTTATTTATTTATTTATTTATTTTTGGCTGTGTTGGGTCCTCGTATCTGTGCGAGGGCTTTCTCTAGTTGCGGCACGCGGGGGCCACTCTTCATCACGGTGCGCGGGCCTCTCACTATCGCAGCCTCTCTTGTTGCGGAGCACAGGCGCCAGACGCGCAGGCTCAGCAGTTGTGGCTCACGGGCCCAGCCGCTCCGCGGCATGAGGGATCCTCCCCGACCGGGGCTCGAACCCGTGTCCCCTGCACTGGCAGGCGGACTCTCGACCACTGCGCCACCAGGGAAGCCCTTCGCTGCTTTTTCAGTTGCTTATTTTTTTCCAACATGTTCTTACGAGTTGAAAGAATTCCTCAGAGAATACTCTATATACCCACTGGTATAGTCTATAATTAACATTTTATTCTATTTGCTTTATCAACTCAGTCTGTCCACGTTCCCATCCCTCCACCCATCCAGGAATCTAGTTTTTTAGGCATTTCAAAGACTAGTTTAGATGTCATACACCACCCCCAAGTCCTTCAGCAGGCAGAGCTTAACATCTGCTTACAGTTTCTCTTTTGATATAAAATCGACTCTCAGAGAAATGCACAACTCTTAAGTACACGTTGGCTAAATTTTAACAATGGCAGGCACCTGTGGAACCCACACCCAAATATCAAGCTATACAACATGGCCATCACCTAGAAAATCCCCTTGTGCCCCTTCCTGGTCAAAGCCCATCCCAACCTCTCCAGAAGCAACCGATTCTCTGTTTCCACCATCACAGAAGAGTTTTGCTGGTTCTGGGATCTCAACTGAACGGAACCACACGGTACATGCTATTTTGGGTCAGGCTCCCCGCACTCGGCATAAGGTTCCTGAGATTCTCCCATGGTGATGTATTAGGAGTTTGTCAGTTTTTGTTGTTGAGTAAATATCCCCTTAGGAAAATGCCACCATTTGTTAATTCATTCTCCTGTAACAGACACCTGAGCTCTATTTTTTGGCTTGGAACATTCTTTATAGGTCTTTTTGTGAACATATGTTTTTAAATTTTTCTTGAGTAAATAACTAGAGTTGGAACTGCTGGGCAGAGTACGTGTATGTTTAGTTTTGTAAGAAACCGCAGCAGCCTCTTCAAAAGTGGTTGCACTGTTTCACATTCCCACCCAGGCATGAGCCTTCCAGCTGCTTCATGTTCCTTGTGGACACCTGACATTGTCAGTCTGTCATTTTAAGCATTCTCACGAGTGTGTAGTGCTCTCTCATTGTGATTTAAATCTGCATTCCCTCCTCCCCGCTGACCAATGGTGTTAACGTCCACTATTTTTTTTAACATTTTATTTCCTTGAGAGAGATAGAGAGAGAGAGAGAGAGAGAAGACAGAAAGATAGAAGGAGACAGAGAGGGAGACAGAGAGGGAGAGATCTCGAGCAAATATAGCAAAACGCTGAAACCTGAGATACGGTATGCTAGTATCTAAATTATTTTCTGTATGTTTCAAGTATTCTGCAATACAAATAAAAATGATATTTCACCTATATCTTACTCCAGCTATACTTCCACCTGTAAGGGTATGGCCCTAACATCGAAGCTGCGCCTGGGGGCACAGCTCCTGGTCTGGAGAGAGGCCCAGATGAGTGGGAGTGGGCCAGGCCCTGGGGAAGCCATCCCCACCGCAGCAAAGAGCTTCTTTCCAGAGTCACCGAGCTCGACCTGCCTCCGGACCTGCCCCTGTGGCCCCGGCTCTGCTCCTGGTCAGCTCTTACTTCCACCTTGGCTCCCTGCTCGCCTCTGCTGGACCAGGGCACGTCCTGCAGCTGACCCTGGCCAGGGCCCACGGGGGCCACCTCTCTTTGCCCCCAAAGGCTGAGCTCGGGTGACACGGCACCTCTTCCAGGCACCTCTGCCTGGCCTGTCTCCTGTGACATTAATTTCTCCAAGGAACTTCCCATTGACATTGATATGCGTCCCTCAGATGAACAGCCAGGGACCCCAGATACAGCTTTCTTAAGAATTTAGAAGTGAAAGGTCTTGCCCAGATGTCTGGGCGTCCTCAGACTTGGTGCCTGAAAGCATCGGTAGCTGACGTGCTGCTTCCTCGGACGGACACCATTCATTTCTACCTTGACTTTACACTTGGCTCCAATTTGCAGCCACGACCGATCCTGTCACTGAACCTGAATAAGGGCTGTGATGCCACTGAAAGGGGGACCAGACTGCCCACCCTCTAAGGTCTCGAGGCTGGACTGTTTCAGCACCTCCCAAGCAGGGTGATGAGAGCAGGGCCAGGGAGCACGTGGGGCCGTGACGACACTCACCGCTGGCACTCGCCGGCGTGCAGGACGAGCTCTTCATTGCTCCGGGCGCTGACTGTCAGCTCGTGCTCCGTGGAGTTGAAGACGTCCAGGAGCAGGTGGCACTGCCGGGCACTGCGGTGCAAAGACAAAGCCAAGTTCAGCATCTTCTGGCAGCCAAAGAGGAGAGTGACTCCGCTTCCCCCCACCCCCAAAGATTTTACGCCACTGGAGGACACGAGAAGTACGATTTATCAAAATGTCATGTACCCCGGGACACAAAGGCTTACGAAGAAGACTCATTCTGAACTAACTGTGAATTCTACACAGTGGGTTTGGACAGGAGGTCCTCCTTGGTCCTGGGACACATGCTTACAACCCAGCTCTGCCCTTTACACACTGAGTGACCTTGGGAAGGTAACTTGAGTTCTCCAAGCCTCACACGTGTGACCGCTAGGACGCGTGACCCAGCGGGAAAGCACTCGGCATACAGCGTCATTCAATAAGTGACCACGTCATGGCCCTGGATTTCTACGGGTGCCAGGCCAGGTGCTGGGCAGGGGTCCACAGAGAGCCGTGCCCATGCTGTCTGTGCACATGTCCACCGATAGTCCTCATGGGGGCCACCCCTCACTCCCCCAGAACTGTGGGTGACACCTGGGGTCACTCACCACCCACCTGAAACCTCCTTTCCCTGGCCTTCTCTACCGCAGACAGTAAAACTGCAGTAACCAAGTTCCCGCCGCCCCCTTCCCCAAGGGGAGGGCCATGGAACAAAGTTCCAGCCAATAACCGGCTTCTGGAGACTCTTCATCCCAAACAAGAAGACAAGTCCTTGAGAGGGGAAGGCGCCACCCTTCCACCTCCTGACTCCCTTTGCTTCCTCCCCGGGGAGGAGCAGGACGCCAGGAAGCTCAGGGACTCTAGGGGGCGATGGGGACGAACGCCACGGCTGTGGAGGGCAGAGTGGGGCCCTGGGAAATGATGGCACAGACCCATTAGCTACATGTGAAAAACAAAATTCCAGCCACGTACGCTTCGTTTGTGCTAGCTGCCATTTGTCAGGTCCCCATTACGGTCCAGTGCTTGCCTAAAACTAACACAGCATCTCAAACACCAAGTGTCGCAGCTGGCTCGTGACAGCTGATGGATAAGCGTCCGCTCATCAAAACGGGACAACCGGACCTAAGACAGGAGCAGACAGCAACAGAGGCAGCAGCCATCCTCCTTCCTGGAGGAACAGGGTAAGGAGATTTTCAGAGAAGAAAAAAAGAAAAAGCCTCAGAAAAGGATCTGTGCTCTGGCCTCTTTCAGCTGAGCATTTCTTCAAAACGTGACCTTCCATAGGGCATCTGAATTCTCAGGTGTGTTTCCCAAAGTGTGACAAGGGAAGATTTAGCTGGTTGTTAAGCAAAGGGGAGACAGGACTCACACCCACACGTGCCGGCTGCCTGCATTGCTTATTTCATACAAAAGCCCTGCAAGGTTGTCCTCCCGAGACCCACTGATGGAGAGGAGAGGAGAGGGAGGCTCAGGAGATGACGAAAAGTGCTGGTGATGACCGAGAGTCAAGACATAGAGCTAGAAACCCTGTAGCGCTCACAGCGGATCAAGACGCATATTCCAATCCAAACTGCGTCCCCTGTTCTTTCCAGAGAAGGGAACCGAGGTGGAGAGGGCGCAGTGACGTGTCCAGGGGTTCACACACGCGCACACGTGCGCTCACATACACAAAGACTGACAGCATCCCAAGGCCACTGGGCATCTGTGAGATACCAGATTTTCAAAACACATACGTGCGCTTACTCTCAAGGGAGATGGTAAAAGTAGCAGCCCGATCGTCCCGCTACGCACTACGAGACGTGGCACGCCACGTCTTTAGTTGATTCTGGGTTCTGTGGGTCGGGGTGTCCTCCCCAGAGGTTCAGCACTTGGAAAAACATTCATTAGCTCTGACAGCTGCCTCCGAGAGGCCTCTTCACTCAGCTCACAGGAAAATGAGCTCTCGAGAATGAAGATCTATTCTGCCTTTGTCATAACTTGATGAAATCTTTAATCACAGCAAAACCTCTCATCAGAAAAGAAATCCATAAAACATTTATCAGAGGCAGAAAATTGAAGTGATATTTAAAAGCAGGAGAGAAAAGATTCAAATACATGCTGTTTTCACCCACGGAACAGAGTTGTTAGAAAACTGCACAGGAATGAACAATGTCGGAATGTAATACTTTTTTTGTCCTCTGTTTTTTCTGACTCACTGTCTGCGTATGGGGGCGCTTGATCCAGTGTTTCTGTTCCTCCTAATCGTTGGCAGGATGAGATGCTGGTGGATCTTTGCTTTCTGTCTATTATTCATAAATTAATTCCCTTTCCCAAACTGCAGCAGCACTGTGTGCCCACCATCGTGTCATTTACTCTGGTATCTTTCCATACCTCTTTGGATGATTCTCTTAAGTTTTAATCTGTGTTTGAGCATATAATTTACTTTTAATTCTTATTTGCTTTTTGGTTTTATTTTTGGTGTTTTTGGTTTTTCTGGATCCATCTTTCTGAAGTACCGGGAAGCCCAGGAAAGCTTCCTAGAAGAACCAAGATCAGAGTAAGGCTTCAGATCCATCTGCCTGGTCGGGGGGCGGGGGTGGGGGGGGGGCGCCCAGCAGCAGGAAAGAATCTGGAGTAAAGTTGGAGGGAGGAGATGAGGTCGCCAGGTGGAAAGGAGAGGCACAGCCCAGGCACAGCAAACAGTGCGTGTGAAGCCACGTCTATATAGTTAGTACGCACTATTTCCTATCTAGAATTAGGACAATTAATTTTATTTATTAATTCATGTAACAAATATAAATATCTACTGAGTACCTGCTGTGTGGCAGGTACTATTCTAAGCACTTGGGATAAGGAAGTGAACAGGAGAAGCAGGATCTCTGCTTTCACGGAACTCACACTCTCGTGAGGGGACAGGGCTAGGAGAGATAAGAGGAATTAAAAGTGAAAAAAATTTAGTCATATTTGGTAAAATGAGGAAAAATAGGTTCAAAAAGGTTGCTAAATACAGGGTTAAGACACACATCCACACACAAAATCAATAACAACAGCATTCCTATATATCAACTAAAAACAAGTACAAAATATAATTTTTAAGAAAATATATTTACAATAGTAATGTACCTAGAAAAAAATCTAACAAAATATATGCAGGATGTTTATGAAAAATATTCTAAAGTTTTATGAAATGATATTAAAGGTGATGAATAAATGCAGAGATGTATTATGTTCAAGGATAGAAAAACTCAGTATTTTTAAATAACTCACTTCTTTCCAAATGTATATAAATTTAATGCAACTCAATAAAAAATCCCAACATTGTTCTGGTTTTGGTCAAACTTGATACACTGATTCTAAAATTTATATCTAAGATCAAAGGGCCAAGAACATGCAAAACAACAATGAGGAAAATTTTTGGAAGAGACTTGGCCAGCTAGATATCAAGAGTTGTCATAAAACTGTAAAAATGAAGGCAGTGGGGCGATGACAAACACATCGATGAAGGAAAAAACAGCCCAGAAGCAGATCCATGAATACAATAAGGTAATGGATATATGACCAAAGTAGCAGTGTTGATTATTAAGAAGGAGGTTCAATAAACAGTGCTGGACAAATGGTTATGCAGATAGAAAGAAAATGATATCCCTACATCACACCATAAACAAAAGTAAGTTCCAAACAGACTGAATAGATAAATGTAAAAAGCAATATTTAAAATCCTGTAGAAGAAAATACAGGTGAACAACTTCTGACCTGAAAGAGAGAAAGATTTCTCAAATGAGTTACAAGACATACAAAATATAAAGAGATCTTCAACCAGGGCACCAGAATGCACAATGAGAAAAGGACAGTCTCCTCAATAAATGACGTTGGATAAAATGGATAGTCACACGGAGAGGAATGAAACTGGACCCTTACCTCACACCATATACAAAAATCAACTCAAAATGGATTAAAGACTTAAATGTAGGATCTGAAACTGTAAAACTACTAGAAGAAAACAGGGGAAAACCTTCTTGGCATAGGTCTGGGCAATGACTTTTTGGAAATAACCCCAAAAGCACCGGCAACAAAAGCAAACACAGATTAAGGGGGGTTGTAGCAAACTAAAAGCTTCTGCACAGCAAAGGAAACGATCAACAGAGTGAAAAGGCAACTTACAAAATGAGGAAAAATATTTGGATACAGTAGGTCTCAAAAGGGGTTAATACCCAAAATACATAAGAAACACAAACAACTCAATAGCAATAGCAATCATCATCATCATCCAATTAAAAAGTTGGCAAGGGCTCCCCTGGTGGCACAGTGGTTGAGAGTCCGCCTGCCGATGCAGGGGACACGAGTTCGTGCCCCGGTCCGGGAAGATCCCACATGCCGCGGAGCGGCTGGGCCCGTGAGCCGTGGCCGCTGAGCCTGCGCGTCCGGAGCCTGTGCTCCGCAACGGGAGAGGCCACAGCGGTGAGAGGCCCGCGTACCGCAAAAAAAAAAAAAAAAAAGTTGGCAAAAGACCTGAATAGACATTTCTCAAGGGAAGACGTGCAGATGGCCAACAGCTATATGAAAAGGTGCTCATGTCACTAATCATCGTGGAAATAGAAACCAAAACCACCATGAGATATCACCTCACACCTGTTAGAATGGCTATTAAAGAGACCAGTAAGTGCTGGTGAGGATGTGGAGGAAAGGGAACTCTCGTGCACCTGTGGGAATGTAAATCGGTGCAGCCATTACACAACAGTGTATAACTTTCTCAGAAAATTAGTAATAGAACTACCATATGATCCGGCAATCTCACTTCTGGGTATATATCCAAAGGAAATGAAATAAGTATCTCAAAGAGGTAAGTGCACTCCCATATTCACTGCAGCGTTATTCATAATAGCCAAAATATGGGAAAACCTAAGTGCCCATTGACAGATGAGTGAATAAAAAAACTCGTCTCTCTCTCTCTCTCTCTCTCTCTCTCCTTCTCTCTCTCTCCCCCTTTCTCACACACACACACACACACACACACACACACACCATAATATTATTCAGCCATGAGAAAAAAGAAAAATCCCACCATTTCTGACATGGATGAACCCAGAGAACATTATGCTAAGTGAAATGAGCCAGACACGGAAAGACAAATACTGCGTGATCTCACTTACACGTACAATCTCAATTAGTTGAACTCATAACAGCAGAGCATAGAATGGTGGTTAACCAGAGGTAGAGGGGTGGGGGAAAGGGGGAGAGGTTGGGCAAAGGATACAAAGTTTCAGTTACGCAGGATGAGTAAATCCTGGAGATTTAATATTCAGCATGGTGACTGTAGTTAAGAATACTGCATTGTATACTTAAAATTTGCAAAGAGATTAGATCTTAAGTGTTCTCACTATGCACTCACAAGGTAGCTAGGAGAGGTTACAGATACATGAATGAGCTCGAAATGTGAAATGAAATGAAATGTGACATGATTGTGTTAACCATTTCACAATGTATATATCACACTGTACACCTTAAATATATACAATTTTACCTCAATCAAGCTGGAAAAATATATAACGGAAAAGACTGAAATGTTTGGCTGCACTGAAATGAAGCACTTTTGTACAAGGAAAAACATTAAAGTCAAAGCAAAGAAAAGCTAGCTGTGAAAAGGTGTTTGCAACACATAAACCTGACAAAGGATTAGAATTCTGAATTAATAAAGAACTCCTGTAAATCAATAAGAAAGAAATGATCCAATGGAAAATTGAGCAAAGAACAAGAGTGGACAGTTTAAAGCAGAGGAAATCCAATGGCCAATATATAGGAACAGAGTCTCAATAGAACTAGTAGTCAGAGAAATGGAGAGAAAACCCTCAGGTATGACTTCCCACCCAACCTATTGGAAATGTTTAAAATGTGCTCTAAGACCGAGTGCTGGCCAAGATGTAGATGAGCAAGAATCATGGGAATCCTCATTCAGTGCTGCTAAGGGTGTAAACTGGTACAACTCCTTCACAGGGCAGGTTGGCACAACCTGGCCAAGTGGTAGATGAGAACCCTTTGATCTAATGACTCAACTTGTAGGCATGTATCTTGGACCAACTCTCAGAGTTCAGCACAAGGATGCTTCCTAAAATGTGCACTGCAGCCTCATGTATAAAATCAAAGAACTGCCTTTAACGAAGCGCAGCCAACTGGAGAGCAGATAAATAAATCTGTAACAGTCATACACTGGAAACCTATACATAAGCGAAGATGAATTAAGAAGTACAAACCTCACCACAGCCTCACCACAGTCTCATGTTAATAAGGTTGAGTGAAGAGCAAGTTGCAGGAGATAGTTACATGTTTATACCAAGTTTAAAATATTTAAAAATACTCTATATTACTTATAATAACTGTAGGGTAGTAGTCACTCCTGGTGAGAGAGGAAGAGAATAGGGTCACAGGGGAGCACACAGAGTTTTAACAGTTTCATTTTCCTTTCTTTAAATTAGAAAAATAGATGCAAAAACAGCAAAATGTAAAAATTTGACAAACCTGTGTGGTTAGATAGATTAGCATCCCCTTGACTTTTCTTTATATGTTGCTTATAAGATGTAAGACATGTTTTATAAGAGGTATTTTTAAAGTCACTTAGAATGTTGTCTTAGCTGGGATTCCCCCGGGAAAGCAGAGCCTGAGAAGAGGGCTGGAGTGGAGCAGGTGTTTGGGAAGGGGATGCTGAGGGGAGCAGGGCGGGGGCACGGGGTGCGGCGAGAACACAGTACCACGGCGCCTTACTGAGCTGGCTACCATGTGGACCGCTGGCGCTCACCCTGCTGGTCCCTCTGAAGAGTCACGGACTGTGCCTTGAAGTGTGCGCCTCAGGCAGAGGAGAGGGGATTACTTCACCAGCCCCCGCCCTCCCTGGCCAAGCTCCCCCCAAAAGGGGGGCAATTCCCCAACTCCCCACACTGTGCGGCATGTGCACCTGTGCTGCGGCCCCGGAGAAGGCTTTCAGACACTCCAGAACTCGAGAGCTACGCAGCACAGCTGAGGTGAGGTGCTGTCAAGTTTCCCCTGCATAAATCTGGCTGCCACAGAGACGGCTGGTGTAAGACGTGGGCTAGGACTTGAGGCAGAGAACAAGACGCGTGGCTAACAAATTTTTTTTTTAATTAAGTGCATCTCCTGAAATCATAAACAGATGAAAAACTGACTTCAGATGTGACGGCAAAGGAGGGCCTCTCTGATGAAATAGCATTTCATTTCAGACCCACACAACAAGAAGGCAACCATGTGAAGGTCTTGGAGGACTGCTTTCCAGAGAAAGCAGTTAAGGTCAAATCTTAAGGCATGGTGTCATCAAGGGACAGAACGGGCCAGGAGGAGAGCGGCATGAAATTAATGACAGAGGAAAGGTCGTGACAGAAAGTTTGGATTTTATTCTAAGTATGATGGGAAGCTATCTTTAGAGTCTTAAGCAGATGAGTGACATGAACTGGTTCACGTTTTAAAAAAAATGACGAGTTCCTATTCTGGAAAAGATGCCGTAAGTACAAATAATCCACTGCGTCTCTCCTACTGAACCCAACTATAAATCATACATATAATGCATGGAGCAGCTATTTGAAGATTCGAAAAGTCAACTATAGAAGGTGGATTTGGGAAGGAGATCTGAAATCGAAGTTTCTCTGAACTTCAGAGTGAGTTTCCATTTCCCTCAGTCCTACCTGTCCTAAAAGGCGGCTCGGAGGCACCCATCAGGTATAGACAGGCAGAGCTCCGCGAGCTGCCTCTGTCCCAGGTCCAAGGCATGGGAGAGGGCACCATGAAGGTGTGTTGGGGGGCCCTGTGGGCTTTTTCTTTTTTCTCCTCCGTTTCTCCCAGCCCAGCCCCTGGGCAGCACTGCTATGTGACAGTGCCACGATGGGTCGTGGCTGCACAGCACATACAACTCCGAGGCCAGGAAACCACCTCTCTGACCCAAGGGACTGAGGTCCCATAAGCACAGGGCCAGTCCCCATCACTTTATTTCCCTCTCTGTCCTCTGACCAATTAGTCCCACACAGAGGAAGAACTCAAACCCTGGCTTTGTTGTGGGCAGACAGCGAAGGGAGGCGACTATGGAAAGGAGAGAGATGAAGAGCGCCATTTGCTAAAGTGGTACCTGACCTGGGCTCACTGTGGAGCAAGCACGAGGGGATGGAGCCTGAGGAGCAAAGCACGGGCTTTGGTAACTGAGCTCCAAGGAAGAACACTGGGCGGCACACACAGGACTGATCCAAGGAGAACCACAGACTCTAAAACCAGAACGGCAGCACAGCCCACAGAAGGCACTACGGGACCATGGTGTGGACCACCCACCAGAACAGAGATATCAGCATTCTCCACAGGAACCAAACAAGACGCCAGCACCTCACAGCATTGTAGCCGAAATGTCCAGAATGCAGTCCATAACCACTCAGCATGGGAAGAGCCCGGGAAAAAGCCAACGTGCAAAGGAAAGTAAAATCAACAGGCAACAACCTCAAGATGAAAGTCTTAACAGAAAAAGACTTTAAATACGTTCCGCAAAGTAAGGGCAAACACACTTGAAACAGATGAAAAGATAAAATCTCAGCAAAGAAACAGAAGATATAAAGAGGAAGCAAAGAGACACTTTAGAACAGAAAAAACTAAGAATTCACCAGGTAGTGAATTATCTGAGTAATTGAGGGAACGAGTAGACATAAAATGAGAAAGGATATAAAACAAACAATACCATTGAGGAACTGGATCCAACTGACACTTAGTGAACATTCCACCTCCCAAAAAAGTAGGATATCCGTACTTCTCAAGTTATATGCAACATTTACCAAAATAAACCATTTCTAGGCCATGATAAAAAAACCTCTAGCAACTTTAAAAGAGTAAAAATCACACAAGTATTTTTTTGAACCACACAGGAATTAAACTAATATATTTGAAGACAGACTAGTAATTTATCCAAAGGAAACAGCTGAGAGAGAAAAACGGGATAAAAACAATCTTATGAGACAAGAAAGGCTCTAAAAGTCATGTCATAGGAGTTTGAGACTAACAAAACACACACACAGCTGTTGAAGAAATAATGGCTGAAAATTCCCCACATTTGGCAAATAATGTAAACTTACAGATTCAGGAAGCTCAGCAAACCCCAAGCAGTATAAATTTTTAAAACTCTAGGCCCAGAAACATCCTAAGCAAACTAAACTTTCAGAAGCAAGAGGAAAGAAGCCACCTGAAAGCAGCCTGAGCGAATAAGGCTTCGGCTCAAGGGAAACGATTCGAGGCCTGAAGCTTTCTTATCAGAACACCAGTTTTGTTGCTTAATGGGTATATAACATCTTAATGGGTATATAACAACATCTTAATGGGTATATAACATCTTAATGGGTATATAACATCTTAATGGGTATATAACAACATCTTAATGGGTATATAACATCTTAATGGGTATATAATATCTCTTACTTACAATAAGTAAGTCATTTCATTTCTCCGAGTCTCAGTTTCCCCAACGAGGACAAGAATGCCTATGTCATGGAATTATTAGGAGGCTCCAACGGGAAAAAAAGTGAAAGTGCTTTGTAAAACTACAAGCGGAATATTACATAAATATGAGGGGTGGTGATTATTATTAGCTTGGTTGCAGTCAGTGGAGCAGCAAAAGGGAAAGCACACAGCCCTGCCAACAAAGCAATCCCAGCTAATTACTCAATACTGACTCAGCTAAAAGTGACTATGAGAAATTCCCACGCCAAGGTCTGAGTCTGTCTAAAAACCATGGCATCATGCCCAGAAAGTTAAGTGGGGCGCTTTCTCCCCGAGTCTGGCCGAATTCTCCCAGCCCCTGCAGGGTCCAAACATCACTGTTCCATCAATCCTAGGGGCGCGGTAATGTGAGTAAAGACACAGCCAGACCGGTAGTGATGGCCACATACACCTTTGGCCAAACCCATGTGGTCTTTTAAAGTTCCATAAGCCTGCCTGTTATCAATCAGCCTTCCTTCCTGAAAAATTAGTAGTCAGTTTTAGGATGGAGAGCTTTATTGTAAGTCTTAAGAAAGCCAGGGAGCTTATTAAATTTAAAATGACAAAAAAATAATAGAAGAAACAATCAGAATGTTCTTCGGGGGATATCATCTCATCTTCACCTCTGCCACACAGGTTACGGAGCTTCTAAATCTTACTGAAGACTCTTACAGTAGATTTACTGTCCATTAGAACTGGGTTTCCCAAAGTGTGACGTGAGGACCACCTGAAACAGATGCCCTGGCTCTGCAGGGGACAACGGATCAGCGCCTCGGAGGTGTCACACCCAGGGCTCTGGTGTCCTCCGGGCCTGGGGTTGGAAGAAGCTGAGTCTTACTGGTGAGAAAGACAAGTGGGCGGCGGTGGCACAGAGACACAGGAGACAAGCAGGGGAGGCTTCTGGAAGGAAGCGGCTCCTGCGTTCGCTGAGGGAACAAAGGCTTGAGAGCAGGACTGCAGGCGGACAGAGCAGAGCATGGAGCAGACAGGGCTGGAGCAGCACGGACCGTGCCGGGAGCTTGCAGGCGTCTCCTCGGAGTGAGGAGGCGCGTGGGGCGGGGACAAGAAAAGGCAAGGCAGACAGGCTGGGTCAGATTGTGCAAAGCCTTGTGTGCCGAGCTCTGGAACCGAAACATGACTTACAGACGACAGGGACTCGTGGAAGGACCCTAAAGGGGGGACAAACTCATGCTTGTGTTTTAGAACAAACACTTCAGCAGCTATTTGGGGAAAGAACTGGAAAGAGAAAACGAAAGCAAGAGACTTCGAAAGGCTATAGCAACTGTCCAAGAAAGGGAGGGAGAGGCTGGCCCAAGAGACAAAGGTGACACGCCTGAGTCAATGCAGAGCTACTGAGGTGGAAAGGACAGATCTGGTGACCGACTGAAATGTGGGAACAGTGCCCTGTGGATGGCTGACACACAACCTGGCCTCTGACGGGTCTTGGGGGGCTGCTAATGAAGGCAGGAAGGGCCTCTGTTTCTGATTTTTTAATACGTTTTAAAATAATGTTTTAAAATGTTCCCTTTAGAGGAAACAATTTGGAATGGCTAGAATCCAAAAGACATATAGGATAACAAGCATCGGCAAGGATGTGCAGAATTGGAACCTTCAAGCACTGCTTGAAGGTTTGGGTGGGAACGTAAGATGGTACAGCCGAGCCGGAAAATGGTCAGGCAGCTCCTTAAACGGTTAAACAGTTATGACACGATCTGATAATTCCACTCCTAAGTATATACCCAAGAGAAATGAAAACTGGCCCACACAAAAACTGGTATGTGAATGTTCATAACAGCATTATTCCCAACAGCCAAAAAGTGGAATCAACCCATCAACTGATGAATGGATAAACAAAACGTAGCATATCCACACAGTGAAATATTATTCAGCATAAAAAGAAATGCCATACTGATACTTCCTTGTGGGTGAACACTGACATTATGCTAAGTGAGAGAAGCCAGTCGCATTTTGTATGATTCCACTCACATGAAATATCTAGAACAGGCAAATCTAGAGACACAAAGTAGATTTGTGGCCGTGTAGGGGAGGGGGAGGGGGGACTGCTAATGGGTGCAGGGCTTCAACCGGGAGAATGAAAAATTCTAAAATTAGATGGTGGCGATGGCCGAACGGCTCTGTGACTAAACTAGAAACACTAAGTCGTGCAGCTTAAGTGGGTGAATTGTGTGGCATGCAAACGATGTTTCCGTACAGCTTGCGCGTACATGCAGCGAGAGTGCCCGGGGGTGATGGAGGTGAGCTCAACACGCTCCTGGCTCAGCGAGACCACTGCGTCACCTCACCAGGGCGCAGCGCTCAGCGCCACCGTGGTCTTGACAAACACATCGTTTACTCTCTGCTATACTGTCTACTTTGCACTCATAACGGACCACAGGTACGAGAAAAGAACCATGAAGACCACATGTTAAAAGGGGCACAAATATGAACACCAAGGCACCTGTGTCTCAAAATCCAGGTTAAAAAGGTAACATAAAATGACGACTATGTCATATTTGGCTTTTCATTTTCTGGGAATGAAGACAACCCAATTCAAAAAGGATGGAAAAGTACTTTAAAATAACTTGAAGTCATGGTTCAATGTAGCATCATTTGCAATGAGCTCTATAATGATTAAAACTCTGAAAACGCCAAATGCAAAGACTCTAAACGGAAGGTCACAGAAAACTCTGGCCGACTGTCGACAGACAATCTACCTTTCAACATACGATGTCAATCCCTAAATCAAGTATGACATGGGCCTTTTTAACTGGTGTTTATAAATCATACTTAACATAATTAGTGCATACTACTTGTTAAGTAGAACAATCTTTACATCTGTCTTTAAATAACGAACATTGATAGCATTCTTAAATGGACATTAACACATAACATTCGATAATGTAATAGTTCAAAATAAAATACAGATCACTTAAAATTATTGATTGTAATACTTTAATAATACGTATGGTTGAGACATAAAATAGGTCCCTTCAAGGTACAGCTGCGTGAGTGGAGACAGAAAAATGGGAGGGGATTCACCGCCTGGGCGGCTCCTAACTGGTGACACTGGGGACCAGAGGGTGCTAACTGCTGTGTCAACCTAAATGACATGTCCAGCTGCTCCTGCCATGGGAGGTGGGGTCCCAGCTCCTGCCTGTGCAGACCTACACTATGTTAACACTTGGAAAGACGATGAAAAGCGTGCTCATCATTTCAGGGAACACAAGCCAACAGGAGCAGGAAGGGATGAAGCAAATGCGTTAAGTCATTAAGCTCCTTCCACCAGAGATTCGATGAATGGGTTACAGAGAGATGGGAGCCCTGGGGCAGACCCAGCCCCCTCCCATCACAGAAGCAGGTCTCAGTCCGCATCCCCTCCTCTGTCCTCCCCAGGGTGCCCCTCACAGCCCAGCCTCAGTGAGGGCTCTGGAGAGGGTGAAGCTGCTGGGCAGGCGAGGGCTTCCCTCTGAGTAACACAGCCCTGGTCTTCGTACCAGCCACCCAGACGTGAGTCCCCAGCTGGGCTGTCCCTGTGTCACTTCCACACGGAAGAGGGGGAGTCCCTGACCTTGCCCTTGACAACCGCCGTTTCTCAGTTTTCTACCCGTGTCAGGCACTGTATTAGACGCTCTGTGTATTGATGCATTCTTTAAACCTTACCGCAGCCCTGCAAGATCAGTGTTCTCTCCATTTCAAGATGAAGAAAAATGATGCTTAAAGAAACAGGAACGACTTACTCAAGACCACAGGGCAAATAAGTGGGAGGATCAAAATCTGAAATTGGATACAGGTACAATGGGTTCTGAAACCTGTGCTTGTTAAAATTCTAAATTGTTGTTAAATTTAAAACCAATTTAAATCAACACAGCAACTTGAAAAGGATCAACCGTGAGGAAATCCGACATTGAAACTGCCTTTATTACATGTCTGTGAGCAGAGGCTCCCGACGGCGTGGAGCGGTCCCACTCCACGGGGGGAAACGGAATTTTTCTTCTAAATGTCCGGGAAGAAGCGCCATGGTGTGTCAGGTTGTATGATTTTTATTCAGAATGTAACAACTCCCACACCTTACACCCTGCTCAGGGGAGTGTATTTTCCACAGAGCTCAGAGTAGCAATGTATAAGATTGGACCACTTACCCTAGCAGCCTAGAAAGAAGTTGCTCCTGAGGTGAGGGAGGCCAGGCACTCAGACAGGGCGGCATGGCCCAATCCATTTCAATCTGGTCCCTAACAACATTACCAGGCAGCTTGGTGTAAAAAGTGAATTTTAATGGTAATTGATCTCCTAAATAAAAGTCAGCTGAAAGCTAGGTACACCCCTGAAGGAAGGAGAATGGTTAAAAAAAAGCAGTGAGAATTCCACCTCCCATCTATATTGTGCTTTGCCTTTGAGAAAACACTGGGCCCTCTATTGTTTCATTTGATTCTCTTACGCCCCATGAGGTGAGCAGAGCCGGTGATCACTCCAGTGAGGGACAGGAGGGCTGAAGCTGCGAGAGATACAGAGATGCTTGCAAAGACACAGGGGGCCAAGGGAAACCCAGGTCTCTGGAATGCCAGTTCAGCGTATGTGTGGCAGGAAGCATGGGTTTTGGTGCCAAGAAGGCCAGAACTCAAATCGAATCTCTTTTTCTCATTAATGTGCAACCAGGGTGAGTTATTTAACATCTCCATACAGCAATGCTGACTTCAAAGGGTTCTCTGGAGTTTAAATTCCACCCATTTTTGGTCTCTTGGGTATTTATTTTTAGGACTTCCTGGTATATGTTGGATACAGACCTTTGTTGCATAAGTGTATTGTAAATATTTTCTCCCAATACGGAGCTTGCTTTTTGATGAGCTGAAGTTTTTAATTTTGATAAAAACCCTCTTATCAACTTTTTATTTTACGGTTAGTAGTTCTCACTCCATCTGAGAAATCTTTGCTTCATGGAAAAATTTTCATTAAGAATTAAAACTAATTAATTAAAACTAAAAATTAAACTCTTCAACTGAGATGACTACCTCAGGGATTCTATTTTCTCTTGTACCAACTTTAGTAATTCATGTCTTTTAAACTTTTTTTTTCCATTTCATTTAAGTTGTCAAATTCATTGGAATATGATTTCTCACAGTACACTCTTATTATTCTTTTAATGTCTGCAGAATTTAGCCATGCCCCCCTCTTTCATTCTCATTATTAGTAATTTGTGTGTTCACTCTCTTTTTTAAAATTCTGACCATCCTGGCTATAGTTTACTAATTTCATTAATCTTTTCAAAGAATCGATTTTGGGTTCCATTTAGTTTACATATTTTTTTTTCATTTTCTATTTCATTCCTATCCACTATTATTATTTTCTTTTACTTCACTCTTTATTATTTATTTTCTTTTACTTCAGTTTATTCTGGGTACATTTTGCTCTTCTTTATCTTACATAGACACTTATACCACTGATTTTAAGCCATTCAGCCTCTAGCATAAGCATTTAGTGTTCTATGATATCAGTTAGCTGGAGTTGTTTACTAGTCCTGTGCAAGCTTTCTATATTTTTCCGTTCCTTTCTATATTTTCCTTGTTCTGTCAAAAACTGAGAGACGAGTGCTGAAATATCCAACTATAATTATCTGTTTTCCATCTCTCCCTTCAGATGTCGGTTTTATTTTGAAGTTATGTTTCTAAGTGCATTTGCATTTAGGATTGTCGGGTACTCTTGATGACTTGACCCTTCCGTCATTACAAATTATCTGCTTACTTTCTCTCTTTTTCTCCTGAAAGTCTACTTATTTGATAATATATCCATGCCACCTTTCTTATGATTACTGTTAACATGGCATGCCTTTCCCCCCCCATCTTTTTGCTTTTAAACTGTGCATATTTAATGTGAGTTTCTTATAGAAAACACAGAGAGTTGGCTCTTGTATTTTTATACAGTATGACAATTTCCACGCTTTTTCCCACCACATACATATCCAGTTCTTCCATCATCATTTGTTGGAAAGATTTTCATTCCACATAAAATTGTTTTCATACTTGCTGGTCACATGATCAATTGATCACACAGGAGTGAGTCTATTTCTGGACCATCTATTATGGTCCGTTGATCTCTCTATCTTTACAACAACAGCATTCTCTCTTGATTACTGTAACTTTATGTTAAGTCTTAAAGTCGTATAGCTTAAGTCCTCCAACTTTGTTTTTTTGTCAAGTCATATGCCTATTCCAATAATCCGTTCCACTGTGAAATAATTTTAAAAACAGCTTGTCAACTTCCACCCCCCCCAAAAAAAAGTCCTGTTGCGATTTTAATTGGGATTGCATTGAATTTATAATCAAATTTGGGGCAACTGGTGTCCTAGCAGTAACTGACATTTCCAATCAATAAACATGGTATCTCTCCCCAACTATTTAAGTCTTTCATCCATACGTCACATCACGCACAAAACTTCATTTGAGACAGATTCTGGGAAAAACTTTAACTATAAACCTCCTCAAAGAAAAAGAGGCAAAGTATCTCTGTAACTCCGGGGGGCAAAGATTTTAAATATAGCATTTAGTTCAGTTACATTTAATGTAATTCTTGGTACAGTGGGTTTAAATCTACCACACTGCTATTTGTTTGTATTTAACTAGATGTTCTTTTCTTCTCCTTTCTTGCCACCTCTTTCCCCCTTTGGGGGGTTATTTTTTAGTGTTCTGTTTTATCTCTCCTGGTATACTATCCATACCTTAAGTCATTGCTCAAGGTTTTACAACATGGGTCTCTAACATCACATTCTAACTTCAAATAATATAACATTTTGCATATAAAAATGTCCATTTCTCCCTCTTCTTCCATTTGTGTGACTTTTTTTTTAACATATTCTACTTCTTTATATGACATGCACTACAAAATTAAATGCTATTATTTCTTTCTTAGACAGTCAGCAGTCTTTTAAAGAAATCAAAAAGCGAGGATAAAAAATCTCATACCTAACCTGCTCACTTTATTTCCGGGATTCATCATTCCTTAATGTAGATCCGAGTTTCCGTCTGGTATTATCTCTGCCTGATGAGCTTTTACCAGGCTGATAAAACACAAGGACTGTGTTCTCTGTCCACCTCTGATCCCAGTGGGTGCTTCACATAGCACCCAAAACATTGGAGGTGTTGGTTTAAAGGTTTACAGTCTGCTAAGTGCTTTATTAGACATAGAAAGAATGTACAGGGGAACCCACAGAAGGACCCCAACTCTGCCTAGTCATGGTCAGGAAAATTTTATAAAAATGTAACATATATCAATGGCAAACAGACGTTTTCCAAAAGGTTAAGTGAAGGAATGATAGTTTAAGAAAAAGAACAGTTTTAGAAAAGGAGGTATGCAAAGGCACACTGGAGTAAGCTGTCCTGACACGTCCTGGTGATGGTGAGAAGCAAAGTGTCTTTCACATGAAGTGTGGAGGGACTGGGGACAAACAGCTGAAGAGGAACGCCTAGATCAAACATTTAAGTACCTTGAATATCAGAGTGGGGACTTTGAACTTTATCCCGCAGGCACTGGGGAAGTCTTTAAGCCGGACGGTGACGCGGGAACGTTCATGTGTGTCTACAGGACGATGCCGGAGCAGGGTTAGAAGGCAGGGGGACTGAGTAGACGAGTATGTCTAGAGTCCCAAGGAAAGACGGCAAAGACGTGCAGTGGAATGCAGGGACATCAGCTCAACCCACAGGATTTGGGGCGCAGTTAGACTTAGCAGGAAAGGAAAGGGAGGATTAGAGGAAATCAAATCTCAATCCCCAGAGCAGGGAGAAGAAACACGTAGGCCAAAAGAAAGTGAGGTCAACAGGCGGGTAACCAGGCGCCAAACAGCACGTCAGCTAACCACCAACTCTTCCGAGTGTACATTTGCACCAAACCACAAGGCAACATTTTTCTCATCTTAAACCGTCATTAAGAACTGCAGGGGCCATGACATGGAAGCCAGATATCAATAAGGCGAAAATAATCCAACTCAGTGACAACCTGTGCGGCTTCTAAGACCTATTTATACGAGCAGTGGCAGCAGGAGGTGAGGGGATGAAAAAGAACGCACACCAGGAGTGGACCAAAGCACAGGAAGGGCCTGAGAAACTCTAACGGCACCTGGCAGGCGTCCTTGCCAAAGCTTCCCGCCGGCAAGTGCTTTGACGCTTTATACAAATTCAAAACAGAGGCAAGCGTTGGCAAGAAAGACCATCACTCTGTGGGTTGAAAAAGTGATAGATGATGAATGCGATCAAAATGTGCTTGGGCTGAAAAGCCCAAGCAAAGACATTAATTCTTGCTGAAGCCATTCTCCAATGGCTGGGGAGAACAGCAGTCTTTCCTATGAACCGAAACTCCCCTTACTTTTGGGGGCTGTATCACTCTAAAGAGAGTTTTATATCGACAGTAACATCCCTCTATTATACTCTGTGGACTACAGAGCCCACTGGTGGAGGGGAGAGGGATGCTGCATGGGATGTTCTCTCCCCCACAGTCAAGGATAGACAGGTAAGTATAGCCTTAACTCCATTAAAAATAAGTAATACTGGGACTTCCCTGGTGGCACAGTGGTTAAGAATCTGCCTGCCAATGCAGAGGACACGGGTTCGAGCCCTGGTCCGGAAAGATCCCACATGCCGCGGAGCAACTAAGCCCGTGTGCCACAACTACTGAGGCTGCGCTCTAGAGCCCGTGAGCCACAACTACTGAGCCCACATGCCACAACTACTGAAGCCCACGCACCTAGAGCCCGTGCTCCGCAACAAGAGAAGACAACGCGATGAGAAGCCCACGCACCGCAACAAAGAGTAGCCCCCGCTCTCTGAAACTTGAGAAAGCCCGCGCGCAGCGGCAAAGATCCAATGCCGCCAAAAATAAATAAATTTATTAAAAAAAGTAATACGAGCCCACTCTATCCTACCCCGAGATGTAATGTGCCCCTGGACGTGAGAATGTGGACATGCCCAGGGGTGATCAGGACCTGCCTTCCAAGGGCGGCTCACCACCTGGGCAGGAATCTGACCCCAGAGAGTCTCCATTTGGCTGGAGCCCCACCCAGTGCTTCGGACCCCACCACTCCCGGTTCATCACAGGTCAAATTCGGGGGTGAGGGACTGTCATTCTCCCACCTAAGGGAGGAATAACCTCTAGTATCTCTGACCACTTCTGGGTTTGAAGTAGACAAACTGGTTTCTTTCTCCTTAAAGGAAGACTAGGCCTGGAGAAGTAATCAAGAGAGAAAGCCTCTTGCAAGTAGGGTGCTCTGGGCAGAAATGACCCCACGCTCCAGATGGCTGGGAGCTCCGCAAAGATGGGGCTGAGACGTTGGGCAGCCTGGCCCTGCCTGCACAGTGCTACTGGGGCGCCCAAAGTGACACAGACACAGATGTGCTGGACGCCTCCAGAAGTCTCCAAGACAGGGAGCCATCGGCTGAGCCCCTGCTAACAGGACAGCTGAACCGGACTGCAGTGAGTTCCAGGCTCGGGACAACGGGCGGGAGCCATGTCGTGCACGATGACCACCAGAAGCAAGCATACCGCGCCACTGACAATGTTACCACAGCGCGTAAAAGGGATGAAGTCCAGGCACTCCCATCTAAATGAAGCGGCATCGCTCTACACTGCCTGTCTTTCTGATGAAGACCCGGGGAGGCTAAATAACTCAGCACAGTGAACAGGGGGACCACAACGAACACCAAGGTCAGAATTCCAAACGCAGCGCCCTCAGACTCTAGAACACGGCAGTCAAAGAGCAGAGGTGCATTTACCTGGTTGCCGGCAGCGTACTGACTCGTGTGAAGAATACAGATGGCTCAACCTCTACGTGCAGCCCCAGCGAGAGGTTCCTGTAATATCCTTCAATGTGGCCCGGGCCTCCGGAGTATTTGAAATTCAGGATAGCTTCCAGGGTCTAAAAAGATGTAAAAAATGGTAAGTTAGTACTCTCTGTGTTGACCGCCATTCCCCCAGGCAGCAGACTTCACTCAGATAAGGCTGAAGATTATCCCAACTGGTAAAGTTATTACCACGGGCAACTCTCACCCAGGGCTGTCACCTGGCGCCTGACATCTGGTACCATCTTTCCTCCCATGATGCCCTGTATCTAACACCTACAATTCTCAGCCTGGAAACACGAATGGAAAGGAGCTCCAGAATTACTCTGTGATGGGATATAGCATTTGGGAGAGAAAAACATTTCAATCAGCATCACTTAAACACACAGATCAGGTTGAGGGGGGAGGAGGGACTCCCATCAAGGAGCTAGAACATGGCTCCCAGGCTAACAGCGAGTAAGGCTGACAAGCTACAAACTCATGACACTTCCTTGAACCCACAGAGGTAAGGTCACAGGGCAACCACATAGCCAGAAGGCCAAGGAGGAACAAGGTCCTTCCAGGAGGGACAGGGTGGGGACACATCTCACCAGGGGCAGAGGCAGCCACCATACAAGCTGGCAGGAAGGAATCAGCTCAGACCTTAACGAATTGCTAAAGGCTGAGTAGGGGCTCTATTGACGGTGAGGACTCTCCAGACCCAAGGACAGTTCCCACCCACTCCGGGTCTTCTCCGAGGACCTCCCTGGGGGCTTACACAAAGGACTGGCAGGGGCAGGAGTGCAGGGGAGCCTCCCTGGTGGTACAGGCCTGGCAGAAGGGGTCAGGAGCCACCATAGGAAGAACAAGAAACAGAAACCCCAGCTCCAATCCCCTACCCCCATCCCAACCCCATCCAGACCCTTCTCTCCTCTAAAGCAAAATCTTGGGCTTCCGGAGGAGGGGGAGCCAATGCCAAGGGCACAAAGACAGGGGTAAATATCCGTTCTAGTGAGGGGAGGGCAGACGCTGCTGGGAGGGCCAGGATCCTACAGCAATGCCACTAGAGACAGAGGCAGGAGACCCATCCATACACACTGCCCACCACTACACCAGGCAGAGGATGGCTGCTACCGGGGGAAGGGCAGGAACGCCGAGAGCCCACACGTAGGATCCAGGGGCACGGCTCTGACCTAGGACTGAGGCAGCACGAGGACAGCAAGAGGGCCCCAGCTGCTCCCGGCACAGACCTAGCAGGCACCCAGTAAGAAGCCTCTGGGGGTGGCATGAAGGTGTGGAGAGACCCGGCCAGGTGCTGGCGGGCAGGGAGGGCTCAGGGCTGAGGATGGAGGACCATTACGGGAACAACCCCTGGTACCTACCTCAGCAGCCCCGACTTTCTCCCCTTCCCCCAGCACAATTCGGAGCCTGTGCTGTACCCAGGGCAACCATAGCAACAGGAAATCTCAAACCCAGCTCGACTCCTCGCCAAAATGACTCAGCCTTCCCCGGTAAGGTCCTAAAACAGGCGTCAGCACACTATGGCCCAAGGGCCAGATCTGGCCCGCAGCCTGGTTCTGTATGCCCTGGAGCTGAGAACAGTTTTCACAGTTTTAAAAGGTTGTAAAACAAAACAAAGGACAAAACCAAAGAAGAATACGCGACAGAGACCACAGGCAGCCAGCAAAGCTAAAATATTTACTATATGGTCCTTTACATAAAAAGTTTACTGATAAAACTCTAAGAAGAAAACACAGGAGGAAATCTTCATGACCTTGGATTAGGAATGGTTTCGTAGACATGACACCAAAAGCACAAGCAACAAGAGACAATAGGCTGGTGTCATGGAAACCCAAGGAGGGCAGAGCTCTGGGAAGAAGGGCCAGAATGTCCATTGCTGCAGCCAATCCACGTGAAAAGGTCTGAGAAAGCGTCCACCACACTAATGGCGATGAACTGGTCACTAATGACCCTAGTGGAAGCCTTTTCCAGAAAGGGAAGAGTGAGGGTGAGCTCAGAGCATTGTCTGGGGCTGACAGTGCCGGACGGGAGCCTCAAAACCACGTGTTCAAGGTGGGGACTCAAGCACATTCCCACCTGCAAGAGCCAAGAGAAGCCACACTTGCCAACGGCAGAGCAGGTGCCTGCCCACCTGTCCTCCTGCTCTCCTCCTTACGCTTCAAGAGTCACACTTCAATAAGCCTTCCAGGCAAGACACGGCATTTAGCCCTCAGTCATTGCTTTCACTGACCGGTTTCCCCTCTCCAAAAGAGGGGCAGCCACAGCCACACAATTATTTAGAACTAAAGAAAACCACCTGTGTACACATGCTGTCAGAGGCCATCCTAGGTAGAGAGTGGTTTTCCTCTGGGAAGGCCAGAGTACAGAAATTCCAGAGACAGGCAAGGCAGCCTGGTACGGTGGACGAGAGCAGGTACGGAGGCCAGATAAACTCAGCCTGACGCTCTGTGAGACCTCGGGCATAGTGTCTCACCATTCTCAGCCTCGGTTTCTCAAGTGTTAAGTGGGGACAATAATTAACACCTATCTCACTGGACTTTAATGAAGACTCGGTGAGAAAACGAAGTAGCGGGACAAATATGCACTCACTAAATAGGTTCCTTTCTCCTTCTGCGACATCGCCACCTGACACCCCAAGGCAACACGGCTTAAAACAGGAGGAGATATGAAATGTGTTTCAACACCATTTGTTTATTTATTTATTTTTTTGCGGTACGCGGGCCTCTCACTGTTGCGGCCTCTCCCGTTGCGGAGCACAGGCTCCGGACGCGCAGGCTCAGCGGCCGTGGCTCACGGGCCCAAGCCGCTCCGCGGCATGTGGGATCCTCCCGGACCGGGGCACGAACCCGTGTCCCCTGCATTGGCAGGCGGACTCTCAACCACTGCACCACGAGGGAAGCCCATATAGTAGTGTTATTTATATTTTGTACTTCTTTAGAATGTCGGTACACTACTTGATTAGCTATAATTTCTAATTGTTAAGGTCATTGCAATTTTCAAACTGTTTGGCAGAAAGTTGTCCATAATATTTCTCTATCTTTCCTATTTCTGCTGACCTGTGCTCATGCCAGGTTTTGGCCTCTCCCGTTGCGGAGCACAGGCTCCGGACGCACAGGCTCAGCGGCCATGGCTCACGGGACCAGCCGCTCCGCGGCATGCGGGATCTTCCCGGACCGGGGCACGAACCCGTGTCCTCTGCATCGGCAGGCGGACTCTCAACCACTGCGCCACCAGGGAAGCCCTCAATGCCATTTATTTTATTTAACATTTTTCGTATCGTGGTAAAATACTCATAAAATTTATCATTTTAACCGTCGTTAAGTGTATGGTTTTGTGGCATTAAGTACTTTCACGTTGTTGTATAACCATCACCACCATCCATTTCCAGAATTTTTCATCTTCCCAAACTGAAACTCTGTACAAATTACACACAAAAAATCTACTCCCCTCTCCTCAGCTCCCGGCACCCACCATCTACTTTCTGTCTCCATGGATTTGACTAATCCAGACACCTCATGTAAGTGGAATCATTGCATCTTTGTCCTGTTGTGACTAGCTTATTTCCTCAGCATAGTGTTTCCAAGGTTCATCTGTGCTCTAGCTTATATCAGAACTTAATTCCTTTTTAAGGCTGAATGATATTCCACTGAATGTTGTTTATCCATTCACCTGTCAACAAGCACTTACGCTGCTTCCACTTGTGGGCTATTGTGAATAATGCTGCTGTGAACGTGGGTGTACAAATATCTGTTTGAGACCCTGCTTTCAATTCCTTTGGGCATATCCCCAGAAGCGGAACTGATGGATCCCATGATAATTCTATATCTAATCTCTTTAAGAAATCATTATACCATTTTCCACAACGGCTGCACCATTTCACATTCCTACCAGCAATGCACAAGGATTCCCATCTCTCTACATCCTCAACAATACTTGTTTTTTTTTCCTGTTTGCTTGGTCTGTTTTTTAATAATCACCATCCTAATGGGGGTGAAGTGGTATCTCATTTTGGTTTTGATGTACATCGCCTAATGACTAATGATGTTGAGTATCTTTTTATATGCTTACTGGCCATTTGTACACCTTCTTTGGAGAAATGTCTATTCAAGTTCCTCAGTCCCATTTTAAAAGCTCATTGTTCCAACTCACCTCCCACCACTCCTCAAGGTCTATATGTTTACAGGTTCCCTTGAACTTTGGTCCTACTAATTCTCTCAACCTGTATAAATGTTACTCCTACTTCATGGCCTCTCAAAAGCCATGCCTTCTCCAGTAAGATGGCTATACTGCCTTACTTTAAAAGGACTCCGTGAAATACAGATTTTTAAAAAAATACTCAAGGATCATATTTTGGTTTCACCAAAATCCCAAATTCTTTTCCCATAGCATAAAGCACTGTACCGTCATCTCAAAAGTATTGCCAATTTTATGTCTTATACTTCTGAAAACCCTTGTTTGTGAGCAGAAGGTAAGACCCCCTCAGACACACATCCAAATAAACCTTTCTGGAACGACTTTCTCAGTGCAGCTGACTCTCATCTGTTCGGTCTATTCTTTCATTCCTCTGTTCAGTCACCTCCCGGGTACTTTGCCAGGATCTGTGATTAGAACAGTGAATACAGTATGGTCCCTGATCCCAGAAAGCTCACTAAATGTTGAGTCAATGAATGTCTGAATAAATTAACTGATAAATAAGCAAATAAAACCAATCCATCACCCAACACATACATGGCAGCTTCCACAAATTGCAAGCATGGTGGTCAAGGAAATAAACAGGTTCTCAATTATGGCCTTGAAAAGCCAAAATCTGTGAAGTAATAAAAATGTCACACTGTCTTTTTTGTTTTTTAAGGTAAACTTAAAAGTTGTCTCCAGGTAGTGATAGAGTAGAAATCACCTGGGAAATGAACAAAAAATACGCAGAGACAGATAACTGTCAAGTACCATATAACAAAGAAGAAATAGTCTGTGTTTCTATCTTCTTGGAATTGGCTGTTTATTTACTCTGTAGAGAAGCAAGGAAAAGATATAATTATGGGGGGAAATATGTAATTTATGAAAATCAAGCACAGAAAAGATTTTCTAAAATTGAGTATTACTGCCTTTCTTCCTTGATTAAAAAAAAAAAAAAAAAACCTCAGTCCCAAAAAATTAGAATATCTTAATAAAGCCATAAAGTGGGGTGATAAAAGACAAAGGATGTCCAAGCTTTATTTCATCAAAATATAAGGAGAAACAATGCAGTACTCTGCCATAAGACTTTCCCTTCTTAGAACACGCGATGGTCTTTACTTTGAGGGAAGACTATTATAAAAATCAGAAACGGGCAAAGAATTAGAGAAAAGTTACTTTCTAGGTATACTATCAATATAATTTATTATTTGAGCTAAAATGAAAGGTCTTTCAAGAGCTACCTTTTATTGGGCACCTACTAAGTGCCAAATGCAATGCTAAGTTGTCTTCACACATGGGCTCTAATGTTAAGAGCCCTACAAGGAAAGTCCAGTTTTCGCAAACAAGCAGTTAGGTGACTGGCCTATGCCAGTCCAGTCCCTATACACCCAGGGAGTAGCACATCCAGGGTTCAAATGCAGAGCTGCATGGCTGCACAGCCCTCTCTCTTTCATGTATGCAAACTGCTCAGAACAGCATTCATTCATTCATTCATCCACCCACTCATTCACTCACTGACCCCGAATGAATGTCTACTAAGTGTAAGGGACTATGGCAGATGACACAATGCCACCCCTGAGGGCTTGCTCAGGTCTAGTCAAAGACACAAGCCCCTAGATCTCTAAGACACTTGTGATGTATTACATCAGAGAGGAGCGTCCTAGTATATACAAGGATACAGGAGAAAAAGAGCCCGTGTGTGTCAGGTGTAGAGTTGGATAGGAAGAGCAAACAACCCAGCAAGGAAAGGAGGATTGGGCAATTATTAAATAGAAATCGGACAAATAATGGGAGAAAAAAATCAATTAAGCTAAAACCTATGTTGTGAAAATATCAATAAAAGTGACAATCCTCTAAGTTAGGCTGATCAAGGAAAAAAGAAGTGAGAAACTAATTGCTAACATCAGGAATGAAAACGAGTATCTGTACAGATTGTGCACACGTGAAAAAGACAGTAAAGAAAGAGTGTAAACAGTTTAGTGCCAAGAGATTCAACAACTTAGGTAAAATGGGCACGTTACCAAACGGAACCAACAAGAAATAGGAAACCTGAAAAGCCTCCTGCTAAGTGAAGACATTGGATTCATAAACTAAAACACCCTTCTAGTAGGAATGGATCTGAGCAACACCAACCATCAAAACAGCTCCTCCTCAAGAGGCCCAGAAGTCCCCTGGTGACTGAGAAGGGTCAGGACATGAGGTCCAGATGGAGGAAGATGTGTCTCGGGACTGTTAAAAGGCCAAAAGTCTGATTTCTGGTACCAGGAAAAGCAGCCGTTTCATCTTTTTTGTTGTGAAGCACATGTTCACATCATTTGACCATTCTTTTTTTTAATTGACCTGTCAGGTTTTTTTCTTCCAGATATCTAGGAGGTTTTATATATTGAGGAAATTACTCCTTGCCTGATATAAGCTGCAAATATTTTTTCACATTTGGATGGTATCTTCGGGTTTAATTATGATGCCCTTCGCCTTGCAGAAATGTTTAATTTTTTTGCAATTAATGCATCAGTCTTTTATGTCCCTTGCACCTTTTTCATGGCTCCTGAATCATGGTTAGAAACACTCTCCACACTCCAAGGTTATAAAATATTATTCTCCCCTGTTTTCCTCTATGACTTTAAGGTTTATCTTTTAAACTTTTAACTTCAATATCATCTCAAAGTGACAGAAAATTTGAAAGGGAAGTACAAAAACCACCCCGTTACCCAATTCAACAACTTTTCACATCTTCTCTCATTTTTAAATTCCCTCTCTTCAGATAGAGACAGAAGATAGATAGATAGATACATAGATAGATAGATAATGAAAAAATGACGATAATGGTATCTGCAAGTTCTGTTCCTATTTTTCCATTAGTAATTAACAAGCAATTTGTGTGGAGATGCTTTGAGAGGTGATAAATACCTTATTCCTCATTAAATTCTCACTCACCAGCTTTAGCATCCATTGACAATTTTCTAACAACACAATTTTCTTTTGCTACTAAGATGCTCTTGCTTCAAGGCTTTTCCAGTGAACAAACCTGAGAAATATGTGTCTGTACATACATACATACGTATATATTGGCACCTTGCTGTAGATAGATATGGATATAAGTATATATATAAGATACAGAAATAAACACAAACAGGGAGTTCAGAGTGATACCTCAAGTTGCAAATTTACACCACAAGATTCATTCTCATTTTCCCACACCTGTGACAACCTTCTCTAATGTGAGAAACGTAGGGTGCATCGTGCACCCTCCTCCACAGGACACAAGTCAGTGCCTGTTGGGCCTGTCCCCACCTCAGTCGAGGGCCCACAGAGAGAGGACTCCCGGCGTTCCACCATTAGACCTGGCACCTGCTCTTCATGGGTATGGGCGGAACAGAGAGCTCAAGTCCACCCCTAAGACCCCGGGCCCAATGCCAAGTGCACTGTAAGATCCCATCCAACGTTAAATCCGTGACAACAGGTCTGCCTTTGATCTCATTAGACTCACACCGTGGCACCTTCGTTAAGCGCCTAACGGCATTCCAACCTCGAGTGTGGAACCACAGTCAGGTCCCCCTTCGCCGTATGCTGCCTCTTTGATAGGCCCGGGCCCACATGGTCTGTTAACCCGGGCTGGAAACATGGACACTCATTCTTTCAGATGGCTGAGATGAAATTATGGCTTTACTCCAGAGATGTACAAGAATCAGAGGCTGCCAAAGCCCGACGAGGCTACTCAGGATACAAGGCAGTGACCACTGCAAAGCCCGCGTCTCACGAGGCTCTGCTTTCTCTGGAGCTGGGCTGCTCCTGATTTAATTTATTTCCGCTGATGTTTTCAGTTATTCAACAACCCTTCTAGCCTGTGGCCTTTGCCCCTTTCTCACTCCAGCAAACTTCCTTATTTAAATAGAAGACAAACTTTCTGACCGCTTGGCCAGCCATGGCACTTCTAGGTCCTTGGAGCAGGTGACCCTGGCAAATTCCACCTCCCTCGGAACCTCCACCCTTTATCTTCACAGTGGGAGGCAATTTAACAGCTGCTTTACAGAATTCTTTTCCAGCTCAGTTGGTACAACAGGCCAAGACTAGAGCCGCCTGTCCTGCCCAGACCTCAGGAGTCCCACGCCCAGGATGAAAGCTGAGCAGCTGAGACTGAGGGGCGCCCTTATAAGCCCTCTGTTGGGCTTCTGTCCCCGATAGCAAAGGCTGACTCTGGCACCTAGAATTTCTTCTTCCGGCCTACAATCTGCTCTCCCATTTTGAGATCCTCCAGAACATCTCGGCCAATAGGAAAAGAGGTTAAGGAAATAAAACTGCATTTTAATGGCCATCTATTACTATACACTGAATTCCACTTTCTTTATGCATCGTGTAGTTTAAGCCTCAAAATCCTTCGGAGAAGAGCTCATTAGCCCCATTTTGCAGGTGAGGGAAGGAGGCTTACGGAAGATTAAGCAGCATGGCCCAGACCACCCCTCCGCGGAGAGAGCGCGTTCTCCGACCACCCCTCCGCGGAGAGAGCGCGTTCTCCGACCACCCCTCCGCGGAGAGAGCGTGTTCTCCGTTCTGTTTCCACGTGAAGGACTTTCCCCGAGGACTCTCTCCCTCACTCTTCCATGCCCTGGTTCACATAGAAAACACTGGCTACCCCAACTCCCACTGGCCACCCTGAGGCCTGAGAGACCAATACCGGGGTTCTCTGGTTGGATTTTATAGCCCACCTCTGCCCGGCACCTCTCCTCACTGCGGAGCTCTGCCCCAGAACTCGCGTCAGTCCCCAGGAGAGCTCGTTTCAACACTGTGCTGGGCCCCACAGCAGCGTTTCTGATTTGCAGGTCCAGACGGGGCCCGAGAATTTGCACTTCCAAGGAGATCCCAGGATGCTGAAGCTACTGGTCCAGAGACCACACTCTGAGAGCCACCACGTGCAGATGGGGAGAGGAGGACAGCCTCCCTAACTGGTGAGATGGGAAAGGATGGGTCTTGTGGGCTCTACCCCTTCCCTGTCCTCCACTGGCCCTGCAGGCTGGCCCGAGTCCTAGAGCCGGCCCCGCGGGTGAGAATCATGGACTTCAGCTCTGCCCTTGATTGTGTGGACACGCTAATTCCACGGTGAGGCGCTGGGGAGCCCACGTGGCCACAGCCAGGCCGGCCCTCCCACCTAGCTTCTCCGGGTTGGTGAGATGCACCAACCTCTCTGATGTTCCAAACTTAGATTGTGCAAGCAGGGTGCTAGCTGGGCTCCTCTCAAACCCTGTTACCCCTGTGAAGACAGCCTGCGGCTGACAGTCTAACACCACGCTCCTTCCACGGTTCCTCGGCAGGCCAGGGAAAGCCACCACCCCGACTGTCCAAGAGACGTCCACTGAGCCCCGTCCCGGGCTGTCCACCATGCCGCACGCCCTGCCGAGAGCATGAGGAGGGGGTCAGACTGTTCCGGAAGAGGCTGGAGACAAGAGGAAACCAGGCTGACCCTTTTCCAGTGTGACGTTTGACCCCAGCTGCATGAAGGCAGGAAAGATGGGAAGCGGACCAGTGGAGACAAGCAGGGCACCCTGGCAGGCCAGCCGCCGAGCTCTGGCCAGAGCTCCCTCAGGGCCTGGGACTGAGTGCTGGGCCACAAGCAGCTGAACCACAATGACAGAAACAAGTCACAACAGACCCAGACGTGGCTTTACACTTAGCCACTGACTCTGAAGACCTCACCTCTCAAGACCACTGGCCTACAGAGCCTCCCACGTGCTGATAAAGAAACTGTGGCTTGAGATGTAGAGAACAAACGTATGGGCACCAAGGCGGGTAAGTGGCGGGGTGGGGTGGGGGTGGGATGAACTGGGAGATTGGGATTGACGTGTAGACACTGATGTGTATAAAATGGATGACTAATAAGAACCTGCTGTACAGAAAAGTAAATACAATTTAAAAATTCAAAAAAAAAAAGGAACTGTGGCTTGGATTTGTGATTTGTCCAGCCAGTCGCAAAGCTTGTCCAAGGCAGAATTTAATGCCACACCTGGCCAACTCCGAACTCCCTGTAATAGACAGCCATGGCACCGCTGTAGAAACAGTCATTATAACCCACTTAAATGTCAGGCCCAGCCCCGAGAGTCCCTCCAGGCACGGCGGTGCCCCCAGGGCTGGCTCACAGCCTGGCACGCTGCCCGATGGAGGAGTTCAATCATCGCTTACCAATTAAATAAATAAATGAATGAAAGGAGTACCTTCAGCATTGACATAAAGAGCTTTCAGAGGATTACGGCTTCCTAGCCTCTGGGAGAATAAATCTCTATTATGAATGGAAACCTTATAGTCCCGCAGATGCTTTTTTTTCTTAATGCACAGCTGCATAAGAGAAAATTATCCCTTGTGTGCTAAATATGCCTTTCTAATTACACTCACCTAAGATGCATTCACTCTAAAGGCTAAGAATAGCTAAATAATATAAATTACAAAGGAGTAACATTCTGTGTCAGCTGAAAACATTAAGCCAGAGGTAAGCCAGGATTAGTGAACAGTCAATAAGTCATCGCAAAGGATCATTAGTATTAAAAACAAAACAGATGCACAAGGAGGGCAGCGAACTTCCCCCCCCAAATGGGAGCCAAGCCGCCGCCCAGGCATTTGGTTTCCTGCCTCCCTTGAGTCCTTGCCTCTGGCCACCCTGCCGGGGGCACGGCTGAGGAAGAGAAAGGTGGCAGCCGGGAGCCCAAGGACCCGTGCGCGGTCAGACGCCGTCGTGCACTTGCTGGCTGGGTGCCCAGGGCAGGCGGCCTCGCTCCAGCTTCGGGCTCCTCTGCGCGATGACACGATGAGGGCCCCCTTCCTGCTGGGCAGTTGTGAGCAATGAGTGAGAAAATGAACAAGGGCGGTGGGTTTAACAAGCCTCAGCTCCCTCTGCTTCCTCAGGGAGGACACCTCCCTCCGACAAAGATGAAGGCGGACGCTCGCGGCCTCTTGGGGAGATGAAACCAACGGTCCAAGCGCCAGGACGCCGCCCGCTCAACCGCCACACAGCCAGGAGCCCCAGATGCACTGTGTTCCTTGACTCCTTCCTTTCTCCAAATAGTCGCTCTGACTCAGTGTTATTCTACTTAACCAAGAAAAGTGAAAAGCAGTTATCACCAAGACGACGATTTGAATGTATTGACAGTTAATATTCTAGCAGTACTGGCTTTCCAGAGATGAGTTGTCCTTTTCAAAAGAATGGTAGAATTGCAGTGAGAAGCAAAAGGAATTCGGGGACTGTTTTTACCTGCAATGTGGGGCGGGATCCAGACTGCATTATGGGGCAAGCCCACCTTCTACCTAAGGAACACCCGGATAAGAAGCCCCCAAGGTTGGGAGGGGAGACTAAAGAGACGGGTGTGGGCAGGCTGAGAGCCGTGCTGCCCCCCACTCCTCCTCACAGGGAGGGTGAGAGGGAACTTCCCCCGATGCCTCACAGCCACTGAACCCCACAGCATATTTAGAGTCTCAGAGTACCTCCCACCAATATTTATATTTAGTTTTCAATAAGAGGAAAACTAGCAACTTTTGAGCAGAGACCTGACAGGTACCTCCTTAGCCACAGGATCAAAGTTGCCATCGTCAGGAGCGAGACATAAAGGCACCAGTGCCTCCTGGGTGATGCCTTGAGAAAGGCACACATTGCTCTGAGCTATTCCTGCCCCAAATGCGTGACATCCATTTAATCACCAAGAAATATCAGACAGTCCCAAACTGAGGGACATTCTTTAAAAAAAATAGCTGGCCGGTACCCTTCTCACATGCCAAGACCACGGGAGACAACGACGGACCGAGGACCATCCCGGATGAGAGGGGATGAAGAATGCCTGACTACCAGACGCACTGCCCCATCCTGCACCGAGTCCTGACCCAGAAAATGGAAGCTAGAGAAGTGGCCGGAAAACCACAACAGGGTTATGAGTTACGAGCATTGTATTAAGGTTACTTTCCTGGCTTCGCTAATTTACTGTGGTTATGTAAGACATTAGCACTTGGAGAAGCCAGGGGAAGGGTAGGAATAAATTCTTTGTACGCTTTTGGCAACTTCTGTGTAAATCTGAAATTAGTTCACAAGACAAAGTTGAAAATGTTTAACGGTGAGCAGGGAGCAGCTGCGGCAGCAGCTATGATACACTGAGCACCTTCTTAGTGCAGACAACACACGGATGGCGGGGCCCTCGCCAGCCTGTGCACTCCCGCCTGCAGCCTACTGTGCCCACTTCACAGATGAGGAGACTGAGGCAGACGCAGGAAGGTCCCACAGGTGCCGAGCAGTGGATCGGGGTTAGGAGGACGGGGAGGTGAGAGGTGCCCACACCAGTAATACCACAGGCTGGCTTTGCCATCACAGGTGAATGACGGTGGCCCAGGGCCTCTGCCTGCACAGCCCTCAGGAAGAAAGCTCCTGGAGCACTTCCCAAGGTGAGGCCATGCCCTGAGGGAGGCGGGAGGGCACTGGGAGCCGCAGGCAGGGAAAGGCCTGAGCACCTGTCCTGCCTGGGCCCATTCACGAGCCCCTCGCCTCTCGGTTCTCACCTTCAAAGGGAATCCTGGGGGTCTCTTCACCCCAGCCAGAGAGTGCTGGCACCGGCCCAAATGTGGCCACAAAAGTGACTAAAGAGTCATCCATTCAGTCCGCAGTGACGCTGAAAGCTTAAGGTCCCCAGGAGTGCAGAGAACACAGAGACTGGACCCGGGCAGAGCAGAGCTGGGAAGGAGACGACCCCCTGAGCATCTGCATGATGTGAAGCCCACCCACCTGCTGGAAGGTTACGCACATGCTTTCACTAGGTTTGTATTACATTTGCTTTTTATAGATGAGAAGAGAGATTTGCAAAGGTCAAGGCACGAAGTCCTTGCAGCTGGAGCTGGAAACAACCTCTGCCCCAGCAGCGCCAGGCGTGTCTCCATTGCAGCAGATTTCCCCTAGAGACACACAAACAACCACAACCGTCTGCTGGGCGCTCACATCTAGCCCCCCTCATTTCGACTGAGAGAATTCTCTTACCAAAAAATAATTTCTCTAAATGCTGTCGGGTAAAAACATCATCTCAAGCAGGAGGCTGGGTCAGAAGGAGCAAAGAGAAGCAAGCAGCACAACCGCTCAGATACTCAAGACAACTTAAATACGGTCAGAGGCGGCGGGCTCCACACCCACCCACCACGCGGATGCGGTGTGTCGGCTTCTCAACCGCTCTGGCCTCAGCTTCCCCTGGTGGAGAGGTGGGCCTGGCATGCTGGGCCGGCGGTGTCACGTCTAGGAGCCCACGTGCGGGAGCAGCAAGCCTAGCCCGGCGCCTGGGAAGAGCGCAGCGAACCACAGGCGGGGCAGGGGGCTGGGGTGGAGGGAGCCAGCAAGCGAGTCTCCCCCCGACCCTCTGCATCCAGGGCAGCGTCGTGTCTCCTGGAGCGGCCACGTCCATGGCCCCCAGGCCGTGGGCGGCCTCACATCACACTGTGTGCCAGCTTTTGTCTTCCTAAGCACAGCACGTACGGGAAATTCTTGTCAAATGTGGCAGCTCACAGGGCATGTCTAGTCCAGTCTCTGGGATGCTGTCCCTGCTTGGTTGTAGAAGATTCCTGGGTCAGCCCTTAAATGAGCTGAGATCAAAATCAGTGTCAATGGAAAATTAATTTCCTTTCCCCCAGTCACTTCTCAGAATCTTTAATATATAAGGTGCCGGGGAGGGGTGGGCTGGTGCACTCTGATGTCACTTTATGGCTAGTTCCAAATGCCCTATAAACATTCGCAGGGCTCAGTGTCAACTCAAGGGCATATAAATGCGAATATTAACCCACTGATGAAACCTCCTTGCAACTCCCTCCCGACTTTCCTCTTTCCCTGTATCAGGACGCTGCCCTCACCTCTCTGAGCCCCATTTTCCTGGCTTCCTCCATGAAGGCTTCCTCACCCCTTCAGCCATCCATGTATCCATCCATCCATCCATCCATCCATCCATCCATCTATTCGTTCGTTCGTTCGTTCAGCATCTCCTGCTCACTAGACACCTCTGGCTCCGGGCCAGCTGTGCACCAGGATACAGGGATGGAAATGCAGGGCCTGGAACCACAAGTTCTCACAAAATGGTAGGAGAAGACGCCACAGAGACAGAGACAAGCCAGGCAGGAAGGGCCCTGGGGAAACACGCGAGACGTCAACGGGTCTCCACGAAGGGCTGGTGGGGAAGCAGACGGTGTGGGGGAAAGACTTGTCAGGCAAACGGAACTGCATTTGGCAAAGCAAGCAAACACGGGATGCCCCGATCGGGGAGTCGCTTGTCATACCGGGCGGGCTTCTGGCCAGAGCAGAAAGAGCGACAGACGGAAAAAGAGGGAGGAACTGAGATGGAGAGGCAGGCGGAGGCCAGATTACGAAGGGCCTTCGAGGCAGTAGCTCTCAAACTCTGCTGCAGACCGAATACTCCCAGACATTGTGCGGGCCGTGGTGCCGTTTCTTAAATCTATGGCGGCGAAGCACCAACTCCAGAAGACAGGTTATACCCATCCAAGTGTCAAGTTCAAAGAGTTTTGACAAATATACACTCGGATAATGGACACAGCAAAAAAGATAAAGCTTGTCCATCATCGCCCCTCCAAAGTTCCTCTCTGCCCCTGTCGGCCAGTTCACAGCGCTCCCAGCCCTCAGGAGAACAGAGATCTGCTCTCTACCACCCTAGATGGGTTTGCCTATTCTAGAATTCACACAAGCGGAATCACACAGTATGTACTTTCTGTGTCTGGCGGTGTAATGAAACCCATTCCTGTTTCTGCGTGCGTTGCAGCTTGTTCCTTGTTCTCGCCAAGAGTACTCCACAACCCTACAACCATCCATTTGTGTGCTGTTGGACACAGGGGTTATTTCCCGTTTGGGGTTGTCGTGAACAAATGCAATGAACGCTCATGTATAAGTCTTGCGGAGATACAAGTTTTCATTTCTCCTGGGTAAGTACCGAGTAAGAAGACTGCTTCCTCGCACGGGAACTACAGGTTAAACTTGCAAAGAAACCGCCAACAGTCCTGCAAAGTGGCTGGACCATTTTACGCTGTCCCCAGCAGCACACGTGCCTCATTTCCTCCACTCCTCGCTGATCATCCAGGGCAGCGGTTATGCAGGTGTGCCTCATGGTGGTTTCACCTTTAATTCCCCCGAAAATTTATGATCGTCCTCACCTTTTCACAGGTGTGTTGGCCATTCATATACCTTCTTTTGGTGGGCCAAATTTTGTGCCCTTTTTAATTGGGTGGTTTTATTAAGTTATATAATGTATTTATGTATTCTACAAACAACTCCGATGGTATTTTCAGCAATAAAAGTTCCCATTTGTTCTTTTTCTCTCATTTCTTTCCTCATTCTGTCTCTATGTTTCATTAAATCCTAGAGCACAGCTCTAATAACTGTGGCCACATCGGGGTATGCCGACACGCTCACAGCCTAATCATTTCCGAGTCTGTTGCAAGGCACGGACTCTTCTCCATGTGATGCTTCCTGTGTTTCTCCTTCTTTTCAGGTGTTGGTGGGTTTCGTGTTGAGACCCGGATGTCTGCGTCTCTCTCGTCTTCCTTCCAAGAGTGTCGGAGCCGGTTTCGGCTGGCGGTGAAGGAGCTCAGCCTGCTCTTTCCCAGGCTTGTTTTTCAGCTCTCTCGGGCAAGTCTCGAGCTGGGTTGGCCCGAGGCGTGAGGGGTGGCCCTCACCTGGCGGTGGCTCCACCTGAGAAGCCGCAGGTGTTCATCATGACTGCCCCCAGCCACGCGAGAGTGAGCCCGTGGCGCCGTGCAGGCCACAGCCCTGGTGGTTCTTGTCCTGGCTCCCGGGGGTCTCTGCCTCCATGGGGAAGGCTTAGGGTTCAGCAGTGAGCTGAAGGTGAGCCCTATGCAGATCTGGAGCTCTCTCTTTGCTAGATCCTTTCCTGGTCCTCTGCCCCGCAGTTGCAGCCACCTCAGCCTTCCTAAACGCTGACCTGCATCCCCTCAGCTCAGCAAAGCTGCCATATTCCTGGCTTGAGTTCCTGCTACCCACACACCTTGGCAGGACACCAAGGCAATCAGAGGGCTCACCTCATTGTTTCTCTTCTTTCAGGGGTCACACAGCGCTGTGCTGGTTTTTTGTCGTCTTTCCGTGGTCCAACAGCTATTATTTAAATCCTTTCTTCCCCAATTTCCTAGCAGTATACAGCAGGAGGGCAAGCCTGCCACCAATTAACTCCATCATGGCAGAAGCTGGCGTTCACCCGGCGAGCCTTTGGAAAAACAAAGTCAACACACAGGCCACATTCCAGATCAACTGAATCAGAATTTACGGGAAGGTCCCAGGGTCGGTAGTTTTTAAGGTCACCAGGTGATGCCAATGTTCAGGCAGTCTGAGAAACAGGGCCTTGCAAGGGAGAGGTCGCATGGTACAGGCCAACGCTTGTCAGTCACATTAAAACTGCCTGGGGAGACTGTACAAACCCCACCTCAGATTCTGATTTGGTCAGCCTGGCATGAGACGCGGGCATTTTTTTTTTTTAATATCCCCGGATGATTCAGATCTGATTTGAAGCCAGAATTGAGAACCAGATCTATGGGCACTGGGGAGCCATCGAAAGATTTCAAAAACCGCGAGGCTACCATCCGGTCACATTAGGCAGTTGGTGTAATCCCTCGATTCACGAACGTCCCCAAGCTCCGCGACGGGGCAAGTCGCCCACAGGAACACGGTCCGACAGCCCTCTCGGCGCTGGGCCGCAGCTTCAATCCTGACCCCTAGTCCACAGAGTCGCCCTCCGAGGAGCTGGGGCTGTGGACACAGACAGGGCTGGTCTCTGCCCTCGAGGAGCCCGCGGTCGGGGTGGGGGAGGAGGGGGAGGGGGAGTCGGAGAAGCAAACGGACGCGTTAGGTGAGCACAGTGCTTGGGGCGCTCCGAGAGGGGCTGGCGGCACCCCGGGGAGCCAGTCTGGAAGCCGCCCCAGAAGATGGGTGTCCGAGCTGGGTTCTCAAGGCTCAGGTGGCGTCAGCGGAGCGAAGGAAGTGGAAGCGTTCAGCACGTGCTCTCAGCCTAAAGCGACTAGACCAGGAGCCTGGGCGGGAGGGCAGGAGGGCCGGGAAGAGGGTGGTGGCCAGGGGCCATGCCGTGGGGACACGGACCTCACCTGTGCACTGCCCCGGCCCCAACATACATGCGTGGGTGCCCGGTACACAGAGGTACTCAGTGAACACTCACAACGGTGCCTGGCACGCAGAGGTCTCGGTGAACATCTGAGGAGTGAACGGCGGGTCTTGGAGGCTCTTCCTAATTTGGCCTCATGTATGCCCCGCGGCCCAGCCATAACAGAACAAGGTACTTCTCCAAGTCAGCAAACATGGTATTTTTGACTCACACTCTTTCGTACGTGTGGCCCTCTGGCTTATCATGCACTCACCTCACATATCCACCTAGTAAATTCTGACAGACCCTTCATGAGTCAGTTACAGTGACTTAACTCTGGGAAACTACCCTACCTGGCCAGAGGAGGTACAGGAAAAATGTCTGTTGAATGGGTGGATGAACACAGAACAAGCAGAGTGGCCATAAAGGACACTTAGATTTTGATACTGGATAAAAATGATGCCTGAGTAGTATTCAGACTGTTCAGTGCGTACTTTCTTCATAAAAGATTCATCTCATCAGGACGCTGAGCTAACAATAACTGAAAACATTTCTGCTTTCAAAGAATTATCTCACATCTCCGTAAGAGGAAGCAACCGGAGGGTGGGGTGTTACCCTTTGGGTTACCCTCACAGGCCCTGCCCTCAAGGCACACCCCGGCATCCTGGTCCACGTTCACGCTTCTGCACCTCTGTTAATGCCATGTCCTTCTTTTCTACCAGCCAAAATTCGACTCTATTTTGAGGAGAAATGGCAGTCCTTCAGTGAGGCCTTTCCTGGGGAAAATGAATTCCTGTTTCTCTGTGTATTTCAGTCACCGTTTCTCTAGTGTGGTTTTGTGACTCTGCACGTCCTAACAGCAGACTTCTCTATGACATAATCCAACAGCCCATTTTCCCAACTCAGCTGATATATCTGGCAGGAATAACAAATTCCTGTGCCAAGTACACACTAAACCACATGACCCTTTCCTAAAAGACAGCATCTCATCGTGTTTGCACAATAATGGGTTGTGTGAAATGGTCAGCATTTCTTTTAGTTTATCCCATTCTACAAAGTAACATTTATTGATCTATACCTAGAATTCTGTGTAATATGAGTTGGAGATTTCAATTATAATGGCAAAATAAGAAGTGAGGGCAGAAAAATACGGAGGGACTAGAAGACATTTTTGCGTTGATGAAAAAAAGTGAAGGCTCATAGAAAACAAGACACAGGATGAGAGGCTACCTGTGGCAGAGGGCTCTCCACGCAGGCTTCCCGAGCTCCTGGAGGCCAAGAGCCACGTCTGACTTGTCAGTTTCCTCTGTACTCAGCATAAGGTCTCAGCAAAATGAGAGGGTTGAAAGATCACAGGAAAACGGACGTGCACGTCCTAGGGGCCTGAACCCTGGACGGTTAAAAGGATGGCAGCAAGCTAGGTGAGAAGAGAAACTGTAGACGCTTGTCCTGCACTTCTGCAAACACTGCCCCATGGATTTTGGCAACAACCTGAACCCCGGGCAACAGGATCTATACAAAGTGTTTCAGTGGGACTGGTTTGGACATCAGGTTATGGAAAAGGGACAGTATTATGGTCTGGATGTGCCTGCTGGTACATGGAAGACTCCCCGCTTTCTGCAGGGCTGTAAAGGCCTGTACCCATAGGAGCCCACTGAAATGTCTGCCGTGGAACCTAAAGTGATAGCACATCTTCCCCACACAGGAGGGAATGATCCCATTAGTTTACACAACTGTCATCTCTCCCTTCTAATGCGCACAACCTTGGGCCAAGGCAGCGGTTGGTGATCTCAGCAGTTAGATGCCGTCCCCGTGATAAAAAGAAAGAAGTGACATACAAATGGTTAACACACCTTGAATTAACATTCCTTGCCTCCTGGTTCACTTGCCTTGCTTTTTGATTACTTAACTTGTGGCTCCTTTTCAAATACAGCAAGCCAGTGTAAAACGAAAGCACTCATTGAGCGATGGTCTGATACAGGGGGCAGCTCAGAGACAGAGGCAACTAGGTGTACTGGGAAGGCGGGATCATTTTTTAAGCCGCAAGAGACCTGGGCCTAGGCGAGGACAGACTGAAGAGGCAGGAATGGTCTCAGACGGCTGTGAGCTCCTCGATGAGGTGACCTCGCTGTGTTCAGTGTGATGCCCCGTGGTCGCACAGGGAACACATGCTGACCTGCAGGGAGCTGAGCTGAACTCGTATGGGCTGGGGCGAGACCCACGAGTTTCCGAAAACAGGTGGTCTCCTTGAGAAAATTACCACCAGAATGGGTGGTCAATGAAAATGGAATGAATCCATGAGTCATTATGTGCACGGTGCAATTCTCAACTAAATTACCAAGGATTTACTTAACACCTACTATGTGCAGAGCCCATATGAAACCAACATCTAGAAAACAGTCACTTTGTTTTTATTTTTAAAGTGTGAAAAGCAGACAGAGATCAAAACTCCCTGGTACCAACACAAGGGAACAGAGAACCTAAGGGAGCCATGACAGGGGCAGGAGATGCCCGACGACTTCCCACACGGGCTTGCCTGGGGACAGGCTGCTCTGTCGTCTCCATGGAGCGCTTGCAAGAAAGCTATCAGAGAAAGAAAGGCACCTGCGTGGGCCATCCAAGCCACCTGGTGACAGGCACCCTCTTCACAGCTCCAGGTGGAAGTCTGGGGAATATGCATCTAGAAGGACAGGTAAGAGGAACCTTGAATAGTGTAAAAATATTTCTTCTCCTTGAAGCATTTTAGTCTCACACCCTTTCAACAGAATGGAGGAGTCATTCAGAAAAAAGCCACTGCTTTCCTAAGCAGTGGCTTAGGAAAGACCTTTTTCTTCTAAGTTTTTTCACAGTCAAATTTGGCTCTTGGCAATAGACCACCCGTCTGATTTCCCTCAAATTCCGTGAGAAAACTACTGTCCGCAGTCCACTGAGGTGAGGACAGGGCAAGGCCTGTGGGTTAACGTAAAGCAACGGGAAGAGCTAGAAGGCCGCGTGCAGGGCATCCTTCCCAATGTCTTCATTTTGCAGATGAAAATCCGGAAAAAAAGTGTCTTCACCAAGGTCACAGAGTAAGTAAATGGACGGCAAAAGTCCATTGAAGGAGGTGAGTATAAAACGCAAAAGTCCATTGAAGGAGGTGAGTATAAAACGCAAAAGTCCATTGAAGGAGGTGAGTATAAAACGCAAAAGTCCATTGAAGGAGGTGAGTATAAAACGCATAAGTCCATTGAAGGAGGTGAGTATAAAATGCAAAAGTCCATTGAAGGAGGTGAGTATAAAACGCAAAAGTCCATTGAAGGAGGTGAGTATAAAATGCAAAAGTCCATTGAAGGAGGTGAGTATAAAATGCATAAGTCCATTGAAGGAGGTGAGTATAAAACGCAAAAGTCCATTGAAGGAGGTGAGTATAAAACGCAAAAGTCCATTGAAGGAGGTGAGTATAAAACGCAAAAGTCCATTGAAGGAGGTGAGTATAAAACGCAAAAGTCCATTGAAGGAGGTGAGTATAAAATGCATAAGTCCATTGAAGGAGGTGAGTATAAAATGCATAAGTCCATTGAAGGAGGTGAGTATAAAATGCATAAGTCCATTGAAGGAGGTGAGTATAAAACGCAAAAGTCCATTGAAGGAGGTGAGTATAAAACGCAAAAGTTCTCTGCTCTTTCAATAAGCAGATGCTATTGACACAGACCAGTCCGAGCCCATGCAGAGAAAGGACAGAATCAGTGAGAAGCCTGAAGCCATGTGATAACAGGAAACGCTGACACGAAGGAAGGAGGGAATTCCAGGGAAGCTTGGTCGCTTCAAGCTTCAAAGCTCTCAAGGATGTGGAAAGAGGAGGGAGGCACGGATCACACTGACCAAGTAGCAGAACCAGGATCCACATATAGAACGTCGAAGAAGGCGTATTTGTGTGCACATATGGAAGAGCTTTCTCATCAGGCAAGTAAAATGTGTGTTTATGCACTCCTTCATTTATTTTTTTGGTTGTCTGTACTTGGCACTTACCAATATTATGTGTATGTGTGTGTGTGTGTGTGTGTGTGTGTGTGTGTGTGTACACACACCACCTTGTATGGGAATTGTCAGCTTCCTTCTATGTCTGAGCTGCTTGCAAGCAAGGACTGTGACAGATTCATCTTTACACCTCCAGTGCTGCACTTGGCACTCAGTCATAGCACAGAGCTGCCCGGAAAAGTAGGCAAGGCTTCACAGAGAAATGACACTTGAGCCAGTTAAGAAAGAAATGGTGGCATCTCAGGGCATGGAGAGAGGACAGGTGGCTTTCCAGGCAAGAGAAACAGCACAAGTGAAGGCACACAGCCTGTGCCCTGTTCTCTGCTGGCTGAGGGCAGCCCTGCAGTCACAGACACCAAATGCAACCAGAAGGAGCCTACTCAAACCCCCGCGGGGACTGCAAGAGATGCTGTGGTCACCGCACATCACGGCAAAGCCTGCTGAGCAGGTGCACAAGGGACAGAAAATTTTATATTTAGAAGAGACTTTCACTGGGAAATTTTACATAATTAAAAATTAAATAATTTTCACTTTCAAGGACATTTCCGTCGACAATATTCCTCACTCAAAAGAACATGTCAACCTCAGCTGACCTAATGGAACCAGGCTAATGGATAAAATGAGAATGGGTGATCAGCTGTATTATGAAACTCTTGAATCAAAACACCTTAATTAGTCCATTTGTATTTTGCAGGCAGCCATCAAAGCCTAACCAGTTTACCGCAAACAGCGCTGCTCTGGACACTTGTTCGATCCTTCATAACAAACAGCGACGCCGCGTCTGGCACGGCAATACCGCGTTGCCTAGTAAATTAAATCAGCGAGTATTAACTACCTGAATTATGCATGAACCTTTCCACTGTCAATGTAAATACGATTATTTTATCTGTCTTACTATATTAAGTGATTCATCCTTGAATTTCCCTTGCATTCACAATATACTGAGGATAAAAAAACACTAGAAGGAAAACAAGACTTTAAAATGATGTCAGAAAATATTACTTTCTGAAGTGCACAAGCCAACTGGCCATCGCAGAGTCCGGGCCCAGCACACACAGAATGCCTGCCAGCCCCAGGCTTTGAACACAGTTACGCCTGTGAAGATAGAGCCCCTGATTCCCCTCCCGAAGCCACTGTGCTCACTTAACTTTTAAAGAATGTGAGCATAATAGCAGAATCACTTAATTGTACAGAAGAAATAAAAATTCAGCCCAATCTTGCTATTCTACCAGCACCACCCAGTACAGCACCGGTGCAGAGGGTCCAGAATCCAAAGTCAGACCTCAGTCAAGGTTCGCTGCCCACACAGCCAGGGCACATTAACAACCCAAGGCCTCAGTCCATCCTCTGGAAAGAAAGGATCGTGCTGCCCACCGTGAAGGGCTGGGGTGAGGATACCTGGTGGACGTGGGTAGAGCACCAGCCTCGGTAAAGCGGTCTGAAATGGCCTCACTATTACTCTCCTGGAGTTAGTCCCCTCTGGGCCGTGTCCACACACACACAACTTATAAATGGACATAATCTCAGTGAACTTCAGTAACTCACCTGCATCTACCTTCTAATGCCCATATCATATACCATTACCCAAATGGAACATAAACCGCCAAAAACGTTCCCTGTCAGTGGGCGTTCAAGTTGTCCTCACGTTTGCGAATACAGGTAAAGCTTGGGACAACATCTTCATGCATGCCTTTTCCCACAGTTCTGAATTACATGAAGAGAGAGGCAAAAGACAGGGTCATCACCATAGCACAGACTATATGTACTGACATGCGGCCTTCTTCTTAAGAGATTGTACCAACTTACACTGACAACAGAAACATGTTAATATACCAGTCTCCGCATACTGTTGCCAGCACTGGACCTAACATCTTAAAGACTATACATACACACGTGCATACATACAAAATACATACACATGCCTAATGCATACACCATACGCACGCATACGTATATACACGCCTAAAGTGTGTGCACATACCTGATATATACACATGCACATGCATGAATAATCCATGCGTCATACATACGTAGGCACATATGTAATACACACAGACATACGTATGTAATGATGGCTCAAAGATATGTGAGTTTTTCTTTGAATAATCGGAACAATTAGTAATTGCAATGAGACTTAAAAAACGATGGGCGGGCCTCGGTGGCAAACACGCTGGAGAAACGTGAACAGAGCTCCCGCCCCAGAGCAGGTCCCAGCGCACGGGCTCCGTCGGGGCCGCGGCTTCCACACCAGCCGCCTTGCCCATATTATCCCACTTAATCCTCACAACCATCCTAAAACGCAAGTAAGGATGTTTTTCCTCCAGTTGACAGATGAGGCAACTGAGGCTCAGATGAATGGTGCAGCTTTTCTAAGCTGATACAGTTACTAAGTGATTGAGCCAGATTCCAACTCATGATTTTTGAAAAGAACAACAAAGTGATTCAATGGGAAAAGCAGAAGCCTTTTTCACTGACGCACTCGGTATAGTTAAGACATCAGTTTTCCCCAAATTTATCTATAGCTGCCTGCAATCCCAGTCACAGTTCCGGCAGGATACTTGGTAGGAATCAATGAGTTGATTCTAAAAGTGATATGGAAAGGCAAAGGAATGAGAACAGAAAAACATTTTGAGAAAGGAGTTGGAAGACCCACACTACCTGGTTTCCAGACTTACTCTAAAGCTGCTATAATCAAGACACATGGCGAAAGAGACACATAAATCAACAAAACAGGAGAGAGTCCAGAAACAGGCCCACACCCGCCAGCCAACTGCTTTTCAACAAAGGTGTAGAGGCAATTCAACAGGGAAAGAAAAGCCTTTTAAACAAACGTTGCTGGAGCAACTGTACATTCATACACTGACCGGTCAGTCAGTCTCAACTCATCCCTTCCATAAGAAGAGAAAATAAAACCAAAATTAATCATGGTGCTCACATAAAACCTAGAACTCCAAAAGTTTCAGAAGAAAACACGAGAGAAAATGTTTGTTACCTTGGATTAGGCAAAGGTTTGTTGAATTCAGCCCCAAAATCATGATCCACAAAAGAAAACAAAATCGGTAAATTTTACTCCATCAAAATATTAGACTTCTAATCTTTAAAAGACACTTAAGAAAATTAAAAACACCAAACAACAGAAGGGAAGATGGTATTTGTAAAGCACACATCTGATAAAGGTTTTGTGTCCAAAAGTACATAAAAAACTCTCAGAATGCAATAATATGAAAATAGGCCACCTACTTCTTACCAAAGAAGACGTACTGGTGGTAAATAAGCAAATGAAAACGTGTTTAACGTTATTAGTAACTGGGAAATACAAATTAAGACCACGCACCCGTTAGAATCGCTGGAAAACGAACAGAACTTGGAAGACTGAGGGCTGGCAAGGGTGCAGAGCCCCGAGAGCTCTCGTTCGCTGCTGGCGGGAATGCCAGAATGGTGCAGCCGCTGGAAACCAGGTGGGCAATTTCTCATAAAGGATAAACATGCACTTGCCATGTGACCCAGCAACCCCACTCCTAGGTACTTCCCCAAGAGAAATTTAAACACGTTCGCACAAACTATAAGAGAAAGTTTATAAGCAGCTTTATTCATAACTACCAGAAACCGGAAACAAACCAAATGTTCTTCAGCTGGTGGTGGCGAAGCAAACTGCAGTACATCCAGACAATGGAAAGCTATTCATCATGCAAAAGGACCAGATTACCAATACACTCAACAACATGAATGAACCTCAAACGCATCATGCCGCCTGAAAGAAGCCTGACGGCAAAGGCTACATACTTTATGATTCCATGTGCTCAGGAAACATTCAGGAAAAACAAAACCGATCAGTGCTTGCCAAGGGTGTGGCACAGGGAGCAGGCCTGCCTACAAGGGAGCACGAGGGGACTTTTTAGGGAAAAGGGACTGTTCTGCACCTTAATTTTGGTGGTGGTGGTTACATATATCATTTTGTCAAAACTCCTAAGGCAGGCAGAGGAATTACCATGCAGAAAACTGAGAGGAAGCAGAGCTGCAGTAAGACTGAAGGCCAGGGGAAGGGAAACCCGGAGACACAGGAGACAAGTCCAGTGACAGCCTCGGATGGGGAGAGAAAAGCCCGACCTGTGCAATTATCGTGGTCCTTACAGAAACACACAGTTTTCATCAGAAAAGTGAATGTTTTATCCTCATCTGTCATGGAGTTAAATAACTAGATACGAAGCATGTGAAAACCCAGTAACGCTGGTCGAAACACTGACACAAAATGTCTGCAAAGCATGCGGCTTCTCTCCATTTAATTGGAAACTGCTCTCAGAGAAAGAAAAACACTGTCCCGCAATCAGCCTACAGTCAAGAAGAACCTATTCCAAAGCGTTTCCTCACTGCTTTCTCTGCTTTCAAATCTCTCTACATGGTCACTTGCAAAAGTACAAAGTTTTATGGAATTTTAAAACAATTTTTCACAATTATATTTAGCAAAAGGCAAGAAGAAAACTGCAAAAGTGCTAGACCCTTCACGGCAGTGGCTCCCTGGACGCCGTGGGGAAGACACCACTGGTACTCAGGCTGCATGGCACACAACCGGGCAGTTCGACCCCCACCCAGGCCCTCCAGCACTCTGTCACCCCCCCACCCCAAATCTCGGCCATGGCGGGGAAGGAGGGGTGACAGCAGCAGTGGATGGGGGCGAGGTCTCAGTGGGGGAAGGGCTGGGGTCACGGAGGGCTTGGAGGTGGGACAACGGCTGGCGCGAGGTTTCAATGAGAGGAAAGAGCTTCCTGGGTGGGGAGAGGCAACTCCCCCAGGAATGGTCGCCACCTGGGCAAAGCCCCGAATCACAGGACACGGTGGTGTGATCCAGCAACTGAGCCCCCGTTAAGAGGAGGCAGCTCAGGGTGGAGAGCGCGCAGCCCCCCGCGGAGCCCGTCTAGGAGTGGAGAGGACGGCCCTCCAGGCACATGCGAGACAGAGCCCCAGGTTCCGAAGCCGGGCCCCAAACCAGATGAGCTACCACACCCCGGCCCCCGGCAGTCAGCAGGAGGCCTGCCCCACGATCACTCAGGACACTCCAAACACTCAAGTCAGCGCCACGGTCCCCGGAGCAACCGTCCAGCTCTTCAGCCTTGGAGGCCAAAAGTGACAAAAAACCCGAGAAGAGTTCAGGCTGTGTGTGGCCAAACCTGGTTCAAATCCTGGTTCTGCTCCTTACGAGGCGTGTGAACTTGGCAAATTCTTTAACCTCTTTTTTAACCTCAGGAGCCCCAGAGAAGTGAGGGAGACCCAGCGTGAAGGAGAGCCCAGGGGGCGGCAGCCTGTGTGCGGGGACCTCAGATCACAGGCTGTCCCCGAGACCAGGGGACCGAGGATACACCACCTCGCCCCTTTATCAGGACAGGTAACCACAAAGCCTACACACACATCGCAGCACAAAGGTACCACTTTCATCTGGTCAGATGTTGTTGCACGTGTCAAACTTCTGCTCTAAGAAGCCTCTCCCTGTCATGATCAATTCCATTTCCCCAAGAGGCCGAATTCCCAGAAATGGAAGTGCCGTCAGACAATCCATGAGAATAAAGTACATAAATGGTCCGAAATAAGGGTTTTGACAACGCGCCAGCCCTCAGTGGTGCCAAGCACGGCCCTTAACGGTTCTCCTTGTCCCTCCACACTCAGCATTGGCGAGATTTGAAGCCACGCTAGTGAACTTGCCTTCCACATGCAATTCAGAACAGACGGGCTGAAAAATACAGAAGAATACAAACAACCAGGAAGCCTGACTGTGATTTCCGGTGCGGTGGCCGGAGAGAGATGAGTTATGTGCATGTGACTGTCGACCCTGCCAAGAGTCCCGGGTCCCCCCACAAAACAGGCACCAAACTAGAAAGTTCAAGGTGCTCCACGACCATCACCTCCTGAGGTCCTCACGTTGGGCCATGGGGAAGGTGTTGCGATGGGCCCACTGTGTCCACGGTCACATCCCAGACTCCTGTGCGCTTCCAGCCGGGAAAGCCGCTTCCTCCAGGAAGGCACCTGTTGGCTCTGCGGGTGTGACTGGGGGTTTCTCAGGGAAGGTAACCGCGCAGCAAGATTAACATCGAGATGGAACTGCCCCTCGCCGTCTGTTCCCAAATGCCTCTCCAGCGGACGGACGGACCGCTTGCCTCCCCCGGGGCACAGCCCCCCGCGCTGCTGCTCCCACCTGCCGCTCCCCTGACACCCACATGGCCAGCTATTCAATCCTCCTCCCTCAAAGCCCGCTTAAGTGCCCTCCTCTGAGAAGACTGCCCGGACCTCCTCTCCCCTATTCTGGGTTCACTCCGACACAGTCAAGGTGAAGAAGAAAATCAACGCGTTCAAAAATGCACGCTTGATGCTGCTGTAAGATATTCTACATAAAGACACAAATCAGGGAAAACTCCTTCCTGGGTGTCCCGCCTCCACCCCCTTTTTTTTTTTTTTTGGTTTGGGAAAGATGGCCATACGCACGTGTTCAGTCAATGTTCTATTATAATGAAAATAAATGTAAAGTTGTCCACTGCAAACATCCTAGGTGGTTGGGGTCATACACGTATCATTAGACCGGCCAGACCAGCTGCCCACCCCCCAGTCCGCGCACATCTCCCTGCTTCTCTCCATCCTTGACACCCAAGCCAAGGCCCGGCCCCGAGGAGGAACTCCATCAACGTTTCTTACAGCACTTACTGAATTTACCAGGTATCCGGCAACAGCTCTGCCTCTCCCCAGGGACCACAGGTGCCACTGTTCACCCTGTACTGCTCAGGGCCCAGCTTTCTCTAATGCACAGCACGTCCTCACAAAGAGCCCAGAAACTAAACGAAACTGAAGAATGCTTAACAAGGGAAAGATGCTGTCAGTGGAAGGAAAAGCTTTAAAATCCGGTGACCCATTTCTCCCTTATCTGAAATTTGAGTTTTTATCCAGCTCACATGAAAGCCTCCTGTTTCTGTTATCAGACCCAACAGCTACACGAACACCACGTGTTCCTGTGACCCGGTCCCAGGAGCAATCTTTCTCTCAGGATTCAAAGGAAGAAAGGATCTAACACGTCACATTGGACAGCAGTGTGTCTTCTCTGGATGAAAGATGTCCTGAATGAACCAGCGCATCACTGTTTTCCTCCACACAGGGCTGCCTCCATGGAGGCGGCTCCCAGGCTGCGTGGTGACAAGATGCCCTGAAAGCTCCGGCAGAGAGAGCATTCTGATTTGCCAAATGATGACGGTAGGTGAGACCAAGAGGAGAGTGTTACAGGCTTGGTGCTTTCGTGCATTTTAACAACCTAATTAACACTAAGGCGGTGACAGATACACAAAAGAAAGGGGGTTAAGAAGTTAAGGATTACAAACTGTTCTACTTGAACATACTGCTTTGAACAGGCCAGTGCTTGACAAACTGTTATCGACTTCGTATTTTTCCAGTCTGACGTTCAAATTAACTTTTCTGCTAGAAATAAAGCTTTTGCAAAAGACTGTTAAAAGGAAAAGAAAGAACGCACCTGTTAAACAAATCAAAATGCTCTGATTTGCTTTGAGATCACATGAGCGCAGGTGAAAGTATGTTTCCGTTAAGCTCACATTGGTTTGAGGTCATAACAACGAGAACATCCGCTGCCACGGAGCATGCGGCGCGGTAGACAGCCTCCCGCACAGCCGGTGCTCATCAAGTGGGACAGCCCTGCTGGGAAGCAATCTGACAGCAGGTAACAAGGGACTGTCAGACGTCCACATCTTTTGACAAAGCAATTCTACTTCTGGGAATCTCTCCTAAGGATATGATCTGGAATTTGGAAAGAATCTTTCCAAGGAGATAAATATTTATCACAACAGTGTCTATTAAGTTAACAATACAAGGTAACCACAAGTTTGGCAAACTTACGGTTACCAAAAGGGGAAAGGGAGGGAGGGGTAAATTAGAAGTTTGGGATTAACAGATACACACCCCTGCATATAAAACAGACAAACAACAAGGTCCTACTGGACAGCACAGGGAACTATACTCAATATCTTGTAATAACCTATAATGGAAAAGAATCTGAAATAGAATATATATATGTATAACTGAATCACTTTGCTATACGCCAGAAACTAACACAATATCGTAAACCAACTGTACTTCAATTTAAAAAATTAACAATAAAAAGGTCAGTACCTAAACATCCAACGCTTGGAAAAAATATTTAGAATATTCTGGTAGCAGTGTGCAACAGAGTATCATGTAGCCATTCAATTACAATGACGACGGCGCTGCCTGAGAAGTACTGACACCGAGTGCAGAAGCCAGGGTACAAAATCCTCCATGTAACTTGGTACATGGAAAGAGCAAGCACCACGGCATCTGACGGGCAGGGGCTCACATCTGACCTCTGCCGTTGACTAACCGTGCCAGGGGCTCACATCTGACCTCTGCCGTTGACTAGCCGTGCCAGCTTAGTGTCCAGCCTCTCAAGCTTATCTGATCGTCAGATTCCACATGTGTAAAATGGGGAAGAGTAAACCCTCCCTGGGAGTTGTTCTAATGAAAAGCTTAGAATAGCATCTGTCATATAGTAGGCACTTGATAAATGGTGGCTGTGATTGTTACAATAGAGTGTAGGAAAGAGAATAAAAACGGTGATGGAATCAAATTTTCATGAGGATGAGGGAAAACTGCATCACTCAGAGATTGCTGGGGGGATATAAAATGGAACAGCCGCTCTGGAAAACATTTTTGGGTTTTTTTTTTGCTGGTAAACTAAACATGCCATGACCATATTCCCCAGCAACTGCACTCCTGCTTATTTTCCCCGGAGAAATGAAGACCTATGCTCACACAGAAACCCGTACATGAAATTTTCTGTCAGCTTTATTCATAATAGCCCCAAACTGGAAACAAGCTACACGTCCTTCGGTGGGTAAATGGTTAAACTAACAGTGGTACATCCATTCTATGGAATAACAGTCAGCCATGAAAAGGAATGAACTACTGAACGAACCCAGCCACCTGGATGACTGCACAGAATTACGTGAGTGAAAAAAGCCAATCCAAGAGGCCTGTACGGTGTATTTATATGACACTCTTGAAGTGAAAAAATACAGAAATGGAGAACAGTATAGTGGATTCTAGGGGTTAAGGAAAAGCTGGTGGGTGTGGCTCTAAAAGGACAACTCTCGGGGTGATGGATCTGTTGTCTGTTGACTGTACCATGGTGCCAGTATCCAGGTTGTGATACTGTACCACAGTTTTGCAATATGTCACTCCTGGGGGAGACTGGGTGAAGGATGCACGGATCGCTTTGTACTATTTCCTACAACTGCATGTGAATCTACAACTGTCTCAAAATAAAAAGTTTAATTAAAAAAAAAAGAGTGATTGACTCTGGGTGGTAGAACCATGATTGATTTTTTCCTCCAACATTTTACTATTTTTAACATTTTCTAGAGTAAACTTGTTATGCTATTATAATGAAAACAAATCTCCATAAACATAAAACTGTCCACTAAAAACTTTAAATGGATAAGGTAAAAGAAGTATCATTGGTACCCTTGCTTTCAGACCTCCTCTGATTTAGCAGCCTTTAATCCCCGTGTGATGGCTAATCGGTGGGGAGCTTGCTGAGACCATGCTTCTTTCCTGTTGTCTAGAAGCCTCCCAAGTGGCCTGCGGCACTGCATCCACGCCATGAATGCCTGGCCCGACCTACCTTTCCCAAAGGCCAACATGAAAATCCGAATGTGTCTCATCACCAGGGCTGACCCTGCCTTCTGAGCTCTACTGGGGCTGCTCCCTGCCTGTTCAGTGGTACTGGGTCCCCATAAGGCTCCAGCTGGTGCCCAGGGTCCAGGGAACTCTGGCCTGTTCTCAGCCAGACGACCTGCTCCCCCCCTGAGCACACTGGGTCTGGGTGACACCCTCCCCATCTTGGAGCGCTCACCAAGCACGCGTCAGTGCCAAGCGCGGTGCTAAGCCCTCTATTAGAGTCGTTACTCCTATTTGATAGACAGGAAACAGACACCTGGAGAGGTTCTGTCACTTGCCCGGATGACAGGGCCGGGGTCAGGCCCGGGCTGGGCTCTAAAGCCCGTGCTCTTGATCTCCTCACTGCGCTGGCTCTGCATCGGCAGGACCTGCAGCTGAGTCATCCACAAGATACGGATCCCGGACAGAGAGAGACATGGAGAGGCTGAGCCATGTTCCCCTTAAAGGCCCGCGACTCCTTGAAGACGGGGCTCCCCCAGAACAATCGGCCCCGCGACGAAGCCTCTTCCACAACCCACACGCCCACCTCTAGTGGGCGACACCAGCTGTGCCTGTTTATACCTCAGGTTCCCTCTGCATATTTTGTTTGCAGAAAGGATGCTGCTGTTTAGATTTCCTTTAAGTATGAAACCCACTAGGGCTGTACCATTAGTACGAAATATAAATTCCAACTTCTACCTTCAACGTTCTAAGAAAATCTCTCTTTAAATAAACCATCCTTTCTCTTCCACGCAGAAGGTCTTTATGTTGTAAAGTGAGAATCACCGAGTCCTTTGAATGAAAGCACCAGGGCAGCTCCATGGGCTCACCCGGCCAAGCACTCCGTGGATGCAGATGTGCCCAGGGAAGCACAGGGCCTCTGATTTCACTGGGTGACAACTCTGCTCTGTTTCAAAGCAAACATCTCTCTCCTGTTCCCGGTCCACTTAGAGAGGAAAGGGGTAGGTCCTTCACCACAAGACCCACCCCGAGCCGCACAGCGGAGAGGAGAGCGCTGCTCTGGGTAACGATGACCTCGACTGGCGCTCTCCACGTGGGAGCCCAGCCTGTCTCTGTCAATGAACTGCCTTTTATTCCTCTGATTCACTGTTAAAAATAAACATTTCTTTTTCAAAGTGCTACCAGAACTCTCTCCCAAAGCTGCTGCATTACAGCTCCCTCCCCCCACCGCCTTGGGAAGTGCTGCAGTGTCTGGAACAGGAGGCCGTCCAGGCTCACAGGGGTAACCCTCAGACTCCAGATTCACCCATGACGCCCCCGCTGCCAGAGGCATAAGATGACCTGACGGGCTGTCAGAGCTCCCCTCCGCTTTTAGACTAAATGGATGCAGCCAAACTCAGCCGTAACCTGACCACGGCTTAGACGTGTTAGAGGGGTAGCTGGTAAGGGGGCTGAGGGGGGCACACAGACTCTCAGGTGCGCTCGCGTCAGGCAAGCGCAACAGGGGCTCAGAGTGTGGGGGGCAAGGGGGAGGGAAGGTGGGAGAGAAGAGAGGAAGAGAAGGCAAGAGAGAGAGCTTAGAGCTGGGGGAGAGAAGACAGGGGGAGAAAGACAAAGGGAGACAGAGTGAAGAGCAGAGAGGCCGAGGGTGACGTGTCTTCCCGGCAATAACCCCTCTGCCCCTGCACCGCAACCCTCAGCTGCCCTGCCCTCTCCCAGGAGGGCAGAGGCATCCCGGTGGCTCTTGGGGACCACACTCCCCGCGTGTGCGTGTCAGCCCCCGTGGCCTCCTGAAGCGTTTCGCCCGCATCACTCGTCTCTCTCCTCTGCTCCCGTTTCCTTCCGCGCCAGCTTCTCTATGTCGGAAGCTAGAAAGGCACTGGTCCAGGGCCCCTGGGGCCAGGGGCTTTCCAGAGCAGAGACTTCTCAGGTTTAGAAAGGCCATGGGGTACACACACCACTTACTAGGCAGCACCCTGTAACCAGACACGGTAAGTCTGCAGTAAAATCTGCAAATAGTCGGCTACTGAGTGAAGGAAAGACAGGCGTTACACGGTCTCACACGAATTCAGGGCAGGCTTCACTAGCGAATAGGTTGGAGCCCTCTGCACGAACACACCTCTCTCTGAGCCCTTTCTGGGTGTCGGAGCGGCGGGTCAAGGGCCGTGAGCCTGCCCGCGTTCAGCTCCTTCCTGACGCCTCTGCAGGGATACGGTGGGGATAAAACTGCCGCGACCTCAAAGCAGGGGGGGAATGAGGCGACCTCCTGAGACCCCGTCTCGGGTAACACAGGGTGGACCCGCACTGAGCCACACAAGGCTGTACATGGAGCACGCTCAAGTTGACACAATTTCACTCTACTTGGGTCGCGGTGGTTTTCTTTAGGTTAATACAGCTAATCCCAAGTGGGGCTGACGACCCTCTGAAACACAGTGAGGGAACGACCACCAGGACCAAGCCCACAGCATCCCTCCAAGCCCCGTCTCAGCCCCCCAGGTGTCCTCGCTCGGAGCGAGGCGCAGCAGACAGCCCCCCCCGGGAGCCCACAGCCAGGCATCGCAGCGGCCCAGCTCTGCTGCCAGGCTGCTCCCCACCAGCTGCTCACGGGGGCGGGCCCTGCAGGCGGCTTGGGCAGGGAGGGGGAAGGGCGCGTGTACACAAAACCCCCTTGTGCGGTGCAGTAGCCCACTGGCCTCTAAGAGCCGGGCCGGTGAGGCTCTGCCCAGAGCTGCCAGCTCCCCCAGTGCTGAGGGGGTGGAGTCCCGGAGCCTGAGAAGCTGAGCCAGCCTTCAAGGCTGGACAGAAGACAGCACGGAGGGAGAAGGAACAAAGCATGAACATACAGGGATAAGTCATTAACGCTGAAACGCCAGGTAAGAGCCGACGTCCCTTCGGACTGAAGAACAGGCACCGCGGCGAAGCACCTGGTGGCGGCCCAGAGGAGGCCCCCGCCCTCGGCCCCGGCGCCCCCTCTCCTGTCACTCGCCCTGCAACCCCTGTGAGTCTGTCCACTTGTCAGCGCCCCGTCACGTGTGACAGCCCTGCCGGCTTCACAACCCTGGGGCCAATGCTGAACAAACGCCGTAGAAGGGGAGATGGCAGCACGGACCAGCGAGGCCGAGTGGGGTGGAGGGCACCCGCGGCTCCGAGCAGATAGAGGCAGACGGTCTGCCGGGGCTTCTCACCGAGTTTGCTCAAAGGAGGCCCCTTTTAGCATCACTTGCCTCTGGGCAGCTACTCTGCAGCCTCTGCTTTTTGGGCGCCGAAATATTACTACCAACGGTGTTACCTGCAGAAACCAGCAGGCTTCCTTTGGGAGACAACAGAACATCACATCATAAAGTTATGGGCAGAGTTACTATTGGGGGAGATGATTAACTGCCGTGATGTAGATAAGCGTAGAGATGAAAGACGTGAGGCAGGCCGCAGCGAAGCAGGGCACGAGGGGCCTCTGAAGTCGGCTTCAAAGGGTTCTGATCTGCTGTCCTGCCCGCTGCAGTTCAGTTACAAAAATAACAGCGAATTACACACTGCTCTCAGCCCAGGACTGCTTGACCCGCAGTCTCTCCTTCGCTGTCAGTGGCCCTCCACAGCCTTGGGACAGAGGCCGACCCCCCCCCAGCATGGCTTTCAAGGCCTTCGGAGGTCTGGCCCATCCTGGCCCGCAGACCCGCCTCCTGCCAGCCCCACAAGCTACCCTACGACTCAGACCCACGACCCTGAGCCAGCCTCCGCACAGCCCGCCTGCCAGGGCTCGGCCCTCTCCTCCGTCCAGTGGGGCCTCCCCGCTCCGGCCTCCTGCCCCTCAGCAAAGCCCCCAAGACTCATCAGATGCTTCTTTACCACATTAATAACGGGAGCACTGTTCATCGAGCACCTAACCGGTGTCAGAGGCCCTGCTACCAGCAGTCCCTCTGCCACCGACTCTTCAGTACTTGACCCACTAAAGCATCCCGATCTCCTTCCACAAGCGAGACCCACACCCTCCGAGAGGCTGGGCACCCCCCACCACGGTATCACAAGCACATCCCTTTCCCACCCCACTCCACCCCAACCCAAAGCGACCACTGCCTTCCTTTCAGCAAAGGAGGGGTGACGAAGAGCAAATACCCCAAAATGGAATCATCTCTGGCTGCTGGAAACAACGGTGACTTTGCAACGTATTTCTATCTTTTTCATGTTTTTGGTTTTGTATATGAACATCGAGTGTAAGGGATTTAGAGTCAAAAATTCTTGGTTCTGCCACTTGGCAGTCATGAGAACTTGGGTAGATCACTTAAACTCCTAAGCCGTATTTCCCTAGTCCGTTACATGGGATTAAGACATTTAGATTGTCAGGAAATCAGCGTAGGCGGTGTGCATACAGTACTCATCGCGTCGCCTGGTGCGGCATCTGCTGGGTGATTGCCGCTGCTTTCATCATGGAGACGATGAGCTTTTCCAAATGTCCTCCGGCTCACCCTTCTCTCTCATCAGCCCACATGCAAGCCATGCCCAGACCCTGCAAACCCCGGCCGTCTGAACCTCCCGAGTCTGGGCGAGGAGCGCGCCCCGCTGCCCCTGTGGCAGCACCTCTCACACGCCCCGGCATAGATCCGTGTCCTTCTCACTCCCCGAGGTAGAGTCTGGGCAGGAAGTCGCTCCGGGGCCCCGTCAGCCGTGAGCTTAGCCCATGTTCCTCACCGGCACGTCACTGTCACCTGAAGAACAAGCCCAGCAGCCAGTAACCAGGCTTCGGACGGAAGAACTAAAGCTGCACAGATTTGGGAGGCCGACCCCACCTGCTCATTGGGCAGATATGGACACCGCACCCTCCAGAGACAAAGGCGCCTGCCCAAGGTCGCCTGGCAGTGACTCGAAGCCTGCAATCGGAGTCCCAACCGGGACGGCCACCCCCTGTCCAGACCCTCAGTCATCCTCACCGTGCCTGCTTTCCTCCACACCCCCCAGCCCGGAGTCCACGTCTGTACAGACCATGAAGCCGGCCAGCACAGGCTCCACGCTGACCCTGGCTTCGGCGTGGCCCCTCGTGCACAGCCCAGCTGCTCGTCCCCGCTCCCACCACTGGGCACGCTCTGGTCCGTCATCTCCGGGCCAGGTCACCCTGTGGACTGGCCTGTCACTCCCCACCACACTGTCCAGCTGGGAGGACCATGGTGACCCGAGAGCCATGACAGGCCGTGTTTGCTACATGCAGGGGGCGGCCGCCCAGCACCGCTAGGCCTGGCCCGGGCCCCGGGGTGTCATCTCTGCTACACAGAGGACACGCGGGGCTCGGCCTCCACCAGCAGCAGACAGGGCTCGGGCGAGGACATGGTTAGGGCAGGTCAGGCCGGCTCCGAGGCCACGCGCCCTCACTCCAGTCCTGGAGCCAGCATTCCCCTCCCAGCTCCCACCACGACCACATCCGAGAGGTGCAAAGGAAGGGCTGCTCCAGTGGACACCTGCCCAGAGCCACCCAGCTCGGCTGTGCACCCTCCGTCCCCACACCTGGCGCATGCTGGTGACCTGACAGGCGTGTAGGAAGGGAAGGGAACTCCTCAAGAACAAGACCTGGTCTTTACAACATCTGTATCTCTTCCAGCTCTGAGCACCGTGCCTGGAAGGGGCGTTGGCCGTGCGGCACAACGGGCGAGGCCGGGGCAGAGAACAGCAAGGCAGCCGACAGAAGCGCAAGGCTCTTCCAGCTGCTCTTCAGGGCACCCGTCGGAAATCTGACGACTGGCTGTCATTCTGAAATAGCTACATTAATGAAAAATTGTATCTTTATCAAGCAACAGTTTCCAAATAGAGAAAGAGGGAACAGAGATGAAAGGAAGGAGAGAGGCAGGAGGAAGGGAGGCCACTCCTGATGAGCTCGGTGTCCCCTTAAGGCCTCCAGACAGGCCCCCAAGAAACCCTGCGGCACTTCTTACCCGGCATGGAAGAAGACAAGACAAACACAAAAGAACTTCCAGACACTCTTCAGGAGGAATAGCTGTGAGAGCCCCTTACGGAAGGGTACGATATGCCAAACGAAGGCTCGCTGCTCCCCATTCCCAAGAAACGTAACTTCAAGCAAGGAGCGCAAAACAGTGAACAACAGACGTAACAGATAAGCATATCACACGGCACATGGCCCACTGAAAGTGCGTGGAAGGAAGAGACCGTGGGGCAGAGCAGGGGGTGGGCCGCGGGGGCAGGGGGCAGGAGGAGAGGGGCGTGAAGGCTCAGGGTACGCCTTGTTCACGGAGAAGCTTACATTTCAGCAAAGACTTGAGGAGGTGAGGGCATTAGCCATGTGGATGCCCAGGGGAAGAGCATTTCAGAAAAAGGGAACAGCCTGTGTGAGGGCAGAAGTGTGCCTGCCTCATTCCTTCGACAGCAAAAACAAGCTGGGCCGGGGCTGGGGGGAGGAGGTCATGGATAACATTTCAGGCAACGGTGAGCTCTGGATTTTACTCTGAGAAGCTAGGGAGCCACTAAAGAGAAGTGATGCACCTCACTCAGGCACCAGGTGACAGGACCCCTCAAGACAGACCACAGGGAGAAAAGCTAGAAACACGGAGATGGATTAGGAAATCACTGTGATGATGCAAGCGAGAGCTAATGGTGCTTTCAACAGTGGAATAGGAGGGAAGTACCAGAAACTTGGGGGGGGGGGGGCGGAGAGAGACAGAGACAGAGAGGGGGGGGAGAGAGAGAGAGAGAGAGAGAGACAGAGAGAGAGGAAGAGAGACAGAGAGATGGAGACAGAGAGAGGGAGAGAGAGAGAGAAGGGGAGAGAGGGAGAGAGAAGGGGAGAGAGAGAGACAGAGACAGAGACAGAGAGAGAGGAAGAGAGACAGAGAGATGGAGACAGAGACAGAGAGAGGGAGAGGGAGAGAGAGAGAGAGAAGGGGAGAGAGAGAAGTGGGGGGGGGGGAGAGAGAGACAGAGACAGAGAAACAGAGAGGGAGAGAGAGAGAGAGAGAGAGAGAATTTACTCAAGTATGAAGTTCAAGAGAAAAAGTCAAGAAAGACTCCGAAGTGTTTGGTCTGAGCAACAGGACGGATGGAGCTGCCATCCGCTAAGACGTGTGCAGAGCCGGTTTGAAGGGAAGGTCACTTCCAAGTACGTGGAGTTTAGGATGCCTAGGAGATGTCCAGCAGAGGGGCTGAGAAGGCAAGGGAATGTGAGTGTCTGCAGTGTGGGCGAGGTCACCAAAGGAGTGGGTGTGGACGGAGCAAAGGGCCGGGACTGGGTTGGAACTTTCCTACGCTAAGAGGTCAAGGTCGAGCGGGGACCCAGCGTCTCCCGTCCCTCTCTCCTCCTTCACTGTCTTTCAAACACACACTCTTGGTTCGGTTTGGGTTTTTTCCTGCCCACTTCACCGAGGGAGGCTGGAAGGAGAGGAACTGGAGACGGGGAGTGGAGCCATCTTTTAGGGGGCAGTTGCAAAGGGAGGCGGGGGAGAGCACAGGTGAGGACTCAGGGTGCCAGGCCGGGTCCACCTCTGAGGCCGTCTCCAATCCCCTCGCTCCCGTGCGCCTCTCTGTCCACCTGCGGACATGGCCTGGGCTGGACAGCGGCCTCCACGTCCCCACGGCTCCCGTTTTCATGGAGCGACCGTCCTGGACGTGTCCCAGGAGCCAGGACTGTATCTGACTTGCCAGAGTGGAGCACAATCCCCACATACACAGCCAGGAAAGAAATGAAGCAAAGCTGCAAGTCAGGCTCCACGGCCGAAGGGGCCTGGCCGAGCCCCTGCTGCCCCAGCCCACCTCGAAGAGAGGGACCGAGGTGGCGAGAGGCGAGGAGCCGGCACAGCAGCGGCCGAGGAGGGTGAACCGCGAGAAGAGCCGTCAGGAGCGCTCCTCCTGCAGAGGCTTTGCCAACGGCAACCTGGGGGCAATTATTCACCTCCCTGTGCCTCAGTTTCCCCCTCTGTAGACCAGGACTGGTGCCAGGACTCACCTCAGAAACTCGTGAGGACCCAGGAGGGACACAGTAAGGCTGGGGCCCTCCCCAGGGGACGTCTGGCCGTATCCGGAGACAATCGGGCCGTCACAACTGACTGGCGGGGTTGGCTCCCGGCAAGTGGAGGGTGGAAGACAGGACGCCGTTAAGTGGCCCCTGCAGCCACCTAGCAGCAAACCTCAGGGGCTGCTGTGGAGAAAGCCTCGTGTGAAGCGTCAGTGCCTCGCCGCCACCAAGAAGCAGTAGGAAAGAGCCAGCGCAATGTTACTAACGGCACCCAGAGCTGCGAGCTCAGCCTGAGATGTGCTCCGACTGCTCCTTTTCTACAGATGAAGGTCCTGAGGCTCCCAAAGGCACCACGACTTGCCAAGTAAGTGACAGAGCCAGCCCACTGCCCACTATTCCGCCCCCCGTCCAGGAGGGGAAGGCAGTGCACACCAGCGTCTGAGTCCTCGGCCGCAGGAATGTGTGCTTTACAGCACGTGAATGACGCTCTCTGAGTGAATCACTGTTAGCTTTGCCTCTCTGAATGCCGGCACCGGCCCATCCCTTCGCTCCGTTACGTTCCTTCCTTCTCTCAACACTTACTTAGCACTTCTCCTGTGTACCGAGCGCCGTACTGAGCTGGAGACGCGGGGGTGAAGGTGTCCAGGGAAGGCCGCTCTGTAAACAAAGAATGACAGTCTAATACAAATGCAATGCCAGAGCTAGAATCATACAGGCGTAGGGCTCGGGGGCCAGAGGAAGGACCCAAGCTTCCTCTCTGAACCGGTCTCAAAGACTGAGGAGTTTCCTAGGCAGACAAAGGAGGGAGCAGACTCCAGGAAGGGGGTGAGCATGAAGCGGCATGGGGGACCCTCAGGAGCAAAGGTGACTTAGACCCTGGGATCCCTGAGACACTCACCACCTAGTGGACAGTCGGATACATAGACGAGCACTCAGGATAGGTCACACCAAGGATAGGCAAGACGGATGACAGCAGGACGGGAGAAGACAAGAACCAGCTATGGAAAAAGAGGGACAAGGCCAAGGGTTTTCGGCCCTGGTGACCGAAACGCAGTGTTTCTGAGGCCGGAGGATGACAGCATTGGCTCCAGGTGCCATGAGAGGGGCTGTCCCCTCCGCCCAGCCCACCTGACACAGGTACCTCTTAAACATCTCTCTCGTGATTAGCGTGCTTCCCAGAGTCACCCCAGAGAAGTGAAGCCTCTCCGCCTGTCTCTAACCCTCTTGGGCAGAGTGATGAGCTGTCATGGGCATGCTGGCCGACTCTGTCCCAACCTGCCCCGAGCCAGTAAGCCAGTACCCTGTGCACACCCACGCCCCAGGGTTCCAACTCCCTGGCCTCCGACTCAGCCTGGATGGGCGCGTGCACAGTTCCTCTGATGCCCGCCACGCACGGCCAGCGCCCATGCGACACGAAGGGTGACGCAGCCTGGTCAGGGCTCCACGCCCCGAGGCTCCACGCAGGTTGACGCGGACCCAGACGCAGTCCCGCCTTGCCTCCTCTGCACCCCTTACCCGGTGCCTCCCCTTTGCCAACTCAAGACCACGAAGTCGAAGACTTCGGTTCCTGTTTCCTTACTCTGTTTTGCTAGCACCGCATTATAATTAGCAGGGTCACCCAGAGGCTCCATCTCAAGGATGTGCTGAAACAGCGCCCGGCGTGTAATCAACGAGCTACAAACGTGGTAAACTGTCGCGCAGATTGGTCATTTACTCTCAACGGTCAGCTCTTTCCCTGCGACGTCGGCTAACTGTACTGAATCCATCTCCCTGTCCTGTTCCTGGGTGTGATTCCCACGCTGATCAGCCCAGTCCTTCCTGTTCTTGGTACAAGCTCTTCCTTCTCTGGAACTATTCGGTTTCCCTAGCTTACAGAGAGAACACAGCTACACTTCACAGAGATACAGGCTCGGAAGAGACACAGAGCTGGGTACGTGTACACGCTCTCTCCATGCCTGTCCACCTCCTGGAACCTGCTCCCTCCACCTCTCCCCACCCACCTGGTCAATGCACCATCCTCCTTCAACACTTCACCGCGACGGTCCCTCCTCATCTCTCATCTCTCTCTCCGGGCCTTCCCCATGCCACCTCTGTCCTCCAGTCCGTCTCAGCCACATAACCCGCCAGGAAGGAGCCAGACGGCACGTGATCTGAGGCAGAGGCCCCCTCGAGGGGATCTCCCCATGGACAGAGAGCCAACAGGCAGCATCCCCTGAGGGCTGGGCTGCCCGTGACATCGGACACGTGCGGCACAAGGGCACGTCCCTCACCTCCCTTTGGAAGCAGAAACGAAGGGAAAGAGCAATGAAAAGTCCAAGCCGAGTTCAGTCACCAAGCGGGATGCAGATTTTGTAACGATGAAGTTTTTTTAATGTCTCCTGCTCAGATCAAAAAGAAACACACGTGACAAAGTTCTGGGTGATGAATCACACGGGGCTCCGCTCCACCTTCAGAGCAAAGGCAAGGTCAGCGGCGCTTCCATGAGAGCCTCTCGGCCCCCAGACAAGGGTCGAGCTGCCTGCGGAGCCAAGGCTCCGGCTCCCACAAAGTGAGCACCAGGTTTGCATTTGGGGGCCAGGCAGTATTCACAGAGAAGGCTGGAAAAGCTGCTGATAGAGACAGGTGCCTGGGAAATTGATCTGACACAAGATCAGAAGAATTTCCCAACTGTCAGACCTACAAGAGCAGACAAGACGCCTGAACGGGGCCTTCTGGGTCCTCACCATGTCTGTCTGCGCCATGTCTGTCCTGCAGAAAGGCAGCCAAGGTAGGCCTCGCCGCGATGCCTACAGGTGAGTGATGCCAGGACTCAAGTCGCAGGGCGAGCTGGGCTGGGATCACTACTCAAAGCAACCGTAAGTGGAAAGAGCCAGAGAATCACTGTGAGCTACGTCCTTGGGAAGTTGTGAGATGGAACGAAGAGCCCAGGCTTTGGAGCAAGAGAAAACTGTGACCTCCAATTTTCCCCTTACTAGCTGGATGACCTCGGAAAAGTCATCTCACCTCTCTGAGACTCCATTTCCTCCTATGAAAAAAAAAGATGACAATGCCTACTGCCTAAGGGTTGTTATAAGAATTAAATGAGATAATCTATATAAAGGGCTTGGACCCTGCCAGCCTCCAAGGAGACTCTCAAGAAATAGATCCCTTTCCCCTCTCCCTCCTTGAGTGCTACTTATCTTTCTATCCCCAGCAACTCATCTGCCTGGCATGTAGTCCAGTCTTAATAAACACTTGGCAAAAGTTCTGATTGGTTTCATAGGTGCCTCTGTCCAAAACAGTTGTTATCCTGAACTCCATGGGGTCCAAGATCCTCCTGACATCAGAAGGGAGATATTCCTCGTGTGTAGTTTTGTTTTGTTTTTGAGGAAATGATCCATGGCTTTTCTTAGAGATGCAAAGGCACCCCTGACCTGGACTAGAGTAAGGACCACCGTACACAGGCACTGAAACCGCCGTCAGGCAGAGTCATTCCTCCCCGCTACTCAAGTCCTCAAGCCCTGGTTCAGTTCAACCACCTCCTCTGAAGTATTCCAGCAACTCCCGTCTGTACAAGTCCTCAGTGACTACAGACTCCCAGACACAGAGAGGGGGGACTGGAGAGCCCCTCCGGCGGCCGTTCCCACCTTCACTCAAATATTCCACTCAGCTCTGTGGCTCCTACGATGGACAGACAGCGCTGTCTGCTGAGACCACAACAGCAGATAGAACGGCGCCATCCCCGGGCTCAAGGTGATTGCCGTAACCCGGCGATGATTACACATTACGAGGGAACTTCGGGTTCTACCGGAGCACCCAGGGGGTCGGAATCATCGGAGGCCAACGGTATGGTGGGAGGGGCTCTCAGTTCAGGGAACTGACAACTTGGCTGACACTCGAGAATTAAGGAGGGAACCAAGGGCAAAGGGCTGGCGGGGAGAGGAAGGGCCCCGCAGGCAGGAGGCAAGCGCTCGCCAGAGTTCACAGGCGAGAGAAATGGGATCATTTCATCCTGGCCAGGCCACGCAGTCGCCTGGAGAAGAGAGGAAGCCGCCAGGTGAGACGTGCTGCCGGACAGGTAAGTGTGTGGACTGTACAGCACGTGGCCGGAGGAGATGTGAGAGTGCGCGGGGGGCGGGAGGGTGACGCAAAACGTTGACCGGGCTCCTCGCGGCAGCGCGGGTACAGAACCTGTGCAGACAAGTTAAGACTAAGACATGCCCGAGCTCTTCATCTCGCCCACAGTCTAGGCCAGAAAGGGCAAGTGTGAGGCACTCGGTTTTCAAAACAGGAAGAAAAAGAAACATATATGTGCCCGTACATGTGTATGTATGTATAAATAAGACATCGCCTGGGTAAATTCTGAACTTAATGATGAATCACTGATTCACAAACCTACAAGGATGAATCGGGAAAAGGGAGGGTAAGGGGTTTATCCAGCCCAACCCTCTATTTCCAAACAGTGAAACCATACCCTGGAGAGGAGAAATAACCAACTATACAATTATTAAATTAGATGCTTGGTTATTGGCAAAACCAGAATTCAAACCCAGACTGCACATTCCCAGCCCTGAATTTCTCGGGGGCACAGCCCTCTGGGATTCTGCCTGCACCCCTGACGGCTTCTCATGGTCAATGGGCAGTGCTCCCTCAGTTTTCATGAGCTATTTTGGTCTTGAGCCTCTGGAGAGAGACAGCGCCCGGCCCAGAGAAGGGGCTTCAGCACATGTATGGGTTCGACTCGATAGCGTTTTCCCTTTGCACACCCCGCCCCCCACCTAGAACACACGGCCCCCCAGCCCCGCCCCTCAGCTTCCCAAGTGCGCGTGCAGGAAGGCGGGCTCAGGGAGCAAGCCTGGGGGAACAGCGGTTCTCAGCCTCTCCCCACCTTAGGACGTCATCTTCCTGGCCGTGGCTTTTGTCTGTTTTGTTCTGCTGTGTCCCCAGGGCCTAGAACGACGGCCGGCTCGCAGCAGACCCTCCACAAACACGTGTGGAGTTAACGAAGCCCCAGATTTCCGCGGACTTCTGCCTCCACAGCAGCTCCACCTTCAGCTGCTCTGTGTTTGGGGATTCTCACTTGACACAACGTCCTACCGCTAAGAACACATTTAAAGCAACTATTGAGAAGGTAGGGTTCTTTCCTTTTCCTAATTTCCAGAAGCCTTTATACTTACTGAAAGAAGGCACAATAGAAAAGGAGTTTCCAAAAACCAAAACAGAGGTAATTTATAACTACCCAAAATACTTTACTTTCCCTTTCCAGTTCTGAAGCGAATGTGATTCCAAAAATGCCTCGAGATATGTGTTCAAATTTTACAAAAATTATGTGCTGAAAGGGACACGTCACCAGCAGAGGGGAGGCGAGGTCAGCCAAGTCCCTGACTGTCCGAGGGCCGCACAGACACAAGGCTGAGGGCCCTCCCTGAGGAGCCCCGAGGATGGCCTGAGGGGCTCCAGGCCAGCTCTGCGAGGGAACAATGGGAGTAGACAGGGCCTGTCTCGGACAATCTGGGGCGTGTGGTCACTCTAGTAATACCAGCTGGAGCTCATTCAGTACAAGCTACCACGCATCCACATAGGGGATGGTGATCACCTGGTCAGGGGCCGGGTCAGGGTCTAGCGAGATGCGCTGCCACCAGAAAACTGCTACTGAGAAAACAGGCCCCATGGTACAATGGAGCCAACACATCTGGGTGTGAACTCCAGACCTGCCACCTAGTCGCGGTGTGACCTTGAGTCCAGGCGGTGCAACTTCCCTCACAGGGTTACAGATTATAGAAGAAAAGGTGGTGGGACTCCGTCTGGACTCCAGCCTGTGTGCACAGAGGGCGGCAGGCACGGTGAGAAGCCACTGAGAGGCCCGCTGGGCCCCCGACTCCACATCATACATCCTGGGGGAGGCGGGGCAACTGATCCAAGCTCCCCACAGCGCGCCTCCTCGGGAGCCAGCCCAAACCTCTCCCCCGACGGCACAGAAGCAGAAGACAGACACAGCCAGACGTCCACCCTGCCGGTCTACCCCAGGTCTCACAGGTGCGGAGGAGGGTCTCTCTGGGTGGGGTGGACTTGACATCAGAGCCTTGGGAAAGTCCTTACACAGAAGCCCTTCATGCCCAAAACGCTCTGGGGAGCCTCCAGGTCCACTGCCCACCCTGCCGTGCCCCACGTGGTGGGTCCACACGACAGCTGCAGCCGCCCCGCGCCCCAAGCTTCCAGCTGGGCTCAGGGATGGGAGGCGCCAGCAGGAAATGAGCGGGTGGAGGGAGTGAGGCCAGAGACCCCTGCCTGCTGGGCTCCTGCCGTCCTGTCCTGCAGGAAGAGCCCAGAGCCCTCACGCAACGGGCAGCTCTTCGCTGTGGCTTCCTCTCCTGGCCCCTCCGCCTGGAGCGTTCAAGGCTCCCACCGCCGCCAGCCCCTGCCCTGCCACTCACTCACACGAGCACAGAGGCTCCCTTTATTCCACCCCCCACCCCACCCCCAGTTACCCAAGGGTACCGCCTGCCTCGCGTGGGGACCCTGAGGACACATCCATCCGTCGGGAGCCCCTTTCCTTTGCATTTACAATCAGGCCCGGTCTGGGCTCACCCCGCACCAGGCACCTGTGAGCAAGGTGACCTGCAGGACCTCCTCCCGGTCCCTTGCACAGGTGGGGAACTGAGCACCAGAGGGGTCAGCAAGCTCGAGGCCACCGCCTTCAAAAGGGCCGCCCCAGCTCTTCGTTCCCCCGGCCTACCTCAGTCCAGGCTGGGCTCCAGGGCCAAGCCCCAGCCCCATTCCTGCCCGGCTGCTGCCTCAGGGATTTCGGGGAGGAGGCGCGCGGGGGAGCCTAGAGGACAGCCTGCCCCCCTCCCAACCCCAGGGCAGCGCCTAGGATACACAGGCCCTCAGCAGCAGCGGAACTGACCCGATGCGATGCGGGAGAGGAACACAGCCACAGGCCCCGAGACACACCTGACCAGCCACGTTCACATTCCCTCGGGACAGGCACTCCCTAAAGGTCACAAACGTATGCATGAGGACAACATGGAAACTTACTTCAAAACTGCAGTAAAACAGAAGACGATAGTATCTGTGAAGCCCTGATAAGAACAAAAGCAAGGTGCTCTGTCCTGAAACTGACCCATTTGACAGACGGATACACAGAAACAGTGAGCAGACAAGACTCCTTAAAACATTTATGACTTTAAGTGGCTGAAAAGCAGCACGCTTCCCCGGGCGCACACGCACGACACTTCATCATGGGGACACTTTAATAAGGTGCCTTCCGCAGGGGCAGAGAGCACGGGGGACTCGGTGGTGCTGCGTGAAACATTCACAGCTTTCTCTAGAAAGAACATTTGTGGGTGGTCCTTACGTCCCTCAAGTTGGCCATTTTTATAAACAGAGAAGTAATAATAAAACTGATGTGGCCACAGGAAGCTCTGGCTGGTTCTGCCTCGCAGGCAGGAGGGAATGGAGAATTCTGGATGGCGGCATAGCTGCCACACTCAGCCTCACGCCCGGCTCTGAGCTACACACCCTCCACACATCATCTTTAATCCTCTCAACAGGCCCTGAGCTGCCCCCGTCTTTACGTGTGGAACCGCACTCAGAGATGCAGGGGTGCAGCTGTTCCCCCGCACCCCAGTCCTCCCGTTCACAGGTGCAGACATCCTGCCTCGAGGCCCCGCCGTGGCAGGTGCCGAGCCACAGCTCACCCCCAGGGGTGTCTCACCCTAAGGCCTCCTCTTTTCCACCACGTTCTGCTGTAGCTTAGACACATCCTCAGTGTTTACGTCCCTCTTGTGTTGACATGTAATAAAACATGTTCTTCCACGTAATTTTTCACTCACCTGTTCATTATTTACTAGTCATTTATTCATGCAGTATTTACTGAGCAGCCAGTAAATGTTATATACATATATACAAGGCCACTGCAGGACGGGGAGCAAGCCCAGTGTCACCTGGGGAGCAGAGAGGAGGACGGGAAAGGCAACACCACGGCCTGACACTGAGTTATGAACCACGGAGACACGACGACACACAGCACGTGGCCCCTGCCCGGAAGGAGCTTGGTCTCAGGAACAAAGAGGCAAAAGCAGCAGCATCCCGTGCAGCGTGTGCCGTGGCAGGTGGAGGCTGACGCCACTCCCAGCCTGCGCGGGACGGAGGGCACTTGCAGCTGGACATCAGGATAGCACCAGGGGCGAGCGGCATGGAAGGTGGGCCTCTGAGGACGCACGGGGTCGGAACAGTGCTGGTTTGGGGTGTGCCCATAGAGAGGACCGCTGAGCTGAGCCTGGATGTCGGGGGATTCTCCAGGCGGCCGGGGTCCGCAGCTGAGCCGGCCCCACACGCGTGTTCACCGCCTCCTCTGAGAGCCTGCAGCCGAGAAGAGCTGTCGCTTCTCCACCCTCAACCTTGAAGTAACTTCCCAACATGTGTATGGCTCTCAGACAAGTCATCCCACCCTAGAAATGGTGGCGGCGGCTCCACAGAGGAACACCGGCAGGGCCCTCGTCGCCAAGAGAGTCCCGTGGGCATCGAGTAGAGAAGGAAGGTTGGCCTGTTCGGTACAGACCCCACTCACTGCCCCACTGGGAGCTCTGACGGTAGGAAGCACACATTTGTTTTCTGTGCCGTAAGTCGTCACAAAGAGGCAGGGTCCTTGGAGGAGGCCTCGAGGATAAGTTCAACTCAGGACAGGGTGGCTTCGCAAGGCCATGTGGCTGGTAGGACCAAGCCAAACCTCTATTTCCGACTTTATTGGTAACGTAGGGGCTATTTTCATCTCCTGACTCATTTCTACCTTTGAACGCGCTTCAACCCAGACCCCAGACCAGAGCCCATGCTTTCCACCACATCCTCAAGTCAGGCCCACTCATCTGCAGAATTGCTGGTTCATTTGCAAACTGGCTGATGTGGGCATATGGACCACGGGAGTTGCCCTAACGTCTCCGGGCAGTAACCATCCCTTCTGACATCCCTCCCCAGGCCCTCCCCCGAGCACCATGGCACCCTCACGGTCCACCACTGGTACTGCTGCTAAGTCGTGTGAATCCCCCCCCCGCCCCGGAACACACCCTCCTTTGGAGCAAGGGCTGCATTTCGTTCCTGTTCACATCCCGTCACCTGGCCCCGCACTGGCTTCAGAAGGACATTCTCCTCGACCACGTGTGGAGCAAACTGAATGCTGCCTCGGGTCGTGAATCCAGCAAGCACGCGTGTCCGAAACGAGCCCAGCACTGGGTTTATAAGGATGAAAATGATGACAAGATTAAAAAACTCTTTCCAAAAAAGAAGATATTCTGAACACCAGCAGCTGACACTGCAAAAGACACATGGTCCTTTAGGGCCACAAAGCCTAAAGTAGAAATCTGTTATCATAGTGTCATTAATTTGACTATCCTCATTCACAAAAATCTGAGTTAAGCTTGATCAAAAAGGTGACATTAATGCAGTCATTCTTGGCACTTCACGGTAAGATCCTCAATCCCAGCACAGGCTGCAATCATAATGGGACCATCCGTCACCGATGCAATCGTTTCATAATTGCTTTTACACACTGGGTCATTACATTCAAGACTTAAAGACCAAGGAGGAAGAAAGCGGTGAAGTGTCGTGATTAGGAGAGCAAATAAGAGGCGCAGGGACAGGAAAGCATACGGGAGGGGACTGGAGAACTGTGTCCCCCACAAAGACTTCGTGGATACAGAAAAAGCTTCTGGAACAGGAGGGAAGTAAAAGTAGTCAAGAGGCAAGAAGAAGGGAGGGAATTGCTGATGATCCAGAAATAAGGCTGTTTTCCAGGCGAGGCGACCATACATACATAGGACTTGAAGAAAAAGATGCAATATCCATCCACTGAATGTAATCCACTCGGTTACACTCAGCCACAAGTCTTCTGACCGCCTCCTGGGAGCTAGACTCGCACGAGGGGTGGAGGGAAAGGGAAGAATGAGAGGCTAGCTCCTGACAGCAGGAAGCTTACACTCTAACCAAGAGCACAGATGTGAAAGTAACAACACGGTGGTGCACTAATTGTAGCCTTAAAAAGCAGTTATACTCCAATAAAGATCCATTTTAAAAAAAAAGTACAGGGACTGCACAGAGAAGGGACTAGTTAACCATCTTAGAAAAGGAGTCTAGAAAACGGACGTGTGGACATGGCAGGGGCGGGGGGTGGCGGTGGGGATGAATTGGGAGATTGGGATTGACATGTATACACTACCATGTGTAAAACAGACAGCTAGTGGGCACCTGCCGTAGAGCACAGGGAGCTCAGCTCTGTGCTCTGTGGTGACCTAGAGGTTGGGATTGGGGGGGCGGGGAGGTGGGGGAGGGAGGGAGGTCCAAGAGGGAGGGGATATATGTAGACATATAGCTGATTCACTTCATTGTACAGCAGAAACTAACACAACACTGTAAAGCGACTATACCCCCCCAATAAAATAAACAAATAAATATTTTTTAAAAATTTTTAATTAAAAAAAAAGAAAGAAAAGCAGCCTGGAGAGGAGAGCATCAAGTTTTCAAAGGTGGGTTTAAAAACCAGTCCCACGCTTCTGGGCTGCGGGGACATGGGGCGCGCTGCCCCCTCATTCCCGCCTTCTTCGGAGGACACCCTTGGAGGCACGGTGGCAGTGGGGCTGGGTGAGGCAGTGCCTGGACACGTTTACAAGCCACCCCGCCCTGGGCACCGACTGGGTGTTCATGAAATGTGTGATTATGAATATTATTGGGGGGAAGGAAAGACCACAGAGCAGGGAGAACCTGAGCTGGAATCCGAAGGAGCCCCCGGGGTGCACGAGGTGGGGGAAGGTGGTTCCAGGTACAGCGGCAGGAAGCGCCAGGCCACGCCAGGCCACGAGCAGTGACAAGACACCATGAGTCAGGGGACGGCCTGCCGTGCAGTGGATGTGGTCAAGGGCGAGTGAAGAGGCAGAGGCAGAACGCACGCACGCCGGGTGAAGGAAGAGGGCTTTTATTCCAAGGGCCGTGAGGAATAATGAAAGGGTTTAGAGCGGGGGTGGGGCGGAGGTACAGCCCTGTCTGCCTTTTAGAAAGACCATGCCGGCCACGACGCAAAGTGGAGAGGGTTCACTCTGCACCTGTCGGCGGAAACTGGCCAACTTTCAGAGGCAGGAAATGCACACTAAAAGTGAGTGTCACCGCCCCCCCCCCCCCCCCCGGGGCAGGTTAGCCTAAATACATAGGACGCGCGCTCTCTCTCCTTGTGAGAATTTCAGGACAATCCAGGTAAGCAGCCAACTACACACGCGTTCTCCTTCCTCTGAGAGCAGAATTGTACTGAACCCCAGGGAGCCGATGAGTCATTGGTTTGGCGTCCTCATTACTTTCCTGACGCTGATGCCTGTAATTTACAAATCTGGGGAGCCATTACAGAGCCGCAGCTCTCTCTCAGGCACTAAAAAGTGATTCATCACGCTACTGTTCTTTACAGACAATAATGCCCGCTGTGACTGTGAGGATAAGTTACCCCAGGCTGTGCTCAGATCTGGGGTGCACCCTTCCGGCAGCAGCTGACAAGCCTGCCGGCTCTCAGGGGAAGGGCTGCTGGCTGATGCGGACTCAGTCTGCCAGGATATAAAATGTGTGAGTTGGTGGGCTGGGAGGGGAGTGTGCTCAAAGGCTCCTGGGGTGCCCTGGAGGTAGGACAGGCCGAGGGGGGCTGCGCAGGCGGGGCTTGGGCTCTCCCACGTCACTCAGATGCTGCCAGAGTCCACATAAGGAGAAGGGGGTGGGTTGTGTTCTTGCCAGAAGCTGTAACCGTGCCCTCGCTCTACATTGTGAGGCCGCGTGGGGAGAAGGGGGTCTCTGGAGCCTGAGAGTCTTACTAACTTAACTTACACAGGTTAACTTACTCACTTAGACTCAGTCTTCTCATCTGTAGCGGTGAGAGAGAACGTGTTCTGGTAAGACGGCATAAGGGTCAGATGAGATGAGGCACACGAAGTGCTTGGCACATACAGCCGGAACACCGCGGCAGCTTTATTTAGGGCCGAGCAGTGAAAAGCATAACCCTACAGGAAGTGAAACAGCCTCCAACATGCCGCTTCACAGGACTCAGCGAGTAGCAAAGGTAGGCTTGATACCTTTCCTCTTAAAAGGAATTTGGAAAATAGATTCTGATTCAGCACTATACTTGTCCTAAGAGATACGACGTCAAATGCACATTGTCTACAAAGTAAAAAATAGATTCCTCCCAAGCTTTAGATCTACAAAGACCAACCGTGCGTGCACTGGTAGGTAATTCATCTCTTGTGACTCAGCTACATTATTTACCTGAAATCACTGGTACTTTGAAATCACATCTGCATAATAATTTCAGTGCTTACAAAATTCATAAAAACCTATTTTCCCACAAAAATTCCACGAGATGGTTACTATTAATCCCATTTTACAAATTAGGAACCAAGATTTGCTGGGGGTGAAGCCCTGTGTGGTGCACTGAGGTGCTTCCCCTCTTCCAAGGAGCAGGACCCTGATGGCTAAAGTGTCCACAGAATCGCAGCGTAGCCAGGAATGGGCACCGGACATGAAGTTCAAAGTCGAGCCAAAACAAAGCTTCAGTACAGGTAAAGCCAGATTTCTACCAGGCTTCTGGAGAGTGACCAAAGAAACACACACATCCTACCCTCAGAATCCAGGCAGCACCTGACACTGAAGGAGATTAGTAAGTGGTGGGTGAATGAATTTCCTTCATTACAACTGTTACAGCCTCCGAAGGGGTCCTGGGACCCCAGCTCAGCAGGCCAAGGATTCCATCACCTCCAATACCTTCATCAATACTGTCTGCGGTCTCTGCCCGGCCCACCTTCGCCCCTTTCTTGGGAATCTGTATTCCTGTCCATGGGCAAGGCCACCAGTAGTCATGCTTGTCAGTAACAGGCTTGCACCCCACTGGCCCCAGGTGACAGGACCAGGGGAAGACACGTGAGAGAAGCTGGGCCAAGAAGATGCCTCCTGCTAGAATTACGGAGTCAGGGCTGAGAGAATCATCGGTCAGGGCTGCTGGTGTCACCTGTGGCCGTGTTAGACGTCTACTGCGGGGAACCGTGGGTTTAGAGAAGCAGAGGAGCCGGTGAAGAGGGAAAGACCAAGGAGGGACAAGAGACCACCGAGAAAGCAAGAGCGAAGGATGGGGCCCGCTGGAGCCGAAAGCCCGGCAGGCTGGTCTCAGAGCTTTCCAGCCTGGGGTCCCACCTGCAGCCCAGCTCCGCAGTGTGCCTGCCCTGGATGCCGGGAGACACCAAGTCTGTCCCCCAGTGCTTTCCCTCTTTTGCTCAGAGCGGCTTGAGAGCGATTTATGCTAACTACAATCAAGAGTCTTAATTTAGACAAGCCCCTTCCAGGTGCAGTCACACCAAAGCCGTCTGAAGTTTAAGGGGCTCCAGGAGACCCAGGGGGGCACAGCTGTGTTGGAAGATACAGGGGAGGAGCGGGGAGCCAGAGCACAAAGTGGGGGGGGGAGGGGGCAAGGGCAAAAAGGAGGCCAGCCCAACAATGCCGGCGCTGTCAGTCTGCAGCCAGCGAGCGCGTGGCAGCAGGGTTGTCATTTGAAATGAGTTTAGGAAACCAAGGCTAATTTTATCCACAGCCTAAGAAAACTGATCAGGATGATGAATTGGCTGAGCAAAAATGCAATACGTGATAAGGCAAAACAGGAGTCCTTTCAGGATTTACCCCTAGAATGTCTGTCCTCAGTCCCTCTCCGCCCTGGGTCCCCACCAAACAGCCACCACCAGGCTGGGCATTCTCAGCGCCCCGCCCAGAGCGGCCCCCAGCCCGCCCCGCTGGCTGCCATATCCTGGCTTCTTCACGTACGGTCCCACCCAACCCCTAGGGTCCAGCTCCAACACAGTAATTTAAATGAACGTAATCCCTTCAGGTGACTGTCACATCATTTGATCACCACACAGACACATCTCAGTAGGTATGAATATTCCCCGTCTTAGATGTTAAGAACTGCAGGAAGAAGAGGTCAGTAACTTCTCCAGGGTAGCTCGGCTGAGAAATAAATCAGTGTTTAACCAGGTCTTCTGACTCGAAATCCATTCACCTCATGCCATGAGGCCTCCCAAATGTCACATCCTTCCATGTTCGTTTAAGCGGGATGAGAACTCCCCCCCTTCCTCTCAGCGGGGCTCCCGCAGAACTGATGTACCTGCCCTGCCGGCTCTACCTGCACCTCTTCCCCCACACCCATCTCAGCAACCTGTGTGAGATTTTCAGTTCCACCCAGCTTCATTGCACTACTTTTCTTCCATCACTCACTCGTTCATCCTTTTCATTAATCCAATCAGAATGGATGGAGACACGATTCCTTGGCTCTAGCCTTATTCAGACTCCTTGATGCCTCGTTTCATGTAATGAACACTCAATAAACGTTCAGGAAGTGGGTGAAGATCAACGTGAATTTGTTTCTCAAGGAAACCCCCAGGTTTTCAGAACGTGGATGTTCGGCCCTGGTCTAGGTGCTATGACAGGTTCCACACGAGGAGGCAACATGGCCCAACCTTGAACTGGGTAACATCCACACACACCCACAAAACAGAAATTAAGCCAAATTTGGACTCCAAAGATGCTCCCTCCAACTCAAAATATGGTGTAATGTCTTTTCTTTATTTACCAGAAAAATAAGCACAGCCAGACCTAAGCTCAAAGTGATGAATGAAGCAGGGACTCTGCCAGCTCCTCTCTTCAGTAACTGGAAAAAGAGATTGTTAGCATGGCCCTGATTTGCAAGCTTCTGAGTTAATTAATACGATATAGCGTGCCTCTCCCAGAAAGGAATGCCAAATAGATTTTGCTTTTAAGATTTTCAGTTCTACCCAGCTTCACTGCGCTACTTTTCTTCCATCACTCACTCATTCATCCTTTTCATTAATCCGATCAAAGTTAATGGAGCACGCGCTAACAAATAACTGTGCAAGGTTCTGAGCGTACAAAGGTGCAAATTTTTTAGAAGTCAAATAACTACGCAACACATGGAATCCTGGAAGAGGGGTCTACATGGCACTGCATGGTAAAGCGAAGAGCGTGAGCTGTCCCCGAGGACATCAGGGAGGCCGCCACTGAGGAGGAAGCCTTGCCTCGCGCCTTGGAGGGCACCAGAGGGCACCCAAGGTGTTGTGGGACCTTGGGACACAAGAGGAGTGGCGTCGAGAGACAGGCTGCAGAAGAAAGAACGGGAAAGATCGAGAGGGCTTGGCTATCCAAGGAGCTCGGGGTTTGTTCCAGAGGCCCTGGGGAAGCCACAGGCAGATCTTCATTGAAGGAGGATACCCTGGTAACTGGCCGGGCCTGACCAAAGGCAAGGAAGGCCACCGTGGGAGGTGTCGCAGTGGCCCAGGAAGAAGTGGCAGGGCCCTGGGAGGAGCGGCAACGGTAGCACAGGATGGGTTCAAGGGAGATGGCCCAGTTTTCTTGCCAGTGTTCTATGTATAGGCACACTGTGACGTCATCACCAAAGGCAAAACTGTGTGCCTGTCCTCCTGTAGACTCGACTGTAAGGGCTTCACTTCGGCCAATACTTACTTAGGCCTCCTCTGTAGAGCTCTGTGCTCCCTCCAGCAGGGGTAAAGTCCTCTGTCGGTATGACAGCCCCAGATGGGACGCTTCAGGTGGCTCCCATGACCCCACCTTCTGGTGCTCGTACTCCGTGTGGTCCCCTCCCCGTGAACGGGGGTGGGACCCGTGAGCTGCTTCTGGCCAAGGGAACACGGCAGAGGTGACGGGCTGTGTGTGATCACATCACAGGAGACTGTGGCTCTCGTCCTGCTGGAGGCTCTCTCCCCCTCTCCCCCTCCCCCATGCTGCCTCTGGGGAAGCAAGCAGCCCTTTGGAGAACCCCCATGTGGCAAGGACCTGCAAGGCAGCCTCTAGAAGCTGAAGGTAGTCTCCACCTGACAGCCAGCTAAAAATGGAAGCTCCCAGTCCTACAACCTCAAGGAACTGGACTGTGCCAACCACCTGAGGGCGTGTGGAAATGACCCGACCCCAGCAGAGCCCCAGATGAGGCTACAGCTCTGGCCAACGCCTGGACCTCAGCCTTGGGAGGACCCGGCTGAGCCAGGCCCCGACTCCTGGCCTGCAGAAACTGTGCAACAATAAATACATGCTGCTGTAAGCCGCTAAGTCTGTGGTATGTTGTCACAAGTGAGAGGTAGTAACTAATAGAAACAGTATGGATAAACAAAAATCTTAGAATTAGGGAGACCTAAGTCAGTTCCCAGATCTGCTACGTATCAGCTCTGTGACTTGGGACAAGACACTTAAGCTCCCTGAGCCTCACTTTCCCTTCTAGGAGAAATAATGCCTACGTGCTAGGGTTTCCGTGAGAATTAAAGTTTTTAGGAAGTGTATGACTAGATCAGACACAAAGAGGAACTCAATCAACTGTCACTCCAGGCCTCTCCTGTACCTGCAAGACCAGGTGCTGAGTAGGAAGAGACAGACAGAACACCGCCCCTCCCCGCAAGTGCCAGAGGAGGGGGCCGGCCCCTGGCGACAGCACACAGCCCAGCACAAGCGCAGCCGCTACTGGAGCCGCGTAGAGGGGCAGCTGAGCTGGCCTGGAAGGACAGGACCGGTTTCAGAGGCCGCCTTCTACAGACAAGCAAGCCCAGCGTCACTCAACAGTCAGCACACACGGCGTGCTTGCTGCACGCACACCCGGAAAAGGTGTCCTGAGCCCTGTGGCATTTTTCTTCCGTCTTACGTACTGGGCAAGACTCACCTACACAACCACCGGCCTGACCTCCCCTTGTACATCAGCCCAGTAGCTAAAAGTTAGGGCCTCCGCAAATGAATTTTTTCATTTTCCCGAAACTTCTGACACCCCCACAGGCCCCCCTCCACCCGGTCACCGCTTGCCAGCCCCAGTCCCTACCCCCACCCCTGGTGCCGCCGCACATCTGGCTGCCTGCCCCGAAATGGACTGCAGACCCCCGCGTCCCCCTGCTGCTGCCGTCGCAGCACCATCCAAAGCACCCCAACCCCTGCCCGAACTCGAGGCTGGCCTTCCTGCAGCTCCATTTGCCCTCTTCAATTTCTCCATGCTACAGCCAAAGCGGCTATTTTTTTTTTTTTTAAGTAAAATTGCCAATTTGACTTCCCTTCCTAAAAACCCTTCCCTGCCGTCCACAGTCTTCTAGTCAAACCCAGGCCCCTGACCCCACGTCCGATGGGGCCCTGTGTGACCTGGTCCCGCTGGCTCTGGGTCCTTGGCATCCGCTTCTCCCTGTCCTCCCCAATGCTCAGCCAGACCCCCTCCTCACCGTGTCGCCCCAGGTTTGGTGCCTTCCCCCACCCCACTGTGCACAGTTGGGCTACCCTCCTCCTGCGGGGCCGCCTCACGGTGGCCTCCCACGGGCCCTTGCCGCACCCCACCACGCCACTGTTTCGGTCATCACTCCTCACGTACTTCTGTCGTTATCACTCATCAGAAAGTATAATTCCACATACATTTACTACTGATGTATTCTTTTTGTCCTCCCAACAAGACCACAAGCTTCACAAGAAGAAGAATGATGTCTGTGTATTGCCTGCTGTATGCCAGGGGCTAATGCAGGGCCTGGCCACCAAACGACATGGAAAGGCATTTGCTAACTGAACGGAAGGCGTTCGCTCTTGCGAGGGATGTAACGTACCCTGGGAAAGTGGGTCAATGAGGAGAGGCTAGGTCACCCCGTGACCACCCCCTACCCAAACCTCAGGGGCTTCCAACAGTGTCCTATGGGGCAGGCTCTGGTCAGTCCGCACGCTGGACCTTGGCTGAAGCGCTGTCCTGCCCAGAACACTGCTTACCCCCACGCGGAGGCACAAGCAAGAGGCCACACCCCATGATGGCTCTTTCAACTGCTGCTCAGAAGCAGCGCGCGCCCTGTATTAGACTCCCGTGACCGCTGTGACAGATGACCACAGACTCAGCGGCTTGAAACGACACACACTAATGAACCTGGCAGAGGTCGGAAGTCCCAAGGTCAAGGTGTTGGCAGGGCTGCACTCCTTCTGCAGCTCCAGGGGGACTCTGGCTCCGTGCCAGTTTCAGATTCCAGAGCCACCTGCGCTCCTTGGCTCAGGGCCCCATCTTGGCGTTACCCCGACCTCTCGTTTCCGTCGCCACATCTCGTCTTCCTGAGCCTCCGGCCTCCCTCTGACGAGGGCCCAGCGGGACAACCCCGGGTAACCTCCCATCTCGGGCTCCCTAACTAACCACATCTGCCAAGCCCCCTGCTGTGTGAGGCAGCATATCGCAGGGCCTGGGGATTAGGACGTGGGCAACAGTGTCTCTGTGGAGACACTATTCCATTTACCACAAAGCCCCTTCCATTCACACCGGGCCAAAACAAATCCCAAGACCAAGCCTGACATCCACAGGGTGGGCGATCTCTTGGAGAAAACTGTCTCGTTATTTGGCTCTAGGGAATACACAGTTTTATATTTTGCAGAGCTGGAAGGGAAGGTGTTCAGAATCCTCAGGTTTGAATCTTGTCATTTTTAGAGCAAAAGTACCCTGAAGGCAGCTCTGGATAAAAGGTGGAGGCATCGCCGCTCCGCAGCGGGGCGGCCTTAGATAAATCCTGACACTGTTACTCGCACCACTGGATGACAGTGTCCCTTTGCCGGTTCCTGACGGGGGCTGGGAGGGCCGTGAAGCAGGAACAGGAGTGGGAGGCCGGGGCAGGTGCTGACACGGGGGTCAGGCCATGCAGAGCCCAGGGCAGGACACCACGCTCCCTGAGGCTGAATGGGCAGCCGCCCAGAGGGTCCAGAGCGGGGATCACAGGGCTGGGCTGCTGCTCTGAAAGCTCCCTCTAGAGGCTGTGAGGGATGCACAGGAGAGGGGGTGGACTGGAGGCGAGGGAGCCGCGCAGGAGACCAGGGCGCTGGCCCAGGAAGAAACGAAGTGAGCCCACCCCCAGGACTGCAGCAGAGACCCGATGACCCAAACAGACTGGAGAGAGACCACGCCTCATGCATACAGAGCTCCAGAGAAGGCAGACGTAACCTGCGCTTCACAAAAGTGGCGATGGCCTGCGGAGGAGAGTGGCGAGTGGCAGGCGGGGCCGTGGGACCCGGCGCTGCGGGCAGGAGAAATTACATCTGGGTGGCAGTGGTGGTTTCAGGGGTGTATGCCTCTGTCAAAAGTCATCCTCTGGACTCCTCAACCAGCATTTTACTGTATTGTATGTAAATTACACCGCAGCGAAGGAGACCTAAAAGAGCCGGCCGGGAAGACATGGAGGCTATCAGCCGGGGGAAGAGGAGAGAAATGAGAGCCTCCCTGGGCTCCAGGTCGGGTGTGAGCCAGGAGAAGGTGGGTGAAGGGAGAAGGCTCACAGAAGAGGGAAAACAGTGGGTCCCAGCTGGAGCATTTTAAGCATGAGACACAGTCTGCGGCCACCAGACAAGTGAAAACTTACCAGAGTCTATTTCAGAGCTGGACTTGCGAGGCGCCAGGTTCCAAACAAGTAAATTAAGTAATCAAGCCCCGACCTGCGTGGAGGGGGCTCTCCCAGAGAATATCAGCACCCCGCGAGCCAAGCTGAGCAGACACTCATAGAAACGTGACGTTTTATAAATATATAAAAGCTCCAAGATAGGGTCCAATTTAGTCTGGGGTTGAATACAAGCAGCACAATGATCCCCAAATTAAATGACATCATCCGTCAAACGAGCAGCCTTCTCGTTTGAATTACAGCAGCGTAAAAGGCACCGCTTAATCAGGACAATGCATTTAGCCAGCGCAGAAGTGGTAAGGAGAAGTGGCTCAGCCGGGCTAACTTTGCCAAAACCCCGTCGCCCAGCCGACACTGCCAGGATGTGAGGGACGCCCTGCAGACTTGGGGGCCCGGCTCCGTGCCACGCGGCGCACAGACCAGATGGCAGGCGGGCCGAGCCGGGTCTGCAGCTGAGCCCCCTTTCCCCAAGAGCCGCGCTGGTACCTCCCTAACAAGTACATCTGGAACCACCAGTCCTTTATTCGTAAACCATGGGAGAGGTACACCCCTTTCCAACAGGCTGTGAGGATGAAAGATGGTACCGTGCAAAAAAAAAAAAAACCACAACTGTTTAGTATGCTGCTTTTCTCAAAGCAGATGTCAGAGTCGTTTCCTTCAGAACAAACGAGGGTCTAGACACAAGCTCCTTGAGGGCATGTACTGAGTCAGCGTGGCTGGCTTCCCGGCGTGCTGGACAGGGGCTCAATACGTATGTATTTGTGCATTAACAACGAACAAGCAAACGAATGAAAAGGATCCTGAGCATACACATACACGACGAAATACAATACAAAGTGAAGAAGCAGAATTAAACTGATTTTCAGTGAGTTAGCTACCGGAAGGAAAAACTCAATTCCGTAATGACGTGCCATACCCTATACAATGCATCACTACATCATCACACAGCTCCCTCCAATCAGACAGTAAACCTCTCGAGGACAGTGGCCACGTTTTATGCGTGACCGTATCCCCAGCAGACAGACTAGTACCTGGCATACAGCAGGCCCTCGATAAACATCCAATGAGCTGAATAAACTGAACCGTCGTTTGGCCTCAATTTAAAGAGCCATTTTAACAATGTGAGGTTTTAAGCCACAGATTTCACTGATGGTAAAAAATATATTCCAGAAATTATTTCCTTTGGTCAGTGAACATTTAAAGGCGATAGTTCTTGGTGGCAAAGGCAATCCCATCATGGGAAAGACCCACCATATCCACAAGTGTTGCTTCTACATATAAACTAGCAGAAGTCTAAAACTATGATAGTAGAAGTCTAAGTTTACAAATACCTGTCTGTGGCTTCGCCAGATTCTTGCCGAAAATGAAGGCCCTGAATAAGAGATACGGCGGTTTCACTAGATTAGCCTGAAGTCATAAATGCTAAAGCCCAAATTCACCTTTATTATGAAAGAATAGGCAATACTGCATTTTTTGCAGGGTGAGTAATAGACCAAAAAAGATAGCATCTACCCGACATACTAAAATGATTCAGTGAAGACTTAAGTTGACTTTTTAGCCAAAAATAAAGATGGGACAGACCATGACATACAGAAAAGGTTAGAGTTCGCCATCTGTTTAATTTGTTTTTATCAACATCAAAGGCAGGAAGTGCTCATCTTACTCTCCTATGGCTCTTTAGTCACTGCTTGTTTCCAACCACCATAGTATATATAGTTCAGTTGAGATTATGCTCGATACTGAGACGGCCTAAGTATGGCTTCATTTACTTTGAAACAGGGGGGAAAAAGGGTTTTCACGGCAACCACTCACAGCTCCAGCATTAGCACGCTATCCACAAGGAGATGGCTGGCGCTCAGAGCGACCGTGGTGGGCCTTCTGTCACCCTGAGCCCACCCAGGATGGGTGGCTGGGATGTAGGAAACAGTGAATAAGGGTCTGAGGCTGCACAGCTAAACACCAAGGATGGGCACACCGGCTAGTAACCTCAGAGCTGAGGGGTGCTACGGAAGCATCTCAGGGAACGTGTGCCTCCACCCATCATCCTCTCATCACAGGTCTGGAGCCTCTGCATCCAGAAGGACGATAAACTTGAAAGTTGGGGGAGGCAAAATCATTTTCTCTGAAAGCGGTGACAGAAGGGAACTGGCACTAATTGAAACTGACTGAGGTCACACGCTGTGAACCCTCAGAACCACCCTGCGAGGCAGGGGCCATCAGCATTCCACTTTACGCAAGACGACGCCGAGGCTCAAGGAGATGGTGTGACTTACCAAAGGGGCCAACGTGATTTAGCCAGCAAATGGCAGAGCTTAGATTTGGGGACAGGTCTGAAATCCGTCGCCCTTTCCCCCGTCCACGCTGCCTCCACCAAGTCCTTCTGACGATGAGTCAGCGCTGTCCTGTGAAATCTGCACCCAGGGGACTGGCTGGCTCTGGGAGCAGGCAACTTCACAGCCATCTAGCTCCCCATTCAAAAGCCTCTTCTGCGTAGATCTCTGCCTCTCTGCCAGCAAGGTGGATTTTCAGTTAACAGAAGGCAAAGCCCTCCTTCCTAAGTCACCTCTAAATCTTATTCAAATTCTCTGCTTGAACCAGTTTCACTAGCAGCAGCAGCAGCAACAAGTGGCATCCCATCTCCCTCTGAGCAGTACGGTCCTGACGTTACTGGGTGAGGAAGGGAGATTGGGCGTGGGGTGACCGAGCCCAAAAAGGCAGCAAGCTTGGTGGCACCAACTAAGGTGCGCCCAGTGTAAGGAGTAAGAGCCCAAAGGCGATGAGGAGGACATCCGTGGGTGGGGCAGGCCTGCGGGGACAAGGGGCTCTAGGTGGAGGAGTGGTCTGTCCTGGTTGGTGGAGCCCAGCAGCCCCGTGTGAAGGGCCATGTTGGGACAGGAGGGGATCCCAGTGGAGGGCAAAGTGGGCTGGGGCATCTGAACAGGGGCTGAGGGGGGCGTTTACAAAGGGTGTCCCCACACCTGGGTGTGAAGCAGTCTGGGGGGTGGAGCCTGAGCACGGTGAGAAGGATGTCCACAGGAGGGACGGGGACGGCCTGGCACAGGGCGCAAGAACCCAAACGGGGTGCGGAGATCCCACACGGGGACTGAACAATGAGTAAATGTGCAAAGGACAACGAGAGCCAGACTTCTCCCGGGGAGAAAAAGAAGTTACAAATACGGAGAGAGAAAACTGGAATAAAGCCAGCAATACTGCCAAGAACTCATGTTTCTCGATAGAGAGAGAGAGAAATCATAATAGACGTAAGTGTGTATATAAGCACACATGTGTACATATATAACCTGCCCACTGAGAGGGCCTCAAAGCAGTGACACGCCAATAGCTTTGGGCACACTTTGCTCTCAAATCTTGGCTTCTAAGGAACCAGGGCTCCTGGAGAAATAGTCGACTACAGAGCTGGAACAAAGATAGTACAACATTAGCTTGGAATATCTTATGCCAGAAAGCAAGGAAGCGCTCAAAAACTGATGGACATGTGTCAAGAAATCCAAGGCATCTCGAAGGGACTCCCACTGGTCAAATCTGAGAAAATGTGGGCATCAAACTAAAGAGTGACAGTAATGGGTTAGACCGCATGGAGCAGAATGAGACCGTGAGCTCACACTGGTGCGAATCAATGAAGGAGTAGATCAGGCGAGATGAGGAACAGGGTCCTTACACAGACTCACAGCACCTCCCTGCAAAGCACCCATGAGCTTCAGGGTAGCTCCCCAGTGGAGAATTCTGGCAGGCATCACCTGAACCAACTATTCGTGATGAACAACATGAGAATTGGGACGAAGAGAAATCGTGAGCCACCGACGGATACAGTGAGAACACAGCACCATTTTCGTGACACTGCTGCCAAAGATACGCAACCTGAATCTATCAGGAGGAAACAGCAAACCCAAATGGAGGGACATCCCACAAAATCACTGCATTATAATCTCTTAAAATATCGAGGTCATGAAACTCAAAGACAGTCTAAGGAAAACCAACCCAGACGGCAAGAGGGAAGGAGACCCTGAAGACACAAGTGCTCCAAAGCAGGAGCCTCTGTCATAAAGGCCACTACTGGGACAGCTGGCAAAATGGGAATGGGGTCTAAGGACGGGCTGGGGGTTTCCTTATTCTGATGATTATACTGTGGTTATATAAAGAATGTCTTTGTTTGCGGGAAATACATAGTCAAGAATTTAGGGGTGATGGCATCAGGTTGACAACTTACTCTGAAAAAAAAGGTCTTTGTACTAGAAACTTCTATTAGATTGTGACTGTTTCAAAATAAAAACTACACAAAAAATTTGTCAAGCATAGTAAATGCTCATCATTAAAATTTTATAAAACAGGAAAGAAAATTAAAATACCCTATTATTCCATCACTAAGGTAACAGCTATGAATTCCATATGCAGCTTTTCAGTCTTTTTTCTATGCATAGATTTTTTAACAAACTGAAATTGTACTGTAAAAATATTTTATAATGTACCAGTACTTCTTCAACTTTCTCAGTGGCTGCATATCCTTCCATTATAAAGTTGGTCAATAATTCACTTAATCAATCCTCTATTATACCGCACTCAGATTGTTTCCAATTTTTCCTTTGTTATAAATATAACACTGCAATAACCCTCTCGGCACGCAAAGCCTTTTGCGTATTGGATTTTTTTCTCCTTAGGGTATATTAGAAGTGGAATCATTGGGTAATAGGATATAGACTTTTTAAAGGCTCTTGATACACGGAGGACCGCCAAACTGCCCCACAGAAACATTATACTGAGCTATACTACACAAAGTATATTGTCAGCATCTGCTATAAACGGCTTTGGATTTTCACACAATCACCATCTGCCCAGCGCTTAGCTACTTAGAAGGCTTTCTCCTAGACACACATAGCTCATCTGGCCACTGCAACAATGCTCCGACGAAGGAAAGAAGTTAGTGTGAACCTCTAACTACATATTGAGAAAGTCAAGCTCGGTGGGTCAAGTGATTCTGTCTAGGCCCCAAAGCTTGCAAGGGCTGGAGCTGTGCAGGACGCGCGCTCTCTACAGTGGAAATCTGCTGCCCTTTTGTCCTAGCCAACTTTGTCTCCCAGCCAACTGACTTTTTCTTCTCCCAGCAATCACACCCAAGAACTGCTCCTTCACAGAAATCTTTAGGGAACAAAGTCTTGAGGTTGGGTTGCCCAGACTTAGTTGCCCACATGGTCCTCTCCATCCAGACATTCCAGGGGTCACAGATAACCACTCACCTGCACACATGTTCAGTAGCATCTCATGACCCGGAATCTGGCAATGGAGTCTGAGATTTGACATCAAAAGCATAAACAAAATAAATAAATAAATAAAAGCTCTTGTGCATCAAAGGACTTATCAAGAAAGTGAAAAGACGACCTACAGAATGGGAGAAAATATTTGAAAATCATATCTGATAAGGGCTTAATGTTCAGAATATATAAAGAACTCCTACAGGGCTTCCCTGGTGGCGCAGTGGTTGGGAGTCCGCCTGCCGATGCAGGGGACACGGGTTCGTGCCCCGGTCCGGGAAGATCCCACGTGCCGCGGAGTGGCTGGGCCCGTGAGCCACGGCCGCTGAACCTGCGTGCCCGGAGCCTGTGCTCCGCAACGGGAGAGGCCACAACAGTGAGAGGCCCGCGTACCGCAGCAAAAAAAAAAAAAAGAACTCCTACAACTCAAGAAAAGCCAACCCAATTAAAAAATGGCCAAAGGACTTAACTATTTCCCCAAAGAAGATAAAAGCACATGAAAAGATGATCAACACTGTTAGCCATTAGGGAAATACAAAGCAAAACCACAGAGATACCACTTTACACCTACTAGGATGGCTCTAACAACAAAAAAATAATAATGATAATAACAAACATTGGCGAGGATGTGGAGAAAGTGGAACCCTTGTGTGTTGCTGGTGGGAATTAAAATGCTGCAACCAATGTGGGAAACAATCTGGTACTACTTCAAACAACATGTATCTGTATAAACACACACACATTCAGCACAATACAGTTTTTCAAACAGAATTCTAAATAGCTGCCACACTTGGGGTGGGAGCGGCAGGCAGGGCAAGCAGTGCGGTGGGTAGGGTGGGGCGTCTGGGAAGGCAGGGGAGGAGTCTTCCATTCTGCAAGCAAGGGTTTTAGGGAGAAGAGTGACAGAACCGGCTGTTTTGGAAAGATACATCGTGATAATAAAACAAAAGTGACAAACTACTACATTTCAATCAGGAAAACTATAAATTACTGCAGGGGGGAGATGGGGGCAAAGAAAAGGAGATAGATCACTTTCTCTGCCTTCCTATCTGTGATGTTTCTATAATGTGGAGAGGAAGGCAATTACACTCATCACGCCCTAAAGAGACAGGGGGGTTGGTGGCTAGGAGGCCAGCGGGGCAGAGCTGGAAGGGAGAATAGGGGGAGGGACCTGGTCTGCATAAATCAGGTTCCCACCAGAGAAAGCAAAGCTGCGCAAAACCAGGTGACCAGCGGGAGCCCACACAGGAGGACAGGGCAAAGCAGGGCTGCCTGGCGGGCTGGGCAGGATGGACCCTGGGCTCGGTGCCTGCACACAGTTCCATCGCGGCTTCCTACCGTACGCTGATGGCTCGGTGCCTGCGGGCAAGGATCTGTGAGGCACTTTGGGAAGGACCAAGATGAATCACAACCCTAATCCTGGGCTCCAGGAACTTAAAGCCAAGGGTCTGGGCGGCCAGGGCTTCAGGAAGAAGTTGTATCTGAGTTGGGTCTAGAAGGGTGGGTAGGACCCCGAGGCGCAGATGAAAGCGAGCATTACAAGTGGCAGGAAGCACACACACAGCCAGGGAGGTGGCAGAGCGCCGGGTCCGTATACTCGGGTTCGGGGTACGGCAGTGCAGAGTGCAGGGCCCACGCTAGGATCTCGGTGGTGGCTGTATGGACGCGGGGACCACACACGGATCCAGACACAGCGGGACATTTTCTGGGCGCCTCCTGCAAACAGACCTGCTTCACCCCTGGCTACCCAGAGCGCTGTCCACGCACCAGAAGCACCGGGATCCCCTGGGAGCCTGTCAGAAATGCAGTCTCCAGCCTTGGCCACACCCCTGACCTGCTGAATCTTCTGCTTTGAACAGGACCCTCAGAGGATTCATGCTCAGTAACACCTGGGAAGAACCTGCTTCACTGCATTCTCTCTTTTAGCTCCTGTGAAGTAGGTATCGGCAACTCCACTTTGAATATGAAAAATGGAGGCTTGCTGATATTATGTATTTTGTCCAAGATAGCAAATAAGTTGACTTTCAAATCCACATATGTCTGATTCTGAAATCTGTGCTTTAAGCGTATCACGTGGTGTCACCAAATCTCCCTGAAATACTGGCATATACGTGGCACTATTACCGTCACATTCTTAAGGCAACAGTTAAAATAGCGGCTAATGCTCGGGCAGCACAGACCAATTCAGGAGGCACCGTTTCTCCAGCTGGACACACAACCTCTCTCTGCTATTTTGAGAAAGCTTGGGAGAGGCCAAAAGGACGCCACATACCCTAAAGGCCCTTTCTAGAACCATGCCTTTGCCAGCTCTGTTATCTGCCTGACATTCAGTGCATCTCCAGGCTCCTCTACGCTCTTGTTCGAATTAATGGTAGTTTTCAGTTCAGGTCCAGCTTGATTCCAGAGGGTGAGAGACCAGCTTCTCCCCTGTAGCTGACGCTGCCCTGAATGAGAACAGCAGCTCAGAACAATAAGTACCTCCTGCCTTGTCCGCGAAGAGTCTAAACAAGCAGAAATATAGAATGTCAGGAATGTAGCTGGTATGCTCTGCCTTAATGAGAAAGATAAAACAAAAAACAAAACAGTTCAGAGAAAAAATAGTGGGAGCGGGTACTGGCTTCAGACCGGCAGCAGAGTCAACCCTGACCCAGGTGGGTGGTGATGGCTGTAGCGCAGGGCACAGGGCCAGGTGCAATGTCTGAAGATGCAGAGCACAGGTCGGCACACAGGCCTTTCTGGACCACACAGGAGCCCAGCGTGCTGACTCCCAGACAGAGCCTCGATGGCATCACAGACCAGGAGCGGCCATGCAGGACACCTGGGGACAGGAGTCAGGGACAGGAGTCCATGGCGCACACACTCTAGAGAGGAGGGCAGCCAAAGAAAGGGCTCCAGAAGCAAAGGACAGCGCAGCTAGAGCATCCCTCAACTCTTGGATTCAACAGGCACAGGGGTCTGAGGGAAGATGGTAAGTCAAGGCTCAGTGGGTGCCCGTGGCCCCTGTTCCCTCACTGGGGAGGTCTGGCCCCGCCTTTCCTGGCGCACCCCGACCCAGACGTGAGGCCCATTCAGATTCTGTGATGCTTTCCTTAACACCCTCCCAGGGACTGTAGGTACTCTCCCCTCCTTGTACCAGTTTTACCTTTACACCATGCTGTGCTCCAAACAATTTTCTCACAAAAACAGCTACAGAGCTTAGAACCAGCATTTCTACTGTGAGGTTTATATCCAGCAAAAAACATGTAAATATGTGCGCCAAAAAGACACAAGAAAGTCCATCCAGCATTCTTACATAATAGCCCCGAACAGGAAAAAACCCAAAGGCCCATTAACGGTAGAATGAATAAGTCACGGTATATTCATACACGAGGATGCTACACCCCAGCGAAAAACGGATAAACTACTGTCACAGCAACGTGGATGAATCTCACCAGCATGGTGCAGAGGAAAAGCCAGATACCAAAAAAAACGCGTATTGTACGAAGTCATTTATGTCAAGTTCACAAACAGGCCGAACACTCTACGGTATGAGGCTCTGGGATAGTGGTGACTTTGGGGGAGAAGGGGGTGGGGACTGAGCAGGGGCCCCATGACGAGGACCTCCCTGGGAGCTGCTGGTCTTCCACTTCTGATCCGAGAAGTGGCTACATGAAAGGATTCAATGTTATCCACACTGAACTCACAGTTATACAAGGGTATTCACTATTTCATTAAGCTGCTTTATGATCTGTACATTTTTCTCACCTTAAGTTTTAATTCAATAAAAGCTTCATGTAAAAAGAAAATAGGGCTTCCCTGGTGGCGCAGTGGTTGAGAGTCCGCCTGCCGATGCAGGGGACACGGGTTCGTGCCCCGGTCCGGGAAGATCCCACATGCCGCGGAGCGGCTGGGCCCGTGAGCCATGGCCGCTGAGCCTGTGCTCCGCAACGGGAGAGGCCACAACAGTGAGAGGCCCGCGTAGCAAAAAAAAAAAAAAAAAAAAAAAAAAAAAAAAAAAAAAAAACCAGCTACCATTTACTGAGCAAATATCATGGAACAGCGGGGGGGTCAGGCAGAGTGCCCACGTGCATGATATCACCGAGCGTCGCCACCAGCCCTGCCAGGTCAGTGCCATGTTCGTCTTCCAGACGGGCACCTGCAGCTCAGAGCCACTGTGATGGGTGGCCTCCAGCACTCAGCAACCAAAATGTAAACCAAGGGATTTTTCACAGTAAAACCTGTTTGATAGTTTCACTAGACTGTGGACACCAGTAAGCATCTGTCCATCCAATGACCTCATTAACTAGACCATGAGTTCTCTGACAGACCGTAACCTGCCTACTGTTCTGCTCTGTGATGTCCTCAGTACCCAGGACAGGCTAGATGGTGCAGTGAATAAGTGGGGACCACATAACAGCCAAGACTGATGGAGTGCTAAGTTAGGGGCAGACACTGTGCTGAGAGCTTTTCCTAGAGTATCTCATTTAATCCTCATCATGACTCTGACATCAATACTAATATCCCCTCAACTTTACTGATGATGAAATGCAGGGGGTGAAGACACATATCCTTGGATGTATGAATGAAAGAATGAATGAAATGTAAGGGCTCCTGCATTCCCCAGGACCCCAGGCAATAACCACGGCCCTGAGGACACTGTGGTCCGGGGCATCTTCCAAAGTTTGTAGCCGCTTCAACCCTCGGGTTGCTGCTTGCTCCAGTGAATAGTTCCCTGTTACAGCGTATTTTCAACTAATGTAGAAATTGGTTCCACCTTCTCCTCTTTTGAAGTTTTAAATGCCAGAGAAGCCCCGCCAGCCACGAGGGCGTTCAGTGTAGGACATGCCATAAACAAAGGCTTCTTTATGCCCCAACCAACGGTGCCAGCTACCTCCCTTCAAACTAGGTAAACCGGTAAACCAGTGAGCCCCCAAACCACCCTACAAGGAAGGCACGCATGAGCTTATTCTAAATCCACCTTGAAATGGTAATCAAGCTGACACCAAAATAGGATTGATAGTGTAGTCTCTTTACCAACTATATGGCATTTTTAAAATGGAATCTTTATTCAGAAATCCACTTCTCAAGTATGTACTGTCAGAAAGTGCTAGATTGTTTCTGAAATTTGACATTTTGGTTACTTCCCAGGCAACTGATACCAAACAATTTAGGCAATCCTTTAAAAGAGAGAACAGAAACCCATCTCATGGCACACATTTTTTTTTCTTTCTTTCTTTAAATAAAAGATTTTTGAGACGACAATGCTGTATTTTCTATTTTCTAGAAGCTTCTCCAAAGGTCTGTAATCCATAGCTGCAGTCCACCAGCATGTTCAATGATAAGACATACTGGACAGCATGCTTCTTTTTTCTTGTGGTTAACAAAAAATATACTGCAAAGTCTGACTCGTGTGACTGATTTACAGCATTATGTTTCAAAGTCAGTGTCCAAGGAAAGCCCAGCATTTCCTCAGTTTCTTGCGAATTCAGTTTTCTGGGATGTTTTCAGGTGTGGCTGATGAAAATTCCTGCATCACTAATATTCCTAAGTTTCAGTTTCCTCATTCAAGAGAATAAGGATAGTATCTGTCATGCTTCTTCTCAAATACAGATGAAAAGAGAAAACGAATGTGAAAGTGCCTGGTACATCCCAGAGTCTGCACCAAGTCAGGGGCTCCTCACTATTTAAACCACACGGACATGTGCCACCTCCCTCCTGGCTCCGGGCACCCACACTGGGTTGTGCTCCCTTCCCTGGCCCATTCCTGCCAGCGAGCTGTCGGTTCCAAGACTCAGCTCTCTGCCTCTCGTGTGTCCCCTCCAACCATGTGTGCAACGTTCCCTGGAAGCTGGTCTCACTCCAACACACACAATTCAATTTATGAAAAGGTAAAACACACAAATCACTGTTAGATACTGTTAAGTGAACGACACATTTTTAGTGGAAGTATAGAGAGATGCATAGGACTGTGGTTTCCCTCCATGAAAGGGGGGAGGCTCTGGCTGGGTCCTCGTACACATGGACTTCAAAGGCATCAAAACAATCCATCCCTTGGCTGGACGGTAGATATACGATTGCTCATTACGTTACTCTTTATACCTTTTGGTATATCTCAAATAGTTCCTAATAATTTTTTTAAAACCCACTCCACCAAAAAACCGTCCGTCATTTCTTAGTTTTATTCCAGGCTTCCAAATTTCATTTCACCTTTGACTTATTCAGCTAAATTGTTCCCTCCAGAGATGCGTGTCTTCCAATTAAGTCGTGAGTTCTAACTAGCGAGGATCATCTCTCTTTTCCTATTGGTATGTGTAGCTTTGTGTCCACTTAACACCTTGCGTCCCACTGTGCCCAGCGTTTAACCAGAGCATAGAGATGTGAATGAAAGACAATTCACTTCCACAAACGATGCTCTTATATGCCAATTAAGAAAAATTCAGTGCATTTCAGAATTCCGCAGCAATGCCTCACATCCCACTATCTTTCTGCCTCCAGAATCGTGCCACATTATTCACGTAGCTGTCTTCATAAAGCAGGAGGCAGACCAAGCCAACTTCTGTCCTCAGTCAATAGCAATCCCTCAGCTTGGCACTCTCTGTCTCCCTCGGTCCCACCGAGGGTATCTTTCCCGCCTCAACTCCCACTAGATTGCTTCCAAAGATTCACTTAGGCTACAACCACTGCCCCTACAGGCCAAGAATTGTCGCACATGTCCCCCCCAGCCAAGAATTTTTCTCCACCTCTGCTAATCATAATTAATCCTTGAGGATCAGCCCAAATGTCAGCTGTTCTGTTTCTATGGAGCATTTCTGTCCTTTTTGTAACACTGATTCTGTTCTTCACTCTGGAGTAATTAACTGCTTGCTTTCTCTTCCAACTATAAGCTACTTGTGGGTAGGAGAGGCAGCCCCATATCTAACACAGCACAATGAGGGTTGGTTAAAAATGGGGGGAATAAGTCTACTCATCGGATTATATCTCTATGTACTTTGAACCCAGTGACCTATGAAACCTTCCAGGTAAATCAGGACTGGACTTATATCCCAATGGATGCCAGGCTTAGAGCTTGTTGTAGTGGTGTTCCAGTTAATGAATGAATATTAATAAAGAGATACTTGCATTGTTTAAACCAATAAGTTGCAAAGTTAGAGAAATGACAGGTAGTGAAGCGGGAACAATGTATCTTAAGGGACTGAGTCTTCTTTCTCTACATATGTGAGTCTGTATTCAAATTTAAAAGATGGTTTTAGGGACTTCCCTGGTGGCACAGTGGTTAAGAATCTGCCTGGCGATGCAGGGGACACGGGTTCGAGCCCTGGTCCGGGAGGATCCCACATGCCGCGGAGCCACTAAGCCCGTGCGCCACAACTACTGAGCCTGCGCTCTAGAGCAGGCGAGCCACAACTACTGAGCCCGCATGCCACAACTAGTGAAGCCTGCGCGCCTAGAGCCCGTGCTCCGCGACGAGAGAAGCCACCGCAACGAGAAGCCCGTGCACTGCAATGAAGACCCAATGCAGCCAAAAATAAAAGAAATAAAAAATTCTAAGAAAAAGGTGATTTTAGCACCCCAGTGCTCAGCGATAGATACAAGGCTCACCTTATTGTTCTAGTTTTTTAAGGGCAAGGGAGGAGCCTCTACTAATACTGATCACTCATGCTGCCCATTCATTTACCGAGTTTATTCACTGCTTAAGCATAAAATGCACTCAATTTTTGTTTCCGTTTCAGAGTCCATGTATGCATTCAAAGGCTACTGAGCGCCCTGGGGAACAAAGCGCACCCACTGACAGACTCTTCCCAGCTAAAGGGTTAACGGTAGCCATGGCGACCACCTCCAGGAACAGCATCGGCTGCAGCGGCATTCATGCTGGGCCGTCCACAGAACGGCTATAAATACACCTATTAGCAGCCCGAGCTGAATCTTTAAGCAGCGCTGCTGGGAGAAGGGGTACCTAAAAATAGCTCCACACGATCGCATTTGAAGACGTGTCCTCAGAAACACTGCATCTCGTGCACATATCCACACACGCACAGAATGAGTTTCAATTTTCTTTTTCCCAAGTGCCAAGAAGCGAACACTGGAGGAACACAATAGACTATGTGACACTTTATGACCTTTGTCTTTCACTGTAACATTCCAAAACGCAGCCCCTAAAGCGGAAAGGGGGCTCCAGCTTCACCAGCTGACTGGAGGCACCGCCCAAGCACCCTGCGCAGCAGGGCGGCTCCCCAGCGGGCCGCACAGGTCACACGCACCGGGAAGGCTGTTCCTACAATGACCTGCAATGCAGGAGGACGGGCAGCGTGAATAGCAGCTCCCAAGAAGGGGTATCCCGTCCTTACCCCTAGTCCACCCCGGGTTCAGAGGCCACGTCCATGCAGTCTTCTCTAATTTCTGCTACTTCTATCTGGAGGGACATCTTACCCACATGGCTCCTAAAATACAGGTCATTTTCCACATAGGAGCAGGGAGCTCAGAGCCAGACTGTTGCGTGCTTGAATTTCAGCTCAGCCACATTGTTAGTTTACTTGCATAAATAAATCAACCTCTCCAAACCTTCATTTCTTCATTTATAAAGAGGGATTACGAAACACCTAAACCAGAGATTTAAGGAATAAATCAGAGAGTAAAAGAAAGACGCCCAGCACCTGGGGGCACTCAACTTGCAAGTTCTTCTCCTGTGTTCCTCACTCTCTTACCTACTCCCACAGACTACAACCCTCCGGAAGGCGGGGACTGCGTCACCCCAGCTCTGCATCCACGTAGCCTGGTGCCCCATGTAGGGGCAGCTGCTTGGGGAGCAAACGAACGAGTGACCGTAGCTCCGTCCTGGCCCCGAGGACACAAGCACAGAATCGCACCACCACCCAGCTAACTCCCCTCTGCTGCCACCTGTCGCAACTCCTCAACCACCCGTCAGTCAAAGGGAAGAGATGAGACCATGTTCTAGCTACAGTCCTAAGGACGTGGGCAGTAGAATGTATATGGCAAGGAAAAGATCTACTTAGACAAAGAGGGGAGCGCCAACATATGCCACTGCCCTCAAAGAGCAACTCGGGCCCCAGCAGGGAGCTCTAGACCCGAGGGCCCCACGCCCCAGGCCCCTCAACCAACGGGGACCCATGCAAGGACTCTCAGTCTAGCGGGTTTGGCTTACCTTGTGCAAAAGCCTCCCTCTCTCCTCTCTCAGAAGGAGACACGGGACCTGCCTCACAGGGGTGTGGTCAAGCTATCTGAGATACAGCAGCGCAGAAAGCACTGGGTCTTCTTCCCCCGCTCCTTGGGCTGTACCCCTAGAACCCTTCTCTCTGGCTGGGCTCAGCCCAAGAAGGACAGGCCGCAGACCCAAGGGCAGTGAGAGGGGGGCCTGGGTGTCTCCCTAGCCCAGTGGGGCTGGGACCCCCATGCCCAGAGCCTTGTCCAGCCATGCTTCCATGGCTGTAGCTCTCAGAAGGCTCTGGTTACACCATTCGGTCCCCACAGGCCTAGAGGGGCTGGCAGCTCCCACTGTTGTCAGCTGCTGAGGGCCTTGCCCGCATACAAATGCCGCCTGTTGCTCCGCCCCACTAGGACCTTGACCCCCAGAGGCGCTGGCCTTCGCTTCCCTACCGCCTGCCCCTTAGAGGAAGAGAGATGTCTAGGATTTGGGGGGCTCTCTGAAAATTACAAACTCTGTGTAAGTTTGCCCATCTCTACTCCTCTATAAAAAAAAAGAATCTTAAAATCGCTTCAACCACCCCTAATCCCCCGACTGGGAAGAAAATACAGCGAGTTCTGGTCATTTTCCTTTTATGATGGGATCCTAAGGGGAGACATAAACGATAAAGGAGAAAGTCTTCTAAAACCTCAAAACCAAACTAACTCACTAAGGGAATTCAGAGGTGAGTGTAGGATTTGCAGAGCTCACCTTGAAGCCGCGGTCGAGTATGGCAGGAACACACGTGCGACACTGAGCAGTAGCTCCTGGTGAACAGGCCCCGATCGTGCGTACTGTGCCTACAGGTGTGCTTTATGTGTACGTACGCGGACGCGCACACACGCACTCCCAGACACGCCCCTCCAATTTGTACCTCCGGAACAAGCTAACCAAACGGCCATCCCAACAGGCACTGGAAGGACAAACACCCGTGAGGGGGCGGGACAGGGGTGCGATCAGGGGGTTTCTTGTATTCTGTACTAACTCTACGTCCGCTTTCGTCAGAAGGAGGGCGGGCAGGCAGGCAGGCCGACTGGCAATATGGTAAAAATGTTAAGAACCCATGAGCTGAGGGGAATAGTAAAGGATATACAGTCATCATCCAGGCATTCAAACCCACGGGGCTATGAGAAATCTTCACATTTTGCCATATTCACTTACGGATGAAGCCCCCCAGTGCCCCGCCTTCCTCCTCAGAGGGGACCACTACCCTGAAGCTGGTGTGTGTTCTGCACATATGTTTATATGCTTACTACATGTGTGCAGATACGGTATTGTTCTGCATGTTTTTAAACACGATGGAAATGTGATCATACTCGCTTTATTCTGGAACGTACTGCTTTCACTCATATGCGCTCATGTCCAGGCTTAAGCATGCTGACAAGTGTAGATTTAGCTCGCTGTAACCGCCGTGTGGTGCTTCAGTAGACGAATCTAACACGTTAGTCAAGAGCCCCATCGGTGGACGTTCGGGTGCTTCTGCTCATTCTCACTACCCAGACGGTGCTGCAGGGAACCCTGTGCTTGCCTCCTTGCTCCAGAGCTTCTCGGATGTATCGTCCAAGGAGTGGGGATAATGGGTCAAAAATATACGCAGCCTCAGCCTCATTAAAAACGCCAAATGGTTGTACAGATTTATCCTTTGGCCAACGCTGTATGAGAGTTCCTCTTTTGCTACGTCTTTACAGTTTCTGGTATTAAAGAATTTGTTTTTATTTTCCCAATCTGATGGGTACATTTTACAACTGTGAAACTATAGCTGTCCCACCCACCCATACATCTGTCCCTCCAGTCACTTACTCAACAGATATTTAAACTGTCATACGCCAAGCATTTTGCTGAAAACACTGAAGACACAGTTAAAAGACAGACAAAATCACTGCCCTTTTGGAGGAGCAGGCAATACACAGAAATAAAACAGATGACGGGGCTTCCCTGTTGGCGCAGTGGTTAAGAATCCACCTGCCAATGCAGGGGACACGGGTTCAAGCCCTGGTCCGGGAAGATCCCACATGCCACGGAGCAACTAAGCCCGTGCGTCACAACTACTGAGCCTGCACTCTAGAGCCCGCGAGCCACAACTACTGAAGCCCCCGCACCTAGAGCCCATGCTCCACAACAAGAGAAGCCACCGCAATGAGAAGCCCGCACACCGCAACGAAGAGTAGCCCCTGCTCGCCACAACTAGAGGAAGCCCGTGTGCAGCAACGAAGACCCAATGCAGCCAAGAGTAAAATAAATAAAATAAAAATAAATTTAAAAATAAAAGAGATGATGAATGGACCGTCAGGAGGGTCCTGAGTGCTACGGAGAACACTAAAGCAGGACCACAGGGTAGAGGGTGAGGGAGCTACTACTGATGCATTTCCCTGGCTAGTATTTACAAAAGCATCATTAAGAATCTAATCACAGGGCTGGGCACCGGCAGCATGACCCTCGCCAGCTCAGGCTTCCTCTCCTGGGAAGGGCCGGCTCACCCCCACTGCCCATTTCTCTGGCTTCTTATTGATTCCCACATCCATGAAAATCCCTCCTCCAGTTTAGGGACCACTCCTCTGTTGGTGATGTGTGTTGGTCACACCTCCCTTTCTGTGGATCCTTTCCCTCTCTGTGTTTTTAACTCTTTCTTTACTTGCGGTATATCATACATACTAAAAGATGCAAAACACGTAATGACACGTGACTTAGCTTTAAATTTTGTTCATATAGTCTCCTTTACAGAATTTTGTATAAGTTTAATATAATTGAACTGGTCAGTCTTTTCCTCTACGGTCTGTGCTTTATATTCCAAGACTAAGAAACGCTCCCTAAAATGGTAAAGTCGTAAACATGTTGCTCTTTCATACTTGTGTCTTTATCCTACCTGATGCCAATTTTGTTTATCATATTCCAATTCTCTTTCTTTCTCCACATGGATAACCCAATGTTCCAGCATCATTTATGAAAAAGGTTTTGACTTTCTCCCATCGATTTATGATGACCCCGGTCATTCCATATTCCATCAACTCTAAAATTCTTATCAGAACGCTTTTATAAAACTGTGTTAGGTCTGCCATCTGGCTGGCAACAATTATAAAACATCACAGATTGTAAGATGAATTTGTTTTTCAGAGATAAAACAAAGGTGCTTCTTAGAATTAATGAAACTGGGTGTGTCAATTTTCCCTATACCTATGGACCTGATTTGGACCTTTCTATTCCCTTTTACAAAACATGTCTACCTGTCCCTACACAATTTATCAGACTGTTTTACTTACTCTGGGTTTATAAGCCTTAGTACCTCACAGGGCAAGATTCCACGACTTGCTCACATGCTTCAACTGTCTTGGCTATTCCTGGCTCTTTCTTCCTCCATAGGAATTCTAACATTAGCTTGTCGGGTTGATTTTAAAACTAGGAATGTTTCTAGGGATGATGTATAACACAGATAAGCCTGGAAGTAAGTTGACATCTTCACAATATTGGCTCTTTCCATCCACGAACATGGAACACAGCTCATGCTTTCATCAGGTCTGCTTTTTTTTTTTTTTTTGCGGTACGCGGGCCTCTCACTGCTGTGGCCTCTCCCGTTGCGGAGCACAGGCTCCGGACGCGCAGGCTCAGCGGCCATGGCTCACGGGCCCAGCCGCTCCGCGGCGTGTGGGATCTTCCCGGTCCGGCGCACGAGCCCGCGCCCCCTGCATCAGCAGGCGGACTCTCAACCACTGCGCCACCAGGGAAGCCCTTTTTCTTCCTTTTATACCCGGCAGAATTTGATTTGCTAATGTTTTATTTTGGTTTTTTGCATTGTGCTAAAACCCCAGCCACCCATGAAACTTTGGGACCCAGAACACACCTAACTGCTTGATATTTTTTGATTTGTAACTTTTAAAATGTTTATCTTATATTTTAACTCACAGAGGTATTTTTGATTTCTCCTTTCAGTTTTTTTCTGTTATTGCCTAAGCTCTTTTTCTGGCAAGAATGAATCAAAGCAGGACCTGACCAGACCTGGAATTCCACACCAATTCCCTGTCTGCAAGTCCATCTTCACTGTCTCTCCTTTGCTAAACCTTTACCTAAATTCAGTACTTATTCCCTTAAATGGCACAAGTATATTAAAGGTCCTGGTAGGGTATCTGGCAAATAACGGAATTGATTCAATCCAATTAACAAATTGCTAAATGTTCAATACACGAGTTGAACTTTCAAAACAAACTTTCTTCAAGAACAGAGAATTTGGAAATGTTACATATTTAAGGAATTTATGAGGATATACTTAGTACATTCTTCACCAGCTACTCAATTCTTCTACGTGCTGGACCTCCTAAATCCCGTCTCTGCTTCACACAGCGCTGAACACACAGGGGAAGCTGTGTGGCACGAGACGCGTGTGCCCTTTGCTACAGCAGGCACCTGTCTGCCCGCCCCTACCAGAGCAGGTTCCAAGGGTTTGGTGAAGAGCTAAATTCTACATTCAACCTCCAAGAATGTATGTCGATGGGCACTGTGCATCAGGGGCAGGGGGAGGGGAGGTGTGCTCATGTGCGTATATACATATGCACATTTTCCCCCTCAACTTATAGTCAAGCCAATGTAAGGATCCCCATTAAAAAAGCATGCTCCTAGGGGCTTCCCTGGCGGTCCGGTGGTAAAGAATCTGCCTTCCAATGCAGGGGACGCGGGTACAATCCCTGGTCGGGGGACCGAGATCCCACATGCCGCGGGGTAGCTAAGCCTGCGCACCACAACTACTGATCCCGAGCGCCTCAGCTAGAGAGAGAAAACCCGCACGACACAATTAGAGGGAAGCACGAGCGCCGCAACGAAGGGACTGCGCACAGCAACGAAAGATCCCGCGTGCCGCGACTAACACCCAACGCAGCCAAAAAAAAACTTTTTTAAGGAAAATAAATAAATATTTTTAAAAGCATGCCCTTAGAAACCAACTCTATTTAAAATTATTTTTTTAAAGACCAGCCCTGTGGCATTAATTTGAGCTTTTAAGTGTTACCTCCACCTTAATAACATGGCTCTTGCCAGCCTCTCTCCTATATTACATGCCTCTTCTACTTTATAATGAACAGTCACTAACCAGCTTCTCGTAGTTTCTCACACAGCAGGCTCTGAAACCACTTGCCCTGTCATTAATACACTCCATAACCTTGGGCAAGTTGCTTAATAACTACAGGGCTCAGTTTTCTTACAGGAAAAAAAGTGGGGATAAAAGCACTCATGTTGCAGTATAATTTTGGTAACTAAACGCAACAGAGTATGTGAAATTACCCGTTACGTAACACAGGTGCTCCGTAAAGACACGTTTCCTCCCATTTCTACTCAAACATCCACGTCCTCTTTTCTCTCTGTATGACTGCCTCCCTGTCCCCCTTTCTGGGGTCCATGCTTTACTCTACCTTCAGCAGTGAACAGCTAACCACCCACTTTAGGATGAACCTAAGCAGAAAATCCAATAAAGCATAAATGCTCCACAGGCAACAGCTGTCTACATCAGAATCCCTCCCCTACACCAGCCACAATGCCACGTCCCTCTTATTCACTGTATCCGTAAATGAATTCTTTCCTTTTGTGGGGGCAGCACATATGGTCTCCGCAGACATACAGAAGTCCACGTCTCATCAGTGTCTTAATGTCTTGGTTGATGCCTTACTCTAGGCCTGAGATAGCAAGGCATAATCAATAATTAGAGGAGGCACACAGTTGGCTGGGCTAACACTGTCAAGATAAGCTGGCTGTGTCAGAAAAACAGCGCTTCCTTCATCGTAAAAGAGTCATAATATTTATTTATAGCTGGATAACTTCATGGCAGGAAGATGGGAAATCAAAGAATAAAGCAGAACTTACTAACATTATCAGAGTTATTTTTATCTTAAGTGTGAACATCACTCTCAGGCTCTGGCCTAAATCAGCATAATTACAGTGATTGACGAGACAGACAGAAAGACAGCTCAATCACCAACAACGCTTCCTGCTTTTAAAAAGCATTTTATATGTATTATTTCACTTGATTCTCAAGCCACAGCGAGTTCATTTCCAGAAGAGGACAGTGAAGCTGGAACAGGCACAGTGACACCATCATCCAGGAAAAGCACACGGAGTCAGTGCCCAGGCCCCCAGGGCCAGACACACGCCTTGTGCAGAGCACCATGGGTTCGGGGGCTGCAGGAGGGAAGCACACACAGCCTCTCGTATAGAACGTTCAATACAGAAGAAAAGCAGCCGTGCATTCGTTCACTTCACCAGGAAATATTTATCGAGATACTACTTTGTGCCAGGTGCTGGCTCAGGTCCCAGGGGCACGCAATGAACAAGATAGCCAAAGCCCTGCCCTTGGGCTTTGGCTTAGGGGAGCCTATCCTCAAGTGGTCGTACAAACGAGCCGTGAGGCCCAGAGCCAGGGGAGTGTGTGCGGGGAGGGGAGAAAACAACCAGACCGCTGGAGGGGGTCAGAGACACCTGCACACTTAGCACTGACACACTCAGACCATCTTAATAAAAATGATGCCCTTGTGATGCTGTCATGATGCTGTCCCTTCTCCATTCATAGCCATCAACCGCATTTTCACTTGACTTTCACACCTGGATTCTGGACTCCACTTTATTACCCTGAGTTCTCTTCTAAAACAAGTTTTCTGCTGTCAGAGAAAAGAATCCCCAGTTTTTGTCATGGACTCACTACCTGGGAAGAAACTTGAGGATGGTCCATTTAGCATCTCCTTCATACTGCCCAGGGTCCTTCCAATGTATCACGATGCCACAAACTGTCCACAAGGAGGCTCAGGATGGCGGGACGACAGGGTGCCTGCCACCCCGCCGTCCCAACCTGCCTCGCCGTAAACCTTGTGTCCACACTGACTCAGACCCCGTGGGGCTCCTCCAGAAGGCTTTCCTTTCAGGCCTGTACCTTCCAACAATCTTGCAGCAATTCAGAGAACACTTCAGGCAATTCAGTGAGTGATTCATATCCAAAATTACTTATGCCCACCTTGCAACAGAAGGCCTGGAGAGGCTCTGGGAACCAGTATGTTCACAGTCCTGAGCACGAGGAGAATGACGGAACGGGCAAGGTGAATAGAGTTATTCTCGTTTTGAGCTCAGCTTTTCTATTCATCGTGGCAATCTGATCGTGCTTTACGAGGGCTGCAAATTGTTAATTTACAGCCACGTTCTCTTGATCATGTTTCCAGAAGGAGCTGACCCATTTGGGAGTGGTTTTCTAGTTAAGTTCACAGTCTCCAAAACAGAAAAAGTGCACAGGTAAGTCTTTTACATTTTCAGTCTGTACTTTGCTGGGCTAAACCAGTTGTCTGGCGAAGCTAAATAAGGTAATATACATATGAAAACACTTCCCAGGAGGCAGGAACTATTATTATCATTATTATTCCACTCCTGAGAGTAATGGTACCGTCAACCTCTTATCTCGTCCCCACTGCTCTGGTCTCCCTGCAAACGGAGACTAGTGGGGGCCCCCGGCATGGTCAGTGTATCCCAGACGGCCAGCCAATCCCAAACAGACCAGGAAGGTCAAGAGCAAGTGCAGGTTCCTTGGGCTCTTAAACAGGATTAAGAATATTATTCTCTCAGATTAGTGCCTGGGCTTCACATTGCTTATCTGTGAAGCGGGGATAAAGTATCTACACACAGGGTTGCTGGGTTGATTAAAATGTATCTCAGTCATCTTCTTCCAAGGTGCTGGGCAAACATTTATTAATTCCCTGCTCATCTCATCCAAGTTTTTGCTCAACTTGACCCAGTATGTGAAGCACAAATATGAACCCCGAGAGGCCTGAGGAAACTACATGAGAGGACTCTATGTAACACACACACATATATACACACACACACGTATAATACTATACACACACACATAAGTATGCATGTATCTATGTAGGTATGCATGTATAATGCTACATGCATCCCAGAGGACTCCAACTGGATGACCGGGGGAAGCAGGAGAGCCCACCACGCCATGACACGCGATACATGTGGCAGGACGTGTGTGAGGAAGACGTGCCCAGGCAGAGCGGGAGTGATGCACACACACTGCGGCTTAGCATGTACCAGGCACTACTGCCAAGCTCTCCATTCTGCTCCCTCACTTTAATCATCATAACGACCTCATGTGAACCGATGATTATCGTGGCCCTCACTTTATAGATGAGGAAAATGAAGGCCAAGAGTTCCTGGGGTGGATGAGGCCGGATCAAAGGATCCGGTGCCCAAATCACCAGTAGCCACAGGTGCTAACTGGGACCAGGAGAGGAGACTCAAGACAGAGACTGAGACCGCCTGGCTGGTAACCAAACCCCAGCCGTCCCCACAGGAAGAAGAGGGTGGAAGGGGTGCAGAGACTGTCGTGGGGCCCTGGAGCCAAGAGAAAGGCCCCAGGGCGTGGCTGGGGCGCTGTGGTGCCTCACCTTCCGCACTGTCTGCTCCAGGCTTTTCCCATCAGTGACTTAAGTAAGAACAGAATAAGCAAGTTTATCTCAATCCCTTGGACACCACGGTCTCTAGGGAGAGCAAACACAAGAGACAGCAGAGCTGAAATTCTAAGCGACTTCTCGGGGCTTACATGAGGCATCAAAAGCAGTGAGATGACATGCAGCAAAGGTTCATCGACCTCCCGCATCTAGGCTGCAAGGAATCAAGTGCACGGGGACAGATAAGCGGAGGTGGAGATTGACGTGGGATGACGGGACGGAGGAGGGCCAGGCCACCCAGCAGGGGATGGACACGCCCTCAGGCCACGTTAACCGACACAGGAGCCCCTGCACAGAGGGCTAGTTGATCTCAGGCGCTCAGAGCTGGCGGACAGGCTGGATTCCACCAGCTGGTGGATAATCCCTCCTACTGAGCACCCTTCCTTCCTCTCCGGACTAGTCCGCTAGGGCTGCCAAAATAAAGTAACAAAACGGGTATGACTGAAACAGCAGAAATATATTGTCTCCCAGTTCTGGAGGCTGCAGGTCTGTGAACAAGGTGTGGGTAGGGCTGGCTCCTCCCACACCCTCTCCTTGGCCCAGAGGTGGCCCCCTGCAGACAGTAGTTAAGTCTTCCGATCCAAGAACACGGGACGGGACGTCTTTCCCCTCACCTAGGTCTTCTGTAACTTCTCTCAATGATGTTTTACAGTGTTCAGTACACAAGTCTTAACACTTCTTTACGGTAAGTTTATTCCTAATTATTTTATTATCTTTAATAGCATTATTAAAAGAATTATTTTCTCAATATCCTGCAACTTTGCCGAACTCATTTATTAGTTCTAATAGTGTTTTAGTGAATGACTTACATGGGATCATGTCATCTGCCGGCAGAGGTAGTTTTACTTCCTCTTTTCTAAACTGAAGGCCTTGCGTTTCATTCCCTAGCCCAATTATCTGGCTCAAGCTTCCTGTACAACGTTGAACAGGAACGGCGAGAGTGTCCCCTTCCTGGTCTCGGGGCGCATCCTGACTTGCACCGTTAAGAAGGCCCCGGCAGTGAGCTTTCACAGCCACCCTTTACCCGCCTGAAGGTGCTCACTCTCTGCCTGATGGGGGTTGTTTTGTTTGGGGGGTTGTCGTTTTGTATGGCGAAGGGTTCCTCACAATCTCATCTGCACATCCCTTCTCCCCACACATGTCAGGGTGATCTTCCTAAAACGCAGAGCTCAACCAATCACAGCTTCTATCTCAGACTCCAGGGCTTTCGGGAGCTGGGAGCCCCTCACGGCTCCACCCTCATTTCTTACCACTTTCGCTGTGCTCTTTGCCTCTGGCAACAAGCTGATGGAGATTTTACCTGACACCCTCTTCTGCTTCTTCCCTCCATGACTTTGCTCTCCCTTCCTTCTGTTTGGAACGCAATTTCTATGACCACCCATTTCCCCTGCAATTCTTTTAAAACTTTGTTTTATTGCATCTTAGAAACCTTCTGTAAGCAGAGCCTAGGTGAGCTCCCTTTATTCCACGCCGACAATACTCCATGTGCACGTGCACCCTTACAGCCACCGCATTACGACTGTACGTTTATGGGCCTGTCTTCCCCAACAGACAATCAACCCTTTAAAGCACCATCCCCGCCTTACTGACCTGTCCCACCAGCATCTGCCCCGGAGCTCAGCACAGGGCGGGTAATGTGCAGCCTTGGGGGACGAGTGAAGGAATGATCCATTAAGCCCATCCTCAACTTTCCTGGCAGAGTGGCTTTTCTAAAGTGCAAATGTGATCATATACTCACTGGCTAAAATCCCTTCAATAGCTGCTGATACCCGGCAGGATGAAGTCCAAACTTCCTTGTGGCATAAAAGATTCTCCTGGACCTGCCCCAGCCCCACATCTCTCCATTCCTATCTTCCGCTACACACCCCACTCCCTAAACCCCCAAAAACCATTACGACCCCCTAACACCAGAGCTCTTTCAAGCCTCCCCACATTTGCCGGGTCATACCCTGCATGCTGGACTGCCCTGAATGTCCTTCTCCACTGCTCACCTGGAAACCAGCCAACCCCTTTTTCAAGAGTCAGCTCAAACATCGCCTCCGAGCTCTAGATCTGTTTATACAGCTGTCTACTTTGCTTGGTTATTTCAAAGGCACCCACACTCCCCGAATCTGAGCGTGAACCCATGACCAGGTCCACCCTGCCTCTGCCAAGGAAGAGAACTCCTTTCCTGTCCCACGTTTTCCCGCTCGGCCACAACTCCACTGTCAGTCCAAACGCCCATCTCAAAAACCCCATCTCCTCTCTTCATATCTTCCACCACCAGGTGCCAGCCTTTTTGTTTGCAAATATCTCTGAAATCCATCCATTTCTCTCTGGCTCTACGCCATCAACTTATCCAAGCCGTCATTGTGTTTCTCTTGGACTAGTGTTAACAGTGTCCTGATTGACCCGTTTCCACGCTGGCCTCCCCTCCAACACCGCTCCCCAAGCTTGAGCCGGGGTGCAGATCTTAAATCTCACTCCCCTGCCCCTCCCCCTCCTGCAGTCCTCCAAAGGCTTCCGCTACCCTGATAGCAAACACCAAACCTCACCACGGCCCACGGGCTGCACGGCCAGCTTCCCCTGACCACCACTCCACCCCCTCACCCTGTTTCCCCTGCTTTCAACATTCACTCCGCCCCCATCCCTCTGCCGAGCTCCCACTCATCCTTTGGATCTCAGCACCTCCTCAGGAAAATCTTGTCCGATACCCTTGTCTAGGTCAGTCTATGACCTCACAGAATCACATTCCTTTTCTTCATAGCTTTTGTCCCAGTTATTTGAATCGGAGGGCTGTTGTACAGACTATAAACCCTGTCAGAGAAGGACCGTGTCATTATGCCCTGTGGTCCAGCACACACTGGCTCAGAGAAGGCACTCACTGAGTATCTGCTACGTGAGTAAATGTACATGAAATCTTTACTCATCGCAACCCTCAGGTAGAAATGACCTCCTCCCGCCTTTAGGCTCCACTGTTCCTCGTCGGAAGGCTAGCACAGCACCGGGCTACGCTACGCTATTAGACCGCTATGCTGTTAGGATTCTGTATTGATGTATCTCCCCCTGCTGGATTGTGCGTTCCATGTGGTAGGAAGCTCTTTCATTACAATCCCTGACACTTAACTGATGCTCAAGAAATATCTCATGATGGAAGGGCTCACTCCTTGGACGGGTAGACCTGGGTGCTACGATTTAAAAGGGCAAAAGTTCTCACTGGTAAACACGAGGGCAAGGAGATCTAGATGGGTTTCCAAATGGGGACTGTTTAGCTCAAGGATACAAAGCTTCAGAAAAGGGAGAGCCCCTTTCCTGCTAGGAGTGTCTAAGGTGGAGGCCCCAGAAGGCCGGGGCTGGAACCTGTGGGGGGCAACGTAAGGGAGCACCTGTACTTGGTCGAGACTGGACTGAAATTCTTTCTTTTAATTCAATTTATTTAATTTAAAATAAATTAATTTAAAATATTTGCTGGACACCTATTACATGAATGCTAGGAACAAGGGAAACATACAGAGAAGACCCACCAAGCACCTCCAGGGCACCTGCAGGTGACTGTTCAGATGGCTTCTGGCCCTTAGATCCCAAGAAATAATAATAAATTAAAAGGACAGTCCAATTTGTTTTAATGAGTAACCCTTCGTCCAAAAAGATAAATTTCTGTGATCTATTGACACATGACCCCTGAGTGTCAATGCCCAAAAAAGCAGGCTAGCTAAACCAATTGAGTGTATCCTTTGGTTCTTGCAACAGTTGCCAAATTGATTGGCAATGCCTAACAGGAACAGGGGCTATGTTCTAATAATAACAACAAAAAAAAGACATCTCGCTGTTTTTTTTTTGGAGATACTTGCAAGCCTTGAAAATGGCTTATCTGAGAGCCAGCACTTTGCAAGTTCAAGGGCATACCTTGGAAACCACAGCAGGCAATGCCTTTGCTTGTGGCCTACAAGGAACGTGTGGAGAGGTGAACAGCACCGGGGCTGGGAATGAGGGAGCCCAGGCCTCCTCTCCCGCTAGCTGTGTGCCAAGTACTGTGCTCCTGACCTTGGAAGCAGGGACCTACTTAACGTGAGTGTACCGCTCAACAACGACCCCTCAGGAAGGTCAAGTGACTTCCCCAGATTCATTATTTATTTAACTATTCAACAAATGCTGAGAGAGCACCTACTACCACCAGGCACTGAAGTGAATCAGAGTCCCTGCCCTCAGTGGAGCTGCCCTCCCAGCTGTGACACCAGGAGGCAGGGAAGCAAGTCCCCCACTCACTCTCTTTAACACAGAAAGCAGCAGGTGTCTTCCCCGGAAAGGTCTGCCACCTATCAGCCTCCACATCACGTCCACAAGGAAGGCATACCAGGCAAGAGAAAAGAGTCTGCCCATTAGATAAAGCAGAATTCCATGGATAATGCCAGAGGTTCTCCTGAATCTCATCCTAGCCACTCAGCTCAAGAGGGAAATCAGGTCTCTCACTCTGCAACTCCAAAGAAAATCAAGCATTACATGTTAAAAAAAAACAACAACAAATAAACCCAAATCCAACTATCGACACTATTTCTAGAATAATCCTCTTTTCAGGTCTGGGTGCCCACGGACAGCAGCACAGCTCAGCACTTCCCTGAGAAAGGGCAGCCCTGTGTGGTGAGACAGAGCAACTGCAGTGCTGTACTTGCCCAGAGGCCTCGTTAACTTCTAACCAGTGAGTTTCCTGGCCTCTGTTCTAGAAACCGCTACCCTATTTAGTAGTCAAGGAAGAGGAACAGATACCAGGGAACCAGACTATCCCGAGCTTTGAAACAAGAGCAAGTACTATCACCACAAACACAAGTTAGGAGCAGCCATCAATCACTGAGTGTTCAGGATGCGCGATTTTATGTGTCCAGGGCCTAAACCACTGTCTGATTTGGTCATACGTGGCTATTATCATCGCACTTTACAGGTGAGGAAGTTGAGGCCCGGAGGAGTTAATGACCTGCTGAAAGGTCTCATAGCTAATAACTGAGGATCCCTAGAGTTCCCTGGAACCCAGATGGGCCTCATCGGAAGCGGCAGGCCTAACCCTTCCTCCACTCTTTCCTTTCCTGACACAGTATAAAGTATCGTGTGCAGGCTTCACGGAGCCCTGGCTGTGCTCCAAGCACCTCGCAAGCATGGTCTCCACCCTGCACAACACTCAGAGTAAATCTCATCCTAATTTCACAGACGTAGAAGCTGCGGCTCTGAGAGGCAAAGCGGCTCGCCCACGATGGCACAGCTGGCAAGGAGCAGAGTCAGGACTCACCCCTGTCCCGCTGCTCCAGACGTAACTGTTCATTCAGCTACTTCACGCAGCCACAACAGAGACTCGAAAGCGGGCTCAAGCTCTAAACCCGAGAGAAGCAAGGCCGATGGGCAGAGACAGGGAGAAGGGGGATGCAGACGTGAGTCCAGCTGCAACAGGCCACCAGGGTGTCCAGAGCAAGCCCACAATGCAGAGACACCAACAAAGAAGCCTGATTCCTGACACGATAGCCTCCCAAGGCCAAGTCCGAGAGCTCCGGCAGCACGGAGTTCAGAGGGGCCTTTCCCTGGAGACGCCGCCCTCTGCACCACCGCGGCCCTCCTTCTCTGCACAGGGCTGCCCACCAGCCCTCACTAGCCCTCTGTTATGACGCCAGCCCCACCGTGTGACGCTGTCTACCTGCCCCAAGCTCATGGCCTGCCGCTAAGTACAAACTGTTCGTTATTCTCCACTGTACCTAGAGGATCCACATGAAATTGACAGTGATCAAAATGTTCTGTTTGCTGGTGCGGGAAAAACCCAAATGAAAGATGCAGAACAGCCCAGCCCGCCGCCGGCCTCACCTGCCACCACGCGATGCTCTAGTGATCCATCGCCCGCCCTCAGCCCCAGCCGCCTGAAAGCCCTCAGAGCTCCCCCCGACTAGCCTGCCGTTTTCAGTCCTCTGTGCTTTTTCAGACGCTGTTTCCTCTGAGTGGAAGGCTCTTCCATGCACTCCAACCCAGTCTGTGATTGGTTTTTATCACTGGGCTCCTTCTTAGTCTGAGTTCCACAGAGACAGGACTGATCTCGTGCTCTGTCTTCCCAGTACTAACCCACTGCATAAGGCACAGCAGGTGTTCAATAAATATTTAACGAATGAATAAAAGAATAAACTCTATGTAGTGGGGCCACCACTTCAAAATAATTCAGTTGTGGGAGGAGGGCAGAATCAGAAGCGTCAGCCTCTGCGGCTGGACAGGGTGATGGTGATACAACAATGTGAATGTACTTCGAGCCTCTGAACTGTACACTTACAGGGATTAAAATGGTCAATTTTATGTTCCATTTATTTTACCACAATTTTATAAACTAAATAATTATTTTTAAAGAACAGGGTCCACGCTCGGCACTCTCTCAGCTCACCAGAGCTGCCCGCTCCCAGCAGTGAGGCAGGGCTGAGGGACAAGGAAGGTGTGCTGTCCCCACCAGAGCTGCAGCCCCCCACCCAGGACCCTCAGCAGGTAGCGTCTCCCACCTGCACACCAGGTGGATCGATTTCACAACGACGGGCAAAATCAAATCATTCCAGCATCTAACTTAGGCTGTGAGCTCCTTAAAGAGATGGACTAACCTCCTCCAACGCCCAGAACCCCATGCAGAGTCCTGCACCCAGGAAGTGTTCAATCAAGAAGGACAGCAGCCGCCAGACATAGAGCAGAGACAGGGTGTCAAGTTCCCTGGATGCTACTGTTGCTGTTTCCCAGTACGGAGAAGCAAATCCAAGACTGATGCCGCCTCAGCGCTGAATGAATGACTTCAGTAAGAAATGGAGAGGGCAGGCAGCAGGGCCAGAGGGGTTTACAAAGCTGCACTGCACGGCTTACGTGGAAGCCCACATCCTGGGAATCGAGTCTTAAAATCACATCAATCTGACTATTCTTATATAATACTTCAATATTTTCCAACAATGCATTGCCTCTGTTTGGATAAATTACATCTTAAAGGGAAAATCAACAGTAGAGGGAGAAGGAGATGGGGAAAGGAGAGAGAGACAGAGCTCAGAATACAATTACCAGTTCAGACATCAAGGAATGGATAGGTCAATGCAAGAGCCTGTTAGCTCCGGACCCAGGAGGAGACTTGTGAAAAGAGAACGGACTTAGAAATCATATTTAAAAGAAGATTCCAGAGTAATTAACAAATAAAAAGAAATTTTTTGAGAAACGAAAACTATCTCACCTAATAAAGTTATCTCAAATTATAAAGGGGCTGCTAACTTAAATCTTGAGTGAAGATAAGATATGTAGAACTGGGACTTCCCTGGTGGTGCACTGGTTAAGAATCCTCCTGCCAATGCAGGGTACACGGGCTTGATCCCTGGTCCCGGAAGATCCCACATGCCGCGGAGGAACTAAGCCCATGCGCCACAACTACTGCTCCCGTGCGCTGCAAATACTGAAGCCCACTCGCCTAGAGCCCGCGCTCCGCAACAAGAGAAGCCACCGCAGTGAGAAGCCCGTGCTCCGCAACAAGAGAAGCCACCGCAGTGAGAAGCCCGTGCTCCGCAACAAGAGAAGCCACCGCAGTGAGAAGCCCGTGCTCCGCAACAAGAGAAGCCACCGCAGTGAGAAGCCCGTGCTCCACAACCAAGAGTAGCCCCTGCTCGCCGCAACGACAGAAAGCCCAAGTGTAGCAACTAAGACCCAATGCAGCCAAAAAAAGATATGTAGAACTGAAAAGAGTAAAATCACTGTGTCTTTCATTGAGTACGTGAGACAAGTGGGGAAAAGCAGACACCACCAGGCAGCTCCCACCAGCCCGGGGCTCTAGGCAGAGGGGACACAAGATGCACAAGACTCTCTTCTCAGTCCTGACTCATTTCTCATGAAGTTTCACAACCAAATTTCATAAAAGTAACTCCACTTGCTGCTTCCTTCATCCCAGTGACTCCGCGACCCTTCACAGGCTGGCTTCTTCCCACATTCGCTATTGAAACCTCGCCATCACTTCCTGAAGTTGTCCACAACGCCCATGTTGCCAAATCCAGGGGATATTTTCCACATTCTTCCTGTCAGACCTCCTTGCTGTCAATTGTTTCACCTGTTTTGACGACCTTTGGTTTCTGTGACCCACCCTTCCTCCTGCTGCCTCTTCATTGCCTTCCGTGAACATCCATCCATCTTTCCATCCCTAGGACATTGCTGGTGCAGAACCTGGCACGGCCCAGCTCTTCTGCCCCAGGGTCACACCCTGAGCGGTGGCCGCAACGCCACGGCACCCTTTCCTCCGCCTGCACTCACTGCCAGGCCTCCATCTCTGGCTCAGACCTGTCCCCTGAGGCCTGGACTCGTTTGCACAACACGCTTCTGTGCTCCAGGCACAGGGGTCAGGCCTCAGGGTGTCCAGGTGCCACTCCTGTGCTTAACATGCTACCCAAACCCCTCCCCACTCAGCCAGGAGCTGGCATCACCTCCACTCAACAGGCGGAGCGAGAGCCACTTGTGCTGAACCTCCCAGCTACAACACTTGCTATTCAAGCTTATCTGAACCCAAAAGCCACACACACTGTCTCCACTTGAGACAAAAATGCAGGCCACTGACCCAACCAAACACAAGTACTGGCCGTCAGCTGCCTTTATTTTCACAAGGATACCAGGTCACCCAAGACAGACTCATCTAAGTGACAGCTCCTCATCTTAAAATCAAAACTTACACTCAGGTTCAGGGGATGAATATGCCAAATTTACGTCAATGGCAATGACACACCCACATACAGTAGTCCCCACCCCCATTTATTTGTTGTCTCAATTACCCGCGGTCAGCCTCAATCCAAAAATATTAAATGGAAAATTCGAGAAATAAACAACACATAAGTTTTAAATCACACGCTGCTCTGAGGAGCATGATGAAATCTCGCACATCCCACTCCGCCCCACCACGGGTATCATCCCTTTGTCCAGCGCATCTTGCCCGTTAGTGGCTTAGTAGCCGTCCTGGGTGTCAGACGGACCACCACTATAGCAGTGCTCGTGTTCAAGTGACCCTCGTTTAACTTAATAATGACCCCGAAGTGCAGGAGTGGTGACGTTGGCAATTCAGACACACCAGAGAGAAGCTGTAAAGTGCTTCCTTTAAGTAAAAAGGTGAAAGTTCTCTGTTTATAAATAAATCATACGCTGAGGCCGCTGAGATCTACAGTAAGACCGAATCTTGTAGCCATGAAATCGTGAAGAAGGAAAAAAGAATTAGTCCCAAAAATCATTTTCCATGTTTTTGATAATAGCCATACTAGTGGGTGTGAAGGTGGCACCTCACTGTGGGTTTTTGTTTGTTTGTTTGTTTTTATACAAATTTATTTATTTATTTTATATTTTATTTTTGGCTGTGTTGGGTTTTCGTTGCTGCGCGTGGGCTTTCTCTAGTTGCGCCGAGCGGGGACTACTCTTCGTTGTGGTGCGCGGGCTTCTCATTGTGGCGGCTTCTCTTATTGCTGAGCATGGGCTCTAGGCGCATGGGCTTCAGTAGTTGTGGCACTCGGGCTCAGTAGTTGTGGCTCGTGGGCTCTAGAGCGCAGGCTCTGTAGTTGTGGCGCACGGGCTTAGTTGCTCCTTGGCATGTGGGATCTTCCCGGACCAGGGCTCGAACCCGTATCCCCTGCATCGGCAGGCGGACTCTTAACCACTGCGCCACCAGGGAAGCCCCTCTCGCCATGGTTTTGATTTGCACTCAATAACTATTTTTGATTATGAGTCTCATCAATATTCACCTTAAAACTCTAACAAGTAATGCTATTTTTACTTACTTAAAAACGAATGAGTTTTCCCAGGTTGTGCAGGGACGTGCAGCTCTGAGCCGCGTCTCGCGCCGTGCTGCCCTCCTTCTTTGCCGGCTCACCTGCCCGCCTCCTCCGGGGACTGTGAGCACGGGTATCTCCAGTGTCTGGTAGTTCATTCAACAGGCGTTGACTGAAAGCCTCTTTTTAATGTTCCAGGCACCACTCGAGACACTTGGGGCACAGCAGGGAACAAGACCTCGTCCTCACCCTGGTAAAACTGACATTCTGGTGAAGGAGACCCATGATGAAATGTTCCAACATAACAGGCAGAGTCCAGGGCTCTGCAGAAAAAGCATGCGGGGGCAGAGGGTGCAGCAGGAGAGAGATGCACCCGTGGGCCAGCTGGCCTGGCCCCAGGCCGGGTCCCCCACACGCTTTCCCCTCGGGCAGCACCTCCCCTCCTGGTCCTTAATCCATCTGTCCCGGCTTTATAGGGAGGACCAGACATGAGAGCAAGAAACGCCACACAGAGGAACACGCACTCCACCCCGAAGGCAGCGAGGAGCGTCAAGGAGCCCTCGGAGCTCTTAGCAGCAGCTGCTCCTGCAGCATTTCCAGGGGCCCCTGGTCTGAGGTGAACAGCACCGCCCACGGGTGCATGTCCATGCTGGCAAAGGAGTGCTAAGATCAGCACTTGGGAAACCTTTTCAGCAGAGTAACAAAAGGAGCAGCAAAGAACATAATTCTGGAAGTACACGGGAACAAAGCAACGAAGGAGACGAACCCAACAGGTTTGAAAACAAAAATGGCTCAAATATCTTACATAACTTTTTATCAAGCCTTTTCCTGAAAGCAATAAAGTTACTATATGAATTCTCTTTGATGTTTTAACAAATAGAGGCCCTATCAGAATACTGGGATTTTTTTTCTTTTTTACTGTAGTGTAGTTGACGTACAGCTCTATTAGTTTCAGCTATACCGTATAGTGGTTCAACGTTGATAACATTATGAACTGATTGCCAGGATAAGACTAGTAACCATATGTCAACACACAAAGTTATTACAACATTACTGACTACAGTCCCCATGTCATACATTACGTCCTCATGACTTATTTATTTTATAGCTAGAAGTTTCTACCTCTCAAACCCTTCACCTGTGCTGCCCACTCCCCGACCCCCTCCCCTCTGGTAACCACCTGTTTCTTCTCTGTATCTAGGAGTCTGTTTCTGTTCTGTTTGCTCACTTGTTTTCTTTTTTAGATTCCACATATAAGTGAAATCATACGGTATTTGTCCTCTGGCAGTGGGGTAGGGACAGCAGGAGTTGCACCGTGACTGTCCTCTACTTCACACGTCTAAGAGCCATCGTCTTTCATTTTTGTTCGATCTCATGCTAGGCGCTCTATGTATCATCATGTCACTCTACGAAAGGAGACATCGTTATGCCTGTTCTCTAGATGAGGAAACTGAGTTCACAGAAGCAAAATAACCTACCTAAAGCCACTCAGCTAATAAACAGAATAGCCCCGGCAGGAAGCCAGGCATGTCTGGCTCCAAGTCCACGCCCTCTGCTTTCTGACCCACTGAAATTTTTGCGGACCATCTGACACGTGCCAGGGGGTGTGGGAAAATGATAGGAAAAATCCTCGCCCTCAGGAACTCAAAATCCAATTACAGAAACCTACAGACATCAAACTTTGATGCACGGTAGAATGAGTTTACAGAGGCTCCAGGAACATACCACAGAGTGTGGGGAAAGAGCCCTGGGGAAAATCTGGTAACAGTCAGGGACCTTGGAAAAGTAGACGCAGAAGGAATCTCTGAAGGATAGCAGGGATACACGGGCTCTTTTACAGCCCAACAACCATTCATTCCTCTTCTGAAATGAAGCCCCCATTTTCCTTGGAGAATCATCCAGCCCCGGGGCCGAATGCACGTGCCCTGCTGGGAAGGACCCGTCCCCAGCCGCGGCCCACGCCAGCCTCCGCTAATCTGGGGCACGTGACTGGGTGCTGGGGAGGCAGGTACAAGATTCCTCAGCCAACAAAGCGAAGTGCACGTTCTTTCCCTCATCTTGACATAGGCCCAGCGTGAGATCGGCCACGTTTCTGTCCCATAGAAGCAAAGAATGGTGCCAATTTGCAGGAAACAGAAGAGGGAGTTAAGAGATGAAGGCTGAACTTGAAAATAAAGCTACACCAATGCTTTTCCATGCAATGAGCCGATTAATTACCTCTTGAGAAAACCACTTAGAGCTGGGTTTCTGCCATCAACAGCATCAAGAATCCTGCTCCAGAAATCCGGACTCGGAATGAGTACACGGCCACTGGAGAGACAGCTGCAGACAGAGCAGGACCAGTGGAAGCAAACCCCTCCTGGGCACACGAGGCACAGACACACACACACACACACACACCCCTCCTGGGCACACGAGGCACAGACACACACACACACACACCCCTCCTGGGCACACGAGGCATAGACAGACACACACACACACACACGAGGGAGCATGCACACTGCCTCCCTACACCTCCTAAAGGACAAGCTGTCCTGACCGGTGCACATCTGCAGCATGGACTGGATGGCCGTGCTGGCAGGTGAGTCACACTGCATCCTTCTACTCTTTGTGCGTGTCTGTTGCCACCAGGAACACAGCTGGGAGAGTGGAACGCACCAGGGTCCACCCTACAGACCCAGGCATTTGTTTCCCAGCCCCTCCACAGAGCTGGGGCCAGACAGGAGTGGGGAAAGCACAGAAAGGATGGGAGCCCAACTGAGCCTCCAGCTAACCAGGCTCTGGGCCCCAAGCCTGTCTGCACCAGAGTTCAATCCTGGGGCTTACGGGGTCTTCCCACAGCCACTGGTGTGCTCCCTGAGCCCCGTCTGGACCTTCGTGCTTACACAGCCTGCTCAGGACCTCAGGCAGGGAGGGAGAGGTGATTAGCAGGCCATCTGGGCATTCTGGGCCTCTGGCTATACAATCAAAATGCCTTCCTCAATCTCAACATTCTTACACAGAAATATTACAGGAACAAATAAAATTGTATCACTAACAGTAGACATAAATAGGTAGCTGGTAGTATATATAGGAGAGGGAAAATACTCTTTTAAAAGAATAAAGAAAAATTACTCAATAAAGGCTGTAACATCACTCATTTATTCATCCATCCGTTGAAAACACTGAACTTTTACTATATATATACATATATGAAATTAAGTAGGCAACTGCTGAAGATGAATTCCTCTGGAGGAATAGATCTACAAACCTTTCCTCATAAGTCGTTGAAGGTGACTGTGATGATCTATGCTTATAGTTGTGTCCTGTTAAATCATTTAAGAGTTATAAATTGCCAGAACCATAAACAGCCAGACATAAAAGTAACCCCCAGAGTCACAGCACATAAAAGAGCTGAGGTCCTCACCAGGAAGGCTCTCCCACCCCCTCATGATGCCCCTCACACAAACTCCTGACCCTGGTGATGCCTGGAAGTGCGTCTGGGGGGACAGAGGGATCCCAGGAGCTGCAGGCGCAAGCTGGGACATCACCTGTGCTGTGTCCTGGTGCAGGAAGCAATAGCTATGCCTTGTAATATATTAAAAGTGAGATTTTGGTGTGGAGTACGACCACACCAAACCAAGACACTCCGTGCCAAGGACCAAAGATGCAGAACGTAAAGCCTCCGTCTCCAAGAGGAGGCTGCTTTAGTAGGGAGGACAGAAAATTAACAAAAATGACAACTGCTGCAGGTGCCATATGGAAAAGGCTCAAATCCAGACTTAGAGAAAGGCTGAGTGACTCTCTGAAGGGCAAGTGAACAAATAATGGGAACTCAATGCAGTAACTGCTGTGGGAGAAACAAAGGAAGAAGTGTTTCCTTGTTCAGGAATGGAAGGGCAAGTTGAGGAAGTGACATTGGGCTGGGCCTGGAAGCATGAGTCCATCCGAAAAATTGCAAAACAGAGCAGAGCATTCTGAGATGAGAGGATTCCATGAATAAGAGAGGAAAAGACAGCCACCAGAGATAATGCTGAGAGACCAGACTCGTATCAGGTTGAAAAAAGACCTCTGATGCCAGTTTGAACTATCTTTGGCAGACAATGGAAGGAGATTTAAGAAAGGAATAAGCTAATCAGATCTTAGTGTTATAAGAGATACAATAATAATAACAGCAGCTGACATTTTCTGGGCACTTAGCTAAACGCTTAGCACCGTGCGAACTGTTTTCCATGAGTTTAGGAAGTCTCCTGCCTATGGTAAGCGTGCAACAAAGTGAGCTCCTACCATTGTTACAGCCAATCCCCTCAAAAAACCTACAAGGGAAGTACTAGCATTCCCAATTCTACAGACAACTAAACTGAGATTAACATTACAGGCCAAGGTCAACAGCTACAAAGTAGTTGGGTCCAACAATCTGACTACAGAAACTGCCTCCAAACCACTATGCCTGCTGGAAGCGGGTCAGAGAATGGACCAGAAGGGAGAACCTAAAGCCAGGGTGGGGGCAGTTAAAAGGCTCACAACTGTTAGAGCCAAAGATCATGGGGCCCTGACGTGTGAGAGAGCAGAGAGGGACACACTGAGAAGTCACTTCCCACCCTGGACAAGCAAGGATAATGCGACATTCTGTGGAGTCTGCAGTCTTATTATATTTACACCATCAACTAATCGATGAGACTTTTGATTAATACTTTACAATTAATTGCAAGAAAGGAGGGAAGTGGGAGGAAACAGAACCACGAACTAGAACCCTTGGGTTAAAGCCATCTCCTGTTTAGGCCTCTCCCTGTCTTATAAAAATCAGTGATTAAAATGTCTTCGAGCACAGACCTTCTGGTCTTCCACTCACCTGCAGTAGGAGACCTGCTTGTCTGCAAGCATTTGCTAACTCTGGTCCGGGGTGTGTCTGTAGATCAGGGCTTAAACTCAGCTATCTACTTGCTGAGAATATACACGAGGAAGATATGTGTGAATGAGGCAGAAGAGTATATGGTGGGCCAGAAGACAGAACGTGCTTCAAACCCTGGCTCTGTCGCTTACTTATGTGAAATTGGTAAGGGGCTCAGCATCTCTGAGCCTCTGATGGTGACAGTGTCTGTGAAGTGGAGTTATGGGGAGCACTAGATAAAATGACAGATACGAAGCGCCTAGCACAGCAGATGACGCGGTAGGAGCCCAGGAAGTGCAGCCTGCTGCTATAATTATTATTCAAAAGACGTGAGTGGGGATGCGGTGCAACAGCGGGCAAGACAAGAGAAGGGGAGAAAATGTTTAGCTCAGGGATTTTTTTAAAGTGAGGTGTTAATTCACATGCCACACAATTCACCCTTCAAAAGTGCTGTACAAAAAACTAAAAAAAAAAAAAGCGCTGTCCAGTTCAGGGGCTTTTAGTGTATTCACAGAATTGTGCAACCATCACCACTATCTAATTTCAGGGTATTGTCACCACCCCCAAAAGAAATCCTGTACCCATGAAGCAGTCCCCCCAAATTGCCTCTCTCTTCCCCAAACCCCTGACAACCACAAATCTGTCTCTAAGGATTTGCCTAGTCTGGATATTTCCTATAAATGAAATCATACAACATGGGACCTCCTGTGGCTAGCTTCTTTCACTTAGCAAATATTTTCAAGATTCATCATGTCACAGCATGCGTCAGAACTTCATTTCTCTTATGGCTGAGTAATATTCCATCGCATGGACCCCCGACAGTTCGGTTCTCTGCTCATCAGCTGATGGACATTTGGGCTGTCTCCACTATTCGGCTATCCACTAATTAACATTAACATTAGTTAATGTCCACTAACGCTGCTGTGAACATTTGGGGACAAGTCCCTGTGCAGGTGCATGTTTCCAATTCTCTTGGGCATATACCTTGGGGTGGAACTGCTGGGTCATACGATAACTTTACGTTTGGTTTTTTGAGGAACTGCCAAACCGTTTTCCAGTGCAGCTAGGGGTTGGTTTTGACTGTAATCTAAAGTCAGTGACATTTTTAAATCTCTTTAGAATTTAACAGAAGAAGAAAAACGTGGCAGTAGTAGTTCTGGCGCTGCCTGGTTTCAATCATCAAATCTCAGAGTCCACCCAACACGATTAATTTCCAGCAGATATAACCACTTTCCACACGCCTATGGAAAAACAGCGCACAGCTAACAGGAGAATCAGCCAACCAAAGGGTGCCAAAGAAAACTGATCCAATAGTTTCCAAAATAACTGGTTTCTGAATTATGAATTTCTATTATGCTGAGAGTAAGGGATTTTTTTTCCTTGAGGGAAAGGGAGCAAACAGAAATTGGCACCAGAGTTGTCACGAGTGGTTTTTAGGCTTATAAAGCATAATTAATTCATTTCTTATGCAATTAAGCAAGCAATAATGCTGCTCAACTTAAATGCCTGGCTAGCCTCTGAAGGTAAGCTGGTTCCAGCATATCTCCTACTTTAAATCCATCACCCAAACAGAAGGAACTGATGTTAAAGAGATGAGAAAATTTAAGGTTCGCATCTCCAAAGTAAATTCCACTTGCCGGTAAGACCAATTCTAAGAAACAGAGAGGTAGCTGGAGTCTTAAATACATGCAGACAATAGTTGAAGGTCTATGTGTGAAAAAACAGAATCAAATGACTTCCCTGGGTTTTAATCATGACACTGCCATTAAACAACTGAAGGAACTTAAACAAATATTTAAATCATTTGACTTCGGCCTTTTAGTGAGAATATACTTTGCCACAGTGTGCAACCATGCTACTGTAACTTCTGGAATGTACTGATGATTCTTCATTTGCACAGCAAACATATACTACAGATGGGAAATAATAAGTGAAAGGCATTTAGCACTATCGTTGGCACATGGGAGGCATTCAATAAACTAACACTGTTATACTAAATACGCACTTCAATGAAGCAGTGAGTACCTGTGCCAAACACTGTTGGGCTACGCTCTGGAGGCACACGCATAAAAGTCATTCCTTGCTCTGAAGAAGCTGAAAGCCTGGTGGGGGAGGCAGGAAAGGAGGCAATTACAACTCAGTGTGAGCTGAGTGATTCCATAAATAAAAATGCAGGGTGCTACCGAACACAACAGCGGGATGAACGGCGAGGAAACAAAGTCAAAGACGACTCCTCTGAGCACAGCAAAGTTGTTCTAATCAATTTTACGGAGAATAATTAACATGCAATACAATGCTGCCACATTAAGTAGACAGAACTACAGCTTTAATAAATGAATTTACTGGCGTAGCCACCAGCACAAGTAACACGGAGGATACTTCCACGTCTCCTCAAAGCTCTCGTCTCCTCCCTGTCAATGCCAGGGTCTGTCCCACCCACAGTCCTCAGCAACCAAAGATCCGCTTCCTGTCATTACAGCTTAGTTTCACACATCTCCGAATTCCTTAATCATACAGTATGTGTTCTTGTGTTTGGCTTCATCAGCAGAGGGTTTCTGAGATTCATCTGTCTTGTTGGGCCTATCGGTAGCTTATACCTTTTGTAGTCAAGTGATAGGTCCATTGTACAGATATGTCAGAGTTTGTTCATTCATTTACCTGATCACGGACAGTTGTGTTTTTTCCAGCTTGGGGCTATTATGAATAGAGCTGCTCTGAACACAGTCAAGTCTCTGTGCAGACCTATGTTTTCACTTTTCGAGGGTAAATACCTAGAAGTAGAATTGCCGAGTCCTAAAGGTAACTTTGTAAGAAATGGCTAAATCGTTCTCCGGAGTACTTGTACTAGTTTACATTCTCATTAACGATGGAGGAGAGTTCCAGCTCCCCTACATCCTCACCAACACTGGGAATAATCAATTTTCTCAATTTCAGCCATCTAATCGGTGTATAATGGTATCTCATCATGGTTCTAGTTGGCATTTCCCTACTGACAAATGACACTGAGCTTCCCGTGCGCTCATTTGCCATCCACGTATCTTCTTTGATGAATCAGCGGGTCAGCCTCTTGCCTATTTTAAAATCAGGTTCTTTGTCTCCTTATTGTTGTGTTGTAAAAGTTTTTTAATATATTCTGGATACAGGTGCTCTAACAGATGTATGTTTTGCAAATACTTACTCCAAGGCTAAAGCTTATGTTTCCATTTCCATAAAAGTGACTTTTGAAGAGCATGAGTTTTTGATTTTCACAAAGTCTAATTTATAATTTTGTCCTTTACATTTCATGCTTTGTGTCCTAAGAAATTTTTGCACACCCCAAGACCAAGACTTTTCTCCAATGTTTTCTTCGATGAACTTTACCACTTTACCATTTATATTCCAGGTCCATGATCCATTTCGATTTAATTTTTATGCATGTGTGGGGGAAGTTACTTTTTTGCTTACTGATAATTAATTGTTCCAGCATCATTTGCTGAAAAAGTTTATCCTTTCCCCCTTTCAATTACCTTGGCACATTGATCCAAAATCAAGTGAATTTACATATATATATATAGGTCTATTGCTAGACTCAGGTCATCCCCATTAATCTATGCATTTATCCTTATGCCAACACCATATCGTCTTGATTATTGCAGCTTTGTTGTCTGGGGTGTGTCAGGTCCAACGCACCTCCACATAGATTTTAGAATCCAGTTATCAATTTCTTCATAAAATAAGCCTGCTGGATCTTATTCTAAAGATCAATTTGGAAAGAACTGTGATCTTAATACTAGGTATTACTACCCACGAATACGCACAGCTCAATATCTTTCTATTTGAGTGTTTTTCTGAAAGAAAATAAATCTTACAATTTTCAATGTGCGGTTCTTACACATCTTTTCTTAAATACATTCCTAGGTATATGTTTTTTTGTGTGGTTTTTGTAAATGGTATGGTATTTTTAATTTCATTTTCTGAATGCCTAATAATATATAGGAATAAAATTGATTTTTGTATATTGACTTTGTATCCTATTACCCTGTTAACTTAACTATTCTAGTACACCTTCTATAAATTCCTTAGAATTTTCTGTGTACGTAAAAATGTTTCAGGGAAATAAAGAGTTTTATTCCCTCATTTCCAGTCTATGGACTTTTAGTTCTTCTTCACTCTTTATGGCACAAGCTAGACTTTTCAGTACAATGTTAGATAAAAGCAGTAAGAATAAGCATTCCTGCCTCCTTACTAACCTGAGGAGGAAAACATTCACTATTTTGTATCACGTTAAGGACAGATTTTTCTGTGGATGCCCATTAGCAGATTGAACAAGAGTCCATCATTTTTAACATCCAGCTTACTGGGTGTTTTTGTACCATAAATGTGTGATTTTTATAAATGCTCTTTTAATATTTCTATTGATATGATCATGGTTTTTATTCTGTTAATATAGTGAATTAAACTAATTGGACTTTGGATATGTAGCTAACCTTGCATTCTTAGAATAAATCCCACCAGATCATGATTACCTATTTTATATATTGCTGGATTTTTTATCTTTTAATAAGTACATCACTGGATTCTATTTGCTAATAATTTTAAGGGTTCTGTATGTGTGTTCACGAAGGGTATTAGTCTGTAGTTTTCTTGTAATGTCTTTGTCTGATTTGGGTATCAGGATAATGCTATTCTCATAAAATAAATTGGGAAGTGTTCCCTCCTCTAATTTTCTGAGAGAGTTTTTGGAAGAATTGCTATTTCTTCATTACAATGTGATAAAATTGACCAGTGATGATGCCTGGCAAACATTTTCTTTGGGGGAATATTTTAAAACAATGAATTGACTTTCTTTAATAGGCAGAGCCTATTTAAGTATTCTGTTTTATCTTGAACCAGTTTTGGTAGTGTGTCTTTCAAGAAATTTTTCCATTTCATCTAAATTATCAAATTCAGTCGCATGAAGATATACATTAAAATCCTTTAATATCCTAGTAATGTCTGTAGGGAAAACTGATGTCCCGCTCTCATTCCCGATACTGATAATTTATGTTCTATTTCTTGATCAGTCTGGCTAGAGGTTTATGAATTTTATTGATCTTTTCAAAGAACAAGCTCTTGGTTTCATTGGTTTTTCTCTATTGTTTGTCTTTAATTTCACTGATTTCTAGTCTTTACTTTCTCCCTTCTGGTTACTTTGGCTTTAATTCATTCTTCTTTTCTTCTCTTTTAGTTTCTTCAGATAGAGTATAGTTCATTAATCAAACAATTTTCCTTTCCTAATGGGGGCTACAAGTTTCCCTCAAGGCAACCCTTTAGGTGCATCCAGAAATTATGATAGTGTTTTTACTTTTACTCAATTCACCATGTTTTCAAATCGCCCTTGTAATTTCTTCATGTAACTCAGGGGTTATTTAGAAACGTGTTACTTAATTTCCAAATGTTGGGGTTAATCAAGACATCTTATTGTTATTTATTTCTAATTTAATTTTGTTGTCAGAGAACATGCTTTGTATGATTTAAATATTTTTAAATTTGAGACTTGATTTATGGCCCTGCATAAAGTCTACCTTGCTAAATGTTCAACATGTACTTGAAAAGAATATGAATTATTTTGTTGCTGCGTGGAACGAGCTACAAACATCAGCTCGATCAAGTTGGTTGCATTATTGAAGTCTTGTGTATCTTTATTGATATTCTTTCTAGTTGATCTATCAGTTACCAAGATAGGAGTGGTAGAATCTCCAAGTTTAATTATGGATTTGTCCGTTTATCATTTCAATTTTGTCAGTTCTTTGCTTCCTATATTTAGAAGCTCTGTTATTAGGTGCCTACACGTTTAGAAATGTTACATCTTCCTAAAGAATTTACCCATTCATCACGAAATGTCCCTCTTTATTCCTGATAACATTCTTGGTCTACATTGTCTTATTAATATAGTTGTTCCTGCTTTCTTATAAGTGTTTTCATGGTATATCTATCTCCTGCAATCCTTTCATATTTACTCTGTTTTTATATTTAAAATGAACCTTCTGTAAGAAGCACAGAACTCGGCCTCTTTTTTTTTTTGTCCAATATGGCAGTCTCTACCATTAAACTGAAATTTTTTGACTCTTTATATTTAATGTAATTATAGATGTGACTGGGTTTAGTTCTACCATCTTGCTATTTGTCTCACCTCTTTTTTGTTCCTTTTCTTCTCTTTTCCTGCTATATTTTAGGATTGAATATTTTTCTTAGGGTTCTATTTTGTCTTCATTATTGACTTAGCTATAACCCTTTGTACTGTTTAGTTTTGCTGTGTGGTTTTTCTATGGTTACAATGTGCATCCTGAACTTACCATAATCCATCTTCAAATAATATTATGTATTCGTATACACAGTGTAAGAATCTACCACCATACATTCCCATTTCTCCCTTCCACTCTATTTCTGTCATATTTTATATATGTTTTGAAACAATAAAACAGATGTTTTTGTTTAAAACGTGGTTAATTTTCTTTTAAGGAAATTTTTAAATTCCTAGGAATAAGCATTTTATATTTACTGTTACATTTACCAATATTTCTACTCTTTCCAACACATTTCAAGATCTGAATCATTGATTTCTTCCACCTTAAGAACTTCCTTTAAGCACTCCTGCAGAGCAAGTCTTAAATAGAGATAAGCTCTCTCAACATTTGTCTCTGCATCTTTATTTCATCTTCTTTCTTTGAGGATATTTTTGCTGGATATAAAATCCTAAGTTAACCGTTATTTTCTTTTGCCAAGTGAAAGATAAAATTCCACTGTCTCTGGCTGCATTCTTTTCTGACAATCGTTACTTAATGTCTACATTAAGTACACTACAAAATGTCTACAATCATTACTTTTGTTTCCATGGAATGTATGTTTTTTCTCCAACTGCCTTAAAGATTCCTCTCAGCACAACCAGTTTACAGCAATTTGATTACGATATGATTTTCTCTGTGTTTATCCTGTGTTTGTTAAGCTTCTTGGATCTGAGGATTTATCATTCTCATTAAGCTTGAAAACTAAAAACTCGACGTACTTGTTCAATCAAGGGCTCAGTGCTTCTTAAGCTAATTGTCACTCATAATCTCTGAATATTTTTCTCTCCAGGATTTTTCCCTGTTCTCTATTCCTGGAACTCCTACTGGATGTATATTGGAGACTCTTAACTCCTCTTTCACATTTTCCATTTTTCTTATGGGGACACATTCTGGGAGGTTCTTTAAGATCTATCTTCCAATTTACTTATTCTCTCTTCAGCCTTCAGTTGCATCTAGTCCCCTCTGTGCTTTGGATTTTTGTTTTTTTTACTTCAATAGTTATGTTTTTTTAATTTTAAAATTTTCATAATATGTATTTGGTTCTTTTGCAAATCTGCCTGCTTTCGTTTCATACTTGTGGTTTCATTTCTTCCAATAACATCCTGTTCATTTCAAACAGGACTATTTAAAAGTCTTTCAAATTGATACAGCCACTATGGAGAACAGTATGGAGGGTCCTTAAAAAACTAAAAATAGAACTACCATACGACCTAGCAATCTCACTACTGGGCATATACCCTGAGAAAACTATACTTCAAAAGTACACATGTATCCCAGTGTTCACTGCAGCACCATTGACAATAGCCAGGACATGGAAACAACCTAAATGTCCAAAGAAAAAGTATTCAAAAGATGAGACAGTAACTTTGGAAGACACTGTTCTGACTGGAAACTGTAGGGCTACAGACAGAAGGAACCGCACAGGAACTCTAGCTGGGAGTACTGTTTCTCACGAGTGTGAGTTAACAATTCTGAAACTGCTTTAACTGCTTTACACCTATACTGGGGCCAAACAAATCAGTAAATGGTAGTGTGGCCAGATGTTTCACTGCTGGGGAGGGAAGCTGCAGATAAACAAGAAGAAAGCTAGAACAAACTCAGTGGGGCTGGGTTAAGTCAGACATTGGTAAGAACTCTTGTTTAACTTAAATAGATGTTAACTTAAACAGCTGGATAAATACATAAGTAATTACGGACATATGCAGATATGTGGGTGGCTCCACACACACATTTCCTTGCTCTGTTGGCTGAAGGGGCCTAGAAGCAAGGCCATGCCAGGGGAGATCCTCCTTACAGAGGATTCCAGATCATTTCTAGAGCGACTCCCCCAACAGAAGGTGGAGCTTAATTCCCACCCTGCCTTCCCCCCACTCCACCCCTAGATCATTGGCTGCACTCGGTGACTTGCTTCCAGAGAATTGAGTATGGAGACTATCCTGGCAAACGCTACAGCAGCCAGGCGACCGAGGTCAACATCATCAGTGACACATGCAACGAGACGGGCCAGTCAACTCTGTCTCATTATAAGAAAAAGATCAAAGGAACCCAAATTAAGGAACAGTCTACAAAATATCTGACCAGCACTCCTCAAAACTGTCGAGGTCGGGCTTCCCTGGTGGCGCAGTGGTTGAGAGTCCGCCTGCCGATGCAGGGGACACGGGTTCATGCCCCGGTCCGGGAAGATCCCACATGCCGCGGAGGAGCGGCTGGGCCCGTGAGCCATGGCCGCTGAGCCTGCGTGTCAGGAGCCTGTGCTCCGTAACGGGAGAGGCCACAACAGTGAGAGGCCCAAGTACCGCAAAAAAAAAAAAAAAAAAAAACTGTCAAGGTCATGCAAAACAAGGAAAGATTGAGAAATGTTCACAAACTGGAGGAGAACTGAGGACTAAGTTTCATTAGTCTCCTGTCTCCCATTCTCTAGGTAAACACTGCTGACCTACCAATCGGGCTTGATGTAAAACAAAACTGCTCCTGGATTCCTGTAAGGATGCCTCCCATTGATTTTCTTTTTTCCCCATGAACACTCACTTGATATTTGACAAATCTTATTTTACACCTCTTCCAGAAAATATATCAGACTTAGTTTCCATTCACTTGTTCAATGCCCACTGTGGATACTGTTACAGAGGATCTCTGATTCCCCAGAACAGTTCTAATTTCAAACATTGTATCTCGTCACTTATACATTCTGTCAGATGACGGGTCTTGATATTTATTGTGAAAATACAGTCATACTATGAGTCATTTGGATGCTGGTGACATTTTTCCTCATTGCATTTGACTCCCACTCAAGAGCTTATCCAAGGGGAAGAAGAGAAAAAAGGCAGCAGCCAAGGATGGGGTGAGGCTCAGGGGACGATGGCCTCACGTGGTGAGGGCACACATCCCCCAGGGACACCAGCACGCAGGCCCACAGCAGAGCTCTGGGTCCAGTGGGAGTCCACACACCTAACCCAACACGACACCACCAGAGCTGGTGGAGCGGGGAGGGCACTGAGGACAAAACACTGGGGGTAAAGACTGTGGACTCAGACAAGCCTGGTGTGGACCAGCCTGCACTGACACGATTTATCAGCTGTATCAACTGTTGGGAAGCGTGTGCTCTAAGCCTCAGTTTCCCCATTTCAAATGGAGATACTGACAGATTACAGGTTGTTGGCAAGATGTCAAGAGCGCATTCTGTGTGACGCACGTAGCACCATCTTTGCTGGATTAATTTTCCACTGCTGCCTAACAAATTCCCACAGCCTTAGCAGCTAATAGTTCCCCAGGGGAAACGACAATTTGAACAAGTTTCAAAGAGGGTACCTTTTCTCCACTGAGCTCCTAGGTGTTTGGAAACGTCAGAGAGCTGGTTTGTACCGGCTGCCAGAGCACGCCAAAACACTGACGTGTCTCAGTTCTTCCGTTCTCTATTGTTGCCATAAGAAATTCTAAATTTCACTTGTATTCTCACTTTTAAGCTAACTTCTAGTGAGATGCAAACTGGTGTCCTGAGCCACACAGCTGAGAGAGACTCCGCTAGTGTGGGAGCAGCATTTCTTCACACAGACACAAACACACACACCCGTCTAGTGCTCTGGGCGCCGAGAGTTGCCCAGCAGAGTGAGCACGGATGCTGTCTTCTGGGAGAGTTTTTAAATGAAATGGAATTACCGAGAGAGGTGAGGTGAGCAAAGGGATATGGCTGCATATGAGACAGAGTTGCCACTGAGTTTCAGAGTAATAAGAGTGGGCTGAGCACATCCTACTTCTAAGTGCCAGGCTCAGCGCTGCTCTCCATTTAACTCACAGTCATCCTACCAGACTGGTGCTACTGCTGTCCCCCTTTTATAGATGAGAAGACAGAGGCACAGAGAGATTAAGTAACTTGCCCTAGGTGGCACAGCTAATAAGTTACGGAGCCAAAGGCCATGCTCCTAACCACTGCTTCTCTGTAGCCCAATGAGGTTTGTATTAATAACAAATAGAATGACAACTAATTACATTTGGTGGGACCTTAAACTAAAAGTTCTCTCATATCACTTCATTCTCAAAACTATACCAGGAGGAAAAAAGAAGGGAAGATATTATGATTCCCCTACTGAAGTTTAAAGAAACAGAGAGGTAAAGTAGTATGTCTAAGATCACAAAGCATAAGGAACAAGACCTGTACCCATACCAGCTTTCGACCCCCAAAACCCTACTCCTTCCACTCTATCAAATTTAAGATTAATTTAATTTAATTAATATCCGAAATGTATGCCCCCCTTGACCTCAGGGTTCTGGTCTGGAACCTCAAAGCTGATGCCACCATCAGCCAATACCACAGCTCTCCTCCGCCTCCCTTCTCTGGTCTGCATTCTGGTGACCTGTGTGTCTGTCTGCCTCCCCTACAAGACTGTCAGCTCTCAAAGGGCCAGAAACACACCTCATCGTCTTTGTCTTCCCCTGTGGCAGCCAGTGCAGCACCTGGGAAGGTAGACATAGATTTTGGTGTCAGACATGCTTGCCAAGGAGAAGAAACGATACTCCAGTTGTTTGCGTGTTTAGGGAACGACGTGGAATAAGGCGGGAGCAGGTAACTGGTCCAAATGAAGGAGTGAATTCAGACTGGGAGCAGTGACAACTGACTAGTCCAGTCAGGGCTAAACACAGACGGGCTGAGTGGAGAGCCCACTGGGCACAGAGTCTGGGATGTGAGTGTCCCCGCTGTCACCGCCCGACAGAACCGCTCCAGGGGGTCATTCAACTCCCTCAGTCCCATTTTCCCAAAGAATAAAACAGGTCCAATCCCCCGGCTCTGGGACAACTCCCTGTAACAAAAAGCAATCAATCTTTCAATGATTAATGAGTCATGTCAAAAGGGCACAAGAAAGCTATCACTGGCCAAAGCTGTGACAAGTGGAGCAACCAGAATAACGATTTTAAGGGATCAAAACACACCGAATCAATAAAAACCCGAGACTATAACGGGACTCAAAAAAGAAGAGGGAAAACAGCCCTAATTTCTCACCATCTGAAGTTTTTAAACAGGTCCTTAATGCAAAGTTAGAAATTAAAAGGAAAAAGAGCATTGTTTCTGTTTTTCTAGTAGGTGTTGTAATTCTGGGTAATCAAAGAGCCCCAGCAGTTGAGCTATAAGTGCTACTTTGCGGGAGAAGGCCACTTTATAAATGCAGAAGACATAATAGACATAGAAAATCATTTCATAAAATTTTAATGACACTTGAATCAGGCAATCCAGATTATCAACTGATTTAAAAAACATGAGATGCATTATTGATGCCTCTGTAATACTGCTCAAGCACTGACATGTGGAATAGTCTCTAGTCGCAAGGGGAAAAGCACAGTGGGCTCAGACCATCACCACCCTATCCGACAGTCAATCTTAACCTCACTGATGATGGGACAGCTAGACATCAGGCATCTTTAATGTGATGAAACGAGAATACCAACTTCATCTCTTAAGTATTCCAGCCAAAACCTTTCATCTGAATCCATCAAGTCTTTACATACAATCTGCAGTTTAAGTGAAATCAGTGGATGAAGAAACAAATAACACTGTGAGGCAGAAACTAGGGAGATCCAGAAGATAAGACATTCTACAGGACAACTGGCCTGGTCTCCTCAAGTTAGAGTCAAAAAACAAAAACACAAAAAAAACAAAGGATGGTACTAGATTAAAACAAACTTAAGTGGCACACTGCCCAGATGCAATGGGTGGTCCTAGATCATATACTGATTCCGACTAAATGTCTTTTTTGTTGTTGGTTTTTTTTTTTGGGGGGGGGGTTGTTTTGGTTTTGTTTTTTTTAACATCTTCATTGGAGTATAATTGCTTTACAATGGTGTGTTAGTTTCTGCTGTATAACAAAGTGAATCAGCTATACGTATACATATATCCACATATCCCCTCCCTCTTGTGTCTCCCACTCTCCCTATCCCACCCCTCTAGGCGGACTAGTTGTCATAATAGAATTTGGGGGTCAAATGGGAGAAATTTTAGTATCATCTGCATATTCAAGGCAATAAAAATTTACCGAAATATAAAATTGGAGAGTACTAACTGAACCAAGCAAGTTATAAAACAATATTTACAGTACTATTTCGATCTAGGGGACCCAGAATGAACATTCACTCTGGTTTCCTGGTGGTAACCTCTGGGCAGTGGGAAAGTGAAATTTCACGTTCGTTTTTGCTTGTGTAAACTGTATTATTGAACCAGTTTTTGCTGGTACTGCTTCTCTAATGATAACGTATATCTGTCCGTCTGAAATGTCCCCGTGTTCCAATGACCTCCCAGCGCCGGTCAGCGCTGTGTTGCAGGACAGCAACAGTGCTAAACGCTCACACCTCTGTGAGGGCCCATCACAAATCGTGCCGATGACTGTGGACTTCGTTTGAAGAATGTTAGGCTCTCAATCAGTGCTTGGGGGAAGGCTGAGCCACCAGGTGAGAGCAAGGTAGAGTCAAAGAAACAGACAAGCCCATTTGGAAAAGACCAAAGGATTCGGCTGGAGGCAAGAAGGGCTCAGCTAAGGTGGTGGGTGCTTGTGGTCATGAAAAGACCACACAGGCCTAAGAGACATTGATCAAGAAGACTCTGTAGGACTTCCTGGCCACTGGGTACTGGGGGCAATGGAAGCATCACTTACAAGGCCAGGGTATTAAGCTTCAAAGACTAAGAACAAAAAGGAAAATCAGAAGACCTCTATCACACACAAAGTAGAAATGACAGGAGGTACACAAAGGAAATTACAGTGTCCAGTAGTGTCAAGTCTGGGGAAAAGACAGAAGAGGAATGAGGGCAGTGAAAAGAAATTAGATTCCATTAACAGAAAAAAAAATTCAGAGAATCCCAGAGAAAGCTATTTCATCAACATGCTGAGAATTTAAGCCAGATGCTAGAAGGTTAAGTTCAGGGAGAAGAAACTGAACAAAACTAATGAACAGGAAGAGCTTGCTTAAAGAAATCAAAAATCATCTATGGAGATGTCAGTTTAACCAAAAAAGAAAGAAAGGAAAAGAGAGACGTCAGTATGCAGGAAACCCAAACCAGATGCAGAGGTGAGATCCCACTGAGGAGCAATCCTGGAGTCTGTCACCTACGACTCTAATGTCGAAACTATCCGGCCTAGAAATTCTTAGTGTCACCAGGGGTTAAATCAGACATCACTTGTACTCAGAAGACACAAAGCTCATCATAAACATGAGTAAGTCACTTGAAAAGCAAAAGCTGTATCACACAACACATGAAGTCACAGCCTGAAGGCTCCAGCAAATACGCTCGTTTATTTTTAGCCCTGCAAGAAAACAAACCCAGACCGTGCGAGCAAGCAAGAGGAGAAACATTCGTCACTAAAAGCGTCATTTAGAAAGACAGTGCTACGTAAATATCATTAATACAGAATATTGTTCAAACGCCATGATCAGAGGAAGTCTAAGATTAAGAACTTCAACGTAAATAAATTCTAAGACTGCCACTTCACGGCCTACTTGGAGAACAGATTTTAAACCATGAATGCACTCTACGTCCTATCTTAAAAATCAGAGAGAACAACTCCAACAGCTTTGGGAGAATACAGATGAGTAAAAGGAGGCCCAGCCCAGGAGTCCTGACCGATCCTGGCTGATGGCCATCCTGCCCAGCAGTTCTGGTAGGTCTGGACAACATGCTCCCTTTCCTCCTACATGCTCCATCTCAGGTGGGAAGTCACCCTCTACCCAAACCTCGCAGCCAGTCTTGTGATTTCACCTCACGCTCTCAACACAGATTCTTATCACAGAGTAGCACTGACATCCCTGGAGGAGCCTCTGAAACACAGGCACCTTCCTGTATGCCCCCACTTCCTCTGATGTCAGACCTTCATCATCTCCCTTATTGACTATTTCAGGGCGCAGGTCCTTCACATCATCTGTCAGATTTATTCTTAAGTATTTCAAATGTTTCCAGGCTAAAAAGGATGCTACAGTAAGACTAGGTGGGGCTTATCCCAAGAACACAAGGTTGCTTTAACATTCTAAATCTTATCGGTATAAGTCACTGTATTGACAAACTAAAAAAGAAAAACCATCTGTTCAACTCAAAGCACATACAGAAAGCATGTGACAAAGTCCTGATGTTTTAAAACTCTCAACAAAATGGGAATAGGAAGGGTCAGAACGGTAAAGTAATAGTCCTCTAAGTTATGGAACCGCTTTTAAAGTCAGCCAAGGCCTTTTCTACAGCATCTCATAACTATTTTTAAGTATCTAGTCTTGTACTCTGTTCATTGCTTCCTTTTCTCACAACTTCCTTCAGGGGCTGTTATTTACGTTTATATATATATACACCTTATGCCTGTTCTGAGGTGGACATCAGATAATTCTCCACGCACTGACCTCCTTGGCAGAGCGAGGAACAAAACCTAGAACGTCAAGTCTTGGTTTACAAAGCCAGCAACTTCAGGTTGAGGACGGTCGCAGTGATATTGCTGGCTCCCTTATGGTCTCAAAGTGGTTCCCACTGCCGACGTCAGACAGGCTGGATGTTTCAAGAGGCCTCAGGACTCATCACCGCGCCGTCTCATCTGAACTTCTCCTAGCTCATCTCTTATTGCCATACTTTAGCAGAATTGCTCCACACAAGTAAAAGAAGCTAATTCCTCCTTGCTGTTGCCTAGGCTGGTCCCTCAGCTTCAAATGCCTTTTTCCCACTCAAGAAGAATGCTCGAGGGAGAGGACTGGGGTTGGCTGCACGAACACAGCCTGAAGGGGGCTAGTGCACCACAGCCAGCCAAGAGGAGGTCCGGGAAAAAGTCTGGACCTGCCTAAGAGGCAAGAGACCGTTCTTTCAGGGTGCGCGAGGAGAGGGGACTCAGAGCACCGCCTAAACGATCTCCAGAGACGGGCGCGAGCCACACCGATCAGCGTGAACACCAGAGATGGGCATGAAACGCTAAGGCTGCTGCTGCAGCCACCTGCAGCGTGCGAGCACAGGTCACTATCCACACCTCTCCTCCTGGAAGCCTGTGCAGCCCGCCACTGCCAGGGTCCCATGATCCAGGGACAACTTCCCTGGAACACACGGCACGCCTCAGGCTGGTGCCATGTCACGCCGGCCTCTGCCGCCGCAGGCTCGCCCCGCATTCCGTGCCCCTCCCTCCCCCGGGTCTGAGTGAGCCAGAGCCCCCTAATCAGCGGCTCCTTTAAGCCCTTCCTGTCTGGGCGGGAACAGAAAACCTCAGGTGACCTACACGCAGAGGAGGGGCCAAACCCAAAGCTGAACCCCGGGAGCTGTGCGAACAAAGAAGGGAGAGGGAAATCTCTCCCAGCAGCCTCAGGAGCAGCGGATTAAATCTCCACAATCAACTTGATGTGCTCTGCATCTCTGGAATACCTGAATATACAATGAATCATCCCAAAATTGAGGTGGTGGACTTCGGGAGCAACTGTAGACTTGGGGTTTGCTTTCTGCATCTTATTATTTTCTGGTTTTATGTTTATCTTCATTTAGTATTTAGAGTTTATTATCATTGGTACATTTCTTTATTGATTTGGTCGCTCTCTTCCTTTTATATATATATTTTTTTCCATTTTCTTTTTGTGAGTGTGTATGTTATGCTTCTTTGTGTGATTTTCTTTGTATAGCATTACTTTTACTATTTCTCCTAGGGCTCTGTCTGTTCCTTTTGTTTTGTTTTCTTTTTTTATTTTTTAGTATAGTTTTTAGCACTTGTTATCATTGGGGGGTTTGTTCTTTGATTTGGTTGCTCTCTTCTTTCTTTCTTTTCTTTTCTATTAACTTTTTATTTTTAATATCTTTTAATTTTAATAACATACATTCATTCATTCATTCATTCATATATCTTCCTCTCTTTTCTTCTGAGCCGAGTGGCTGACAGGGTATTGGTGCTCCGGCCGTGTGTCAGGCCTGAGCCTCTGAGGTGGGAGAGCCGAGTTCAGTACACTGGTCCACCAGAGACCTCCCAGCTCCACAAAATCTCAAATGGTAAAAGCGCTCCCAGAGGTCTCCATCTCAACGATAAGACCCAGCTCCACTCAACGACCAGCAAGCTACAGTGCTGGACACGCCAAGCCAAACAACTAGCAAGACAAGAACACACTCCTACCCATTTCTGAAAGGTTGCCTAAAATCATGATAAGGTCACAGACACCCCAAAACACACCACTGGACATGGTCCTGCCCACCAGAAAGACAAGATCTAGCCTCATCCACCAAAACACAGACACCAGTTCCCTCCACCAGGAAGCCTACACAACCCACTGAACCAACCTTACCCACTGGGGGCAGACACCAAAAACAACGGGAACTACGAACCTGCCGCCTGCAAAAAGGAGACCCCAAACACAGTAAGTTAAGCAACATGAGAAGATAGATAAACACACAGCAGATGAAACAGCAAACTAAAAACCCACCAGACCTAACAAATGAAGAGGAAACAGGCAGCCTACCTGAAAAGGAATTCAGAGTAATGACAGTAAAGATGATCCAAAATCTTGGAAATAGAATGGAGAAAATACAAGATACGTTTAACAAGGACCTAGAAAAACCAAAGAGCAAACAAACAATGATGAACAACACAATAAATGAAACTTAAAATTCTCTAGAAGGAGTCAATAGCAGAATAACTGAGGCAGAAGAACGGATAAGTGACCTGGAAGATAAAATAGTGGAAATAACTACTGCAGAGTGGAATAAAGAGAAAAGAATGTAAGGAATTAAGGACAGTCTCGGAGACCTCAGGGACAAAATTAAATGCACCAACATTCAGACTATATGGGTCCCAGAAAAAGAAGAGAAAAATAAAGGGACTGAGAAAATATTTGAAGAGATTACAGTTGACAACTTCCCTAATATAAGAAAGGAAATAGTGAGTCAAGTCCAGGAAGCATAGAGAGTCCCATACAGGATAAATCCAAGGAGAAACACACCAAGACACACATGAATCAAACTATCAAAAATTAAATACAAAGAAAAAATATTAAAAGCAGCAAGGGAAAAACAACAAATAACACACAAGGGAATCCCCATAAGGTTAACAGCTGATCTTTCAGCAGAAACTCTGCAAGCCAGAAGGGACTGGCAGGACATATTTAAAGTGATGAAAGGGAAAAACCTACAACGAAGATGACTCTACCCAGCAAGGATCTCATTCAGGTTCGATGGAGAAATTAACACCTTTGCAGACAAGTAAAAGCTAAGAGAATTCACCACAACCAAACCAGCTTTACAAAAATGCTTAAAGGAACTTCTCTAGGCAGGAAACACAAGAGAAGGAAAAAGACCTGCAATAACAAAAGCAAAACAATCAAGAAAATGGTAATGGGAACATACATATCAACAACTACTTAAAATGTAAATGGACTAAATGTTCCAACCAAAAGACATAGACTGGCTGAATGGATACAAAATCAAGACCCGTATATCTGCTGTCTACAAGGGACCCACTTCAGACCTAGGGACACATACAGACTGAAAGTGAGGGGATGGAAAAAGATAATCCATGCAAATGGAGATCAGAAGAAAGCTGCAGTAGCAATTCTCATATCAGACAAAACAGATGTCAAAATAAAGACTATTACAACAGACAAAGAAGGACACTACATAATGATCAAGGGATCGATCCAAGAAGAAGAGATAACAGTTGTAGATATTTACGCACCCAACATAGGAGCACCTCAATACATAAGGCAAAGGTTAACAGCCATAAAAGGGGAAATCGACAGTAACACAATCATAGTAGGGGACTTGAACACACCACTTTCACCAACGGACATATCATCCAAAATGAAAATAAATAAGGAAACACAAGTTTTAAGTGACACATTAAACAAGATGGACTTAACTGCTATTTATAGGACATTCCATCCAAAAACAACAGAATACACTTCCTTCTCAAGTGCTCATGGAACATTCTCCAGGATAGCTCATATCTTGGGTCACATATCAAGCCTTGGTAAATTCAAGAAAATTGAAATCATATCAAGAATCTTTTCCAACAACAAGGCGGTGAGACTAGTTATCAATTACAGGAAAAAAATCTGTAAAAAATACAAACAAATGGAGGTTAAACAATACACTACCAAATAACCAAGACATCAGCGAGGAAATCAAAAAATACCTAGAAACAAATGACAATGAAAACACGACGACCCAAAACCTATGGGATGCAGCAACAGCAGTTCTAAGAGGGAAGTTTATAGCAATGCAATCCTACCTCAAGAAACAAGAAACACCTCAAACAACCTAATCTTACACCTAAAGCAATTAGAGAAAGATGAATTAAAAAAAACCCAAAGTTAGCAGAAGGAAAGAAATCTTAAAGATCAGATAGGAAATCAATGAAAAAGAAATGAAGGAACCAATAGCAAAGATCAATAAAACTAAAAGCTGGTTCTCTGAGAAGATAAACAAAATTGATAAACCATTAGCCAGACTCATCAAGACAAAAAGGAAGAAGACTCAAATCAATAGAATTAGAAATGAAAAAGGAGAAGTAACAACCAACACTGCAGAAATAAAAAGGATCACGAGAGATTACTACAAGCAACTACATGCCAATAAAATGGACAACTCGGAAGAAATGGACAAATTCTTAGAAAAGCACAACCTTCTGAGACTGAACCAGGAAGAAACAGGAAATATAAACAGACCAATCACAAGCACTGAAATTGAGACTGTGATTAAAAATCTTCCAACAAAAAAGTCCAGGACCAGATGGCTTCACAGGCGAATTCTATCTAACATTTAGAGAAGACCTAACACCTATCCTTCTCAAGCCCTTCCAAAATATAACAGAGGGAGGAACACTCCCAAACTCACTCTACGAGGCCACCATCACCCTGATACCAAAACCAGACAAAGATGTCACAAAAAAAGAAAACTACAGGCCAATATCACTGATGAACATAGATGCAAAATCCTCAACAAAATACTAGCTAACAGAATCCAACAGCACATTAAAAGGATCATACACCATGATCAAGTGGGGTTTAACCCAGGAATGCAAAGATTCTTCAATATACTCAAATCAGTCAATGTGATACACCATATTAACAAATTGAAGGAGAAAAACCATACGAACATCTCAATAGATGCAGAAAAAGCTTTCAACAATATTCAACACCCATTTATGATAGAAACCCTCCAGAAAGTAGGCATACAGGGAACTTTCCTCAACATAATAAAGGCCATATATGACAAACCCACAGCCAACATTGTTCTCAATGGTGAAAAACTGAAACCATTTCCACTAAGATCAGGAACAAGACAAGGTTGCCCACTCTCACCACTAACATTCAACATAGTTCTGGAAGTTTTAGCCACAGCAATCAGAGAAGAAAAAGAAATAAAAAGAATCCAAATCCGAAAAGAAGAAGTAAAGCTGTCACTGTTTGCAGATGACATGATACTATACATACAGAATTCTAAAGATGCTACCAGAAAACTACTAGAGCTAATCAATGAACCTGGTACAGTAGCAGGATACAAAGTTAACGCACAGAAATCTCTTGCATTCCTATACACTAATGATGAAAAATCTGAAAGTGAAATTAAGAAAACACTCTCATTTACCACTGCAACAAAAAGAATAAAATATCTAGGAATAAACCTACCTAAGGAGACAAAAGACCTGTATGCAGAAAATTATAAGACACTGTTGAAAGAAATTAAAGATGATACAAATAGATGGAGAGATATACCATGTTCCTGGATTGGAAGAATCAACATTGTGAAAATGACTATACTACCCAAAGCAATGTACAGGTTCACTGCAATCCCTACCAAACTACCAGTAGCATTTTTCACAGAACTAGAACAAAAAATTTCACAATCTATATGGAAACACTAATACCCCGAATAGCCAAAGCAATCTTGAGAAAGAAAAAGGGAAATGGAGGAATCACACGCCCTGACTTCAGACTATACTACAAAGCTACAGTAATCAAGACACTATGGTACTGGCACAAAAACAGAAATATAGATCAATGGAACAGGATAGAAAGCCCAGAGATAAACCCATGCACATATGGTCCCCTTATATTTGATAAACGAGGCAAGAACACACAATGGAGAAAAGACAGCCTCTTCAGTAAGTGGTGCCGGAAAAACTGGACAGCTACATATAAAAGAGTGAAATTAGAACACTCCCTAACACCATACACAAAAATAAACACAAAATGGATTAAAGACCTAAATGGAAGGCCAGACACTACAGAACTTTTAGAGGAAAACATAGGCAGAACACTCTATGACATAAATCACAGCAAGATCCTTTTGACCCACCTCCTAGAGAAATGGAAATAAAAACAAATAAATGGGACCTAATGAAACTTAAAAGCTTTTGCACAGCAAAGGAAACCATGAACAAGACGAAAAGACAACCCTCAGAATGGGAAAAAATATTTGCAAACAAAGAAACTGAAAAAGGATTAATCTCCAAAATATACAAGCAGCTCATGCAGCTCAACATCAAAAAAAATAAACAACCCAATCCAAAAATGGGCAGAAGACCTAAATAGACATTTCTCCAAAGAAGATATACAGACTGCCAACAAACACATGAAAGGATGCTCAAGATCACTAATCATTAGAGAAATGGGAATCAAAACTACAATGAGGTAGCACCTCACAGCGGTCAGAATGGCCATCATCAAAAAATCTACAAATGGGCTTCCTTGGTGGCGCAGTGGTTGAGAGTCCGCCTGCCGATGCAGGGGACATGGGTTCGTGCCCCGGTCCGGGAAGATCCCACATGCCGCAGAGCGGCTGGGCCCGTGAGCCGTGGCTGCTGAGCCTGCGCGTCCGGAGCCTGTGCTCTGCAACGGGAGAGGCCGCAACAGTGAGAGGCCGGCGTACTGCCAAAAAAAAAAAAAAAAAAAAAAATCTAAAAACAATACATGCTGGAGAGGGTGTGGAGAAAAGGGAACCCTCTTAGACTGTTGGTGGGAATGTAAATGGATACAGCCACTATGGAGAACAGTATGGAGGTTTCTTAAAAACTAAAAATGAACTACCATATGACCTAGCAATCCTACTACTGGGCATATACCCTGAGAAAACCATAATTCAAAAAGAGACATGTACCACAATGTTCATTGCAGCTCTGTTTACAATAGCCAGCATATGGAAACAACCTAAGTGTCCACCGACAGATGAATGGATAAAGAAGATGTGGCACATATATATAATGGGATATTACTCAGCCATAAAAAGAAATGAAATTGGGCTTCCCTCGTGGCGCAGTGGTTGAGAGTCTGCCTGCCGATGCAGGGGACACGGGTTCATGCCCCGATCCGGGAAGATCCCACGTGCCGCGGAGCGGCTGGGCCCGTGAGCCATGGCTGCTGGGCCTGCATGTCTGGAGACTGTGCTCCGCAATGGGAGAGGCCACAGCAGTGAGAGGCCTGCGTACCGCAAAAAAAGAGAAAGAAAGAAAAGAAACGAAACTGAGTTATTTGTAGTGAGGTGGATGGACCTAGAGACTGTCATACAGAGTGAAGTAGGTCAGAAAGTGGAAAACAAATACCATATGCTAACACATATATATGGAATATTAAAAAAAAAAAAAAGGGTTCTGAAGAACCTAGGGGCAGGACAGGAATAAAGATGCAGACGTAGAGAATGGACTTGAGGACACGGGGAGGGGGAAGGGGAAGCTGGGACGAAGTGAGAGAGTGGCATGGACTTATATATATGACCAAATGTAAAACAGATAGCTAGTGGGAAGCAGCCGCATAGCACAGGGAGATCAGCTCGGTGCTTTGTGACCACCTAGAGGGGTGGGGTAGGGACGGGGGGAGGGAGACGCAAGTCAGAGGGGATATGAGGATGTATGTATATGTAGAGCTGATTCACTCTGTTATACAGCAGAAACTAACACACCACTGTAAAGCAATTACACTCCAATATAGATGTTAAAAAATAAAGAAGAAGAAGGCTCCTCCTTCTGCCTGCCTCCTCCACAGCTTTCTGTGTTTCTCCCAGTCTAACGGTCATCGATTGGGCACCCAGCATGCGCTAGATATCCTGTAGAGCGTGGATAAGGAAACGTGAGCGTTTCCTGCCTTCGTGGAGCTTGGGGTCACATGGGGTGACAGACAAGCCTACTGCCAACAACGCCATACAAGCAATGTAGAGATGACAGAGGGACATGCCAACCAGAGGGCAGAGGGAGCTGGGGGGATCTCCACACTTGGGTTCTGTGACCTGCTTCACCCTCAGAACTCCCCTGAGGACTAAGGATGATCTCTCGTTCACAGATGAAGTGAAGTAACCCACCCACTGAGACAACGCTGAGGTTTATCCATGGCTGTTTGATGACAGGTAATTGCTTCCCCCATTTTGCTTGTTTCAATAGTGTAGATGTTTCCGGGTTGGGAGAGGGGGCAGGATTCTTTTGTTTAATGTGGCCACTATTTAAACAGTTTTGGGTTTTTTAGCGACTAATGAGATCACGTAAATCTGTATGGCAGGACATTTTGTAAAATGACTCTTGGACCCCGTATGTCTGTGGTGTGAAATTTCCATTTCCTTACCCAAAGCAAACATATTGGCTTTCTGTCAGTCATTCTGAAAAGCTGATCTAACTCAATTTCCTTGTTTGGCAAGAATGCAATGAAAGTACCCATTTTCCTCTGCTGTCTGCCTGGGAATCCGTGAGTCCTGCTGGTGAACCAACAGGCACTCTCAAGACGGGCCAGGGTGCTCAAAGGTTTGAGGGCTTCTGTGAACCCCACACGGTGCCACCATGAGGCTCATCCCGTGGAAAGGCCCTGGGCTGCAGCAGGGCTGGCAGGTTTATGGGCTCCTAGACAGGTGTCTCTTGACTTTCCCCAAAATATGCATTTGAATGCCTCGATTTAACTTTAACTGTATGTTTATGTTAAGATTTTACCACAAATGTTTATGAAAATGCCTTCCCAGGAATCCAGGTACTATAAATCAGTCACTGAGGTACCTCAAACTGAGCTACTTAGAGAGCTTCCCGTGTGCTAACCTAAGAGTTCCATCACAGGGCATGAGGCACAGCAGGAAGGCCCAGAACTGCTTACACTGCCGTCCTAGAGACAGTAGAAGACGTTAAACAAATCGAAAACATCTCCTACCCTAAGGCAGTGGTCCTCAAAGCATGGTGCCCACAGAGAGCTGCAGCAGCTGCAGACCTGTTACAAGTGCACTCTCAGCCCCGACCCAGACCTGCCGAATTAGAAATCGAGGACGGGGCCCAGCGCTCTGTTTTAACAAGCCCCCAGGTGATTCGGATGCATGCTACCGTGTACCAACCAACGTGATAAGGTCCTGCTATGATCAAACGTAGCATATGATTAATAGGAAAGGAATGAGCGCATAGCAACCCTTTAGAAGCCATTTCCTTTTCTTTCTTGTTCAGTATTCAACACTTACCAGGAGCCTGTGATGTGCCTGCCCTGGTACCAAGTGCTGAAAAGGCAAAGATTAGTAAGGTATCATCCTTAGCTTGGACCAACTCACACTCTGCTGGGAAAACAACTGGCTTATATAATAGTTATGGCAGCCGTGGTGATGTTCTAAGTCATGTCCTACCTCAATACAGGAAACCACCTGACACAGACTGTGTGTGCGCGCATGCATCTCAGACTGCCATGGTGCCTCTGCAGAAAGGCCTCTGCCGACGGGGCAAGCAGGCCCCATCCTCTTCCTTCCTTGACCTTCCCGCACAGCACCTCTCACTAGTTGACATGTGTGTGCTTACTGTTCGTCTCCTCTGCCAGAAGGTGAGCTCCAGGACGTCGTCCTGCTCTCTGTTACAGCCCCAGCTCCCAGAACTGGGCACTGAACAGTTACTCACCAGGGGCTTGTCGAATGGGTGGAGTGGATGAAATGTTACAGGGGTTCAGGTAAACAGTGACCATCATGGTGGACAAAAGCCTTCACCATGTCATGGAACCTCAAGGAGCATTCTTCTGGCCCCTCTCCCTGATATCTGTTTAGAATTCCACATGCAGTGGACTCTCTACTTCTCTTACTGCTACATTTCTTACTAAGTTTTGAAATTGTTGAGCAGATTAAAGGATTCTTTTGATGCCCTTACGCTTAAACTTTGTAGAGTTTAAACTGTCTCTGTAACTATTCCTGGGACAGATTAGAAATAATTTGAAACTGAATTGGATTTGCCATTTTGTAAGCTTTTCTTATCTACCAGGGCTAATAGCAGATGCTTTCCTCCTTACAATAGCCCAGGAGGAAGGCTTATGATCTGCATTTCACAGATTGAAAACTGAGGGTCAGATAGGCGAAAAGCTTATATTCGCTGCTCTATAAATACAGCTTGAATCAATAGAGGATGTTTTGTATTCCATAATAAGTTTGGAAACTTATAAAGTATATATAGAGGGGAAGCATGACATTGTGGAAACAATACAAGCTTTGGATTTAGCCATAACTGGGTTTGAATTTTAGCTTCTACTTTGAAACTGCTTGACCTTGGGCATGTTACTTAATCTTTCTGAGCTGTTCAGTAACTCCCACCCAAATACTGGGAAGTTGCAGTCATGAGGGACGTAACCTGTAAATACTGTTTAAAAAGTTCGATCTCTCTGCTGCCACGTTCCAAGCCTCCCTGGCCAGCACAGTCTCCAGCTGGGCCGCCCACCTGCTTGCCATCCTTGAGCGTGTGGATGATCAATGAACAAACGGTCTAATACACTTTATCCTCCAAGCTAATGAGAACCTCCACTATGCTGCCCCGAGGCACCAAAAGGCTCATGAAACCATTTTCCCCTAATAACACAGCTTGATTAAGGAAATATCCTATTCCATGACATAGGTTTTTTGTTTTTAACTCAACTACATTTACTGTTAAGTTTTTTTAGCAGATTCTTCCAGTCAGTCCATTTATAAGTACAATTATTAAAACGTAAAAGCATGTAAGAACTTCATGAACATCCTATGGTTCTTTACTATAAAGGTTAAAGTAAAATAAAATATTTAACAGGGCATAAGACAGCATCTGAATGTTGCTGGGCCTCTGAAGCATCTGAAAACTAGACTTTACTCTGAGTGAGAAGAAACTTACTCCACTGCCCTGCTTTGCCTCACTGATGGAGAGAACGTCTTTAGAGAAAGGAGAATTCCTGTGGAAAGGGACTATCTGACCTAGCTATCTGGAATATCTGGGTCCAGAAAGATTTCCCAAAGGCTGAGCACTGTGCCAGGAGGCACGGACCAGGCCACGGCCATGAGGAGCTCACAGCTATGGAGAACTCGGGGACATGAGCACAGGGCCACCACTGACAGCTTGGCAGACAAGGTAACATCAGGGCGTGGCCCTGGAGGAGGACCGGAGAACATGCCAGGAATCAAAGGAACTGAGAGAGAACCTCCAATCAAAGTGAACAGCCAGCGCCAATGAAGAGTACAGTAAGAGGGTACACCTGGGGAGCCAGGGTGCGTGGCCCGGTGTGGCTGCCCTTAGGGAAAGCACAACCTGTTTTTCACCTTTAAGTTCAAAGGGGCCTGTAGCAGTTTTGTGGGTGCACTTCATCAGGTTGAGGAAGTTCCCTTCTATTTCTAAGTTTGCTGAGTTTTTATCAGACATAGATGTTGCACTTTGTCAGATGCTTTTCCTTCGTCTACTGAGATGCGTATATCATTTTCTTTTTTTAGTTTGTTGATATGAAGAATTACATTTGCTGGTTTTCTAATGTTAAACCAACCTTGCATTCCTCAGATAAATGCCACTCAGCCAATATTATGGTAAAAAAAATTCCCTTAAAATTTTCCTATGTTCAGGAGTCTTTGTTTTTGTTTTTCTAATCTTTGTCTGGTTTTGATACCAGGGTAATGCTGACCTCATAGAACGAATTAGCAGTATTCCTTCTTTATCAAGTTTCCTGCAAGAAAAGCTTACATAAAATTTGTATTATTCCTCCCTTTATGTTTGGTAAGCTGCATGGGTGAGCCACCTGGGCCTGGATTTTCTCTATGGGATGGTTTGAACAAAAAAATTCCGTTTCCTTAATGGATATAAGGCTATTCAGATTATCTACTTCCTTCTATGAGTAAGCTTTAATACTTTGAGTCTTTCAATGAATTTGTCGCCATTAAAAAGAATGAAATAATGCCATTTGCAGCAACATGGATGGATCTAGAGATTATCATATTAAGCTCAGTAAGTCAGAAAGAGAAAGACAAACACCATGATATCATTTATATGTGGAATGTAAAATATGACACAAATAAACATACCTACAAAACAAAAACAGGCTCACAGATACAGAGAACAGACCTGTGGTTGCCAAGGGGATGCGGGTGGGGAGAAAGGACTGGGAGTGTGGGATTAGCAGATGCAAACCATTACATACAGGATGGATGAGCAAAGTTCTACTGTAGAGCACAGGGAATTACAGTCAGTATTCTGTGATTACCCAAAATTGAAAAGAATATGAAAAAATATGTATGTAAAACTGAGTCACTTTGCTGTACAGCAGAAATTAACACAACATTGTAAATCAACTATACGTCAATAAAAATTTTTTAAAAAAGGAGTTTGTCCATTTCACCTCAGTTTTCAAATTTATTGGCATAAAGTTGTTCATGATATATCTGTCATGCATTTAATATGTGTAGAACCTGTAGTGATGTCACCTTTTTCATTCCTAATATTTTTAATTTATGTCTTTTCTCTACGATCCATCTGACTAGAAGTTGGTAGACTTCACTGATTTTTCTCAAAGAATAAGCTTTTGGTTTGTCAATATTAGGTTTTTTTGTTTCCAGTTTCACTGATTTCTGTTCTGGTCTTTATTATTTCCTTTTCTACTCTAGGTTTAACTTCCACATTTTTTTCTACTTTCTTCAAGTTGAAGCTGAGGTTTATTGATTGAAGACTATTCTTCTGTTCTGACATAGGCATTAAGTATTATAAATTTCCCCAAACTACTGCTTCAGTGGCACCCCACAAATGATATATTGTGCTTTCATTTTCACTCATTTCAAAATTCTTTCTAATTTTTTATTTCTTCTTTGACCCGTGAGTTAATTATAAGTGTCATTTTGTTTCCAAATGTCTGAGGGTTTTTCAAAGATCTTTGTTATTGGTTTCTAATTTAATTTAATTACTGTCAGAATATACTTTATAAAATGAGAATCCTTGGGGCTTCCCTGGTGGCACAGTGGTTGAGAGTCCGCCTGCCGATGTAGGGAACGCGGGTTCGTGCCCCGGTCCGGGAGGATCCCACATGCCGCGGAGCGGCTGGGCCCGTGAGCCATGGCCGCTGAGCCTGCGCGTCCGGAGCCTGTGCTCCGCAATGGGAGAGGCCGCAACAGTGAGATGCCCGCGTATCACAAAAAAAAAAAAAAAAAAAAAAAGAGAGAGAATCCTTTTAAATTTGAGATTTGTTTTGTGGCCCTCTGTATCAGTCAGGGCTCTCCAGAGAAACAGAACCACAAACCAATAGGGCACGTGTGTTGGCAATATTTGTGTGTACACATGTACAAAGAGATTTATTTTAAGGAACTAGCCAGTGTGATTGTGGTGGCTGGCAAGCTTGAGATCTGTAGGGCAGGCTGATGGGCTGGAAACTCAGTCAGGAGCTACGTCACAGCCTTGAGGCAGAATTCCTTCTCCATTTTTGGAGAAAGGGATTTTGGAAATTTCTCCCCCCAAAATTCTCAATTTTTGCTCAAAGGCCTTCAGCTGGTTGGATGAGGCCTACCCATATTATGAAGAACAACCCCTTTAACTTAACTGGTGGTAAATGTTAATCACATCTCCAAAATCACTTGACAGCAACATCTAAACTTGTGTTTGACCAAACAACTGGGTACCACAGCCTAGCCCCGTCGACACACAACATCTAACCATCACAGCCCCAATATGGTCTACTTTGGTAATTGTTCTATGCGCACCTGAAAAGAACATGTACTCTGTACCTAACTGTTGTCGAGCAGAGTGCTCTATAAACGTTGATTACGTCAAATTGATTGACAGAGAAGATCTGAACAATACTATCTCTACTCATTTCTGTCTACTTTTTCCAACAATTACTGAAGGATATGGAACTCTCTCAATTTATTTATGTCTTCTTGCCATTCTACCAGTTTTTGCTTCATGTATCTTGAAGCTCTTATTAGGTACATAATAAATATTTATGGCTTACATTTTCTTGAGGAATTGAGCCCTTTACCATTATGAAAAGACCTTTTTATCCTTGGTAATATTCTTTGCTCTGAAGTTTACTTTTCTCTGTTTTCCATAAGGCCACTCCAGATTTTTCATTAGTGTAAGCATGGTATACCTTCCTCCATCCATTTAGTTTCAACCTATTTTTGTCTTTATATTTAAATTTCATTACTTGGAGGTAGCTAGAGTTGGGTCTTGCTTTTTCTATCCAATCTGACATTCTCTGCCTGCAATTGGAGTATTTAGACTACTTACTTTCGATCTGAGTACTGATATGGTTAAGTTTCTCACCCATCATCTTGCTGTGTCTTCTATCTGTCCCGTCTTCCTTTGTTTCCTTTGTCCTCCCTTTATTCCTTCTTTTGGACTAACTGAATATTATTTATGCTTCAACTTCTACCTCCTTCGTTGGCTTATTTGCTATAACTTTTTTTTTTTAACGGTTGTAGGGAACTTCCTTAATATGATAAAGGGCAGGTATAAAAACTCTACAGCTACCGTCACACTTAATGATGAAAGACTGAATGGTTTATCTCTACAATCATGAACAAGGCTAGTACAATAAAGCAGGGAAAGGAATAAGTTAGCCTGCTTGGAAAGGAAGAAGTAAATCTTTCTATTCACAGACAATCTGAACATCTACTTAGAGAAGTCTTGTTGGATTTAAGATTGACTACTTAATTTTGAAGATTCCTGAGTTTTTTCATATGTGCATGTATCAGTGGACACAGTCATCATCTATAATTTTGACACAACAGGCACGCAGGAGAGGGAAGACAACCCCGGCACGGCCACGCGACAGGACGCAGGCAGCCATGTGGCGCATCTGGGACAGGCAGGCAGGGTCCAGGCTGGGTGGGCAACATCGGCTAGACGAGACGAGGCCTGGCCTCTGCCTGCTCTGTAACCAGGGGACGCCTTCACCACACCCTGCAACTCATCCGTTCAGGCAACCCCCAGTTCTGTTCCTCCTCCCCAGCTTGTGTACTGTTTTTAATAAAACACCTGCCCAAGAATTATTTCAATAGATCTTCACTAACAACCTGTGAGAAAGGACTTTCTCCCCAACTTGCAGGTGATCAAACTGGGGCTCGGTTGAGGCCCCTGGATGGACTGTGTAGGTGTCAGAGCAGCAGGGAGACGGCAGGACATGCAGAGGCAGGGGCACCTACAGCCTCAGCTTGAACCCCCACCATCTGGAAAGCGGCCGACATGACACTGCTTCCCACGGGAGGTGCCCGTGGACGGAGCTGTTACCCTGATGGCCGAGGCTGTTGGGCCTGTTCCCTGATGTTTTTAAAGGCAAAGTGTTGTTGACAAGGGTGGGCACATACCAGCAAGCTCCCCAGAACCACATGTGCACAGAGCCCAAGGGCAGGCCCGGCTGCCCCGCCTCCCGGTGAACTTTGGTTTTGCTGGGATTTCCAAGTGCTTCTCGGCAGGCTACCAGCGGTTGTGATGCGTTTACAGAGCACTGCTGTCGATGGAGGGAAACTGGGGTGTATTTAGCAGCCGGACACGGCGGGGGCCTCGGCTGGATTTAGCTCTGGCTGTGGGGCAGGCCCTCCAGCCTCTCTTGAGTGCTTTACGCTCCAGGCCCGAGTAGGACAGGGCCCCATGCAGCTCCCATCTTTCTGGGTAGTCTGGCCCTGGAGGCTGTAAATTGGATGCCTCCATCAGGCAAAACTGCAGGGAGCCTCGAGCGGGACACAGCACAGCCAACAGGCGAGAGGCCTCCCGTCCGTCCATGCGTGCCCATTTCTGCAGCCCCAGCCCAGGACAGGCGGTCCCCGAGCTAAGCCCCTCCCGGGCAGGCTCTCAATGCAGCCCTGCCACGTTCCAGGCACGCGGCCACACTTCGTGCACACAGTATTAACTCAGAAGGCAGGGCCGAGCCTTGCTGTCACTGGGGAGCTGGCTCAGCAGCGCCAAGAAACTGGTCGAGAGACTCTAGGTCGGCCACCCAGTGTCCAGCCTAGCCGGGGCTGCTCCCCTGTAACAGCCAGCGGGGCGCATTCACCAAGTCTCATTTCTCTCCCAAACTACAGGCATCAAGTCCCAGTCCATTACCAGTTCTTGATTTGATCAGCTTTGTTTCTCCTCCCTGCCCAGCTCTTCTATTATTTGAGCCTCCCAACAACCCCATGAAGGGAGCGTGATTGCTCCATTTTACAGATGGAGAAACTGAGGGTCAGAGAGGCCCTACTGCAGAGTCTAACTGACAGGAATATTATGTCTAATGTGCACTCACTTCACACAATCTGTTTTCAATCCTAGAAGATTCTTCAGGGTGTGCAGAAAAGCCGGGAATAAATGCGGACAGACATGTCGCGAACCAAACGGGGGAAGGAATCTTTCTGGGAAATCCGAAGAAACACATGTTATCTTTTCCCACTTCTTGAGGGGCTCCCCAGAAGCCACTTTCACTGAATTACTTGTTTCCATGACTACACCATTCCTCAGCGAGGTTTACAGGTTTAGCACATTCCCAATTAAAGCCGTTCCTGCTCTGGGGAGAAGGCTGATGTAACAGGCTCAGCAGTGCCAGGAGGCTCCCACATGACAGCACCAGAAGCACAGGAGCCGCTCAGAGACGCCACTCCCGTGCCGAACCTCACAAGTTCAACTGAACCGCGAGGACGCATCTGGACGACCAGGGAGAGGTGCGACATTTCACAGGTTTGGACTCACTGCACCCCTCGCCAACAGACCTCAGACAAACTGGGTGACTCCCTCTCGGCACAAAGCCTCCCACGAGGTCAGCACATCCACCCGACAGCATTCCTGACAGCTCTAAAAGGAGACTGGTGTGTGTGGATGTGGATAAAAGAGAATCGTGGGCTTCCCTGGTGGCACAGTGGTAAAGAATCCACCTGTCAATGCACAGGACACGGGTTCAAGGCCTGGTCCAGGAAGATCCCATATGCCACGGAGCAACTAAGCCCGTGCGCCACAACTACTGAGCCTGCGCTCTAGAGCCCGCGAGCCACAACTACTGAGCCCACGTGCTACAACTACTGAGCCCACGCACCTAGAGCCCGTGCTCCGCAACAAGAGAAGCCACCGCAGTGAAAAGCCCGCACACCGCGACAAAGAGTAGCCCCCGCTCGCCGCAACTAGAGAAAGCCCGTGTGCAGCAACGAAGACCCAACGCAGCCAAAAATAAATAAGTTAAATACATAAATAAAAAGAAAATCGTGCCACAGCTGCACCAACAGCAGACGGAGATGGGGAAGCCACAAGGCCAACTGCAGAGGCAAAGGTAACGATGCTGAGGGGCCTGACCCAGGAGGAGGAACACCTGAGACGGCAGGGAAGTGCCATCCGGGGCCTGGAAGGAAGTCCCTTTCCCAGCTTCTCCTCCGTGGCTCCCTGCCAACAATCACCCCAACAGCATCTATGCTTGCGGAACCTCTACGCCTTTGCTCCCTCTGGTGGGACTTTTCTTCCACATCCCAGGGCCCTTGGCCAACACTACAGCCCTGACTCACAGCCATCAAGCTTCTGTATCTGAGTGACGGAGACTCCCGGCTATGCCACCTTCCTCTTTCCCACAGGGCCCTAAATGGAGAAGACTCTCCCCCGAAACCCAGCTCCTCAGCACTTCAGCCCACCGACGCGACCTCTGTCAACCCAGGTTGGTGCGTGCCCTCCGCCACGGCCTCGTGGCAGACGGCGTCCAGGTCCTTCCACCGTCATCCTGTTTGCGTCAAGTGCAGCCCCGATGGCTCACAATTTGTTGTCCCACTGACTCACAGCCAGTTTGGCCGAGCTCTTCTGATGGGTCTAGTCAGTCAGTGACCCTGTTAAACGCCAAGAATGTAAGCAGTGCCCCAAAAGGCTGGGCCCGGACACACGCCTATTGAAGTCATCCTTGGCGACTTTGCTGCCTGCTCCCCAGTCACAGCTGCTGGGACCTCTCATCCCCTCGCTCTACACACGCTCCCTGGGCAGGCTTGTCCCAGCCAAGCTTTCCAGGTGCTGACAAGTCGCTGACCACCGAGAGCTCTGCCCCGACTGCCCTCGTGCTCTGAGGAGACAGCTCATCTCTGCTCAGGCTCCAGGCCCAAGGCACCTGTGCACCAACACTCACTCGTGACTTATATATTCATTCCGGCTGCCCTGGTGCTCAAAGACCAACAAGTGGAAGGAGTCGCCTAAGGATTAAGACAAGTCTACGGGATAAACATCTGAACTGAGAATAACGATGCGATAGATAAATTTTTTAAATGAACGAGAAAAAAGCAGGCGACATCCTACTTCCATCAGTACAGTCCTAGATTCAACCCACAAATTCCCGAAACTTCAGGAAATTAAGAGTCCACCACCACACGAGGCACTCAAGCTTCAGTGTAACCGCTTCCCGAACCTCACACAGAAGGAGAAATACTGAGAAACCAGCTTTCCACAAACACAGATCTGTTATCAAATACACGCTTCCTTTCCTTTCTGAAAACTACTCAGGACTTTGCCTCCGAAAGGCTCGGCAGAAACCCAGAGCGCCAAGCCCCTTGGCGGGCTGCCCTGTGGGGGCCGACTCACCTTCACGTGACCCAGGTCCCCAGGCCGGCTGCCCTCAGCTGGGTTCACGGGCTTGCTCTCCAGCCGGGGCCTCACAACCTGGCGGAAGGGGCTGCACAGCGGAAAGCCACTCACACTGATGCTGTCTGAAAGATAAGAATAAAATTGTAAGTGAGAAGTTAACCGGATTTTTTTTTTTAATGTAGGAGATTTTATTCAAAAATCGCTAATATCTGGGGTAATGCCCCCGTGTGTGCTCACTACTCTACCTCGTGTTAACTACAACCGCCCGGTGAATCTCCCGGGAACGTAGAGTCACACCTACCACAAGTCAAAGTCGAGGACGTACCACTTCTGAAAAACGCCAGGTGCCTACCATCTGTCAGGAGGCACAGCTGAAGCACCACGTCACCTGCACCCGCCCCCAGCTTCCTGTGCTCAGACAGCGCCAAGCCGCCTTTACCTTCCAGCCTTTGTACGAGCTGCTCCCTCAGCCTCCGTTCATGCGGTGGCTTCACCGTGCCACTTGAACTTAGTCTAAAAGCCCATTCGTCTTCCAATTTCAGGAGGCCACTACTGTGTCCAGGACCGTATGTAAACCTCTGTAGAGCGCTCCCTGCCACCTGTTCTTTTTCGTACCTGGTGATCTCACCTGTCAGTCTAATCCAGGACTCCTCCTAAGTCCTTTATCTCACACCCCACATCCAATCCAAAAGGAGCTCTTGTTAGCTCTCAGAGTATTTGCAGAAATGGCTTTCAAGGCCACCAGCCTGGTCTGGTCGCCATCAGCCCCTCCAGCACTAAGAACAAGGCCTCCTGGCTGCCCCCACACACACATGCCGCTCTGGCTCGTTTCCATCCACAGAAATGTAAATCAGGTCACGCCCCTCCCAGGATGCCTCCTGTTACTCAAGGGCCCTTTGCACAGCACAATGGCTGCATGAGGTTGAAGAAAAATGCATTTTCAGACTGTAAAAACTGCTGACAACAGTGTAAGTATCTTCTGCACCCCAAAAGAAACTGACTCAATTATCAACTAGAACCACTTCTAAATTAGATGGAGGTGCCCACCAATTATGAAGAAACATTTGTTAGGAACATCGCCATGAAAAGTTAATTTTATTTATTTGTTTGTTTGTTTATTTATTTTTGGCTGTGTTGGGTCTTCGTTGCTGCGCACGGGCTTTCTCTAGTTGCCTCGAGCGGGGGCTACTCTTCATTGCGGTGCGCAGGCTTCTCATTGCGGTGGCTTCTCTTGTTGTGGAGCACGGGTTCTAGGCATACGGGCTTCGGTAGTTGTGGCACACGGGCTCTAGAGCGCAGGCTCAGTAGTTGTGGTGCACGGGCTTAGCTGCTCCGCGGCATGTGGGATCTTCCCAGACCAGGGCTCGAACCCGTATCTCCTGCATTGGCAGGCGGATTCTTATCTACTGCACCACCAGGGAAGTCCCAAAAGCTAATTTTTAAATGACTTGCATTAAGCAGAGAAAATGCAAACCCAAAATACAATTCCAGATGGTGGCTAGACGACAGTTTATGCAACCCTCAGAATCACAACAGAAAGTCAAACGAGCTGCAGAGAGCCACACCAAAACTCAGTTACAAGTAAACCAGGTGCCCACGCATCATTGAACAGGCAAGCAGGTGAGTACAAACCCCCAATAGCCCCACGAGCAGCTTACACTGAATAGTTACCGAATACACTTCAGGAGCTCCTACTTCTGATAACAGCAGGTAGACAATTCAGACCAACCCAGCCGCTGAGAACAGCTCGAGAACGCAGACAAGGCACTGGAGGGCTAACAAGGCAGGAAGAACTCCAGGATCACGATCCGGCAGAAAAAGGAGATACAGGGACACGGGCCTGGCATTAAACTTCCCCAGAGGTGCCTGCAGCTCCCTGAAGAACTGACCAAGAGGCTGAGAATCTGAGCAGAGCCTTTCACACTCAGGTGGGAAAGCAGTGACATTCTGTGTCCCCTAAAAAGAGTGGATGGTAAGCCCTAGAGGCTTTGGGTGGGACCCGAAAGGACGACACACTAAGTGAAGGATAGACTGGAAATAAAGCGGCCGCCCAGGGACCGGCACCCAACTGTGAATCAGGTCAGTACCTGCAACCGGATTGAGGCAATTCTCCTGCCTAAACACATTCCCTGTCGCCCCTACTCTGTCCTGCGTCTTCTCACCGTTGTGCACCTCTGACAACCACCTCTGTGGATCCTAATATCCCCAATTCTTCACCATGCAGCCACCCTTCCTCCGAGTCCGGGCACCTCGTCTACACTGAGACCCGCGATCACTACAGCTGGCCCCGTATCCAGGAAGACAGGCTGCGAGGCAGGGCCGTGGTGGGGACTCAGACGGGTCAGGGCATATGAAGTGTTTGTCACAAGACCTGGTACCTGGCAAACATTGGGCAAAAACAGCTATTGTTATTATAGCAACCTATATGCACGTCCCAGATTCCTTCCATGACTATAAACTCATCGAGGGCAGAATTCTTATCAATGTCACTCTCATACACCCCCCACAGTAGCGGGCACAGGCTCTAGCAAATCATAAATCCACAGTAAACGTTAAGTAAATGAATAAATCACAGGGTCAGATTTGGTAGTTTACACGCCACGGTCAACGAAAATTCCATCACCCCAAAGTCACGTTCAATAATCAACTCAATTCACTCACGGTTAACTGAACTTTCATCATATGTCTCTGTGCAAAGACCCATTTGCAAAAGTCAGTCCAAAGCTGTGAGATTTGAATGGGTTTTTCTCTCCCTTTTCTCATTCTCCCAGCATCACGGGCATAACCTGTAAAACCTCTCCACTACACCACCATACCTGCCGCGAGGGAACTAGTATTATGAACACAGACATTTGCAAAACACAAACTCCACACTCTTCAGCCAGAAACTAGGTCATGTGGAGCCTGTAAGTGAGCCCCAGGGTCACCCCTGCTGAGTTAAGGCAGGTGCCCAACGGATTTTAAGTGCCACCTCTCGTTCCCCCACGTACTTCACTCTTCCCTAGAGAAAGTTTCCATCATTAGCATATTATGCAAATGCTGCTAGCTCCCAAAGGCCTGAGGTCCTTTTCTGCCTTGGAAATACTGATCCTGTTTTACACTTGTAACAGTGCTCAAGGCCTCCTTTCTGCAGGGGTCCAGAGGCTCCGGGCTGTAGTGGGAAATGTCCTGAGCAGCTGCTTGGTCTGTCCTCCTTCCTTGCGGAACAGCTCCTGCCCCACGCCAGGTTGCTCTGGCGGGATCAGGGGTGGCTCTAATCCAGCCGTGGTGAGAGATGGAAATGTCCCATCAACAGTGGTTGATCCACAGGACGAACATGAGACCCCAGAAAGGTCTCGTTGAGTCTTTCTGAGCTTTGATCTATGAAGGGTGGAGCAGGTGGGGTGGATCTTCCTTTGAATCATATGTTCTCAAGATAGAGGTTTGGGTCTTCCTGTAGCCAACCTCCCACCACACTGCAAGAGTGAATGAGTCACACAACCCTGTGAGCTCAGTTTTCTTGACTCTAAAATGGGGACCAGCTCAAGGGAATCAGTGAAAAGTACAAATCTGCAGTGTCTTGGAACTGGAGGGATCTAGGATGTGGGCACTTACCAAAAAAGGCTAAAAATTACATCTGAAATTTGCCTCCTTTTCTGACAATGACTTCAAAGCCTCAAAGAAACCTCAGAAACCTGTAATCTTCAAGCTCAGGGAAAAAATATATATTAAAACAGCTACTCTCCGGCTTCTTTATAGATTAAAGAATTCTGCCCCCTAATCCAATTGAGAATGGAAAAGACAAGCTATGTATAAATTATAAATGGGGACAGAAGATCAGCAGCTCTGTCCCCATGGGAGACAGAGGGGTGGGAGGGAGAAGCCAGCCTTGGGAAGGCCGGAAGCCGCCTAAGGACAGGGCTGGAGAGGAGGAGGCCACCGCACAGGGTGGCGAGAGGCTGGACGGAGCCAGTGGAGCGAGCAGGGAAGAGGCCGCTCCCAGCTGGGCGGATGGAGGGCAGCAAATTCTGTTCAACCATTACGGCCAATTTTCCTGCCAACACAGGCTACCACAAATAGAACAGAGAACAGATTGGGATGACAAGTAATAGGAAGGCAAGACCAAGAAAGTCACAAACAGACGATGGCAGCCTCGTAGGAAGACCGCAGAGATGAGTGGGTTGAGGAGGACAGAGGGTATTTAAGAATGGGACGAGCCTGGGAGATCATCATGAATCAAAGTGAGCTTCTCGAGAGAATCTCACAGCTGCCGTTTACAGCGCTCAATTCTTCTATTAAGAGCGCCTCTGTGGGCAATTCAGAAATACAATTTTACATGCTAAAACAGTACGTGTCTCTCGAAGTCAGCTTCATCACAGCCACGGTGGCAACTGGTAGAAATGACAGCTGAAAGTGGCATGTGTGTGGTGGGAAGAAAAAGCACAGTCGCAATAAAAATACTGCAACTAAGAAGGGCTGGAGGCTGCGTGTTCACCGCGGGCTCAGCACAGCACTGGGCGCTTAGGACACGTCATGTAGCTGCTCGTCACGCCCTGCCAGGCGGGCACGATTTTATCAGTTCTATAGACCAGGAAGCCGAGGTCCCGAGAAGGTAAGGAACTTAGTAGTTCATCAGAGGCACAGCCAGAACTAGAAGTCAGTCCTGTCGGATGTGTGATGACCCGGCAAAGCTGGCACAAACAACATGCTTCCGCCCCGACGTGAGCTTATGAAACCTCCCCAGCCAGGCTGCTCTGCAGTGCACCATCCCACGAAACCTACCACGAGGCCCCTCACGACGGCTTAGCATCTGTCTCCGGTGAGGGGGCCACTCCAGAGATGTGTCCACTTTTGTGCACTTTCAAAAGAGACACAAATGCTGAAGGCTGAATACACACTTTGCTCACTGGTGACAGGTATATGAAATAAACCAAACTGGAAAAAAATGCATTTACAAAGGCCAAAGGAGACAACCATCTCCCAGTGGGAGTTGGTCGGGGTCTGGTGCTCCAGGTAGAATATATTTTGAAGATGTTTTTTCAATTATTCATGAAGTCCCTGGGTGCCAAAGAGCCCATCTGGTTATCATAACATATCCTCAAGAAAACCAAAGAAGTAGAAGCATTTGGCTCAGAAATTAGACAATACTCATCCTCAATTTCCATAGAGAAAGTGGTGTGTTTATTCATTCAGAAACTTTGGGATATGCTTAGGAAGAAAAAATAATTCATGTAGAAACAGTGGCCTTCATATACCATTCAAACGGAAACAGCCCTCCCTCCATCCCCCTGGCCTTCCCTCCTGCTAAAGTAGGGGGAAGCAGCACCCCTCCTGAGGGGCCCAATCGGTGCCTCACTGCTCTCGCCCCACGAACGGCCTCCCGGGATGTCTGCAGCCTCTCCCTCCTCCGCACATTCTCATTCCAGGCACCCTCACCCAGTACCAGGGCTTCTCACTTTAACATCGTTACAGAGACACAATTAGCATATCATACCTGCAGATGTTTAAACTGTACAACTGGAGGAGTTCTGACATTCCTAAAACAAGCAACACAATTGAGACGGTGAACATATCCACCTACTGCCAGGTTCCCCATGCACCCTCGCACATCCTCACCGCCACCCTCCTGGCCAGATACCCACTGCTGGCACCAGACATGAGGGTGCGTTTTCCAGAAGTTACCACATTATACACATTGTACATTAATCTACGCTTCTCTGTCAGGCTTCTTTCACTCAGCATACTTATCTCGGAATCATCCTGAGTTATCGTGCATATCAACAGTTCACTCCTTTCTATCTCTCAATAGTATTCCAGTGAGTGGATATAACACAATTTGTTTTTCCACTCACCTACTGATGAACTTGTTTCTGGTTATTACGAAAATAAAGCTGCTCTGAACATCTGTGTACGAGTCCTTGTATGGACATATGCTGTCAGTCCTCCTGGTTCAATATCCAGGAATAAGTTGGCTGGGTCATATGCTAAGTGTATATTTGATTTTCCAAGAAAGTTATTAATGAGTTGTTAATATGCTTGCAAACAATAAAAAGGAATTCAAAGGAATAAATAAGGAAGATGAGCCTATCAAAAGCTGAGCAGGCAATTTAAGAACAAATATCACCTCTTTGGGGGTTTTTTGGTTGTTTTTTGTCTTGTTTGGCAGCATCACATGGCTTGGGGGATCTTAGTTCCCCGACCAGGGACTGAACCTGGGCCACGGCAGTGAAAGAGCTGAGTGCTAACCACTGGACCGCCAGGGAACTCCCAAAATATCACCTCTTGAAGTGAAAGACAAACTGGATAATTTAAACACTCCTTAAAGAGCCAAACAGAAAATTAGGCAAAAAGAAAAAGTTAGTGAATTGGGAAAAAGAGGAGTGGAAATCATCTAGAATGTGGCACATGGAGAAAGATGAGGAATGTGAAAGAACATTAGAGGCCATGGAAGAGTGAGAGGCTACACAGGTGAACAGGAGTTAGGGCAGCAGGTGAGAGTAAACTGGGGAAAGTTGGTATCTGAAGAGAGACAGACTGAACATTTTTCATAATGGAAAAATGTGAATCCTCAAATTCAAAAAGCGCAAAAAAGCTCAATGGGACCAATAAATGGAAACGCAAACCTAGAAATGACACAGTAAACCTGCAGAATACCGGAAAAGTAAGAAAAAGTTATTTTTGAAAACATACAGGGGATTGATATATATACACTAATATGTATAAAATAGATAACTAATAAGAACCTGCTGTATAAAAAAATAAATTAAATTCTAAAAAAAAAACCATATAGGGACATGTCCACACAAAAACGTGTACACAGATTCTCATAACAGCATTAATCATAGCAGCCAGAATGGAAACAGTTCAAAGATCCATCAACTGACAAACCGATAAACAAAAACCGTCTGTCCATACGATAGAATATTACTCATCCTCAGAAAGGAATGAGGGGCTGACACAGGTTGCAACACCAATGACCCCTGAAGCATCATGCTAAGCGGAAGAAGCCAGATTGTATGATTCCATTTATATGAAATGTTCAGAATAGGTAAATCCATAGAGACAGAAGGTAGATTTCTCGTTACCAGGGGAGGGGAGAATGGTGAATGGCTCCTAATGGGTTTGGGGTTTCTTTTTGGGACGATAAAAATGTTCTGATTTTGGTTGACTGCACAACTCTGAACATACTAAAAGTTACTAAATTGTACACTTTAAATGGGTGAATTTATGGTATGTGAATTGTATCAATTTTTTTTTTAATTAAAGGATATAAACACTTGGGGGGGGAGAAAAATGGAGATTGTATCCAAAGGAACAGTAATTACACCAACAGCTAACTTCAATAGCAATGGAAGCCATTAGACAGTATGAATTCATCTACAAAGTATTTAAGAAAATTTAACTGCTAATCTAGAAATATGTACACAGCAGAACTTCCTATTCTTAGAAATAACTGGTGACATAAAGACATTTCAGAACAAAAGCTGAGCAAACTTACCACCAACACATCCTCACTAAAGGAACTCAACAAGAAAAGGAACCCTCATACACTGTTGGTGGGAGTGTAAACTGGTGCAATCACTATGGAAAACAGTACAAGGTTCCTAAAAATATAGCTACCATATGATCCAGCAATTCCACTCTCCTGGGTATATATATCCAGAAGACGCGAAAACACTAATTCAAAAAGATACATGCACCCCAATGTTCTTAAGCAGCACTTCTCACAACAGCCAAGACATGGAAGCAACCCAAGTGTCCATCAACAGACAAATGGATAAAGAAGTGGTGCCTATACACAATGGAATATTACTCAGTCATAAAGAAGAATGGAATTCTGCCATGAAGCCTATACTACGAACGAGGCAGCATCACACAGACAAAGTGTTGTGAAGTTGCAGCCCTAAAATCTGAGAGTAGGATCTCCTTCTGGTGTCCCAGGTAAGAGAAGAAACAAAGGTCTAGTTCCACGACGCTGTGCACACAAGGCACACTTTCTCACAGTAACGTCCGGCTGTCACCTCCAAGGCTAAGTGTGAAATCCATACTTTTTCACAGCAGACGACGTGTTCAACATGCTACAGCAGCCAGTGTCCAGTGCGATCTCGTTTGCGAGCCTGTTACTGATGATCACCTTTGCCGAAAAGTGACACCATTTGAGTCACTGGCCACACAGGAAGCCAACTACAGTGGACTTTTAAACCCTCTGACGGTCCTCTTAGCTTCAGGACATTACCGAGTTTCTCCCCCTCTAAAGATGGGTAAGAAAAAAAGAAACAAGTGAAACCGAAGCAGGTGACACTTGGCCAAAAGATCTCAGGGACGCCTGGCGACAGAGCCCTGAAATGGGAGCCCAAAAGTGGCACTTTCTTTTCTTTGGAAATCTTCAAAGGAAGTGAAGGATTAAGGTACTTGAGGACACACTGTAGAGCACAGGGAATATCAATATCCTGTGATAAACCATGATGGAAAAGAACATGAACAAGATATATATATAGATATATATAGATATATATATGTATATGTATGTATAACTGAATCACCTTGCTGTACAGCAGAAATTAACAAGTCAACTATACTTCAATAAAAATTTTTTTAACAAAAGAGATGTGAGGACATGTGTTCAAATCCCAGATGTGCTCCCTTTGTCTGTCCAGAACCGATGTGCTTAAAAGGAGCACTGGACGTGGAGACAAAAGCCTGGCCCTGCCCCCCGCCCGCCCCCAGCCTTGGGAAAGACTGATCACTGATCAACAGGAAAGGTCAGTGAGAGCATGACCTTTGATAAATGCTGCTCTCACGTTTCCACTCTGGATCTTACACATCTTTTATATCTTGTTTACATGTAGTATTCCATCTCTACTTAAAGAGAAACACAAATAAATGAACATCAATTCTCCAAAGAAAGCCACAGAAATAGCTCAATTAGCATATGTTATTTTAGGATAAAATCAGGAAAACAAAACCAGAGTACTGCCAATTTGAAACTGGAAATAGGATGCCTTTTCCACAAGATAACAAAGGGAGAGCGATGGTCCCAGGCCAAGTAACGACACATGCTTGTTCTTTTAGAAACAAGAAATTCAAAGTACAGTCTGAATGTCTGAGCCCTCTTCACAGCTGTCCTCAAGCACTGCACATCCCTAAAAGACTGGGAAAGTCATTATTTCTTCATTAAAGAGTCAGCCAAATCACAGAAATCACAGAGCTGACAGTTTCAAGTCAGAACACTAATTTTAGGAATTATCTAAAGAAAAAGTTCAAGCCAGCATCATCCCCCAAAACCTCTCCTCTCCAACAAATTCGTTATTGATACTTATGGGGCAAACTCTCTTAAGGAATAACTGTTAGAATCTCCCTCCCTCCCCCTCTCGCTCTCGCTCTCGCTCTCGCTCTCCCTCTCCCTCACCCTCACCCTCTCCCTCTCCCTCTCGCTCTCGCTCTCCCTCTCCCTCACCCTCTCCCTCTCCCTCACCCTCTCCCTCTCCCTCTCCCTCACACACACACACACACACACACACACACACACAAACACACACACACACACACTTTTCAAAAACTAAGTTACCGGAACTTGCTTTCTGCCACAGTTTTTACACATGCATGAAAAACTAATTTCCCCACCCCTCCCTATTTCATCCTCTAAGGTCCCGCTCTTTCTGTAAATTTTACCTCCATCATCATCTCCAAAGACAAGCCTTCCCCCACTCCCTGTGATACAGTCATAGTATCATGTACCTCTCCTACCTAGCACTTAGCAAAGCTGTACTTTTTCATTTATTTGTGAAAAAATTCATTTCACTTATTTTATCAATTATTAAATTGCCCCTCTCTCCCACTAGACTTGCGCGGTCTAACAGAGTGGCCGCAAGACAGTGCACCTTTAAAGTAATTAAAATCAAATAATACTTGATCTTTAGATGCACCATCCACATCACAAGTGATCAAAGCCACATGTGACCCACGGTCACCCTACTGGACGGCTCAGAACAGGAACTGCCCTATCACAGAGTTCTGATGGACAGCACTGCACTGGACACTAAGCTCCTTGAGGGCAGGGACTGCGTCTCATTTTACTCAGGACAATCCCAAGAGGAGTACAGTACAGACACACCTCGTTTTACTGCGCTTCGCAGGTACTGCACTTTTTACAAATTGAAGGTTTGTGGCAGCCCTGTGTGAAGCAAGTCTATCGGCGCCATTTTTCTAACAGCATTCGCTCACTTGGTGTCTCTGTCTCACATTTCAGTAATTCTCACAGTATTTCAGAATTTTTGATTATTATATTTGTTATGGTGATCTCTGATCATTTTTTAGCGATGAAGTATTTTTAATTAAGGTACGTGCATTGCTTTTTTCAGACATAATGCTATTACACACTTAATATACTACGGTATAGTGTAAACAACTTTTATAAGCACTGGGAAACAAAAAACCATGACTCGATTTACTGCAATATTCACTTTATTGTGGTTGTGTGGAACTGAACTCACAGTATCTCCGAGGTATGCCTGTACCTGGAATAAAGTAGACAGTCCACAAATATCTGTGAAGGGGGTGTTGGGGGAAGTACACACCGTAATTGCTAACTCTACTACACCACACACCTCATGGTAAAACCCAGAAGAAAGAAATTATTTAAGTCCTGTTACCTGATTAAAACAGAATACTAGTAATTAGTTACACTTCCATAACTTAAAATTGTATGACGTAACTTCAAATATTCTATAATATCCACTCCCATTCAAATACTTACAAGTACCTAATATACACACACAAAATTAGCTCAAAAACTATAGACTAAAACAGGTAACTAAAATGGTTTTACAGGTGAATTCTACCAAACGTTTAAAAAATTAACGCCAATCCTTCTCAAACTCTTCCAGAAATTAAGGAAGAGGGAAGAATCCCAAGCTCATTTTCCCAGGTTAGCATTACCCCAGTACCAAAGCCAGACAAGGAAACTACAAGAAAACTACACATCCGTATCCCTGATGAATACAGATGCAAAAATCCTCAACAAAGTATCAGCACATCAAATTCAACAATACATTGAGAGCATCATATACCATGACCAAATGGGATTTACCCCTGGGATGCAAGAATGGCTCAGCATACACAAATCAATAAATGTGATACACACATATTAACAGAATAAAGGATAAAGATGATGTGGTCATCTCGATAGATGCAGAAAAAGCATTTGACAAAATGCAAAATCTTTTCATGATAAAAACCCTCAACTAATTGGGTGTTGAAGGAACATACCTCAAGGTAATAATGGCTATATATGACAAGCAAACAGCTAACATACTCAATTGGTGAAAGGCTGAAAAATTTTCCTCTAAGATCAGGAACAAGACAAGGGTGCCCACTCTTACCACTATTCAACATAGTACTGAAAATCCTAGCCAGAGCAATCAAGTGAGAAAAAGATATTAAAAGGTATCCAAATCAGAGAGGAAGAAGTAAATTATCTTTATTTGCAGATTATATGATCTTATACAGAATCCTAGACTCAACCAAAAACTGTAAGATCTAATCAATAAATTCAGTAAAGTTTCAGGATATAACATTAACATACAGAAATCAGTTGCTTTCCTACACACTAACAACAAAATATCTGAAACATAATAAAGAAAGCAATCCCATTTACAATAGCATCAAACACATAAGATAGTTAGGAATTTAACCAAGGAAATGAAAGAACTGAGCACTAAACTATAAGACTTTGATGAAAGACATTGAAGAAGACACAAAAATGGAGAGGTGTCTTGTATTTGTGGATCAGAAGAATATTGTTAAAATGTCCATATTTACCCAAAGCCATCTATAGATTCAATGCAATCCCTATCAAAATTCCAATGGCGTTTTTCACAGAAATAGTAAAAGCAATTCTAAAATTCATATGGAGTCACAAAGACCCCAATAGCCAAAGCAATCCTAAGCCAAAAGGACAAAGCTGGAGGTATCATATTGAATACTTCCAGATTTCAAATTATACTACAAAGCCATAGTAATCAAAATAGTATATAGTAATCAAAACAGCATAAAAACAGACACACAGACCAATGGAAAATAGAGAGCCCATAAATAAACCGCTGCATATGCGGTCAACTAATCTTTGACAAGAGAGCCAAGAATATTCAGTGGGGAAAGGCAGCCTCTTAAATAAATGGTGCAGAGAAAACTAGATAACCACGTGCAGAAAAATAAATCTGGACCCCTATCGTAAATCACTCACAAACATTAACTCAAAAGATTAAAGACTTAAACATAGGACCTGAAACTGAGAAACTCCTGGAAGAAAACATAGGAGAAAAGCTCCTTGACACTGGTCTTGGCAACAATTTTTTGGATCTGACACCAAAAGCATGAGCAACAGAAACAAAAATACAAGTGGGGCTATATCAAACTAAAATAATTCTACACAGCCAAAGAAACAATCAACAGTATGAAAAGCCAACCTACAGAATGGGAGCAAATATTTGTAAATCATCTATTTGATAAGGGATTAATATCAAAATGTATAAAGAATTCATACAACTCAATAAAAATATACGATTTCAAAATAGGCATAGGAACCGAGTAAGATACTTTTCCAAAGATGACATACAAATGGCCAAAAGCTACATGAAAAGGTGCTCAACCATCACTAATCATCAGGGAAATGCAAACCAAAACCACAATGAGATATCATCTCACATACTTTAGAATGGCTGTTCTCAAAAAGACAAGAGATAAGTGTAGGCAACGATGAGGAGACAAAGAAAAAAGTGCACCCTTGTGCACTGTTGTTGGGGATGTAAATTGGTGCAGTCACTGTGGAAACAGTGTGGAGATTCCTCAAAAAATAAAAAATAGAACTACCACATCATTCAGCAATCCCACTTCTGAGTACATATCCAAAGGAAATGAAAAAAAGGATCTCAAAGAGATATCTGCACTCCATATTTTTACAGCATTATTCACAATAGCCAAGATGAGGAAACAACCTAAGCATACCTCTACAGGTGAACAGACACAGAAGATGTGATATATATATATATATACACAATGGAATATAATTCCATGAGAAAGAAGAAAATCCTGCCATTTGCAACAACATGGATGGACCCTGAGGGCATTATGCTACGTGAAATAAGTCAGAGAAAGACAAATACTGTATGATATCACTTATATGTGGAATCTAAAAAAGATTCTTTTTCCACCTGTGGAAAAAGAGAGAGAATGGTGGTTACCAGGGGCTGAGAGGCAGGCAAGATGGGGAGATGCTGGTGACGGTGCACAAACTTGCAGTTAGAAGACGAGCATGTCCTGGGAGCCTAGTGCACAGCACTGTGATTACAGTTACCAACACTGCATTATACATTTGAAAGTTGCTAAGAGAGTAGATCTCAAGTGTTTTCACCACAAAAAAGCAACAGTAATTAAGTGATGTGATGATGGTCTTAGCTAAGGTGATAATCATTTTGCAATATACAAATGTATCAAATAAACACAATGTACACCTTAAACTTATACAATGTTCTATGTCACTTATCTCAATAAAGCTGCAAAACAGATAACTAACGATGCTGCACACCTTTCATCTCTTACTGCTTGGATATACACTTTTGTGAGGGGTCTGTTAAAATATTTTCTTCGTTTTTTACTGGGCAACATCATTAGCTATCTGGGAAAAGCCAATTAGAACACAATGAGGTTACACATGAACAAGAACAGCTAAAATTTAAAGACTGACCCTACCAATCAGTGGTGACGAGCTGGAGCACCAGAGGACTGGTGTGCATGCAGACGGTGTGTGTAAATCCAAATAAGCAGGTTGAAAACCTGGATGACTGTAGAGCTATCAAAGCTCAACATACACCACATAACCTATGATCCAGTAAAACCACTTCTGGGCACACACCCAACGAAAATGTGGGCTGATGTCCACAAAATACCTGTACAAGAAAGTTTATTATTCATAACAGCCAAAAAGCAGAAACAACCCAAATGTCCATCACGAGTAGATTGGATAAACTGTGGTATTTTCACACGGTGGAATATCACCCACCAATAAAAAGGAACAAACAAATGCAACACACAACAACATGCATGAATCTCAGGTATAATGCTGAGTGGGAAAAAAGACACATAGGACTTCTGATCTCCAGAACTGTAAGAGAATAAATCTGTGCTGTTTAAAGCAAAAAAAAAAAAAAAAAAAAAGACACAAAAAAGCATATACTATATTTATTTCTTCTATATGAAAGACAAGAACAGGCAAAACTAATCTATGATGATCAATGTCATAATTACTTACTTTGATGCAGGGTCATCAACAGGGAGAGGACAGGAGAGGACTGGTGGGGTGCTGGAAAAATCACCCCCATCTGGGTCTGGGTGGTGGGTGCAAGGGTGAATATGAATATACAAATAAATTCGGAGGCGGAGTCAAGATGGCAGTGCGGGAAGATGCGGAGATAGCGTCTCCCCACAACTAGGGCACCTGTCAGGCACTGGTAGGGGACTGTGACGCCCAAGGAGACAGGAGGAACCCCAAAGTGAACCGGTAGGATGTAGGGGGACTGAGGGGGGGAGGAGAAGTGGAGGCCAGACGGGGTCGGCACCCCTGAGGCCAGGGAGATCAGGAAAGGCAGGCGGGAGGGACTCTCCAGGAAGAGCAGGAGAGGAACGGAGGGTGATCGCCTGGCCCACTGGGGCCGGGGAGCCTGCTGAGCTCCCAGGCTGGTCCCCTGCTCTCCAGAGCCCCCTCCAGGCCACGTAGGTCCTTGGGGGCACAGGAGGGAGGCTGGGGAGATCAGGAGAGGCAGGCGGGAGGGACTCTCCAGGAAGAGCGGGAGAGGAGCGGAGGGTGATTGTCCCGCCCACTCGGGCACGGGGCGCCTGCTGGGCTCCCAAGTGAGGTCCCCTGCCCTCTAAGACCAGGGGTGGGGGGCACGCCTGGATTCCTTCTGTTCCCTGAGCCTAAGCCCCACCCCCACAGCCCCCAGAGCCTTTCCAGCCTTGTTAGGAAAGGGTCATCAACAGGGAGAGGACAGGAGAAGAATGGTGGGGTGCTGGAAAAATCACCCCCATCTGGGTCTGGGTGGTGGGCGCAAGGGTGAATATGAATACACAAATAAATTCGGAGGCAGAGTGGAATGGTCCTGAGTGTTAGCCCCGCCCACCACCCAAACATCACTCTTGCTTAGGCCCCGTCCTCCACCGCCAAGGACTTCCGCCCCGCCCCCCCGCTTTTTTTTTCTTTTCCCTCCTCCTCTTTTATACTATTATGGTACTTATGTACCTTCTGGTTGTTGATTCAACTATATTTTTATTTTTACATTCTTCCTAACATATCTGTTAGTCTCCTAGTCTAATTTTATTTTTAACTTTATTGTTGTTTTTTTTGTTTGTTTTTTTTGCCGCCCCAGGCAGCTTGCGGGATCTTGCTTCACGAACCCAGGGTCAGGCTGAAGCTCCTGCATGTGAGAGCTCCGAGTCCAAACCACTGGACCAACAGAGAACCTCAGGCTGCAGGGAATATTCATTGGAGTGACGTCGCACGGAATTCCTCATCTCAGCACTAAGACCCTGTTCTACCCACCAAAACCCAGCTCTACCCAATAGCCTACAACTCCAGTGTTGGAAGCCTCAGGCCAAACAACCAGTAAAACAGGAATAGACTCCCACTCATTAAAAAAAAAAGAAAAAGAGAGAGACAGCAAAAAATTCTCTCACAGATGAAGGAGTAAGATAAAAACCTAGAAGTCCAAATAAATGAAGAGGAAATAGGCAGTTTACCTGAAAAAGAATTCAGAGTAATTATAGTAAAGATGATCCAGAATCTCAGAAATAGAATGGAGGCATGGACTGAAAAAATACAAGAAATTGTATTTTAACAAAGATCTAGAAGAACTAAAGAACAAACAAACAGAGATGAACAATACAATAACTGAAAAGAAAAATACACTATAAGGAATCAATAACAGAATAACTGAGGCAGAAGAACGAATAAGTGAGCTGGAAGACAAAATGGTGGAAAGGAGCAGAATAAAGAAAAATGAATGAAAAGAATTGAGGACAGTCTCAGAGACCTCGGGGACAACATTAAACGCACCAACATTCGAATTATATGGGTCCCAGAAGAAGAAGAGAAAAAGAAAGGGTCTGAGAAAATATTTAAAGAGACTATACTTGAAAACTTCCCTAACATGGGAAACCAAATAGTCACCCAAGTCCAGGAAGCACAGAGAGTCCCATACAGGATAAACCCTAGGAAAAGCACACCAATATGCATATTAATCAAACTAACAAAAATTAAGTTCAAAGAAAACATATTAAAAGCAGCGAGGGAAAAACAAGAAATAACCTTATGGGGATTTCTTTGTGTGTTATCAGCTGATTTCTCGGCGGAAACTCTGCAGGCCAGAAGGGAGTGGCAGAATATACTTAAAGTAATGAAAGAGAAAAGCATACAACCAAGATTACTCTACCCAGCAAGGGTCTCATTCAGATTCAGTGAAGTCAAAAGCTTTTCAGACAAGCAAAAGCTAAGAGAATTCAGCACCACCATAATACCAGCTTTACAACAAATGCTGAAGAAACTTCTCTAAGAAGCAAACACAGGAGAAGAAAAAGACCCACAAAAACAAACCCAAGGGCTTCCCTGGTGGAGCAGTGGTTGGGGGTCCGCCTGCCGATGCAGGGGACGCGGGTTTGTGCCCCGGTCCGGGAGGATCCCGCATGCTGTGGAGCGGCTGGGCCCGTGAGCCATGGCCGCTGAGCCTGCGCATCCGGGGCCTGTGCTCCACAGCGGGAGAGGCCACAGCAGTGAAAGGCCCACATACCACAAAAAAAAAAAAAAACCAAAACAATTAAGAAAATGGTAACAGGAACATACATATTGGTAATAACCTTGAATGAAAACGGATTAATGCCCCAACCAAAAAGACACAGACAGACTGGATGAATGGATACAAAAACAAGACCCATATATATGCTGTCTACAAGAGATCCACTTCAGACCTAGGGACATTTACAGACTGCAAGTGAAGGGATGGAAAAAGATATTGCATGCAAGTGGAAATCAAAAGAAAGCTGGAGTAGCAATCCTTGTATCAGATAAAATAGACTTTAAAATAAACACTGTTACAAGAGATAAGGAGGGACACTACATAATGATCAAAGGATCAATCTAAGAAGAAGATATAACAATTATAAATGTTTATGGACCCAACATAGGAGCACCTCAATACATAAGGCAAATGCTAACAACCATGAAAGGAGAAATCAACAGTTAACACAATAATAGTAGGGGACTTTAACACCCCACTTACACCGATGGACAGATTATCCAAACAGAAAATAAATAAGGAAACACCAGCTTTAAATGACACAATAGACCAGATAGATCTAATTGATATTTATAGAACATTCCACCCAGAAGTGGCAGAATACACTTTCTTCTCAAGTGTGCACAGAACATTCTCCAGGATAGATCACATCTTGGGTCACAAATCAAGCCTCAGAAAATTTAAGGAAACCGAAATCGTATCAAGCATCTTTTCTGACCACAGCACTATGAGACTGGAAATCAATTACAGGAAAAAAAACTGTAGAAAACACAAATACATGGAGGCTAAACAGTGTGCTACTAAATAACCAAGAGATCAGTGAAGAAATCAAAGAAGAAATTAAAAAACACATAGAAACAAATGACAATGAAAACACGATGACCCAAAACCTATGGCACGCAGCAAAAGCAGTTCTAAGAGGGAAGTTTATAGCAGTACAATCTCACCTCAAGAAACAAGAAAAATCTCAAATAAACAGTCTAGCCCCACACTTAAAACAACTAGAGAAAGAAGAACAAAGAAAACCCAAAGTCAGTAGAAGGAAAGAAATCATAAAGATCAGAGCAGAAATAAATGAAATAGAAATGAAGAGAACAATAGCAAAGATCAATAAAACGAAAAGCTGGTTCTTTGAGAAGATAAACAAAATTGATAAACTCTTAGCCAGACTCATCAAGAAAAAAAGGGAGAGGACACAAATCAATAAAATTAGAAATGAAAAAGGAGAAATCACAACTGACACTGTGGAAATACAAAAGATTTTAAGAGACTACTACAAAACAACTATATGCCAATATAATGGACAACCATGAAGAAATGGACAAATTTTTGGAAAGGTACAATTTTCCAAGACTGAACCAGGAAGAATTAGAAAACATAAACAGACCTATCACAAGCAATGAAATTGAAACCATAATTAAAAATCTTCCAATAAAGAGAAGTCCAGGACCAGAGGGCTTCACAGGTGAATTCTATCAAACATTTAGGGAAGAGCTAACACCTATCCTTCTCAAACTCTTCCAAAATATAGCAGAGGGAGGAACACTCCCAAATTCATTCTATGAGGCCACCATCACCCTGATACCAAAACCAGACAGAGAGGTCACAAAAAAAGAAAGTTATAGACCAATATCACTCATGAACACAGATGCAAAAATCCCGAGCAAAACAGTAGCAAACAGAACCCAAGAGCACATTAAAAGGATCATACACCATGATCAAGTGGGATTTATCCCAGGATGCAAGGATTCCTCAATATACGCAAATCAATCAATGTGATACACCACATTAACAAATTAAGGAATAAAAACCATATGATCATCTCAATAGATGCAGAAAAATCTTTTGACAAAATTCAATACCTATTTATGATAAAAACTCTCCAGAAAATGGGCATAGAGGGCACCTACCCCAACGTAATATAGGCCATATACGACAAACCCACAGCAAGCATCATACTCAATGGTGAAAAACTGAAAGCACTTCCTCTAAGATCAGGAAGAAGACAAGGATGTCCACTCTCACCACTATCATTCAACATAGTTTTGGAAGTCCCAGCCACAGCAATCAGAGAAGAGAAAGAAATAAAAGGAATACAAATTGGAAAAGAATAAGTAAAACTGTACTGTTTGCTGATAACATGATACTATACACAGAAAATCCTAAAGATGCCACCAGAAAACTACCAGAACTAATCAATGAATTTTGTAAGGCTGCAGAATACAAAATTAATGCACAAAAATCTCTGGCATTCCTACACACCAACAACGAAAAATCAGAGAGAGAAATTAAGGGAACACTCCCATTTACCACTGAAACAAAAAGAATAAAATACCTAGGAATAAACCTGCCTAAGGAGGCAAAAGACCTCTACTTAGAAAACTAAAACACTGATGAAAGAAATCAAAGATGACATAAAGAGATGGTGAAATATACCATGTTCTTGGATTGGAAGAATCAATATTGTGAAAATGACTATACTATCCAAAGCAATCTACAGATTCAGTGCAATCCCTATCAAACTACCAATGGTATTCTTCACAGAATTAGAACAAAAAATCTTACAATTTGTATGGAAACAAAGAAGACCCCAAATAGCGAAAGCAATCTTGAGAAAGAAAAACGGAGTTGGAGAAATCAGGCTCCCTGACTTCAACGGTACAGGATAGAATGCCCAGAGATAAACCCACACACATATGGGAACCTAATTTACGACAAAGGAGGCAAGAACATACAATGGAGAAAAGACAGCCTCTTCAATAAGTGGTGCTGGGAAAACTGGAAGCTACATGTAAAAGAATGAAATTAGAACACTTCCTAACACCATACACAAAAATAAACTCCAAATGGATTAAAGACTTAAATGTAAGAACAGACACTATAAAACTTTTAGACAAAAACATAGGAAAAACACTCTGACATAAACCACAGCAAGATCTTTTTTGACCCACCTCTTAGAGTAACAGAAATAAAAACAAAAATAAACAAATGGGATTTAATTAAACTTAAAAGCTTTTACACAGCAAAGGAAACCATAAACAAGACAAAAAGACAACCCTCAGAATGGGAGAAAATATTTGCAAATGAAACAACAAAGGATTAATCTCTAAAACATACAAACAGCTCATGGAGCTCAGTATCAAAAAACAAACAAACAATCCAGTTAAAAAATGGGCAGAAGACCTAAATAGACATTTCACCAAGGAAGACATACAGACGGCCAAGAGGCACATGAAAAGATGCTCAACATCACTAATTATTAGAGAAATGCAAATCAAAACTACACTGCGGTATCACCTCACACCAGTCAGAATGGGCATCATCAGAAAATCTACAAATGACAAATGCTGGAGAGGGTGTGGAGAAAAGGGAACCCTCCTGCACTGTTTGTGGGAATGTAAATTGATACAGCCACTATGGAGAACAGTATGCAGGTTCCTTAAAAAACTAAAAATAGAACTACCATACGATCCAGCAATCCCACTACTGGGCATGTACCCTGAGAAAACCATAATTCAAAAAGAGACATGTACCAAAATGTTCACTGCAGCTCTATTTACAATAGCCAGGACATGGAACCAACCTAAATGTCCATCGACAGATGAATGGATAAAGAAGATGTGGCACATATATACAGTGGAATATTACTCAGCCATAAAAAGAAACGAAATTGAATTATTTATAGTGAGGTGGATGGACCTAGAGTCTGTCATACAGAGTGAAGTAAGTCAGAAAAACAAATACCGTTTGCTAACACATATATATGGAATCTAAAAAAAAAAAAAATGGTACTGATAAACCTAGTTGCAGGGCAGGAATAAAGAGGTAGACGTAGAAAATGGACTTAAGAACATGGGTTGGGAGGGCGAGGCTGGGGCAAAGTGAGAGTAGCATCAACATATATATGCTACCGAATGTAAAATAGCTGGCTGGTGGGAAGCAGCAGCACAGCACAGGGAGACCAGCTCGGTGCTTTGCAATGACCCAGAGGGGTGGGGTAGGGAGGCTCAAGAGGGAGGGCATATGGGGACATGTGTAGGCATACGGCTGATTCACTTTGGTGTCCAACAGAAACTAACACAGTATTGTGGAGCAATTATACTCCAATAAAGGTCTGTTAAATAAATAAAAATAAATTCACCACGCTGTACACGACTGTGCTCATGACTGCATGTAAGTTATACTTCCACTGAAAAGGACTCAAAAATACCATTTATAATAAAGATACCTAGGAATAACTCTAGAAGAATACTATAGACCATCACAGTAAAATTAGAAAATGTTATTGAAAGACATGAAAGAAGACAAATATACGAAGAGGCAATATTCATAGCTATGAATACTAAGTCTCATAAAAGTATCCATCTTCTCCCAAATTGACCCACAGGTTCAATGCAGTCCCAGTCGATATTCTAACAGGCTACCGTGAGGAACATGACAAACTGATTCTAAAATTTAAGACCAAAGGACAGAAAGTATCCAAACAGCTCCTGAACAGTCATCTAAAGGGTGATGCAATATCCCAGCAGATTGCAAAGCTTCTCAGAGGAAAGAGAAAATGAGCAGCCATTGTGTCTGCCTGAGGAAGGGCAGGAGACTCAGAGAGTACGTTGTTTAGGGAGAAAGTCTATGTCAATGGTTCCCAAACTCCGATGCTTATAAGAATCATTTGGGACACTTTAGGACATCCTGACACCCAGGTCACACCCCATGCCTATGAAGTCACAAGGTCTAGGGTGGAAGCCAGGCAGAGCTTTTAAACATCCCCAGCTGATTCCAACCTGCAGCAGAGTTCGAGTCTACCGGCCTACACTCAAAGGCAAGAGGCGCAAGAGGGCGTATGGCAAGTCAGAAATACAAGTCATTCAGTACTTCTGGAACACAAACCAAACGAGGGAGAAGAGACGGGTGGGCAAGCAGGCCACACAGGCGGGCCAGGGCAAGACCACACAAGCCAGACTTGAGGCTTTATCTGAGGGCGATGGAAAGCCCTTGGAAGGTGCACGGCAGAAGAAGGACATAACAGATTCTGCTCTGGAGAAAGGACTGCAGGGAAAACATGGAAGACGGCGAAGAGGGCGCAAAATGAGCTGCTGGGAGACCAGTCAGAAGGCTCCCAGCATGGTGCAGATGAGAAATTATCCGGGCTTTAAGCCGAGCAGTGATGGTGGATGTGTAGAGACTTAGAAAACAAAATTGATAAGACCTGGTGCAATCACAAGCATGAGCTCGAAGTATACCAGCCTGCGGTGATCCACAGAAATCACCCCTTTCTCTCTGCAGCGGGAAAACCTTTTTAAATCACCTCAACTGAACACCTACCTCATTTGTTTCCCAGTGAGTCACCACCAGCTTGACTGCAAAGGCAGTGATGCGAACAGGGAGATCAATGATCCAGAAGACCTCAGCCCTGGTCGCCTGCAATAGGATCACCTGTTGCTGATGAATGACAAACACCTGGGTTTTCATTCGCTCCTGGTGGTTTAGCAAGTTATTTTCCAACCTGAATTTAAATCAGAGCTGAGTCAACCATCCCACCTGCAGACTAACAGGGACCACGGGATCAGCGCCCCTCCACAGCTTATTAGACGGCCGGGCAAGAACTCAGCTTTCTGTCTCACTCAGATATGCTCCCGAGAGCCCCAGGAAGCAGAAACAGCCTGACCTTTCCCTCAGCTGAGCCATCGTGCTGTGAAATTACGGTTTGTGAGTCAGAAGGCTGGTGGGTGATGCGGGCTAAATATAACGATGGGCAGGCTGTCAGGTGCATCATTAACCTTTTCCTTCAGAACAAAAGCAGATAACCCACTGAACACAAAAGCAGTGTGTAGTCTGACAAATGGCCGACACAGTCCAAAAATGACTGGAGGTCTGATTTAAAATAAAGGCTGTGGGCTTCTGATTACCGCTTAGAAATGCTGAGATTTGAGAAAAGCACTGCTTCCATCCTTAAGAAAAAAGCTGGATAAACTGGAAATTAACTTTTCCTGAACTGATCAGAGAAGTGAAGTCACAGGGGAAACTAACCTGAAATCTGTGGACAGGCACCTACAGGGAGAAGCAGGACCCCAGCACGCGTGCCTATGTGGGTCATGAAAGCCAGGCAAAAGGTTCAGCTAGACGCTGTTAATGAACTGCTAAACGTCTGACATGGGCTATGAGAGCAGGAAGTCTCCCTGGGGGCTGCTGTCCGCGCCATGCAGGCTTCTCCCCCAGGAAAAGGATCCTGAGGGCTCCTCTTGGGGCCGGTTGGGAGGGGACCAGAGCCACTGCCCCACACCAGCCCCTCCCCTCTCCCTGTGGGGTCCAAGCCTTCATCTGCAGGGGAAGAGCACAGACTGCAACACGAGGACAGGGATAAAAGCCCCCCACGGCTGCGGGAGGGGAACGGCAGCCACCAAGCAAACCTCCCCCCAGCTTCACCTGCCGCTTTTTCCCCAAAACCTAGAGCCTTCGGAGCACACGGTCGGATCCGCGGACCAGGAGTACAGAGAAGAGGTCTGGCCAGGGGGTGGGGTGCGGGAGACAGTCACTGACTCCATGTGGAAGATAAGAAAGTTGTGAGAGAGCGAACTTAGAAGGAAAGAAGACGAGGATCTCGGCTGGAGCCCTGAGCAATTCCACTCTGTAGTGGTCAAGAAGGAAAGGAGGAAGCAGCAAATGGAACTGACCAAGAGCTGCCATGAGGAAGAAGGAAAAGCAAGATGAGGAGGGAGGAGCCGCCTCCAGGCTGGGAGCTGGAATTAAAAAACAAAGATGGGGACCTCCCTGGCGGTCCAGTGGTTAAGACTCCGCACTTCCAGTGCAGGGGGTGTGGGTTCAATCCCCGGCTGGGGAACTAAAATCCCACATGCCACACAGCGCGGCCAAAAAAAAAAAAAAAAGACAAAGATGTCCCTGGCCCTGCCCTCAGGATGGGGTTGCTATAGTGAGAAAGACCAAAAATGCAGACAGTTTCAGCAGCTAGGAGCCGGTACAGCCGAGGGGAACCACAGAGCTAGGGGTACAGAGCCCAAACTCGGAGGTCACCGTCCAGCCACCTCTCAGGGTTAGAGATAGAACCTCAGCACCTCCATCACATGCCCCGACGCGGGGGCCACTCAGTACAGCTTCGTCTCCTTCCAGCCTCCATACTCTGTAGCCTCAGAAAAAAAACCCAGGTTTCAAGAAAATCTTCTTTAAAATCACATATGTTTATGAAAGCCTCAGGCATCTAGGAATTATAAAGAAAAAGAGAAATCTTCTGACATTAAGATTCCAACCACCTTTGTCTTTGGTTTCTGAGTAATTCAGGATGAGTCACCGTTCCTTAAAAAGTAAGACGGAGTTTCCCAAAAATTAGTATTTCCTTTTGAGGAGAGCGGCAGACCAGGGCAAAGACACTCAGTGATGCCCTGGTTTCAGGCAGTCATCGGGGAGAGAGACAAGGTAGGAAAGGGAACACAGAAGATTCCACAGCGACGACTCTCAAATAAAACCAATCCCAGGCCACAATGATAAGCCGAAGCATCTCATATCAAATTATGAAGAAGCAAAACATAACGAAATGCCAATTGTAAACATGGCTTTTTTTTAACCCAAATCTCCAACTCTGGACAAAGAAACTGAAATGATTCAAACTTCCCACAGGCAGAGTTTGTCTTTAGCTTAACAAACAAGAGACATTTCAGGCAAGAAGCATTTCCGTGGGGAGCAGAACAAATTCCAATAGCTCACCAAATGCTGGACCAGCTCCTAAATCCTGTGCTACAAACACGGGAGGCCTCCAGCGACGGCCGCGGGGAAGGGTGGGAAGGACGCCCTCCAGGTAGAGACTCAGCGCCAGTCTTCTGAATCCCTTCCTCTCCTGCCCACCTGGCTCTCTCCTGCTTAAGACCTGCGTGCCTCACCCTTGAACCCTCACACCTGTCACCTATCACACCAGGTGAATCTCGGGCTACCCCTCCAATCTGCCCACCCACCTTCTCCCAACATTCTCCATCACATCAACCTTTTTTCAAAAAACTTTCAGGGACTCTCCAGTATCTTCCAATGAAGTCTGAGTTACTCCCCTGGAGTTTCGGGCCTTCCACAGCTGCCTGAACCTACCATTCCAACCAGGACGCCCTCCTTCTCCTGAATACCCAACCCCACCGCCTCCATCCCTGCCCACTGCGTCCAGCTCACGCCGCAGCCAGGCGCTGTTCGAAGACCCCTGGCTATCCCCACCCAGACGGCTCTCCCCTCCCTGAACTCAGGGTCAGGACCACTCAATCTGGCTCCACAACATTCCTTTCATCCCCTCAACTCCATAAATATTTACTGGGATCTTCTCTGAGCCCAGGCCCTGTGCTGGGTATTGGGAGTAGAGAACCGTGAAGTGAAACTGTGACAGCATTCAGAGGTGTCGAGGGGACACACGGGCCATGAGCGAGCACGAGGGAGGGGCCGTGAGGAAGTGATAAAGAGAGGAAGTGATAAGGTGGGGATCGGCAGGCCACGAAGGATGGACAGACACTGCCCGCGGAGAGAAACAGCGTCGCAGGCCCAAAACGCTGTTTCAGAATGGCTGTGAGAGGTGGCAGCGTCCCACAGCTAGAAACCATCCCCACCATCCATCTCCAGGGCTTCATCCCTTGTATTCTCTTGTCATTTACTCGTTGAAGAAACCACGTTGTTTGCAGAGTTAACCGTAGTCTGAAATGGAGTAGCTTCACAGGTTTTTCTGTCAGCAGGATTCCTGTGAACTGGTAGTGAGAGCTGGAGTGTTGATCAGCCTCGGGTGTGATTCGGGGGCAACACTAACTCATGGGAGGTGTGTGCTCTCCCATCAGGAAGAACATAATGCCTGCCTGTCTCTTATTTTGCTGTGTAGATGCTCATGGTCTCAACCCATAATCTATCAGGAGCTGCAAAGTGGAGAGTTTCTAATGCTATCGTCCCTTCTCAAGTGTTAGCGGTCATACGTCTATAAAGAGAAACTGCCCTCATCAACTCTTAGGTTGTCCAACCGTACGTCTGTATGGAAGGCAGAATACTCGTTACCTATCATTTTTAAAATAATGAATAGGTTCCCCATCACTCGCCAAAGGTTGGCAATTCTTTCTAACGGCACTCAGCACCCAAGACTGAACGCAGGTATCGCCCCTGCTGGTGCTCAGACTGCCAGCTGCAGCCTCTTCACGTTGGGTCCTCCTAACGCAGCTTTAGTAAATCCACTCTGACAGCTTCCCTGCTGTAGGTTTCACAGGATGTTCCCAGATCACCTCACTACAGACAGTTCCTGCTCCAGACCTGCAAGTGGCCACTTCTCCAAGAAGCCCTGGTTTCTTTCAACACCATGATGTGGGCGCTAGGAATGCTCACTGCTGCTGGGCTGCTGGGTTTCCAGGCCTTGGAGTAGACAGATAGACAGATCTTTAAATATGCCATAATCTCTTACTGATATCTTTTATTTAAATTCCAAACTACAAGGTTTTTACTTCATCTCTATCATCTTACATCAGTTATCTCTTCCAAATGAGAACCCTCGCTCAGGACCAGATTCAGATGCTAGAATTAGATTATCACAGAATTGATCATATACTTAATTCCACATTCACACACAGTTTCAGCATACCAACGCTATCTCTGCCACAACAATCACTGAAAACAGTTTAAAATCGCTTTTGCAGAGAGTGGCATCATCATCGTGGCAGAATAAGAGTTTTCTGCCATCTTCTCCCCAAAGAACGCCAATTTGGGCCATCACCCACACACGAGAGGGCCTCGGTGGGGGTCCAGGGGTCCAACAGAGAAGGCCCAGCACACAAAACTCTGAGACTGGACGCACTGAAGAGGGTCGGGGACACCGCCTGACTCTACCCACGTCACCCTCCCCGAAGGCGGCAGCTCAGTGCCCAGAGAGACGGAGTCAGCCCAGGGCTCCTCCCGGGGGGCGGTGCACGTGGGAGCGAGGACCATACTTCCTCAGCTGTGCGGGACGAGTACTGAGACACCCGATTCTCTCTTGCCCCAGCCAGGATCCTGAGGTCCCAAAGATGTCTTCAGGGTCTCTTTTTAATCCGGGATACGATTAAGGATTGCACATAGCACTTGGTTGTTAGATCTCTTCCATGTCCTTTAATCCAGAATAGTCCTCCCACCTGCCTTTACAAAATGGAGTCATCTACTTTATAGAGTTGTCGGGAAGGTTAAATAGAAATAATGCAAATAAAGTCGCTGGTCCAGACCTGATATGTGGCATCTGACAACGCTCAACAGATATTAATTCTCTTCCATCTGTCTACAGCCCACACTGGATCCAGTGTCCTGCTTTGCATGACAGCTACATTTATTTCTGTAAGTTTTTTAAATGGCATCTAGTTTCAGTAACCATAGTTAATGTGAGTCCCTGCCTAAAAAGCCAGGTGGGTCCACAGGGGTCCCCGGCTGGAGGTTCTGAAACTGTCAGACCAAGTGCCACCCGTGGGGCATCTCCCAGTTGCAAGAGGCCACAAAGGAGCCTCTGCCACTGAGTGTACAGCTGTCTCCAAATAAGGGCTAAACCACAGGCTCCAGGTCGCTCAGACTGAACTACACGGAGCAATGCATTCATTATCCACCGACCAGACTCTGCAGAAGTCCTTTGTGGGCCTTGGTGTCCAACTTTTTCTTTCCTCTACAGAGCTTGCCCGGGTGTGGACATTAAGATTCTGTGTCTCAAAACTCTACGATTTGCTATGTAAATGACCAGCCGGAGTGTCTATTAACCATTATCAATAGAGAGGGCATCTCACTTAGAATACTGTATTTGCCAGACCACTAGATACATTAATGCAAATTTATGTAAAAGTATATTACTTTAACACACTATAAAAAAGTATATTCTGGGACTTCCCTGGCAGTCCAGTGGTTAGGACTTCGCCTTCCAATGCAGGTGGGTTCGATCCCTGGACCCCTGGTCGGGGAGCTAGGATTTCACATGCCTCGGGGCCAAAGAGCCGAAACAGAACAAAAGCAATATTGTAACAAATTGAGTAAAGACTTTAAAAAATGGTCCACATCAAAAACAAAAACAAAAAATCTAAAATAAGAAGTATATTCTAATTCTGTTCTACTATAAATACCATAAACTATGATACTGTATTACAAAAATAAAAACACATATATCAGTACAAAAATAAATAAAGAGGGCATCTAATTTTTATTTATTTATTTATTTAATTTTTGGCTGCATTGGGTCTTCGTTGCTGCACGCAGGCTTTCTCTAGTTGCAGTGAGCGGGGGCTACTTTTCGTTGTGGTGCGTGGGCTTCTCATTGCGGTGGCTCCTCCTGTCGTGGAGCATGGGGTCTAGGTGCACAGACTTCCGTAGTTGCGGCTCACAGGCTCTAGAGCGCAGGCTCAGCAGCTGTGGTGCACGGGCTTAGTTGCTCTGCGGCATGTGGGATCTTCCTGAACCAGGGCTCGTACCCGTGTCCCCTGCACTGGCAGGCAGATCCTTAACCACTGCACCACCAGGGAAGCCCAAGAGGGCATCTAATTAATTATAACCATGCTCTGTTGCACACCTGTACTATATCTAACTGACAGGAACCTAGGCCAGCCTTACATTTACAAACCACTTGGTAAACCTACTTCTAGCTCTCTTTGGTTTTATTTTAAAAGAGAGAAGAAGGTATTTTCAGACTATAAATCCCAAGTTGCAATTTTACTTTCAGCACAGAGGGCAGAGACAATCCTTCAGAGCTCTGTAACTAAAGGCAGAAACATAACAAAATATGTCCACATTGCACACATAAACTCAAGGAGCCACCAAAATAAAAGCAGCTTCAGCCTCCACCTGGAGGCCTTCCATTTGCTCTCTCTCAGGAGTAGCCTGCCCCAAATGTCAGCAACACAAGTAACGATCAGCTTTCCCTCACGTCTCACATCCAGATGGTCTCAGCTAGGCATCCACTTGCCCAGACAGACCCCTGGGATAACAACTCATCAAGCATTCCCTGGACAGGTGTCAGGCACCACTGATTCTGCTAAACTCCCTTCCTGGGAAAAAGAAAAGTCAGAAACTCTGTCTGTAACCCTCTGTCTACTTATAGAAAGATGCAGTCCAGTGGTACAAAGCCATTTAGAGACAGAAAAGAATATCCATTTCATCTGATACTTTTTGAGTTCTGGTATAATGTTAAATCCACATGACATTTTCCATTTCTAGTGTGTCCAACAGTAAACTTATTTTCCTACCTGCATTAATAATATAAATGTTATTTAAACACTCCAGAGAGTACAGGAGAAGAAATTTCATGGAGCGTGCTATGGACTTAGAGTAGGTGTCCCCCCAGAATCCCTGTGTTGAAGCCCTAACCCCAATGTGACAGCACTAGGAGGCGGGGCCTTTGGGAGGTCATTAGGGTCAGACGAGGTCAGGAGGGAGGAGCCGCCACACCGAGGGGGGAGGGGAAGAGGAGCTCATCCACTCCCCTCCCTCCAGGTATGCCGTCTAGGTAATGTGAATACAGGACCTCCTGAGTAAGACAGATGAGGTCCTTCTCCCTGTGAAACTTCTAAGGTAAAGGACAGAGGCAGCAGGACAGGAAAAACCAAACAAGACGCTTCCAGGGAACAGGAGCTGTCCATAATGTGGGGGGACCCGACAAGAATGACAGTGGGCGGGGCGTGCTGACCCAGCCGACGCGGTCCGGGTAGCCTCTCCACCGGGGAGACAACTGAAATGAGATGTGAATAATCAGGTCTGCGTCCACACGTATGTCCATCTAGTCTCTGGAGGTGAATCCCACTGCACCACTGGCCAGAGATCTCCGGGCCTCGGTACCTGCTGCTCCTTGAAAGGCCTGTGGAGCACAGGCTTTTTTCTTCTTCTAGGATACTCCCCAGTTCAGGCCCAAGTCACACCCCAGCTCTGGGAGGCCCTCCCTGCAGGACCCTACTGACAAAGTGAGCTGCATCTCAGTTACACCCCTGAGTCTCAGGGTGTTCCAATCACAGATTTATTTTTCTGGCTGACCCTCTGGGCACCAACAGGCCACAGAGCAGTTACGAGGACAGACTCTGGAGCCGGGCTGCCTGGCTTCACAACCCAGCTTTGCCACTTCCTAGCTGTGTGACCTTGGAAAAACTGTACAGCCTCTCTGTGCCTTACTGTCCCTATTTGTAAAACGGAGCTATTAATAGCACCTATTTCATAGGGCTGCTGTGAGGGTTCAGCGAGTTGATCTATGCACACCTCTTAAATGTTAGCTGCTGTTATTACTACTGCCCAGGGAACAGACCTTGACTCACTCATCTCTGTTTTCCAAGAGCCCGGTCAAGTGCTTGTCTCTAATAAGAGGTGATTAAATGTCTTGTAATGTCATAAATCTGTGATGGGGGTGGGGGGGGGGTATAACTAACACTTGTTGACCCCTTACCATGTTCCAGGTGAAGGGCAAATCCTCACAACAACTGTAGAAATGGGTATTACTGTCATCTTATCAGATTAAGGCACAAAGAAGTCAAAGTCACATAGTTGCTAAGTTCTAGTAACAGAATCCGTTGACCGTCTCCAATAACACCCTTTGACTGAATGTGGCCCCCCAAATTCGTATGGTGAAGCCCTAACCTCCACTGTGACTATTATTGAAGACAGGGCCCGTGAGGAGGTAACAAAAGTTAAATGAGGCCACAGGGTGGGGCCTTAGTCTGATAAAACTGGCGTCCTTCTAAGAAGGGGAAGAGACACCAGGCTCGCTCTGCCGCGTGAGGACACAGTGAGAAGGCAGCTGTGTGCAAGCCAGCAAAGGGCCCTCACCAGAACCTGCCCATGCTGGCACCTTGATCTCAGACTTCGAGCCTCCACAGCTATGAGAAAAGAAGTTTGTAATTGTAGCCATACTGTCTGTGGTATTCTCTTGTGGCAGCCTGAGCTAACTAACACGCCCCACGATGACTCCCAATGAAAGCATGAATGCATGCTGTATCATCGGACATAATTAATCTATGGAATCTTACCCCTAATCAGCTAGTCCTAATGTTATAACAAAAATAAATTCTCATTTTTCTCCACACTCTATTTCCTTATAGAAATCATTAGACTTTGAAGTAGAACTTCATAATCACAGCTAATTAGATGTCTAAGGGATCACAGCAGTTATGCTTGAAGAAAAATGCAGTAATTCCTACATTCCACTAATTTAGGATGACCTCCTGGCAAATGAGAACAAAATAGTAAAGAGCGTGAATTAAGAAATCGTTCAACTGAAAAGTACTTTTATTACTTTCCCTGTGCAGAGTAACTCACTCATTAAGTACGTGCCCAGGAGAAGTCTCAAGCCGCTAGAGCTAATGAACGACAAGCACGTTACCGAGAGAGCAGCGGGGCGCGAGGCATGGTGATCGCTGCCATGTGACTGGGGACCGCGATGTGCTGATCAAAACTGGGGAGGAACTTACCGTCACTGAGGTCTTGGAGGAGATTCTCTTGGCAAGAGAAATCCAGCTTCACTTTGATGCTGACGGTGAAAGTGGCCACCTTTCCAGGTTGCAAGGGAAACTGGGCAAGGGTTTCTTCTAGTTTCCAGCTCAGGAAGTCACCATATAATTTTTCTACAATGACAGCAATAAAGGTGATAATGAGGATGCAACTGAGGCAGCAGGAGGCTTAGCTATCCCGGTAGAAAATTCGGATGCACCTTCCAAAGCAAAGAAAGATGCAAACCATTTAAAATGTGATGGATCTGGGCTTCTCTGGTGGCGCAGTGATTGAGAGTCCGCCTGCCGGTGCAGGGGACACGGGTTCGTGCCCTGGTCCGGGAAGATCCCACATGCTGCGGAGCGGCTGGGCCCGTGAGCCATGGCCGCTGAGCCTGCGCGTCCGGAGCCTGTGCTCCGCAACGGGAGAGGCCACAACAGTGAGAGGCCCGCGTACCGCAAAAAAAAAAAAAAAAAAAAAAAAGAAAAAAAGTGATGGATCAAAGTACCAGAGAATTCCAGAATCACAGCTGTTCCAAGGCCTGTGTCTATGAGCACTGCCCCCGTGGAGCAGCTTTCTCTCCCCAACAAGAGCCGTGCACTCTTGTTCTCATGAACAGAGTCAGAGCTCAACCAGTACTTTCTATGTTCTATCACCTTAAAGAGAAACAGATCCACGTTTAGTGGGAGAGAGACACTCTTCAGGAAACAGGAACACAAAATCAGAAAGGGCCTTTTTGGGGAAAGGGGGGCATCCTTAGCTCTGCGGAGTCAGATGGCCTTGGGTTTGACGCCTTTTTGCCTCTGACCACCTAGAGCTGGATGGGGAGTGATGACTCGTCCATGTCAACATTTCTTTGTGTATGAAGTGGGGGTGACAACTCCTACATCACACGGCTGTTTTACAGATTAAACTAAGTGGTGTCTGTAAAGCACTGTGTACACTAAAGCTGAAATGTGCTGAGAGGAGGAAGGAGCCCAGGAAGGAGACGGGGTGGGGGGTGGAGGGGCACCGGTTGTATCAAATGGAAGCAGCTGTGTCACCTGTGTGGCTCCCCCTCCTGCCAGACAATCCCTGCTTCATTACAGACCGGGAGGAACGGGTGTTTAAGGCCTAGAATCAAGTCCAATATTACCACTGCCTTGACATGTGGTGAAACCAGGAGGGCCTGGAACAACCTCACTGCAAGTTCTCCTCCTGACTCTGCTCCCGGGGATACGGTCCCCTGACAAACAACCCTCCTATCCCGGGGACCAGACGAAGCTCCCGCTTAGCCCTGAGGGTGGGTTTCAGTTCCCTGCCAGCCAAGCACAGCCCCCTGTGGGAACCAGGGGACACCCCACCTTGTTGACAATACAAAGCCTGCCTCCCCGCAGCCTCTGGTTTCCCTCTGTTCCCTGCATGGCGGGCTGTGATCCCATCCATCCAGCATTGGGCACTACGTGTGTGTCCATCCTCCTGGCCCTGGGGGGCAGGAATCCCTCCACACCAGCGAGGTGAACGGGAGGCCTTCCCGCTGTACTTCTCAGTCCCCTAATCCGCCTCGCTAATCCCCCCTCCTGCTGTCCCTCG